>NW_028232752.1:27472651-28722651 GCF_057557595.1 Rhyacophila brunnea
CAATTAATAAAACAAGTTACTGACCGTTTTGTTGTGCTAGCATAGCATGTTATTATACCAATAAATTATTTGTCCATTGTAGTGTTGTTGGGTTGAAACTCTCGAAAAAGACAACACGTTGAAGTGAGATAAGTAAAACGTAATGATAATTGACTGACTGCGGAGTTATGCGAGGTGCAGGCTGCTGGGGACAAAGACTTGGATCGAAAGTGACACTCCCTTCAATGACCTTCAATGCTCTCAACTCGGTCGCATGGTATGCATTTAACCAAGTGTTATTTTAAACGTCTACCTAAGTGTACAGCAGTGAATTTTTTATGGTAGAAAATTAAATGACTCCGTCTAATTATAGATTGAATATCAATATATTTTATTTACCTGAGGATGAATTTTAAAATATTTAACGCACTGTCAGTGGTTTTCAAACCAATGCCTTTTTCGACGCCCATAGTGTATAAAGATTTGGGTCTTGTCAGGGGAAGCCAGCGGTAAACAAATTTTGAAAATAGCCGATGTAGTGGATTATTTTGTTAGGTTAGGTTAGGTTTTCATTCTTGAATTCATGAATTTTGCTAAAATCGGCTGACAACAATTAGCGCAGTTCCCGCATAGCTTCCCGTAAACCGACTTGTAACAACGATTTTTCTACGACGTCGTAAAAAACAATAATTCAGACTCATGTTTTATACTATTGTTTAGCTTATCTAATTGCCAAACATAAGTATATAATATATATTATATACTTACTATATATTGAAAGCAGACGTTTTTTGTGTGTGTCAATCATGGTCCCCACAAGGGGGGGGGGGGCTGACAGGGCTCTAGCCTGGAGGCCCGGCGATGCTAGTCGACCAGATAAGTGAGATAAACACACAACACAAATTTTCTTTAATAGTGAAAAAAAGTCGCTTGCGGCGCTATTTTCCTTCAACAATGTTACTGCTTAAAATTATATAGTTGTATGATATTTTTTAATTGTGTATCGACACTCGACCACTCCTGGATGGATGTCAGATATTGACTCAAATGGATGTATTAAAATACACAACAAAAAACATTAATTTTAGCACGTACACCATTTGGAAAACGCTACTGTAGAGCATCACACTGCTTTTATCCTTAGAGATAGGTAGAGGGGCCCGCCAAAGATCCTAGCATGGGGGCCCGGTTCAGGATGTGGGGGCCATGGTGTCAATATAATATGCGCAGAGTTTTTTAGTTCACGAATTTTTAAAATATATAAAAAATGTGAGTAACTGAAAAAAAATTAAAAGATACAGCTCTAATATATTATATATATAAATAAAAAAATTAATGATCCCTATAGTGATGAGAGAAGAGCAGTTAACATTATTTTATCTCCTGCCACAGTCACCGAATCACAAGAATTGATCATTGCGATGGTTTACAAGCACATGACGATTGTCTATATTGTTTTTTGAACCTGTGGTGCCTCAAGGTACCGCTGCGTCCACCAGTGGCGCACCCAGGATTTATTATTGGGGGGGGGGGGGCAACGAGGAGAATGTAAATTAGTCCCATAGGCTCTTTTTCTTCTTCATATAAATATTTTTACATATTCTCACAATACACGGCGATATATTTGTACAGTTTCTCCTAGTTTTTATTAAATTGGAGGCATAGTGGCGGTAACCGTTGAGCGTGTCATCAGCGACTGGCGGATTGCAAGTGAACAGCGACCATGCTGGACATGTGTACCTAGTATGCTAAAAGATTACTTAAATAATATCGGCTGTGCTACCCGTTTGGTCTAGAGCAGTGTTTCCCAAAGTGTGGTACGCGTACCCCCTGGGGTACGGGAAGAGTTTGGTGGGGATATGCGCTGCACCGGGTTATGGCTACGCCTGGTGCAACAAGCATTAATACAATATCCATGCTAGAAGGTTTATCGCATGCGAAAGAAGAGCAATTGTTGGAATTATTAGCTTCAGACGGATTCTTGCAAAATAAATATAAGGAGTGTACTTAAACATCATTTAGGTTGCAAATGCAACATGTGTATCCAGTTTTAACAGAGACATTCCTGAAATACATCTTGCCTTTTCCAACTTCATATCTATGTGAAGTTGCTTTTTCAGCATTTGTAGACATTACGTAAAAAAAAGGAACAGCCTTTTGGGTGTGGAACCGCACCTCAGATTAAAATTAATAACCAATGAATGTTATTTTTGATAATATAACTTTTATTTATATTTTATTATGAATAAATTTTATTTTTCGTTTATTATTATTTTGTTTATGTACTACAAAAGGAATATATAAATACATTTTGATTGTTATTAAAGTACTTATATGCATTTTTCTTTGACGAGGAGTACTCAGTGTTACGAAAATTGTAGAAGGGGTACACATATGTCGAAAGTTTGGGGAACACTGGTCTAGAGAGCTACAATATGTATGCCGAATTCCACCGAAAAAAATGTTCTTTTGATTTACACCACCTCCGTAGTGGGTGTAGTCGTTCTTTTCGCCGAATGTTTATCGTAGATTTTTGGTTTTTCAATATTGAGGTTCCAACATATTAATCGAAAATGGACAAAAAAGTATTATTGCATTTAAATTATACACAACCTACTCAATACAACACAGCCTAATATCTCGTTTATCGGTATTTTGTCTATTGCACTCGGTGTACCTACATCATGGCCCCCACATCCTGAAACGGGCCCTCAGGCTAGGGCAGTGGTCGGCAAACTGCGGCTCTTTGGCCCCTTGAGTGCGGCTCTGCCACAGATGCTCTCTGCCATATTTGACATGGCTACAAAGAAGAAGCAAAGAAAATGGAAGAGGATAACCGTAAATGTAACGTTGAATAGACCGAGACTTCGCGTTTATTCAAAACTTAAATGGCTTACCGACCTGTATTTATGTGTCGGGAAAAATTGGCGCATTGAAATTTAGAAAAATACAACTAAAAACTCGTAATATTGCGCTAAATATTCTGTCGATGATGCAAGGAAGAAACCAGCTGAGGAGAAGAGTCAATAAAAATAAAGTTCTGTATTTAATTAGGTACTGAATAAAATCTGTCAACAATGTTAATATTGCAAGTTTTGTGGTTAGTAAAAAGATTTCCAAGAGAGGAAATCAAGAGTAAATTAAGAAATCGATTTATTGATGAGAACCTGCTCGTAAAATTAAATCAACAACATACGAACCTGACTCACCCAAACTTTACAAGGATATGCAAGGCCATTATTCACATTGAGTTTGTCAGTCATTGTCATGATTCAATTTTATGGATACCTGACTTACAATTTAATTTTTATTAATAATCAGTTTTAATAATATTCAGTTTCATTCAGTGTACCTACCTATAATTTAATTAGGACTTAAAACTTTAACTAAAGTTTATTGAGTAAATTAGCAGTGTACCTACTTACTACCTACGTATATAATTTAAGTTTAAGAAATTTGACTCTCAAAAGAAATCTCAATCGTTGTACTGTTGATATTTGGCTCTATTGACTAATGAGTTTGGTAGGGCTAGGGTATTTGACGGGCCCCCTATCCACCGCTTAGATTAAAGGCAGTGTGAAATACTACATTAACATTTTTCAAATTGTGTTTTAGTTCAAATTGAGGGTACTTATACAGTGAATTATTGGTGATTTTCAATACTATCTATCTACTAATCTACTTTAATAATGGAGCTGTCGAGTATCGACACATAATAATCAGAAAATATATTGGACAATTATATAAATTAAAATATTCATAATCATGAAGTATAATAGCGCCGCAGGCGACTTTTTTTACTATTAAAGCTAATTTATGATGTGTGTTTATTTCACTTATCTGGTCAAACCCGACACGCCAGGCCCCCCACAGCCCGGGCCCCCAGGTTAGAGCCCTGTCGACCCTCCCTAGCCATGACCTATACCACTCCGGAATTCGGGTGGATACCGAGAATTTCATTAGGGAACGGGTTTCTAAAAAAACCTGACATTAGTGTTTCGAAATTTTTGTGTTAGAAATTAAAATCTAAGAAATTTTACTAAAAAGGGTGCTGGAGAATTACAAATCATTTTTTGCCGTGTTGTTTGTCTAAGCCCAAGGTATAGTTTATTGGCTTTCGATTTCAATGTGTAAAATCATTCTGATGATGTGCGCCACTGGCGTCCACTATGTATATCACTGCACTAAGTAGACTCCTTGCAGTTAATTGGTTGTGAATGTCTCGTTTTTTGTGTTTTGACAATAATTTATTTAAAAAAAATCACATTCGCATTTATAATTGTAACTATTTTCCAGCAAAAATCAATGCAAGACCAACTATATTCAGGTCGTGGCACTGAATTGCAACTTACGATGGTAGTGCTAGTTAATTATCTTCGTATGCAATGCGGTAACCGGTTTGCAATAAATATAGGTTTTCAATTGCATATTTCCTTCAGATTATTACCATATATTTCAATATGCAACAATCATCATTTTCTACAAACAGTTAACCATATTATTGCATTCAAAGTATGAACAATAACTAGTACTATCATCAAAAAGTTTCGAATCACGACCCGACTATAGTTGGCCTTGAATCAGTGGAACTTTGGACGTTCACGCACCATAATTCGAGCATCGGGCAAGCACAAGGTCGCGCCACTACCCATGTCCACCTCCACGTCTTGTGTCTCTCGTCACCTTTGTAGCACCGCTGCAATATGAAACAGGATCCAGCCACGGCTACACGGATTCAGCTTAGATAGCGTATGGTATTCGCAAGAATAACAGATTGAATAATCGTAATATTCTTAATGGATAAGAGCACTCACACAGCAGTGAAAGATGAACAATTCGAATCTCACTTGTCCTATTGTTTCTAAAACTTTTTCTGCGGTTTTTAAATCCTCTAAGTATATCTACATACTACTGAAAAAATTGTATTTGATAAGGCTGACTTGTCTTTAATTATTTTCTGTGTATCCTGCTATGTAATGGGACATATATTATAAATAACATAATATTATAAACAAAGATATTATATAATCAAAACAAAACTGAAATCACTCCATGTGGACAGTGTATTTTAAATAATAAAACATACACAATAATATTATTACTATAATGGCAGCGACAGCGTAAAAGAAATGGCCATTAATTAAACTTGGTCACTAATAGCCGGTACAGTGAGCTGATTACCTTGGCAGTTTGTAGTGTTCTGTATCTACTTGTTGTATATAATTTAGACCTTGCATATTTTAGCTTTAAGGCCCCTGACGGAGAAGTACTCTCACTTACAAGGCCGCTGGACGCCAATGGAACAGTGGCAGCGTAAATACAAATAATGTGTATAAATCCTTCATTCATATTCAATATTGTAGTCCATGTAACTGCAAATCGGTGATCTTAAACAGAGCTTCGGACCAGCATTACCAACAGCGTTTTTTTCATTTTTGAATAGGCATCTAGTTTGAAAAAATCGCATTTACCGTAAAGCGTCAAATCTATCGTTTTTCGATACCGCAAACAGCATTTTTAATATTAATACTATCGACTGAAGGTTCTTGATGGAATTTGAATTTAAATTCTAATGGATTCAAGCTCTCTACTATTCCATTTAAGTCGATTTTTGCGACCCGATGTTCTGTCATACAATGTAATATTACAAATGATCACCAAATTTTGTACCTGCATTCATTTTTAGTTAGATGTCTTATGTCAAACGTAGTTTTTGATAATTATGACTCATTTTTTAAAATGTAATTTAGCAGTATATAGCAAGACATTTTGTTAACTTTTAGAAAATCTAGGATTTTTTTGTCATATACTCGTAGCTTGTTATCTTTTCTTCTATCCGTCATATTTTTGTCAAAATTGCTACAGTCTGGCTAGATAAGTATCGTGCGAAAGGTGATAGGTTGAATCTGGACTAGACCAACAATTATTTAAGATTTAGAATAGAACGATTGTTTTTAAAATTCATTTCCATGTTGACTTCTCTCTCATCATCAGTAGACGCGAAGAGAATAACTAATAATACTTATTATTTGCATAGTTTATTATAATATAATATTATAATATAATAATAATAATTCAAAATATTATTCGGTAAACTTGCCATTGGAATTTACAATTGTCATGTAATTTTTAAAAGTTGAAATATTTTCAGACCTATTTTTGCAATGACTATAATATAATAATAATAGGCCTCATAACGACATATCGTCGATCTATACTTTTATTGAGATTGTTATCGAAGAGCTGGTATTATTAAATATTTACCTCTATATAAACATTTTTGCACTTATAACACGTATAATTAATATTTAAAAACAAACAATTCTTCTCAACTACCAGATATCATTGTAATTTTATTTCAAGAGTTAGCTGTATGTTTTATTTATTTGAATTTCGATATTATACGATTTTACCGTTACTACATTAAATATAACCGTTTAATTAAACATTCTAGTGAAAGTGTCTTACTTATTTTACTATAAACGTGATTAGAAGTAAAAAAATGATCTTTTTGAAAATGGAATCTCGAATCACGAGCTGCCAATGGTTTTATTGTCGATACAAAATGACAAAACATTTTTGTGTTAACTGGTCCTGTCGGACGTTGCTACGCAGTAAACAAAATTAATAATCGATATTTTTAAAAATAATTAATTAAACAAGAATTTAATTTATCCATTCTTTTCTTTGCTAGTATCGCTCTGTGTTTTTTACTCTTTGAATGGACTACTACAGCTATGCAAATCGTAGCCATTGAATCAAAATGAATTAATTTATCGTTACCTTACTTTGAAAAGGTTCTAACTGACATTTTGGCCTAAAATGACTTTTTGGTATGAAAAGGTTCCATTAGCCATATTCTATCATATACATTCATTTCAGAGACATCTATTGTCAAATATGGGAATTAGCAGTATTCCGGAGTTCTATCTACACGTTTTTTTTCATAAATATATTTTACAAGGTTCTAAAATACTATGGAACTATTTAGTATTGACTTACAATAAAAACACACACAGCATATTTTATTTGAAAAGGTTGTATCGTCCGGTTGAACTTTCTTCACTCTATGATTAGTATGTGTTTGACAGTTCTCTATCGATGGTCATAGTTGAAAGTCGTTTTATGTTCGTTCAATCAATCAAGAGTTTATTATAATTCTGTTGTATAATAACTACGTACCTACTTATAAGTAATAAGAGTTGTAATAAGTAATAATAATATTGTGGAACAATTCTGTGTATTCTGCCACTACAAAAAATACGTAAATCAAATAGTAATAATGGTTTTAATGATTGCATCCTCGACATTACACCGGATAATAAAAACAGGTGCGTAAATTAAATGAACATATATATAATTCATTACTCTTAAAGTCTAAATTAATGAGATAAATGAAACATAGAGTAAGTACTAGTAGGTACTATTTATTGTTCATATAAATCGATGCGGCCTTGTAGTCCAGTGCATAAGGTGCTGGATATTCATCTGGAGGTTCCGGGTTCGATTCCCGCTGATGTCACAATATATTTATAATTAATATTTTCTCAAAGCCTGGATGTTTGTATTTGTTTCTATTCTATTACTAACTACTGTTTCATTACACTACATTGGGCCTCATGGTCTGTTTAGTGTTAAAAAAAATACAATATGATATGTATATATATATTTTCTAAAAATTTTGAATCTTATGTTAATTAAGCTATTACTTCCATTATATATTAAGTATTTCTTCATTGAAATACATTTTACCAGTAAAGTTAAGATGAATTTGACAACATTATTTTATATTTGTTTTAGATTCGATGTAACTAATAATGACACACCACATCCAGAGGTCTTGTCTCCAGACACTCCAATTATTATAATCGAAGAAATCATCATACTGCCATCAGGTTCTTCTGAATTGCCGTTGATCTCAGATACTGATCGTATTCAAACTACATCACCTATACCTGGACAAATAGATGTTGAAGAAAACATGACTCCGAAAAAGAAATGCCGTAAGCGAGTGGATTATTCCAGTAAATGGCACTGCAATGTTGCAAAAAAAATGTCAGGCTGGGGAAGCCTACAAAAATACTCGCGGAAAACTTATCCCTAAAAAAAAATTAAAAACCGTTAAAAACTGCATTGAATCGTGTTTATTTAAATGTAGTAAAAACATTACAGCTGAAGAAAGAACACAATTATTCAATTCGTTTTACTCATTAAATGCTAATGAGAAAAAGCACTTCTATTTGAACACAACAAAACGAACATTGACGAAACGTGTTAGTAGAGATGACTCTGGAGTAAAATCTCGTCGACAATATTCATTTGAATATTTTTTCATAGTTAAGACAGAGCAAATCAGAGTCTGTAAATCATTTTATTTAAGCACGCTTTCAATATCTCAAAAGCCAATTTATACCGTTCATCTTCAAAAAAGCTTGTCAAATACTCCGAAACTTGATGGAAGGGGTTTATCGGATAAAAGTATCCATAAACTACCAGAGGAACAAAAAATAAAAGTTCGTGAACATATAAACTCCTACCCTCATGTAGAATCACACTACTGCCGAGCGACAACGACTAAAAATACCTGGAGTCAAATCTAAATATAGCAAAGATGTACGAGATGTACAAAAGCCTCGCTATCACTGACAATTTTAATCCAGTTAAGGAGTCTATGTATCGAGAAATGTTTCTCACAGAGTTTAATTTAGATTTTCATAAAAGAAAATCTGATCATTGCGATCTCTGCGAGCAATTCGATGTAGCCAAGAAACAATCTCTTGTGACGGAAGAGTTGCAATTGTCCTACGACCATCATATAATTGTGAAAAATGCCATGAGAAGTGAATGAAAACGAGATAAAGAAGGAAATGTTCCAGTACTTTGTTTTGACTTGCAAAATGTCATTACTTGTCCCCGAGCAGAAATAAGTTCCTTCTTTTATAGAAGAAAACTGAACGTATACAATTTGACTGCGCATCTCTCAACAACCAAGACGGTGTATTGTGCCGTGTGGTCTGAAGGAACTTCTGGCAGGGCAGGTAATGATATTGCAAGTGCATTTACGAAAATACTGGAACGCGTTTGTGATGAAAATGTCATTACAGATCTAATTACCTGGAGCGATTCTTGTGTGCCTCAAAATCGCAATTCTATCATTGCAAATGCAGTGATGGATTTTCTTATAGAACACACAGAGGTAAACAGCGTGGAGATGAAATACTCTATTCCGGGGCATTCTTGCATAAAGGAGATGGATTCAGCCCATAGTGCCATTGAAAAAGCTTCAAGTAAAACAGAAATATTCTCCCCGGTGTCTTTACTTAAAGTTTTGAAAACCATAAATAAAAAAAAGCCTTACCGGGTGATACAAATGCTTCCAAATGATTTCAAAGAGTTCTCCACAAGTGCGAAATTATTTAATTATAAACAAATACCATTTTTAAAAATAGCAAATATAAAGTTCACTCAATGCCTTCCTGGAATTGAATACAAGCTCTCTCACAAAGATACAGAGAGTGTAAATATAGTTAATATTAAACGATTAGAAAAGCCTCGTCAAGGTAAGTTACCACCAACCTCACCAGCAGTGATCAGGCCAAAAGTTGTGACCAAAAAAACAGATATATCTGATGAGAAAATATCAGTTATAAAAGCTGTTTCCTTTCATGCCGTTAGTTGATAGAAGTTATTATTGTGCTTTATTAAAAATTAATCCTTAAAATACTGAGTTTTTTAAATGGATTATTTCATTATTATGTATAAATTTAAATTGTTATAATATAATGTATATAACAATTAATAGTGTAATTTTATTTTATTACTGAATTAAGATTAAATAATAATTTGTATCTGAAAGGTGTTCTAAGGTTATAAAAAATGTAAAAATGATACTATATTAATATAATACCATAACTCTGTTTGTTAGAATATATTGATTTTTTTTAATTATCGTGTTTTTTATGAAAAATAAATAATTGTTTAATAATACCATCTAAATAAATCTTTTATTAACCATATTTACATAAAGAAACATCTCAAAAATGAGAATAGTTTGTTTGACAAAGTTCATATAGCCAATAGAACCTTTTCAAACAAATTATTGTTGTCAATTCAGTACGACAAGGTTCTAATTACAATTATAGGTACTAGTTATTTCCTAATATACTGCTTTGAATTATAAGAAATTATTCTTAAAACAAGTAAAATATCTATAAACATATTGAAAAATCATTAAAAGCACCTTTTTTCTTTTTATATTCAAAATGTGATCATTCGAAATTTCAAACGCTCATAGCTCAAAACATGGTCAAGTGCAAATAGAACCTTTTCAAAGTAAGGTAACGTTATCTCTTTCAATTAAACATTATATACCTAATATATTTATATTATTGAAATAATACGGACACGTGTATCGATTTTTTTAAATTTGGCGAAATATTTTGTTGATTTCAAAATTCAAGGCAAGAATAAATTTTCCAATATCATCAGGAGAAATCTGAATAATGCGATGAAAGAAATGTTCAGGACCGGGATGCCACGTAGCTATGTCCCTATATTTCTACCCCATACTGGGACGTCAGAGAGAAGGAAGAAGCTATTAGGAATAAATGAATATATTATATAAAGTAATTATGTCTCAAATTAAATTATTTGAATACCTTCCTAATATTGTATTATATAACTCGATAATAGTTTTGTAACGAAGTACCTTCACGGAGTTAATAATATTGACAGCTGTTTCGGGCAACATAGCCATCTTCCATTCAACACAATACGTCGTTAAATACTTCAGAACGACAATAATTGAAGACGGTTTTGAAGCTCGGTATGGTAATTTAATTTTTTTAAGCAAATACCAATAAAATTTTTTGAAGAAAGATTGCTAATTAAAACAACATAATATAGTGCCTGCTTAATTCGTATCATTAAATAGCGATTAGGACCGGTTATGTCGGCTTATAAGAACTTGTCGACAGTTATTTGTATATTTTTTAGTCTTATCCGATCCTAAGAAGATCATATCGTGGGCGTACAAGCAGAAGTCACTAACTCCAGTTTTAACGAAATTGAAATTTTAATGTCATTATATAGAAAAAGTAATGTTGCTTGACTAGCAGAAGTCACCATTTAGGATTATTGAACATATAAAAAAATAAAAATAATGAATAACTCAAAAAATAAAGATTTTACAACCATTTTAAGAATACCAAAAACACAAAACATTGATTATCTCATAACTGTGTATTTGGAGTTAGTGACTTCTGCCTGTACGCCCACGATGTGGGTCTCCACAGAGTGTAGGTTGTATTAACAGATTGTTGATATTAGTCCCGTTATGTAGGTGCAAACCGTGGCATAACAAACGTTAACTGTCCTTCAAAGTTGTGCTGAAAATGTCCCAGGAGGAACTTCCTAAGACCTTGGTTGGCGTGCACTAGAATGTGCGTGATTTCTACTTCGATATAATTACGGTATACATATTTTCGGTGAGAAAAAACGTTCTCGCTCGCTCTACAAGAAATTTTCCAAGATACCAAGTCGCAATGGCCGACCGGTTCAACTGAGGATCGAACCCACTCGAGAAACTATTCCCTTTCAACTGACATCTTATGGGGACATTTTAATATAGCTTAAATGATTAAGTAGTATATGTATATAGAATCTTCTTATCATACCATCCGCTACCATTAGGGCAATCTTTCCATTACCATCTGCTACCCGGAACAGGAAGGTTCTTTAGCGATTATAATATAATGGCACTACATATGTAGTATCCTTCTCTGGTATGTTTACCGTTGATTTTTCCTTGAACGGCAAGTTGGGGAATGCTATAATTTTATCTGTTTTGTAGTTTTCTGGTTTTGATACTACGCAAAACTTCTTGGTCCTTTCCCATTTATCTTGGAACGTTAATAGTTATCCGGTTGTTCCTCATATCGTTAATTAATAATTAAAAATCTATATACTAACTACATTATTTATATATACGAAGAATACAAGATCTTTAAAATATATAAATTAATTTTGTTTATGAAATGTATCTTCATTTTTTAGTAAGTACCTATAAATAATATTTTATTACAAATTATTACACAATACATAATATAAAATAACTGCACAATAAGATCACAATTAATAGTAGTGTGGTTAAATTTATGAAATCTGCAACATTTATGGCCTTGCAATTTTTTAATAGCACGAAAAAACTGATACATAATATCTTATCAACTTATCAGATCTATTACACCAACTTATTAATATCATTTATTTCGTATTTTTTTTATCGTAGGTCATCATTCTATGGTCAGACCGTTATATTTAAGTTTGGGTAGTAAATCAGTCAAATTATGATTAGGTACTTATATAGGTTAAAATGCATCGGTATTATAAACTGCATTGTCCTGGTGCATTGTAATGATTTATGAAACGTATCAGCATGATCTATGCAGGTAAGTACACAAATAATAAAATTGGAGTGTCTATCTGTGATTTTTATCAACGCTTTGACTATGTCTATGATTTCTAATGGTATGTTTATACCTGGATACTTATATCGTGATATTTATGTCGGAAACCAAATTCAACTGGTGTCATAAACGTAATGCGATCCCGGCGGCATCCTGTCCAGTCTGATTTTATTACTTAGGGTCGAAATGTTTTTAAACAAGTTTTAAGAAAATTTTTGATGATATTTTAGCTCGGTATATCCGATAAGTTGCTCGTTATAACAGTAAATAAATGTATAGAGAAAATCATAAACTAAATGTTTCCTCATTACATCCGAGATCTCGCTATATCCGTGATCGTAATAACCGAGTTTGACTGTATTATTATAATCTATAAATAAACGAGAAAACCTTGCTTTGAAATCAACAGGTATATCAATAAACCCAGTCACCCAGTAGTCAGTTTAATATAGAAGTGGTTTTTTTTTTAACTTTTCGTTGATCACATAATTTATTGACTGGTCAGCTTTAAGCTCGTCGCACACGACAATCGCTGGACGTTGCGACACGAACACGTCGCAGGTTAGGTGTCACTTTTAGGGAAGATTTGGGGGATGGGATTTTATGCAGGGACATGTGAGAGTGCGCAACACTCCGGCAGATATACGTCTTATGTTTACACAGGAAATAGAAAAGTATCGATACATGCGAGGGTATTCTAACATATCACTAAACATCCAAAATCAGCTACATGTGATAAAATAAATATATCACACTTATCACTTGAGTGTCTAAACTGTCAAAAAGTGCTATCTTTTAAAAGCCTATCTTGACTGTGTTAACTTTTAGATCAAGATAGAGTAAATACTTTGAGAATTGAAATGAAAGATCTGCCAAGAGCTGTCAAATATCGAGTGGCTAGTAGCAGCTAGTAGTAACACAATATTTGTTTTACTGCAATTACATTTGTGAGACAATCGCAATCACATGACCAATAAAACTGTAGGTTATGTTGATATGTTTGACATGTCAATACACAATTCTTGGCTTCAGGTGTATCCGCCAGCATTTGATCGACATGTCTACCAACCTAAATTTTCACCGTATTACAAATTTACAAAGTATTGTGGATAGTTTTCGATAACTGCCATGCGTATAGAATGCTTTCCATGTTAATTTAAACCAATGAAAATAACGGACACGTGCTAAAGTGATAACTGTTAAGAATTGCTGCGCTGGTATCGATTCCGGTATCAGAACTGAGAGAAAAGTATGTAAGCATCTATACGTTTTTGATGGCCTTAATAAGTACACATTTATCTGTCGACAGGACGCGTGTGCGGTACTCTCGCAGATCTCCGCGTAAAAACTTCATTTCCAAATTATCCCTGCAATGAACACCTGATAACCTGTCACAATGTCTAATAGTTGTCATGTGCGGCGAGCCTTACTTTCAAATATTATATCCAAAAAAAAATCGGTAGGGCCACTATGGATATATACGATTATCGCCACATAATAATTTTATTATTTGGTGTGTAGGTATTTAATCTACATATTGTAATAAAAAAAACCAGAATTCCATAAGATCAATGTCGCCGAGACGAAAATATTATAAAGTGCGTGACCATTGGTCGCGAATATTGAATAGGTGAACCAATATTATGACATTGTCTCGTTAATTAATAACTTGATTATTTAAAAGTTATAATACACAATTTTTAGCTCTAAAATCAATTCAGTGTGTCGATAAAAGCAACACCACGAAAAGCACAAAGACGCTACCTACTCACTGGAAAATACATCTGTGCTCCAGACACAGTGGGCCATGGCCCCCACAAGGGGGGACTGACAGGGCTCTGGCCTGGGGGCCCGGGCTCAGGCGGAGCCCGGCGAGGCGAGACGACCAGATAAGTGAGATAAACACACATCAAAAATTTAAATAATATTATTATTTAAACTTATGTGGTTATACGATACAAATTTTAATTGTGTATCAATACTCGACATCTCCATAATTCAAATGGATGTATTAAAATATACAATAAATCACTAAAAATACACATTAATTTTACCGCGTACACAATTTGGAATCACACTGCTTTTATCCTTAGCGATAGGTAGGGGGGGGGCAAAGATCCTAGCCTGGGGGCTCGCTTCACGATGTGGGGCCCATGCAGTGGGCAGTGTGTCTCGATTTCGATTTCCCAGAAAATTAGTTAAGTAAAAATTTGTAGGTGGTTAACTGAATTATTATTTTATCGACTGAATTATCTTTTTCATTATTCTTATTAAACAATTTATATTTTTACATATTTAATATAATACCTACATATTTAATACATCCAATATTAATATAATACAATATGATCCTTTATTTATGATCATTTAATCTAATCAAATCTAATATATTATAATTTAGGTATCTTTGTACTGCACGAAATAAACTGTTAACTCTATAAATCAACTACGCAATTACACCTATAAGAGTAAGCGGTCGCTTACAAGCAAAACGATTCTGGATAATGCAAAGTTAACATTTTTCAAAATAGACACGTTAGCAAATTTTTAAATGTGGATACTATTTACCAGAGGCACCTAGCGGAAAAAGACGAAGCTTGCAATTTGAGATATTTTTTTGATAATTTACAATTTCAACTGTTATTAATTAATAAATATGTATCTGAAAACATTAAAAAGAAAAATATTTTTTATTTTAAGTCAAAGATAAACTTACAATAATTGTAAAAAATTTAATAACATGTGAATTTGTTGAATTGGACCCCATCTTATTATTACATATTTTTATGGTCATATTTATTACTTAAATTTAGTTTATTAAGTTTTCTAAGGATCGCCTAAGAGGTTTTTGACTAATCGTTTCCCGCATTTATCGTTTTTAGGGTCATTTTAACACCGTAGAATCAGTGACGTCCCAAGACAAAATGCCGCCCCTAAGCAGCACCAAAATGCTGCCCCATTTTTATACAGTATTTTTTATCATCCTTTCATGACTCCAATATCTAAGAAATGTATTGTATGGATACAATACTATCAAAATCTTGAAAATCACTATATCACACAATATTTCGAGTCCACGATTTTAGATACATTTAAAAATACACCTGACAACTTTCAAAACTCATGAATGAAATACCTATAATTCGCAAATCTGTACGTGTCATTGCTAGTCATCAAGGACGTGACGTACAAGGACAATGGAAGTAAACTAGATATCGCGAACCCGACATTAAAATACAGCCCTGTTGAACCTTTTATGTTAATTAATAGATTTTGTTTCCAATCAGTGAGTTCATTTTTTTAAAGGAAAAATATTTCCATTATTATTAAGTTTCAGGTACCTATTTCTATATATACTTAATGATCCTCTTCAATTTGCCGCCCTTCTAGTAACTGCCGTCCCCAAGCGACGGTCAATCTGCCTACCCCCACGGGACGTCACTGCGTAGATTCGGGGTTTCACTGTAATGCAAAAAATGTAGTTTTGGTATGAAGATTTCGCACTGCGTAGAATAAAAACGGTGTAGTAAGTTTACAATGTTGATGACAGAACAAATCATTATTTGACATTAAATTTTAATGTTACCATAATATTATATATTGTATTTCTGTTTTTATCTAGGATGTGTGGAATAATATCCCCAATCCTGGCAATACTCTTATAATGGGTACCTATTAATTATTATATGTAGTTTTTATCAGAAATATTAATATTCTGTACTACCAGCATAAAAACTAGCAGTTTTTTAGCACTATTTACTTTGTGTTAAATGCATAATGTCGCCATTTTTTTTAATCGAAAGTTCGTGTACCGCTGAATCTTCTATTATAATATTATTATTATTGTGGCAAAACACAACAACATGTAGGGCGAGGTCACGGCTGCTATAAAAGTGATTTTAATTTCCAAATCGATCTGGCCAGATATAAAATTTGGCCAATCCGTTAGTGAAAAAATCATTATAATAAATAATAACGTAAACTCGTGTGGTATTATTCCGTCCTCACATACACCGTGGCCCATGACCTCCAATTGGTTATTTAAAAAAATGTGTCAAGTTCGATAAGACAACAAAAAAATAAAAAAGATAATACGTCAGGTGTGTGCGATTTACAATTTGGCAAAAACTAACGTGCGGCCAATAGATGAGGCTGTTGAATTTTATTCACGCTTCGCTGACGTGATATTTCAACGGACGAATTATTGCACTAGCGATGCAGTATTTTTTAAATGTTTACATACTCGTATAGGTAGTACTGGTTCTCAACCGTTTAAACAGCCCAACATTATTTTTGTTGACAGAACAAAAAATACTGAAATTTATTTGACCGAAATATACATTTTTATTTATTCAAATAAAGTATGAGATATTAATAGTAGTGATTGGTCAATGCGCTACAATACACAAAAAACAATACTTACAATAAATATTCAAAGTAATAGCGCCTCTACACGTGCATGGATTGGCAGCAATAGTGCGTATTTTAATATATCGTGATGATAATTGTTTACACGTAAAAGTGCTGACTGTCTATCAAATCTCATTCTTCAAGAGTAAGCGAGACGCAATGTTTTCATTTTATGGTACTAAAGTGCCCACCACCACCCGTCATATAGGTATGCACCTATTTGACAGGTAGTGAAAATCAGTTAACCTCAAAATAAGTATAGTTCGTTTTTTGCCGGCAGGTTCGCCACTATCGTTCTACTGCGCAGGCGCAATTCGAAAAAATCCATACTGTCGCATGAAAATTCAGAAGCTTCCAAACTTTTCTGATCCATGCATGCAAGCTTGCAACTGCAGGATAATACATGTTAATCCGTACATTTTATTGTTATGGCTGTGATAATTAATACTTAACGTCAAGAGTGAATCCATGCATGTGTAAACAGGGTAGATATAAATTAAATAACATGAAATAAACAAAAAACAAAACTTAATTAGTACTGGTAAGAAATATAAACAAAAAATAAATGTTTTTCTGCAGAAATTTCAATTTGTATAAATATTTAGGTATAAACTTAAAATTTAAGTAAGTATCTATAAACAATCATTTGTCGACTTTGTAGGAAAGATATGTAGAGGTTTTACCCACTTTACTCTACAACTAACAATATGTCTATGCTAATTTTTAGAGCATATTATACAAAAAGCAGACGGAGACGTCAAAAACATCAGTAAGTTGTCAAGGGAGATTCAATATATAGACATTGCGAGACATACGTCCGTTCCTTAAATGTCAAGTTAAAAGTATCATTATAAACCTGTACGTGTTCATCATAGATTAATATATTTTTGTGTATCCTGCCACTTAATATCACCAGAAGTGTAATTATTGTGCTTTATACGAAATACAAAACGATATAAATGCTCACGTGCGTTTTATTTTCTAAATACCTATATAATATCACATCGCCACATATATAATACGCAACCTGTCTGAACATAATATATTAGCGGGTTAGTTGACTCACCACAAGAACACCCCCAATAGATACTAGTATATAGGTATGCCATTATTATTCCCTTTTTTACGTCATAGAAACCAAATTTTATGATGAGATAAAATATATTAATACAATTAAAGAACCAGACGTAGGTATTATTATAAAAAACACCATTTAAAATTATTATTTTGTTTATACGTGCAGTAAACCATTAATTTTAATTAAAAATAAGAATATATACCTAGTGAAATATATTCGTCAAACTTTTCATTGGAAATTTTGTAGAATTTGCAAAATCTTGTGTTTTGTAGTTGCCTGGCTATATATATTTATTTGTCGTTTAAAATGTTATTATATACCCAAAATTATTAACATTCGATCTCTATATAGGTATCATGTCATGCTTCAAAAGTATAAAGCTTACTACATTATATAAACAAATCATGAGCACAGACTAGGACAACCAATTTGAACAGTAAACCGTTGGTGGGTATATTTATTTATCATGGGTGTTGAAAATAATATATTATATTCAAGCAGACCATATTGAAAGAATACCTGATGATAGGATACCGATGGTTCTGGGCGGACATATGGATAGGCCTGACGATCAGTAAAGGATAGGAGCATAGAGGTATTCAATAAAAAGAGGGGTAAGGAATCGGCTTTCTCATACAACTGAATGAAGCAGGCAAACAATAGCCGACAACTTACGAGCAATAGCGACGCGATAAACAAAATGCAGGGTATCATGGAGAACTTACTTAGATCACTATAACGTACCCATATAATACAATGTTAACGTGGAAATTTTGCCGCAAATTGATTGCCTGCCTGACTCACCATACTTTTTCACCATACTTGCCTGCTTCACCTTACTTTCATATAAGCTGTCGCCCTTAGGATAGGAGAGACTGCAAACCATTTGTTTATGAGTCCAAAGCTCGGATTGGGATGCAGCGCATATTAAGACAAAAGTGAAAATTAATTATTGTAAAATATACTGAAATATTTTGATCCATTATAAAAAATTGCTGTAGGCACTTACCCTTTTCATTGTTTCGTTTAAAGTTTTTCTGGAATAATTTTCATGAAAACAAAATAAAGGAATATATTTTCACTCTTAAATAAAATTATTGTTATGTGTATAATCAATCAAACATCGTTTTGACATCCTAATCAGTAATATAATTATTATAATGTTTGTAATACTTCACAACCTGTTTTTTTTTTAAATTTAGGTATATCTAACCTTTGGTGATCCACCGGTTGAGAAGCACTTTTTAACACAATATAATATGTTGTAATATTATAATTTGAAGAAGTGTCAATGCAATATAAAATATAAATAACAATTTAAATGATGCTTTAAAAATCTGGCTTAATGCTAACGATATTTCGACGCCCAATAGAATTCGAATTTACTGTAATCCTTTGTATTTTAAATATTCTAAAGGTTTATGTCTACAATATCATATATATATTTATTTTCCGATCCTAAAATGATCATAATATTATATGCCCCCCAGAGTGGAGAATGTACCTATTGATAGAATTTGTTTTTATTTTTACGAGAAATGCATGTTAGCCACTTGCTTAACCTGTTGGGTCCACACTCTGGGTCCAAGCACACATTGATAAACAACATGTGATTGTTTTCGCCAGACCCGGGATTCGAGTCCGGGACCAACTACAGTACAAGCCGATACATTACCCGCTCGGCCACCGTAGGTGATATAATAATTAATACTTATCGATCGAAAAAGAAATGTATATAATTAATATTATAATGTTGTTACAACCGAAATAGCTATCGGTTTAAAATATCTTGTAGTATTCAATATAATTCATTATTTATATCATCATTTTGTAAAACGGACTTTTACCATGTAAATGCTGACTCAATTAATCAATTATTTTACATCCCACTAGATTTGTTTTGATGATGCGAAAAAAATATTGATATTATTTTTGTTATTATATGTAATTGTTTTTTTTATAGATACATACATAATAATTGGCTTATAATTAGATAAGTACTGATTTTAAACTTAAAATAATATATTAATATATTTCTGATTCAAGATTGAGTATGTTAATAAAACTCAAGCGGCTGAAAAAAATAGCATTTTATCTCTCTGGCATGGTCCATCTGTAAACGCATGTAACATAGAGTTCATTATTCAATAATATTTGTTTAGTTGGTTTTTATTTTTTTCTAAATGTCAAGCAGAAAACTGACCTAAGTACCAACGTCGTGATATAAAAATATGTTGTTATTGTCTATCACTGACATAGGTAGGTACAATTATCGGCTACATTGTCTTTGAGATTATTATCACAGTCTCATGGCTGCCAACATTAATCAAAAATTAGTCAAGGAATGTTTATTCTAGTCGTTACAGACATATTTTATACAATTCAAGGCGTTAGCATGAGAATTAAACGGATTAAGCTTTTCTAATGCTACAGAATTATGGTTTATTGTTGTTATACTCTGTATACAATAATTCACTTATTTATACTCATTTCGGTACCTAAAGAAATCATTATCGTTAGTCTTATTAGTCATTGGTCAATGGTCATTTTCACCTTCTTCGTCTATCTATATCCTAATAATAACATTTGTAGAGCTTCTTCTTCAGCATATTCAATGAACTAAATGTTGAGGCTGAGTCTAACAAAGCCAAAAATATGACTGTCTGTCACCTAATTATATTGTCTGTCTCCTGTGTTTTGAAACATTTAGACCCTGGGGAACATCTGTTTTGAAGATGGTGGCTGAAATCGGTCGTCGCTTGACTGATAAAACAAGCGAGTGCGGTTCAACTGAGTAACTACATGAGACAGCAAATAAACATAGAAATCCAAAGAGGTAATACAGTCGCTGTTTTAGGTACTGTTGAGGTATCCAGGGGACTGGATGAGGTATTTATATACTTGGGGAAACCTAGTATATCAATAGTTATATAATTATTATTTTATTGGTTTATAATTTTATATAATATATTAAGTACTTACTTAGGTATATCGTTTAATTTTATACCTTTCGTCACTTATTTTATTTTACTTTATTATTATTATTGTTTCTCTATAAAATTTATTAATTCTCAATGTAGGTATTAATAATAACAGGTAACTTTTTTTACTATTAGAGAAAATTTGTGGTGTGTGTTTTTCTCATTTAACTAGTCGACTAGCCACGCCGGGCCCCCTGTAAGCCCGGGCCTTCGGGCTAGAGTCCTGTCACTGTGGGGGCCACGTGTATAGGTGTTCGGTTTTATTTGTTGGTTGAATATAATTAAACTGGAAGTTGGATGAAATAATGTCGTTTATATTCATCAGCCGACATTTTTCATATTTTACGACTAATTTAAGCATGATTTTTTTTATTAATTTTAATGACACTCGCTTTTTATAAATTTATGTTTTCAAAGAGAAAATATTATATTTGCAACCCTAAACGTGCTTGACAATTATCTAAAAATGGCAGAATACGGAGATTGCTGATTTTGAAACTAACATCCTCAATTATTACAGTACCTATGTATACATTTGTTGGGACACCTTATACGTATTTTATGGATTTTGTGACATTACTTTTCTAGAACCCCCCATCCTCTTCTGCAAACGAACCGCCTATATTAATATGCTCTCACCATTGTTAAAAATTAAAAACTGATGTAAATAATATAACAGTACGTCGCTATAGGATTAGTCTGTCGAATATCCGTTTTTGTCGAAATCGACCTTTTAATGCAGAATGATTTTTTGTATCTAAATGGATCAGAACCATCCTTTTCTTTAAATTGCTTTGTAATAAAAACAGCATTCATATACTGTAAAAACAACAATTTAAATAAGTACCTTCATGTATTTAAATATAGGATAATCAAATTTGTTTTCGTCTCCTGAACATTTGACATTTGGTCTATTCGACAAACCAATCCTACAGCGACGAGTAGTTACTAGTGGCTAAGCGTGGAGTTAGCCTCGATCCGACATATATAGTGCACACTAAACCTTTTCAGTCAAAAATGTATAGATAGTGTTTTTTAGTTTTTAAAATTCAATTAGACCCTGCCTAATTCAAGTCATAGTAAATAGTAATAAAAATTATTCGTTTATATATAAAATAGCCTAAAATATGCCATTAAACTGAACCTAGATAATTTTAGATATTTTATAGACAGAAGAATATTTTTTGTTGGTATAGACAGGGCTTAATGAATTTAAAAAAAAACAACATCATCTGTAATAATATGTATGCTTGATTCAACGAAAACAAATAAGAATGTATGACTGAAAAGGTAGGCACTATTTTTATTGGATCGCCCATAGCATACCTAAGCTATTAATGGTTTGGTTAGGCAGGGTTTAATTGAATTTTAAAAATTAACTAACACCATCTGCAATTATGTACTCTTAGTTGAAAGAATACAAATAAATCAGACTGGCAAAGTTTAATGTGCACTATTTATGTCGAATCTTAACAGCCTACCTCCACATCTCGCCACTGATAGTTACGTAGGTGTTATAATGGATTTTATTTAAAGTGATTTTCGAAAAAACATAAACCCAAAATTTGATTTATTTTATCCTGTTAAAATTTAACACATTCACAATCGCCAATTACGTATATCGAATTTCGTTGGCATATAAAAAATATTTAAATGGATTATATTCAGATTTTACTAATGCGCGTTATCCGTTTATTTATTTGTTGAAATGTCAAATGCGTGCAGCAGCAATTACGATCAAAATTGTATCAGGTAGTCTTTTGCATTTATAGTAGATAAATAATATTTTTTTTCTTTCGACCGACGAGCGAAAACAGTAATAAAAATATATTTATGAATACTTGCATTTTCGGCAACAAAAAAAACATTAAAACTTGTTTGCACATATATTTGAATTTAATTTAACTAAACGTTATATATCGCTGTCAATGTTGCAATTAGTGATATAAAATATTATTTTTATTTTATTAAGCGACACCAAGTTTCGAACCAATTGAACGTGTGACCGTAACTCAATAATATAAACATTTAGGAACATGAGTCAATGAGAAATAACAAGCATTGAGAAAGCAAGGAGTTCCTTTCTCAGCAATCAAGACTGAAACCAAGACCCGAGAGAGCTTAAGGTCTGGACGCTAAACCAAGAGATGGCTCGGATAATTGAAGCCTTAGAGATGTGGCTGTATAGACAAGTCCTTGGAATTGTACTGTGGCAATTTTATTGTTGACGCCTTAAAACGAACAGGATAACGTCGAAAAGTTTGCGTAGTATCAAAACTAAAAAACTACATACTGAACATACATAACCTGAAAACATTTCAGATACCTATACTAATACCTACTGGGAAAAAATATATTTGAAAAGAATACGACGCCCGACTGGATTTGAACCCATATTTCCACTGGTATCGCGCCAATATGCTTTAACCAATTAAGCTCCGGGCTTCACACTTAATTACGATAATTTAAACTAGTAGGTCCCAAATTAAATTGCGCTATTTTTGACTATCGTGAATTACTCATTGAATAAAAGAAATTGTTTATTAAATAACTCCAGTATCTCGAACATATTATGAAGGACAAAAATTCAGCACTCCCAACTCGTTGTCAGAGGACGACGTCGCATTTTGTGGCAGACCTTCGTGATTGGTACGAACGCGACTCCAGCAGATGATAGTTTTCGATAAATTATGAATTGAACCACACAGTAAATAATGAAAATAGAAAATTACAGTATACGACATAATAGTTTTTTTATGTAGACCATCAATATTGGTGTGTGGTAAAAATGTTGGTGAGTGATTTTTTTCGATGAAGGGAAATTCCGTTTATTGTTTTAATTACCTGTAAACAATATAAGTAGCATATTACATCGAAATTAGATATATTGTTGTTCTATGAACTTTCTAGATATTTTTATAAGGATTTTCCAAATTATGTCAATTTGACATGTTCGATGTTGTACTCGCGATCGACTAGGCGTAACGTGTTCACTTACGCCGTGTCCACATTGGCAACAAGTTGCTGGCAACCGTATTAAATTTCGATTAACGATTTTTTGGTCAAACAAATTTTTATAATTATCGTGAAATTTAATGAGGTTGCCAGCAACTTATGCCCTGGTATTATGAAGTCGTAGGTCTCGGTCTGGCAAACTAAAAATATGTTTATCCATGAGGTGTGTTTTAAGGCTATACCTCAATTGAGGCATGGTCTAAAAAGATCGTGGCTAGGCGATGCGTGGATTGGGGGTCGCGGGTGCAAATGACGCATGCCGACCGAAATATATTTTGTCATATAAATCCAAGATGCGTCCATTTAATGTTTTGTTTATTGTTCTATTAGTAACAATAATAATATATGCATTGACATGTTTTCTTTTTAAAGGAAATGGGTAACGTTTTTAGTCATCTTTACACGATTTAAGAATTAATACCCCCGTCGCCATCACGAAACAAATTGACGTATTCACACCTCGACGTTCGCTCTCAGACTGCCAGCGAGTCCAAAATTTCGTCGCGCCTATAGTTGAAAATTATTTGCCGTTTCACTGAAGTATCGCCTTAACCCAGAAATTATTATACACAATACGTCAAGCATTTTTAGTTAACATATTCTATTTATCGTAAGAAAAACTGTTAAAAAATCTTCAAAAAGCGGTGATAATACCCATAGAATTATAGAGCATCTGAAAAAATAGTTCCGTCGCTAAATTGTAAGCATAATATTTAAAAGTAGCTACATAATGGGGCTACATATCATACGCGACATGGGGGTATCATAAGGGAAAATGCATGGGTAAGTCCGGCAGACAAGAGAAACGAAACATTACGGTATTTGTGCGTAGGTATATACAGAATGACAATTTGACACCCACGGTGGCCGCGCAACCTAAGCGTTGGACTATCACGCAGTGGGTGTCAGGTTCGAATCCTGGGTCTGGCAAGTACACATATTGTTTTTCAATTTGTGTGTGAGTCAGGGTATGGACCTAATAGGTTGAGCAAATGGCTGACATCCATTTCTCGTAAAAACACAAAATCTGTTAAAAATACAAACCTCTACTCTGTGGAGGCCCATATGATCCTATTAGGATCGGACATCATCGGAAAATATACATAATGTTCTCGACTACAGATCCCCCCTTCTCCCTCTAAATCCTCCAGACCAACGCATTTCTTCCGAATGGTATCCCCATGTCCAAATCATCTCTGCGAATAACACATGACCTGCAAATGTATGCGATTTTGGTAACCTCTTGTTAGGGATTGCAATACCGAATAAAAATATTAATACCTACCGGTATTGCAGATAAAATACCGGTTATAATACCGGTCATCGATAAAACATATTTTTTTTTATCAAAGCCGTATGCAGAACTTTTCTGCTCGAAATGACAAATTCCGCTCAGAAGCTGACGTCGAGCGGTAGAGCTTTTTAGCTCAAGCCATAATTCCGCTATGAAACCAAAGTTGAGATCATTTTTTGAACCTCTTCTTGCCAACAATTTGTATTAGATCCAAAACCAAAGTAAAATAATTACAAGATAAACAGAACTTTTTATATACCACATTTTTAAATTTTCTGTTGAATCATGTAAACTTGACAATTCTATGTATTAATAAATACTTTTTTTCTACTTGATGGAAATACTGAATAAATATAGAATACTGAAATGTCATTTTGACATTTCATATTGATTTCCACAGTAATGCACGTATATATTAATAATTTAGTTGCTAGGACCCCCTTAGCAACGAATAATAGTGTTTTACTTTTTACGAATTTTTTCCGAAATAACTTTTCATACAAAACAGAATTAACTGAAAATGAATTCAATTCTGCTTAAAGAATGCATAGTCATCGTGTTCTGATATATTCTAAAAGTTTCAAATGTCTATCTAGTCGAGAAGTAAGTTAAAAATCGATTGCAAGATTTGGACAAAAAAGAAAAAAATTGTACTGGACAAACAAGAATACGAGCTAATAAAAACGTGGTAAAATAAGGATTTTTGTTATTATTTCACTTTTGTAGGATCATTAAGTAAATTTTGATAAAGTTTTTGGGAATTTTTCCGCTATTTTAACACCGAAAATTCCGTTAAAAATACCTTTATTTCGGTATAGATGAAAATCGGGATACCAGTTATTGAAATACCGCTATTGCAATACTTATCTCTAGTGACCTTAGACTATAGATACATCCTAGTGATTGTCTTATTATGCATCATGCTATAAGTCTAGTTGCGGTTAGAATACATTTGAGAATCACTGTCCGAGATTCAATAATTATTTTATTGCCGGATTGTTTAGGTTCGTATTCAAATTATATTTCTCTAAATATTGTGCATTGAATAAATTGTTTAAACTTGTTTTTATATTGAAATGTCAATTGTCGGTTTTGACATTTATAATAATAACTTCGCAAAATTAATGCGATAGAACGTTTAAAATATATTTCTATTACGCAAATCCCGTCAACGAAGAACTAGTTTACAACTATAAAAATTAATAAACTGCAGGTTCCAAATTTATTCTTAACAAACTATTTAATTTTAATTATTCATGTGACATTTCATTAATGTTCATAAAAGATTAATATCTGGATATAAATAAAATCATGACATAAATAAAAACGCCAAAATTTTAGTAAATACGTCATAAATTGTTTTGAAATATAATATAGTCTATGACATTCTGAGGTACCTACTTATTGAAAAATTTTGCTGTATATTCGTAATTATCCATGATCAATATAAAATGTAAACGTCATTATTTGGTATTTTATCATATAATTAGTATGAAAAAACGCATGTTGGGCATAAGCGCAGAGATTTAAAATAACATAAATGGGTAAAAGAGCACATAACCATTTTTAGACATAATACACAGTGTAAAAGCAGTAAAATGGGGATGTATTAGTCATGGGAAATAATTCAGTTAAATTTGAACATAAGTCTTCGCGTTAATTATTACGTATCATGTCTCGTTCTTTCGTTTATAATAATATGTTATATTGTTAACGGGAAAAGTAATATTGATGGTTAGCTCTTCGCTAATCACTAAGATAACAATATTCCAGTTAGATTTTATTCACATGTGTTACAAGGTTGTGTTGAGTGTTTCTTCTTTACCCCTAGGCCTAGTCAAAAATATAATTTTAATCTGCAATAGCACTTAACCTTTGGGACCGAAATAGGCAATTACTTTGCAGATGTCGGCAAATAGCAAGGATTAATCTCGGCTATTCAAATGATTGCAAAAAATCAATCTTATGACAAATTAATAGCAATATATCATCACAGGTGTGTATTAATGATTCTAATGATGAATCAGTGGTTGGAAGCCGTCGGTATAGAAATCAAGTGTTTTCATTAATAGACCAGATGTAGAGAAAACTTGTATTATAATACATGAGGTTGCTGCCGAAAGTTGGTAAAACGGTAATTTAGGTATTTAGAGTTAAAAACGGATTATATTATGTAACTATATAAAAAATTGTATGCTAGAAAAAAAACTCAAGGTCATCCGATGTATAGAGCATGCACACAGAAAATAGTATTGTGACTGGTATTAGAGAGCATGTCAAACTTAAAATTGCAAATTACTCCAATTTATTTTGTGATTCGTCTACCTGAGACGATAGTATACACAAAAAATCATAATGCTTGGATCTGGACTATATAGTATGTTTATAAAAACGATCAAATTCATTGACGGTAGATAACATGACGTAATGCGTATTGCCGGTAAAGTGCATCAATTTCTGTGTATCGCCTCTTGTAGTTTATTTTTCCATTAACCCGTTAGCGGGAATAACGCCTCCCCCACGACAGATAAAACGTTCGTGTAGAATAGCCAATTGTATACCAATGGTTCTATTTGATGACACGGTCGGTAGTGGGTGACTCGAGTCGTTTTTGCGTGCCCGAAGTCATACTCTCTATAGTCCGCGAAGGCATCCTTCACTGACTGACTCCTACGTGGCGTGCGGCTGTGTCAAACGCAAAGACTTGTGGTTTTCGCCATTGAGAAACTTTTCCTGATCATCTAAGTAGACTGCGCTGTAGTGAGCTCTGCAGTATTAGATCACATTATATATTGATTGAATGGTCGCGCAACCAGTATTGCTGATGCCAGAAAAGCCGTGCATTCATTAGAAATGCTGACTCTGTTGATACGTCTTCATGATCATAATGGTGTCTCGTAGAGGCAGGCAGGTTGTGATTTAATTTAGGGCGAGAAATTTAAGAAGGTATAAGGTATATTTTATTTTTGTATTTTATTTATTAATTTATTTAGATATGTAGATCAGATTTTCATTGCGTTTACTCGTTAATTTAATGAATTTTATTAGGGAAAGAATCTCCATAAACTTTGAGACAAAACAGTTGAGTACAGCTAGCTGACCCTGCATCGAAGCAGCACTTTACCTAAGGATATCACTGGGTAAGTAACTTAATAGGGGGTGAAAGGCGAGCTTCTAGTGCCTCCTTAATAATGTTAAACGACTGATTTCAAAATTCCAAGATTCCTCTGGGAAAAAACAGAAATCTTGAGTTAATAAAGTTGTAATACAAACATTACAGTTTATATTCAGACAAAAGATTTCCGACCACTTTTACAATATGACTAATATTTAGATTTCAGTAATATTTTTTAGTATCATTGTAATAAATTTAAAAAAAATACTCAATGCTAAATTAATCTTTTTATTAACTTCCTTATCATTGGAGAGGATATTGACCTATTCCTTTTCCTAAATAAAAGAAATCAATTATTTATGAATATTGTGATTATAATATAATTTAAATTTATTTTTTCCAAATGCGCTTTATTATTTAGTTTTAACTTCTGCGTTAATTATAAATTAATAAAATTTTATTTATTTGTGAAGTAATACGTATGTACCCAAGTAATGTCACCATTTTTGAGATTTAGATTGACCTAAACAAGGTCATGTTAATTTTGTGGATTTAAAATTTTCCTCTATTCTTACAACCCAACAGAAGTGCCCCATAAAACAAAAAGAGCCCGTCGTGCTAAAGGAGGGGGGGGATTTTTTTTTTGTAAATAGTACCTACGAGCCAGTCTGTTTCGCATCGTCTTTTGTAATTATTTATATACGTAAAAACGTTTTGTTTAAAATAAAAATGTAACCTTAATTTCATTGCTCATACCCCATAGGTACACGGTAAATATGAACATTGCATTAAATCCCGAAGTAATAATATATTATTATAATCTAAATAATTTGAAAACACTTTGAACACAGAACAAAACTTTTTGAAAAAAATACGACACCCGGCAGGTTTGAACCTGCATCTCTCGGAATTCGCGCCCTCATGGATTGAAAAAAAATAGTTAATTATATTATAATTTAGTTTAATTTGTATCGCATTCTTGATTTTTGTAAAATTATTCGTATAAATAAACAAGATTTGGTGGAACCCTATCGCGGGTTAAAAAATTACATGTCGTAATTAATCACTCGTTCCCTTGTAAAGCGATCTTTCTGGTATCTGTCGTCCATTCCAACGTAACCTTACGGCATTGAAGTATCAGTAGGTGTATATTACGAGTATATTATGAATTAAATATTACAAATAATTTACACGTACTATTTTAATATTTCTTAAATATAATATAAATAAACGGTTGCACATGTGTGATTTTTATGAATGCGTGATCAATGAATTAAAATTCATTATAGTGCATGATTTTATTTATAAATTTTTATCTATAGGTAGGTACATGCTAATATTATAATAATCGTTTTGGTTTCGTAAGATCGTAAGTAATACGGCTTTTGCAAACAAATTAATTATGTTACATGTGGTTTTATAAATGAATTGCTAAGTAACAAGGTAGATAATTGGGTGAATATTGGTTGTCAACTTGATTTATGTCTGCTAATGATACCATGCGGACATTAACGGTTCAATTTCGTTCGATCATGTCTAAAGATATCTAATTGATAAAACCGATAAGACAATTAAAGAAAGCGTGTCGTATGTTATTTTGTTGAGTTAATATGTTAATATCAATGAAATGTTGACTGGAATAGACACAATATCAAGAAAATACAAACAAAATATTGACTGCTTAATTTGCAAACCAGCCAACTGCACTTTTAATCAAGTGATTTTGATGGCATTTTGTTATAAAGCACAAAAAATTTCAAACTCTTAAACCTATAAATAAATGCGTTATCGTTCTACAAACAACCACTGCATGTGCCAGATTTCCAATATCGTAAATAGAATAACTCCGCTCTGTATATAAACTTTATTTATATATAAAATGAAAGCTAAAATAGTTTACTCATAGAGAAGCTTATTTGTAAATATATTTTTGGAAATTGTTAAATTCCGCTCGATACTTAAAGTATTATGTTTTAGCATAGATAGTCGACTCGCCACGTCGGACCCGCCTCCCTGTGTCGGCCATGATGGACATACTAAGTTGTATAATTTTGTAATAATAATAATAATAATAAATAAATCTATATATACCCCCATTTACGGTTTATTTATATTTCATATTTTTGGGCAGCCCTTTCCAAAACGTAATATCGGGGTTGTACCGAATTTCAATCTCCTATGACCGAATTCACCGATAGATTTTTCGCCTTCTGAGAGCATTAGAAGTACATATTTCATTACAGTGTTTCCATATTAACTGTTCCTGAGTATGAGGTCAAGAATTTTCATGTATCTATTGGTTGTCCACTCGCAGGCTTGATCTGTAGGTAAGTAATTATTTGAAAATAATTAATTAAAACTCGTTCCTCAATAGGTAACATAATATGAGATATCTAGTATCAGAATTGTCACATAGTTAATTTTGTCTAACAACTTTTTCGGCCGATCGACCGTGGCCCTAATAATTGTTTGTTACATACCTGTTTTTAGTTATCGAAAGGTAGGGTGTCTCTTTGACAGCTTAACACTTAACAATTATTTGTATTCAACTTAACGAAACAGAAACATTATAAGTACCTACTTGTTTTTTTTAAATTTAATGTAGATATATAATAAATAATAAAAAAATATGTATAAAGGGAATTTACGAATATCGTTGTGAATAATATTTCTCACCATATAAGTTCAAATTGGCAATATAAAAAAGGAGAATCTGGGTAGTGCCCTAGCTACCTCATAGCAAGAGCATACAAAGCATTGGTACCCAACCGGACAAGAAGCCTTACATTTAATTTCAATCAGGTACATAATATTCATTGCTTTAAATTTAAATGCATTAACAATTTTATGGTCTGACCGTAGACATGGATATCTATATATATAACGTTCGCTAGTTTTGAATTAGCTTTGTTTTGTGTTCAATATTTTTGTACCTACTATTATTAACAATTTTAATTTTTAGTTAATTCTCCGTGGGAAATGGAATTAATTGAAACTCAGTTAAAGGAAGCTTGAGTGTGTGGTGACCTCAGATTTTGATGACTGTTTCTGATTTAATGACGTCTGTAATAATTATGCTATATTCAACATACTTACCTAGATATGTCATGTTGTGAAAATTATCATTAACAGTTTCTCGAGAAACTAGAATCTATTAACTTCATGCGTACAAAACTACTGATGCTTCACAACAAACGTATGGCCTAACTAGTAGGTACTACAGCCCGGAGAAGGACCTGCTGGATATCTTTTTTTTACCCTGAATCGTCAGTTGGACACAACAATCATCTGGGGGTAAGTTTTCACCACATCCATTCACTGAACTCATGAGTCTGTCTGCACGTCGTCGTTTCTCCGGCTCTTTAGAGGTTAGGTTAGGTTAGGTTAGTGCCAAAATATGTAAAAATTAACTTAAATTGTGTTGCATGCGAAAATCGTACCGGGGGGTTTTCTCTCGACAAGTTATGGTTAAAAAAAACTTTTTAAAGCTTATTTTAGTTCCAATAAAATATCAATCGAATATTTTCATTCAATATTTAATTGGAACCGCTTTTGTAATTAATAATATTCTGATCGCACTATTAAAAATCATTAATTCGTAGTTTTGCTAGGTATTATTTTTTTAACAAAACGCAGCGCGTGAGATAAGATTATAGTACAGATATTGGGAAATTAGTAAATTGTGACGGTAACCTACAAATTACAATAATGTAAATTTTCTATTACGAATTCAATAATTATTACAATTCATTTACCTATAATAATTATATATATATATCAACATAATTAATGGCAGTCAGTAGTAGGTATATTTAACATACCATCGCTGTAGGATTGGTTTCCCGAATAGACCAAATGTTCAGGAGACGAAAAACAAATTTCATAATCCTTTATTTAAATACATGGCGATATTTAAATTGTTATTTTTACAGCATATGAATGATGTATTCATTGCCATTACAAAGTAATTTGAAGAAAGGGATGGTTCTGGTCCAATTAGATACAAAAAAACATTCTGCATTAAGAGGTCGATTTCGACAAAAACGGATGTTCGGGAAACCAATTCTATAGCGACGATACATATACGTGGTGAAAATTCTCATTAACAGTTTCTCGAGAAACTAGAATCTATAGATTTCATAAAAATAAAATATTCTCGAGAAATACGAATCAAGAATTCTTATAATTTCTCGAGAATTCTCAGTCACAACCTCGAATAAGGCAGTCGAAATAGATATTAATAATTGGTTGCCCTATCAATGGGGCGCGGTCACAGATCCGGTTGCGACAAACAAATTAAACTACTTCGAGACTATTTTTAGAATAATTTTCCTCGCAATAATAGATAATAACACCGTGACTTATCTCATAATAGGAATATCATTTAATGATGTTTTTTGGGATAGGTTATATCAATAAATACATGATTTCTCTCAATACTGACTGTAATTTAGACATATACACTTTAAAAGTCAATAAAACATAATCTCTGAAAAATTAAATGAGAAAAACGAACGAATGCCACGAAGAGCTTAATTTAGTAAATCACAACCCGATGTCAATTTAACGTTTTTATTGACAGATAAGCATAATATTTTAGAATAGGTATCAAGGTTGAAAAATGCGCATCTGTTTTGGGATACCGCTGAAAAAAGGTAGCTCATTACACCAGATTTGTTAGAAAATCAAAAATCTTGGTCATTGTAACTAATATCTTACCAATAAAATAAATGTAACATATTGTACCGAGGTTGCTAAGCCAAAACGGTGTTGGGAGCATTATGGCGAAAATAAATTGTATATCAATGAAAACAGTATGTAATAAAAATATAAAATCCTAAACAGATGCGTATTTTTTATATCATAGTTGTATAGGGAACAATACGTCATACATTGTTATTGCAACGTTTTTAATAGCTCCTATTCGTATTTGTCCGGTGGTTTTTTATCCAGTACAAATCCTGCAATCGATTTTTAACTAACTTCCCGACTAGCTAGACATTTGAAACTTTTAGAATATATCAGAACACGATGCCAATGCATTCTTTTAATACTTTTAGCCATCTTTAAGTAGAATTGAATTCATTTTCAGTTAATTCTGTTTTGTATGAAAAGTTACTTCGGAAGAAATCCGTAATCCAATCGACTATTATTGGTTGCTAAGGGGTGGTCCTAGCAACTAAATTATTAATATATTCGTGCGTTACTATGGAAATCAAAATGACATTTCAGTAATCTATATTTGTTTGTTTGTTTGTTTGTTTTTTATTTACTTCATATCAAGTACAAGTTTGAGCATATTGAGCATAATAATTGAACAAAAAATTTAAAAACGTTGAATATAAAAAGTTTTTTTTATCTTGTAATTATTTTTACTATGAACATTGGTAGGTAGTTTTTAGTATTTATGGTTTTTATTTTATTTTTTATTCTGAGGGGCCTCAAAATTAGTCAGTGCCTCAAGTCTTCAAGGCTGTAAATCCGCCACTGAAATTATATAATATATAGGATATATTATTTTCAAATTGTTCTTACAATATAGAGTGGGAAATTATAGCTAACGCCATTTTGACTTAGCAAGTCGATTTTTATCTAATGACTAATTTTTGTACCTGTATGTTTATTTGTATGACGTATTCATGAGCTGAAATAAAAAATATTTGAAAGTGTTTGTTCTTGTAAAAATAATGGTTATACCTACTATTAGATCCACCAGTATAAGTTATCCGTTGAGTGAAGGCGCCACATGCTAACATTAAATTTGACATTATCGTTCAAAAAAAATTATAGGTACATACTTTGATGAGCTTTGTTCTAAATTCGAACACCTGACGATTTATGATGGTACCTATATATAAATTATAATATCATGTCAAGAATTTTTATTTTATTTCCCAGTTTGGTACCTATATTTTGTGAACTAGTTGGTAATACTGTATAAAATGATGTACCTACCTAAGTGCCATAATACACGTGAAGAAATCTAAGAAGAAGATAAAGTTATATTCGATACGATTTCAATCGTAACTTTATAACTACCAGAAGAGTTTTTCAATTTAAAAGCCACCCACACGGATTGCAACTGACGTATCTCGTTCACCTCAAATCGTTAAAGCGCAATTTAGATTCATCGTCTATTTCCCATACAGCAACGGATCTTGCGACAGGCACTGCCCTTCCTGAGACACCACTGCCAATCCAATAATAAAATTAACTGTTTACAGCATTTATTGTCATTAATTTATCCCAAATATAAAGTGGCTCATTTGACAATATCTAAATATTCTTTACAGTTGAGGTTGCAATGCATGGATGTCACCAATATGCTATTTTGCCGTTTATCGGCTACTTAACGGGTTTAAAAAATGTAACTAAACATGGTGCACGTAAAAAATTGTGCGTATGCATCAGTGAAAGTTTTCACATAATTTGAGATTCGTGAAAAATCTATCTACCTTTGTATATTTGGCGAACATTTTCGTGAATTAAAATATTTTTAATATCGATTATATATGGAAATACAAAAGACTTTCAGTATGAAATATTATCATCTTCATCATCATCATAAGCCTGTATCTATCCACTGATGGATGAAGGCCTCTTCAAGCTAATTCCACTTCTCTCGGTCATGTGCGTTGCGTTACCACGTACTTCCGCAGAACTTAACTATTTCATCGATCCAGTAGCCTCTAGGTCTACCTTGCAGACGTTTTGTACCTCTCGGGTACCACTGGTTGACTAAATTATTTGTCCAACGATTGTCCCTTCTTCAAACTATTTCCATTTGAGGCCTTTAGCGAACTCTATTACATAGAAAACCTTTGTCTGTTTCCCTATCCACTCATTCAACTTTTTGTCCTTTCGCGTTATCCCCAGCATGCACCTCTCTATACCACGTTGTGCTACTCTAAGTTTCTGGATCTCTCTTTGACTTAGAGTAGTATGAAATATGTATTATTATAATATCAATAATATTTACATTCACTATCGTAGACAGAAACCATATTTAGCAGTTTGACAGGGCTTGTTGTAAAGGGGCCAGACCACTGTAGAACGGTGACAAAACAGAAAGCTGATAAACCGAACTATGCCATTTCAGGAAAAAATAACATTTAATATTGAAATTGTCGTATATCTATAATATGTTATAAGTATAGATTTTTAATAACACAGGTTTTCAATACAATGTAAAAATCAAATTATATAATTTCCGCATTCCTAATCACTGGGAAGTCTCAATTAAACGGGACAACTCGGTATATCTCGTCTTTATCGATATAATAATATGTTCATAATGCTTGGGTGACTAGGTACAACTGAATAGAGAGTTTAATAATTCTGTGGAGTTGAGCTTGTTTATCAAAATCAAGCAGATACATGAGTTTTTTTTTACGCCGGATGACCAACATGCTGTGATTATATTTATTACACAATTCTATCTATTTCTTCTATAAATTTAAGTTTTATAAGTATTAAATTAATAAATAGATACGACAAAAATGAATGTATTTTTCCACTGTCTGTTATGTTATAATATCATATTCTGTTTTGTCCGGTTTACCATACTACAGATAAAGAACAAGATAACTCGATTTTCATTATGAGGACCTTTGAAAATAATCTGCCTGTGTATGTTGGCCTCCAGGTAACTAACCACTTGCTCACGGAACTACAAGTCAATTAAACAGAGCGAGAAAACCAAGTCTTGCGGAGGCAAATTAAACAATAAATCAAACAAAATGCCGGAGACACATGAATGAAATTCGGACGTACTTTAACTAATTGGGATAAAAAATCTTCGAGGACGATAATTTATATCTACCAAGACGCGAATTTGCGTGCCGTTTTATGGGACGGTAAAATTAATAATATATTTTTTACAGCGTACAATAATAGGAAGTGCATTTAGGTAAATCTTGAATGCAGTTATATTTCTTACATAGGTCATGATTGTTGTCAAGGAAGACATTTGTTATAAATTTTTATGTTAGGGTTCCTGTTTACAATATTATTATATCGGTATACCATATATTTTTTTTTTCATGGTGTCAAATGACAATTCATTGTGCACTGTATTAATAATGTAAATATACTATATTATCATATAAATAGTAAAATTACTTTTATTAGGTATCTCCTCAGTTAAATTTGTTTATAATAACAATTATTTTTGATTACAAAACAGAGGAAGGAAATATGTTTTGATGTTTCTTTCAAAGTAATTCTGTGTGAAATCGGTCGGTTAACCGCGTAAATTTACCCAGTTTTCGGTTAGTTCCGAAACACGTGGTTATCCGGTTAACCGGTTTGGGTGCTCTAATTGTTCGTTAAATATGACTATTGAGCGCATCGACAAGACTGTTAATAAGTAGCACTGCCACCCGGTAGTTTTTCTAGTTAATTAACATTAATTTATGAAGTGAAATTTACTTTTTAGAATTTCATGGTAAAGGGTAAAACTGTAAGTAGGTATTAATTCAATACCTCTATGGTAATAATATTTTTTTGTTTACACCACAATTTTTGAATTATTGTTCTTGAAACTTTTTATGCCTATAAATAAACCCATCTCCAAAACAGTCAAAAGATAACTGGGTTTTATAGACCGAAATAACTGGCAAAATTAATCATATTTTACGTAAACGTCACTTGATAACCAATCTAGGTTTAACGTTTCAATTATTTTAATTTTAAGTTAGTGCGGATTCAAAAATACCTGCTTCGATTGAAACTTGCAGATATGTTTGGATGTCTACGATCACCGCCATTTTTAGATTAATAAATCCTGAGCATAACTTTTTGCACAAGCAACGAGTGGTCCACTGCCATACTATTTATTGATAACGTACTTGCAAGCAGAGTTTGGTATTCTATAATGATTGAAGAGTATAAATAAGTTATTAGTTATTGTCGTTTAGAATCGACTGTCACATTGGCAAACGTCCTAGTGTATTATGATATTATTATACACAGAAGAAGTTTACTTACTTTGATCGTCACTTCAAATTATTAATAACACATAACCACTAAATCAGATAAACTCCAAGGTCTCCAAGATACGTTAAAATAATCTGAAAGAAATCTGCAACTAAGAATACTCCGACAAATGAACACGACAGACGCGTCAGTATTAGCACTCTATAGACAATGACAGGCAATGGCAAGTAATCCATAGACAACGGAAGGGTCGAAAAGTAGGACCAGTCGTGTAATGTATTGGCTTCCTTCTTCAGTGGGCAATGCTACGATGCATTTTATGATTATCAATGGTTTATCGTATGAAATGATATAATAATAATATAAACACAGCATAATAATATTACCATAAACTATTATTTAAACCGAAAAGTAGTTTTACCTTATTCTTTTGTGTAAACATGTAAAGTTTTTTTTTGTTTATAATGCTCATGTTAACAAATCTATTTAAGCTATACAAATTTAACGATAGGTTTTTGTTTCTCTATTTATTTTTTTATTTGTTAAAATTAATAATCGCAAGAATATGTTGCGCAATTTGACGACGTTAAGCAAAATTCATAATGTTTATATTCCCGGATACAATAAATTTATACGTGACGCGTCGGTCAATATACCAGTGGTCCTCAAATGGATGCACGCTGGTGCAAATTAGTCATCATTTAAATAATATAACTCAGATTAGTCACATAATAAATTAAAAAATATTTTTCTAAATTTAGAATGTACGCAATATGTAATTTAAAAATAATTACAAGATTAAAAGAACTTTTTATATACAACGTTTTTAAATTTTATGTTGAATCATATAAACTTGACTTGACTAGCTTAAACGATCAAAAAAAATATACTTGATAGAAATACTGAATAATGAAATGTCATTCCATATTGATTTCCATAGTACCGCACGTATATATTATTAATAATTATTTAGTTGCTTAGGCTTAGTTTAGGACTAAAGTACAGCATTCCCCAACTTATTATCCAAGGAAAGATCAATGGTAAACATAACAGATGACGATATTGCATTTCGGAACTTAAAAACCTCCGTGATCGGTACGAGTGCAGTTCCACCGAACTGTTGAACTAGGTAGCAGATGATTGCCCTGATGATGATCGACTTCTGATAGGGGATGACACGGTAAAAAGAATAATCATTTTCTACTTAGCCAGTATTATGTTGTTTATCTGTATTATTTTTACCAATTCAGCAATTCATAAAATGGATTGGTATTTCTTAATGTTTTACTATTTTTAACTTATAAACTTAACTGCTTTTTTAATTATTTTTGAAGTTATACTTCTTTTGGCGCGTTTGGGAAAACAGATCAGATTGTATTTTTCGCGTGTGACGCGCCGATGTAACGCTTTTGGCGTGTGACCGGCCGCGATGTAATACATATTTTTTTATAATTTATATTGCATTCGGGTTGCGTACATAATACTTTGAAATATTTATCGTTGTGTTAGGCGGATTCAAATTTGTTTATGTTAACTTTCCTAACGTTATTCATAAAACTTTATATACATATTTATATTGGAGTGTATATTTATTTTTCATTGTAAAGATGTCATCAAGATTTGAAGCTATATTTATGTAAGTACTATTTATAAGTAAAATTATATATCAATAAATAAATAAATTTTGTGAATGTTGAGTTGGTAAATAATTATTATTATGATTATATTAATTTCGGTCTCAAGGGTGGGTACATTTTAAACCAGCGGCGCTCCAATAAGCGGCTCTTTTCCTGAGTATGTAATTTAACAAGATAATAAAAGTAATAATAGTAAATAATATCATTTTTTTATTGGTCAAAGGATATTTTAGTAAATTATGGAATTCCAGTATAATCAATCCCCTGATAATTTGGTAAAGACATCGAGCGGAATCTCGGGATTGCAAATCTATGTATAATGTATATTCAAAACAACAGCTGATGTCAAATTCATAAATATGTTAATTCGAAATTTAAATATTCTTTAAAATAAAGTAGGGTTTTTGGGGGAAAATGTTAATCACCACTGTCATTGTGATAGACTTGCGGGTCAGCTAAGGTCACCAAAAAGACAAAACTAGTTTCCAGCCAGCCATTCTTTTGTTTTATCGAAAGGAAGCCATTATTTGCCTCAAAAGATATTTAGATTTGTCTACGGATAGGTCAAGGACAGACACAATTTACATTAGTACATAGAATTTGTTTGATTCGAATAAAGGCTATAAAAAAGTAGATTATTGCACCTACTACTTATTACGTTATAAACTTGAGAACGATTTTGACAGATCTATATAATACAGAGGAGCATTACTATAAAAATATCAGTTTTTCTTATTGCGCAAGTTTAATTAAACCAACATTTGCATATTCGTAGAAAATAGTTTAAAAATATTTGTCATATTCTCACCAATCTCGTATCTATGCAGTCTTGAAGATAAACCATAGCGTAATGAATGTTGTGGTCTTTTAGACGATATCGATTCTACATTTATTTTATTAGATTAAAACCTTGGAGATTGGAGTATAACTGTACATAATAATATGTGCATGTTTTGAATATGATGACTATGTATATAATGTATTAATTTTGTTTATTAATAATTTATGTTTTATTTGTCTGATATCTTTGATTACGTGTGTATATGTATCAGTGGCGAAGGGTGGAGGTAGACTGTTTAGATCAGCCATAAACAGTGCACGCTAAACTGTGTGAGTCATCCGTATTTGTTTTCATTGGACTAAGACTACAATTTACAGATGGTGTTAAGTTTTTAAAAATTAATGAAACCCTGCGAAACCAAGCCATAATGTATAATAGTCAAAAAATACTCGTATATCTATAACATATCTAAAATTATGCAATTAAATCATACATAACTTTGGATATGTTATAGATAAAATAATATTTTTCATCTATTATAGTTTGGTTAGGCAGGGCCTAATGAATTAAAAAAAAAAAAATGAAGTAACAATATGTGTAATAGGTATATATTCTTATTCCAACGAAAACAAATACTAAAGTATGAATGAAAAAGTGTGCACAATTTTGTCATATCGCCAAAAGTATACCAAATGGTTCGGTTTAGGCAGGGTTTAATTGAATTTTAAAAACTAACCAATACCATATGTAAATTGTAGTTTTAGTTCTATAAAAACAAATACGTATGACTAAAAAAGTTTAATGTGCACTATTTATGGCGGATCTTAAAAGCCTACCTCCACCCTTCGCGACTGATATGTATATTCCTTCTTTGGTTTAAATTCATTCTTTACAGTTTGTTTTATATATTATATAATATTATCCGATGTATATTATGTAACATCACTGTATACTATAACGAATAAATAAATCACTTAAATCATCCCTCGTATAATATTATGATTATGGTATTTTATAGGAATATAGTACCTAATATATTTCATAGAGTGTTGTATTATAGTTTATAAAGAAAACGGTAATGTGCCACTGTAGAATTAATTCGACTCTCGGATGTTGGCTCGGCCTTGTGCTTCGTAAAAAAATGTGAAATTGAAATGTGTATATTTGCCGGAGCGGAAAAGCTTAAAATTCTTTTAAAAACAAAAGAATATTTTTAATTGAATCTAATAATAATTACATAAAACTACGCGGTGGATTATCTTAAAAATAACTTTTTTAGTACCTATCAGCTTGTAATAAATATTTTGTAGACACTGATCGACGAACTATTTTTAAATAAGGCCATGAAAATAAACGGCTTGAATTAGAGTAATAATTAAGACATGCACAATTAACTAAGATTATTACTGGATAAGTATGTAACTGCATATTTAGATAGATGTGTATTTCCTTAGGTACTATACGCCTAATACATAGTCCGGGCCAAGATACATCGGTCTCCATAGAGATGTCCGTGTACAATAATCTGAATTTGAAACTAACCCATTTACATACTATAATATATGCAAACATTGATATTAAATTAAGGGTAGTTTGTACAGTCTATATCGTACACATTTGAACGTTTTAATCAAAATTACGTATGAAACATTTAAGGCTATACTTCAGCTGAGGCATGGTCTAAAAAGATCGTGACTAGGCGATGCGCGGATTGCGGATCGCGGGTGCAAATGACGCGAGCCGAACGAAATATAATTTGTCATAAAAATTCAACATGCGTCCTTTTAATGTTATGTTTATTATTATATTCGTAATAATAATAGTATATTCATTGACATGTTTTCTTTTTCAAGAAAGTTTACGTTATATTTTTCTTGTCCAGTAATAAAATTATTTGATTAGGTAAACATATTTAGATATACCTAATTAAACAGTTAAGTACACATTTTTACGGCTGTAATAATTTAACTACTCGATGTTTAGTTAGTTTTTACCGTTGCTAGGTAAGACATGGAATAGGTTCTATCACAATTTCCACTTCAACACAAACGGTTATTAATTTAATATTACCAGAATTGTTTAATAACCATTCTCCCAACCCATTCAGTTTATTGATTGTAAGGTCTGTACGAGTATACCTTGCATCCGTTATATGTTGGCATGAGGTCTAATTAAAAAAAAAAATGTTAATTACATTGAACCCGCAGAGTAATAATATAAAGAGAGTGGGTATTGTTCGGCAAGATGAAACCGTGTTTCTTGCGTACCTATAACTCACAGTAGAACGTCAATTTTATTATTATTAGCTTAACTATGAAACGTTATACCATCATGTTGCTTCTCAGTACGGCTACCAAATTTAAATACAACTTAGATAACGATATTTTCTGCTAAAATAATTATCACTAACTTTATATTTAACACATTCTCGCAATTTTAAATGACTGTAGTCATCCAAATCAATATTTAACGGCGATGTGTAAAAAAAATATTTAATTCAGCCGTAGAAATTCTATCTTACTCTAATGCATATTGCGGAGATATAAGAGTGCCGAATGCTTTCTCACTCGCACTTACGGTTCGTTATTGTTCAGGCCTTGATTAAACCTAAGATTTTCTTTATATTCATCTTGTTTATATTATCATATTATTATTGTTTAAGCGAAGAGTTGTTATTTTGTAGTAATAGGTAACTTGACATATTTATTAACATAATAATTACTATTATATAATAATTCAATGCTTGCAATACAAGGCTTCGAAAATTGTTTCATTGAATTAGATACTTACCAATATTTTTTTTAAGATAAATAATAGGCCATGATAATATTAATCTGTTGACAGCAATTAATATAGAACACGTATCTATTAAGTATTATTATTATTAAATAATTGTATTTTTTATATTTTAATTTGTAATAATTATTCAGTGTTGAAAAATTAATACTTGTCCACTTCTTGAGTACAAAATTATAGCATTGCAGTTAAAATATTTCCACATACATACTAAATAATAATTACACCTAAATTGTTTAAGGCTATATTATATAACTTTATGACATTTAAATTGATCTTAGAATCATATTATGTAGGATAAGTAACAGGTTAAAATAGAATTTCTAAAACATTGTCGGATTAGACCAGTGTATCTTACGTTCAATAAGAAAACCAATCAAGAAAAGAAGACAAACGCAAATTTAAAAAATCAACCACTTGATTACTGCGGGTTTACTTTATGATTTTATAAATTTTATGATTATGTTATGAATTTATCGACTTTGAAAGACATAATAATAAAATTGAAGTATGAATTTTGTGGGTACCCACTTGGTTATTTTCTGCAAAATCGAACTTAATACGCACAAGGTAAATAATTTAATTAAAACAAACTAACTATTTAAAATGTGATTATTGTTCTTATACAAGCAGAACGTATCACCGCTTAACATACATAAAACGACACATACCGGAAAAAACCATTCCAATGCGTTGCTTGTTGTTTTCATGAACAAACATCGCACCTCATGACTTCAAGAGTGATTCGTCTGTTGAAAGTGAGAGATCTTGATAAATATTCATTGTCCATTTTGAGCATACTTATATGTTCTTCTAAAGCCTTCTACTGCCTCATTGAATTCCGGCATTCCCTCGACTTTTTAATACCCCCAGGGGACAGGGGGAATTTAACAGTTTATCTCAAAGTATTTTAATATAGTGGGTTAATTGGTGAAATAGAGCGAATATTAAGTTCCTATACACTCAGTACACGTCAAGATCACTTGAGTTCATGAGGAGTGTTCTTGGTGACAAATATAATCAGGTAAGTGAGTCTGACACTCCGCAATACCACCGATTTCACCATTATGACTTATCTCCTTCAAACTACAGTAGTGTTAAATGAATATCTTGATTCAGACTTCAGCCCTCAATTTTTTTTTTTTAATATTGTTGGTTGCAAATACTTACCTAAGTGTATATACAATGATAAAGTATTTTCTTATAAATTCTACGCCTGAATCAATCTGGGCACCCATTGATCTAAAATCTCAACTGCCAAGATGTCGTCATATAATAATTTATCTATTTTTGACGAAACGTTGCTCCTGTAATATATTTTTTGCTACACATTTAACACTATAATAGAAACGATTTTGCGACACCAAAATACCAAAACAAAAACTTCAAGATAGACTGAATATAAGCAAATAGTTTTACTCAGGGGTGTACTCAGGCATTGTAATATTATACACTGTAATAGTAGGTATACGATGGCGCCTGACTGTGAGGTGGATTAACAGATATTGTTACATATTTTGTAGTAACATAACGTATATCAGAATATTGAATAAGAATAATTATTATATAATTGATTTATGTTTATTTTTACGATAATGTAATACTGTCACGCTGCGATTGCATTAATATTGTAATAATCTTGTACTATAACAAAAAATACTTACATATTCATATTAATTTTGGTGTAAATCTTTATGAATAGGTAGTAAAATTGAGGATATCAGAGGAAATAAATCAAATAGTCATAACCAAAGAAGGTAGGTAGCACATGAAAAATGCTTGAATTGGGTGAAAACGGATTGGTGAAAAATGAAAATTTTTCCCGTTGCCAAAACGGCGGTTAAAGAGAGAAAAAGATTTTTTTTTAAATATGGAAGGGTTAATGGATCTTGAGGGTTGTGAAAATAAAATAAAAAAATGATTTTTTTTTATTAAAACAACTATTATAACATAAAAAAAGTCTGAGCACGCGATGGAGTGCGATCAAGTGTTACATTACATCCACACTGGTCAAGGGAGCCGAAGTTTGGACATCAGAAAACTGGAGGTTTTAAAGATGTAGCTGTATAGATGTACCATGAGGATTTCCTGAGATGACGATGATATTACCAATGAGGAGGTTTTAAAACGAGCTAACAACTGTAGAGAACTTCCGTAGATTCATTACTTCTACTAGAGAAGGAGATTTTCTTGGATACGCAATCTCTGTATGTGTCTTTTAGTCTGAAGCGTTAGTATTGTGATACGATTTAGTAAGAAATATATTGCAGTTTTGTCGCCAACTATACTTACCCTTGCCAATACTTTTGAAATAAATGTGACCGTGACTGCTAGTTGCCTGGTCATGCGACAATAATAAATAAGGATTTGAGGTAGGTGGGGAAATTAGGAATGACGGCCACCATAATTGGCCCAACCAGATTAAACAACTTCATTATTTTTAATTTAAACTACGGACAATTTAACTCAGTGGGTACACGGTATTGATGTACCTACTATACAACTTATAATGTACGTAAGAACTATTCAAAACTGTGTCATTATATTGTGAATTGTGTCAAAGTGGTGAAAACCAGTGCAACCATTTAGATTATGATCTACTCAATTGTGAGTTAACCAAAATTGATCCAATAATCTTCTTATTAATTACTTGTATGCGGCCTACTCCTAGTTGCGACCCTGGTTTCTTACAAAATAACTAAGATAAGTCATTTGATTATAAATTTTCAAGCTGTGAAATATAAGGTATATTATTCAGTTTGGTGTAAATAATGAAATAATTAGTTCGCAAATATCTTACAGGCAGCGGCCGTAAAAATGAAGGCTGTCCAACGTCCGGTGTACAGAAATATTTGGATCGTTTTGAAATTCTTAACACATTTTTTTAGTTTGTTCACAAACTTGAACGATTTGAGAAATTTGCCATGTCCGTAGGTATTTCCAGGCACTCAAATAGATAGTCGTGTGTCAGTAAAACGAATAACTTCATAGATAACAAATGTATGTGAAGTTCTTTGGATTCTTATTCACAGTCCAGATACAAGTCGCGTGCATTCCGACAATACATAATAATATTATGTCATATCTACAAAAGAACTAACTTTATAGAATAACTGTTGAATGGAGTGAAAAATATTTGAAAATAAATGTGTCCGGAAAATTATAGGTACGTAAGTATTACATTTTGCCGTACCTATCACAGTTCAGTTGGCCGTCTAACGTTGATATAAAATTAGAGTGTAAATAAGACACTTAAAAATTAATACGCAATAAAAACCACCAAAATACAATGGTAAGACAGCAGAAAATATTAAATACATAAATTAGAAATACAATCATATCGTATATCGTGAAGTCTCAAAATCAAGTTATGGAGTAGGTACTTAATTGCTATTTGAAGTCTGACATGCCCTCTAAAATGAGGCATAATGCTAATTTCTTTGTGCTTTATGTGCATGTTCTATAATATATCGGATGACCTTGATTTTTTTTCTAGCACACATATTTATATATAGATACATAATTCGTTCTTAAATCGAAATACATAAATTATCGACTTACCAAGTTTTGGCAGCAACCCCACGAATTGTTTATAAATTATAATTCTAGTAGGTGCACGTGAGCACCAAATATCTGATAATATCCGCCGAACTGTATGAGTTTGTCGATTCAGCGGGTTTTAGGTCGTCTCTGTGATCGTTTAATGTCCTTGGATAGGTACAATAAATTATATGTCTGCATTAGTCCAGCAGTTGTCCACCCGCTGAGCGACACGTCATGTCCATTGTCATTTCATCGCGTCTGCCTTCTTAATTCATTGGTTCCTTTTATCGTATTTAACAGTTTTTTTTTTTAAATTTATTTTACATTATTCGTGCATATCTTCACCTCAATACTACATTACTAGGTAACTCTGATTTTGTCATTGTGGGAAAGTGAAATTAAAACTTTACTTGATTAACATAAATCTAGCCTATAATAATTAGTATTTAAAATAAAAATGGAAAATTGTGCCTGTCTAATTGGGAAAAATTAAATAATGTTTAATTGTATAAAAAATATTGTAGATAAGTGTGTATATTATTTTATTTATTAAATGCATTTATGGTTTTAAAGATATTTAATATTTTCAAACACAAAATTAATACAGTTCCCTTAACTTCTGACTTGCCTAAATGTATCATTTTGTAGAGAAAGAAATTTAGAATCACATTCAATAGCTATATAAAAAACAGTGAATATCAAGTAATCTAGTTGTAGTATTGATGTGACGATATGTTATATGCATACGTAAACACTGGTAGCACACATTGCCTGAATACTTGACTGCGCCTGTACACACGCATGGAATTACTGTCGGCAATTGTACTTATTTTAAACTGTCATGACAATAACTGCTTACACGTAAAAGTGCTGACTGTCTCTCCAATCTCATTCTTCAAGAGTAAGCGAGATGCGAGATTGTCATTTTATATTACTATCTGACAGGTCGTATTGAAAATCTGAGCTCAAAATTAGTAGTTCGTTTTTTTACCGGCATGCTCTCTATCGCTATCTTTCTTGCGCGCAATAAATATCACAATTTAGAATCCTCCAATCTCTAACTCTTGTTTGATGTATGCACGCAATCTTGCCAACTGCAGGATAATACATATTTCCCCATACATTTTATTACTGTGCACAGTACATCCATGCACGTATAAACGGGGTATAACACTAATAAATGCGTCTACGCAGTATGCGGTCATTTTTGAAAGCACCCGAATGCGCTCTACGACAGTTTGCAATAACATTGTCATTTTAATATATTAAAATATTATTATATTACCTCTGTAGATATAATACTTTTTTACCAACTGAATAAATTAAAATTATAAAAAACATCAAAATATTCAATACAGAGTTGATGACAGTATAATGATATCATCAACGTTCGCTAATAAAATCCTTAACTTCAATTATTTCGCTGCATTGTCCAACGCTCCACAGGTTATCTCCGGGTGACAATCTGGTTAATAAATTGTGCCTAAACATCTTTCATGGTTTATAATTCAACATATTATCCTTCAAAACTAGTCTTTAAGTGAATTTAAAACAGCTAAAAAGTATGTCTCTATAACGCGAATAAGACTAGGGATTGCAATACGAAATTAATATATCAGTACCGGTATTTCGGTATTTATTATTGAATACCGGTATTCGACAAAACATATTATAGAAAAAAAGAAGTGCATTTCAATAAATATAACTATTAAAATATATTTTAAACACTATTTTATAGCAATCTAAAGTACCTACCTATATTTATTATGTTGACTTTTATTCATATGTATACATAATAAAAATTTAGAACTACTAATTTTTACAAATATTATAGGTCCAGTCCAGTTACAGACAAATCTCTCTCAAATTCAATGTTTGTTGGATGTAGGTACTATCAACGTTGGATCAATAGTTATAGAATAATAATTGAATATATTTGCCATGAATGTTTTCTTTTTCAAAATATATTAATTCATCCCGATAATGTATATTTGAGAAGTTTTGTTTTAATATTATTTAACCTTTGTTGGTTTCAGTCAATATATTTGCGTTTTGGCATCATACAACTTATACAATAAATTTAATATACAATATAGTAGTAGGTAAGTACTTAATGAAATATATACTTATATCAAATAACATTAAATTCATTTTTGGAAAACATAAACGTGTATGCATTCTTAATAGCGAAAATACCGGTATTTTGGATTTTTGAAACCGGTATTTAGGTACTTATCGATAAATAATTGAATACCGGTATTGCAATTCCTAAGTAAGACATCATCTCAGCCTTGACTGGCAATCGAACACCCCACACTCACAATTATCAGAATATTTTTTTTACACAGATTGGATGTTAGCCACTTGCTCAACCTATTAGGTCCATATTCTGACTCCAAACACAAATTGAAAAACAATATGTGTATTTGCCAGACCCATAATTCGAACCTGGGACCCGCAACATTACATTACTTACTTACTTACTGCACTCTGTCACACCCCAAAATTAGGGCATAGGGCAAGTCACAAGTTTGCGCCTCTTCCCTCGGTCCATCGCCAACTTTCGCGCCTCCCGCTATGCCAGACCTGCAGCGTGTAGATCGTTTTTGTAGCACCGCTGCAGTGTGAGGGAGGGCCGGTCATGGCGACGGAACCCTCGAGGTTGTGCCACAAGGGTACGGAGTGTCGCACCTCTGGCGGCATCTGGAATACATGTCCCACCCACGTGAACCATTTCTTCGTTATTACTTCACTCACAGAGGGATGTAGACTCCACTCACGAACACTGAGTATTTGTAATGGGGTCGTATCAATGTACCCCTATCAATTTTAATATTAAGGTGTACGGAAAATAAGACCTACATCATAGTTACTTCTTCACCCTGTCACCAATATCTAAGCAAAGGACGCGCCATTTAACTCGACCCAGCGCTACTTCCATATTATTATACTCTTCTCTCATCATACTTACAGCGCGTAGATCACTGTTGTAGCCATAGTACGAAATACGTGAGGCTGTGCCACAAAGGTGCGGAGTATATAGCACTCGTAGCCATGTGAATCACATATTCCTTAGTTCGTAGCAGGCTTAAGAGTGTGAAAGTATAACATTATGATATTATAGAGGATTCAAAAGACACTTTTGACACCTTTGCTGTATGGATTCTATACACGGCTCTATCCAACTGACTTTCTCTTAGGTAGGTATGCTTACATACTGTAGTCTTAAATATAGCTAGGTATGTATATAATTCCCGACATATACGCGGTGTAAATGAAAATTATGCTATTCTTGGTAGTATCGACCTGTGTCCCTGATCTTATGAATCGGGAGCATCCGTTGTTTGTTCTTCCAAAATGAAGAACTAACCTGACTTGGCAATGCCAATTGTGAGGTCACTGTATTCTTTGTACATTGATATATTCCACTTACGTGAGCAGAGTTTACGTAGACTTTGTTTTATATATATTTTTAAATGGGGTCTACTTAGTTCGCTTGGATTACTTTCATGTGGTTTTTTTCCCGTCTTATTAAATATTACGAGCACGTATTAAAAAAAAAATGAGAATGCTTTCAATTTGTAATTTGTCATGTTTATTATTATGTAAAATAGATGTGAATATTCTTCATAACATTCTTCACTAAAACTACGCGTCAGCTAATAACTTCGAGTGTTTGTAATGCGGCCATACCAATTTATCTACCCCTATTATTAGGCCGAGATATCTATTCACAAAGCAGAAAACTCGGTAGATACTCTTGGGATTTGGTCAGATATCACGTCTCGTAGCCATATTATAAGAGAAACGTTACCACGCAAGCGTGAATAACCGACATTTTGGTAATCATAGAATACAATTGGAACCTCCATCAGACGAGTGTAGTCAAATATTGCGTAGAAAATATTATTATCACGGCTTAAAATAAGTCAATATTATCACTTCATAGTTCTCATATTTACATAACTTAATAATGAATTTATAATTTCAATTATTTAAGGTAAAAGTGTCAGTTTGAATGACTGTTAACAAAAATTGTCTGACAGATAATATGAAATACAATATGCTTATATTATAACAAAAAAAAATTTATCAACCTACTTGTTCTAAATTCGAATATTATACGTCCAATTGTTCTCCTTTCCATTATTATATTAGCCGTGATAACAATCTGCTACCGTCAAATTTGATGCAATTTTATATCGTGTTTCCGGGTTCATAATACTGACAGTTTTTATAGATCATACCCTACAGACATGGGTTAAGTCAGCGTCTCTCCAACTTATTAGACTCGTATTCTATTTAACATTTTAAATAAAAATTAAATTGTGTAATTGCTCAAAGAAAATAAATACTTTCTTATATTTTTATTAGTTAGGTATATATTGTAAAATATGCATGTCGTATGAAATAATTTATTTACTTGGCGCCGCTGTTACAGGGTGATCAAACATTTTTAATCATATTCTGATTTTTTTAAAGTTAAAATTACTTAATAATAGATGTAGCTAACATTTTATGGTATTAGTTATGTAGAGTCCCATATATATTTTAAGAATTATTTGATTTATAAAATCCATTTTTATTTAAATTTGTCAAAATAATGAACAGTTTTGAAGGTATGAGGTGTTTGAGTGGTTAAAAAACATATAATGACCCTCCATGTTCTAAATATTTTGAAAAGTACTATATTTTGCTCCAGTTTTAGTATATCTTTATTTTATGATTTACTTCTATCATAGACTTTTTACCTTTATCATTTTGTATAAAAAAGTGCTAAAAACACAAAAACCTATATTTTACATGTTTTCTTGATTCCACCGATACACAAAATTAACTTAAAATATATGTAAATAAAGAAAAATTCAAAACCTATAAATATTTAAAGGATTTATTTGAATTAAATGAATAATAAATGAGTAAGTTATATTAATTTTATTAATCAGTGTGTCTTTTTATGTGAACCTAAAAAAATCACCCTCAAAGTGAAGGAACATATTATTACTTTACGATTTATTACCAACCCTTCAGGAGTCTTGCACCATGGTTTGGAAAACAATATATGCAGTTATATAAGTATTTTTTGTAATAATATAACACTTTCCCACTAAGGCATGCATTGGACGACCATTTAAATACAATAATTATTATGTGTAATTACTTAATTTATTAACGGATGTGTAAAAAGTTTATTGGCTAAAAGCATTCATCGAAAACAACATGATAATATGTACATACTCAAATATTATTACTTAATAGTAATAATTAATGAGATTTCATATAAAAATAACGGAAGCTATCATAATGACTTCCAGAAGATATAAAACATGTATGTTATATTTACCAATGTATATATGTAGGTACATTATAAATATGTATGTACATAGACTTCCGTATTTTTACATGAATGCATCTTAGTAAAAGCCTTGTAAATTTATTAGGTTGCATAATACCTTTTAGCATTATATACTGACCCTTGAATCAAAGTGCTCTGAGTGCATTGTGCTAAGTGTAGGCCGTAGGCTCTATAATCTTGTCTAACGTATTATGCCAGAATTAGACTATCAAAGATAATGGACAAATATATTTTATCAAATTTGTATAATGTTTTTTTAAGGGCGTTCTTTTATAAAACACGAGAGGGCGTATTACACTCGTGTCCGGAAATTTGTTCGTATGCAGTTTGCCGTAACACAGTTAATCGTGAGATGTTCTATCGGAAATAGATGACCGAATAAAATATTGAAATCAATTAGGTAGGTACTTACCTAAATAAACCACTTACAAATACGACATGTATTTACGTATACGGCTGGAGAATACGATTGAAATGGCATAAAACATTTTAAAAAAATCTACCACCTCTTCTGAAATCGAGTCAGACACTTGAATAATATATAAAAACCACCGGAATACAGGCGAAAGAGTAGGTTGGTAAATTAGAAATGCAATCATAATATCGTATAATTTATATATAATTCTGGTAGGTTTTCGTATATGCGTGTAAAACATTAGGGTCTTAATGTAATTAGAGAAATTTAAAAAAAAATACGAGTAGCCTAACGTGGTATAAGATGTGCTTGTTAGTCATAACGTGGAAAGATCAGAAAATAAACTAATAGATGAGGAAACTAACAGACAAGAGAACGCGATGTGATAGAGGTTTCTAATCAGATAAACTGGCAATGCGCTGGACATATACCCAAAAGGCACTAAACAACTACAGGGACGCCCTAATACGAGCCAACGAAGAAATAGGGACCAAGAAAACTGGAGGGAGGTAGAAGAGGCCTTCATCCAGTTGTGAATCGACCCCTGCTGATGATGATGATATCATGACAAAGTTTACATTTGCATGCTTTCTTGGAAGCTACTTGTGAGATTATAACAATTGCACGGATTGCATGACAGTTTCATCAAGTCGTTGGTAAAAATCGTCGATTTTATGCATTTTTTTCAGAAACTAAATTAGGAAAATGTCATCTGGAAACATTGAAAAATACACTTATTTTCAATAAAAATAAAAGATAATGTCATGTGAGTTTAAATTGTTAAGAATTTATTTTTCAGTGTCCCAAAAGTAGTGTCGTTAGCAAGAATTATATTTTGGTTAAGTACCCAGTTAGATTTTTTTTGGTAGAGCGTTTATATCAGCAAAATCAGTAAAATTATTGTTTAATTATACTCTCACGTAAATTGGGAATTTGCGAAAAAACTGTTTTATGGTCACAACAAAAAGTCGGAGATATCCATCTGCACATTGAGGGTAGGTATGTCAAAAAAGTGGAGCATATAAAATATCTCTTTTGCCGTATACGGCTGGAGAATACGATTGAAATGGCATAAAACATTTAAAAAAAATCTAACACCTCTTCTGAAATCGAGTCAGACACTTGATGGAAGGTGTAAGTTGAAGCCTGAACGTTAAAGGAAAGGATAATAAGGAGACTGGAAGCTTTCAAGATGTAGCTGTATCAGCATATCATGAAGATATCTTGGGCTGATGACATTACCAATGAGGAGACTTTAGGACATTGGAATTTATAGCTTTCTGTCCAGCGCTGAAGAGCTGCATAAATCCGCCATATTTACTGCAATGAAAACTATGATTTAATCTAATTTACAATATAGAGAAAGGCAGCAGAAGCGTAAAAGGAAGTTTTCTTGCATTGTCTTGGATGTCTATGGCGTTGTGTATCTGATATCAATGGCCCGATTTAGGGAAGTGTACTACAAGTTGGTCGACACCCTTCGTTGGAAGTTGACACTATAAATGAAGAGGAAGTAAAGATGTAAATTGTATCTTACGCGTGTTTGTATTAACAACGACAATCCAATGGTGTAAAATAAATTGTCTATATAATATGAATAAAAATAAAGCCTTACCCGAAGTAGGACATTATTATGTCACTGAATTATAATGTTTCAAAGGCATGCGTTGAAAATTATTAAGCAATCGTATTCCGGCCATATTAGGCTTGTTTATTGGGCAATATTCAACAAGTTTTGTTGTTATGACTACTCTGACAACTTAAGGGCACACATGCTTACCTAGAGTTTCTGTTTTTTCATTTAAAGTTGAACTATGACATTGAATACTAGGTATGATTTTTAAAGTGAAAGTGATATTATGTTACATCTCTTTTACGCATGCTAATATGATTAAAAAGTTATTCTTTCTCTTTCTGTCACATTCGAATTTGATTACCGAAGTTTAAACATTTACTATGCGTATTAGCTGACGTGCTTCGTCGTTTACAAATTATAACATAAATTTAAAAAATATATGTATTTATAATATTAAATATATTTTATAATGTACACAGATTTTTTTAACAACTATATTATATATACTTTTATTTATTTGTCGCATATTTAAAATGTTCTTGCTTTATTAAAATCTTTTTATTAGCCGGCCAAATAAATCCGTATTTTTGGCCATAGACTAATATAAAAATCTCTCTGCTGTCAAAAGTGTCAAATATTATGTTTACAAATTGCAAGGTACCTAAAACAATTGTGTTTTATATCAGGAATAAGAAACACTATCTGTAAGTACAATATTATGTTATTTATTACTATCGTAGTATTCTGTGTGTTTTGCATATATTATTCAAGTGTTTATTTATTGTTTTCTTAGTCTATACATGCTTTCAATGTTTCATAATTCCGACGTAATACAATCCTTTTTTTGAGGTTAGTTACATTCATTCCAGAATTATATAAAACCTGTGATTTCATATATATTTGTTTGATATAATCTAAGGCGTTCTAGTTGTTATTAAACATGTTACCTACCTGATTACTTTATTTTAGTTAATCAATCTTTTTTGATGCTTTGTATTATCACTAATCCGTTTTAATTACCACTCTTCAAACAGTCGCCAACTATAAAAGATTAAAAATCACACTATTAACAGTTCCTATGTTATGTTTTTTGCAGATGGAGAAAATGTTTACCGAGATCTTTGCTTGTCGACGGTTTCATATGAATAAGATGGAATGAAATAAATCTTTTAATTAATAATGAAATAAATCCGACTTTCGGCGTACGATTCGAACATGGCCTGATTTATGACGTCGACCATCAAGCATATACACCCATTTTATAGATTTAATAGTACAATTACACAAGGTAAATATAAAGTGACTAATGTTTAAAAAATAAAACAATTTTATAAAAACATTTTTGCACTAAATTTATTATCGATAATGATATAAAAGTTGCTATTTTGATTCGTAATATAAAATATAATATAATTGTGCATATCAGTTACTTGTATCATATTAGGTATGTCATTTGGTAGAGCTTACTCTCCAAGTCTTGTCTTTTTCAGTCTCAATATCACTTTGATATTAGAAAAATTGTCTTTCCAACACCAATGAAAGGTGCATGTATCTATACACACACATTTCAAAGGCTTTAAGTTTTCTAGATACTGTATATTACTTCTTCTCTTCGGCTATATCCGCATCTTAGTTGCAGCATATGGATACAATGCGGCGCCTCCAAGAATCTCTGTCACTCTAGTTTTTTTGCATCGTTCCAGGTCATACTAGCAGCCCGTAACTCCGCCAGATATGCTATATAGATAGTATTTAGTGGCCATCCAGGACGCCGGAATCCGGTTGGCTTGAAGAACAGGCAAACCAGATTGGGATTCTCTTCAGGCACTCGCAGCACGTGGCCGGGCCAGGTACAAAGTTGCGTATTCACTCTCAGCGTGATGGGAGGCTATTTGGTGCGTTCTTTTATCTCCCGTTACTTCTAAAATTACCGCACACCCAGTATCCGTCGTAAACATCTGTTCTCGAAGCTCAGTATACGGTTGCTCGGAGCCTTTGTAAGGTGCCATGACATAAAAACTAGTAAGATATTTAAAATAGCTGCTAGAATGAATACATTGTTGAAAGGAAATGAAAACTGATAATATGATATATCAATTAATTTGTCCATCTGAAGTTGTAGATATCAGTTAATAATTATGTGTTATACCAGTAATTAAATGCTGACTTCAAATGAAAATTGACAATTAAATATTGAAATAATATATTACCAGTTTTGATTTTTTTAAGTACTATACTATATCCATGGTTCATATTACAATGTCATAGTAAAACTTAGAAGAATAAAATATGTCGTAAGACGAAATCAATCTTGGGGTTTTAATATAAGTTAAATAAATAGTACACAGCTAATTTGTTATTACTTTGAATACATGCCATGTCTTTACATCAATAAAAAACAGAAAAACAATTTAATAATGTATAAATATTTATATAAGACTTAACAACGGCTGACATATAGTTAGACACGATGACCTCCATTTAATTTCCTCTTATTTTAAAATTCACCAAGATATATCCTAATAAGTAGGTAAGTATATTACATTTGTACATATAATAAGTAAATCAAGTACAAAATTAAATTACTATTGAAGCAGTATATATGGACCCCACAGAGTAATTAACAATATAATAATTTATATAATTATATCGGGTATATACTATATTGACACATTTTAATGAAGTCTATTTTTCTTGGTACCTACGTTCAATGATAAATGTTGTTTTATATTGTAACATAAACAATGGTAATATGCATTGATCTTTCTGATTTTTAAACTGTGATATCTATTTTATATATCTATTGATTTCTATGTGTATTATTGATACATTATTTATTTCAAATACAATAATTTCAAAACTAACAGTAAATAATATATAGAAAGCGTCATATTGTTTAGTTGGAAAATCTACTAGGAAATTCCATCCAATCCAAATCCAATTTTTACCAGGTGGGTACTTGTAGGTCAGTTATTTTTGGAATAAAATGAATCCCTTAAAAAATATGAAATAAGAATAGAATGATAAATATTTGTGAAAATTTACCAAATCAACATGTTTAACGTGAATTTTTTCACACTAAAATGATAAATATTGTTAAGAAAATATACACAAACAGTTCATTCAGAAGTTATGACGTTTAAAAGATCCCGCGAGTTAACTCGTGCATGGCACTGATCAGTTATGAGGTGATATCAGTTATAATCATTTATGAGGAATGGTTATAAGCCATTGGCACAACCAATTTGGTTTTTGACCTTGAGAACAAAATGTAATTTTTACACGGGACCAAACTCCACGGCTGCAGAGACGAATGCTTATACAAAATATGGCACAGTGGAATCGCCAGCAAGATCTTTAGGTATCATTATTTAGATGTAAGTATACATATTATTTTGAATTTCATAAAATTACACTCGTTGTGGGTGTCTAGTAACAGTTAACTATATTAGTAAATTAGATATATCTTGATGAACTATAAAATAGTGATGTAATATAGACTTGTTGAAAATATATTAAGCATAATAAAATTTAAAATAAAAATTTAGAAAGTCAGCCTTTCTGGTTCTCTAATATTCATAGATCTACTGGTTCTGGGATCTACTATTTCTGGCAGTAGACAATTCATATAAAAGTGATATATCTTTTTTTCAATCTTTTCAATCCAAAATGTCTCGTCTTTTTTGATTAATTCTATTTTAACAGGAAAATTATGTCCCGTCCAAACTCCAAATAAACAGACATCTTTCTTAGTAATATGAAGCTGCCCCTGAATCTGGAAGTACCAATCGTGATTTTTATCTATTACCATATTCCTGTCTTTATCTACTTTCCAAAATTTAATTTTTTTCTGTACAATAGCTTCATCTGCACTTATTCCAGCAGCTGAGAAAGGACATTTTATTTCAATAATTGTATCATCATCGCTGATGCCATCTGGCGTTGCACCGATAAAATCATACACATCATCGATAAACAATCCACATCTCTCAATCTTAATTCGTTCTTGTACACTAAGCTGTTGTAAAGCTATTGATTCATTTTCTTTACCATATTTTACCGCTTTCACGTTGGCTAATGATTGGCTATATAATAAACGTTTTACCAAAGGCCCAAATTTTGTATTTTCTCGCCGCTTACACACCTTTCCAAAAACAGAGGCAGTAAGAAGGTTTCGTCGCCTTTCTAGCCATTCTGCACATTCAGATTGTAATACAGTGCGTCTTTCTATATCCCTCCTCTCATAGTTTGTCAGTTTGAGTTTTTTCAAAAAAGTTTCTTTTAACAATTGATATTGATTTTTGTCCATATCAGGTTTTTGGCAACTCTCTCCATAATCTGGATTAGATAAAGGAACAGAATGTATTGGTTTTCGCCAAGGTTTTCCTATTTCTTTTTTATTTATTTTCAACCTTCTTGATTCTAAGCGATTTATGAAGGCTTTTGGGCTATTTTTATAAACTTGTTTTTGAATTGTGCAATGTAACTTATTTGTATTAAATGCGATTACCGCCGCTGCACATCGTCCCATGTACGATTGTCTTTGAGAGTAGTTAATTCTCTTGCCGCCTACAAATTTTGCAATCATGTTATTAAAAGATTCTGAAATATTAGTAGAAAAATTATAAATTAAACTTTTTGAATTTAGCACCAAACGAGAATTATATATCATTAATTGAGAAAATAGACTGCATTCTTTTAATGCTGGTACATAATTTACATCAAGCATGTCCTCTGTATTTGGTTCATTTGTACAAAAATATGGTAGACAAGAAGTATGGTCTCCAAAAACATGGTGCGGTCCATTAATTAAATCTTTTTTCAAAGCGATAACCTTTTCTTCGAAAGTACTATCTTGTAGTTTTCTATACTTGATTGCACCTATGACGGCTTTCCGCAGACGTCTTTTTCTTGACGCAATGATTTTTCTTACATTCAAGGGATATCTTGTGTCTTTGGTTAATGCCTCTATTTTGCCACAATAATTTCTAATTAAATGGTTTTTACATTCAACTTTCTCGACAGTTACATTCGGATATGGGTGACAATCAAGAATTTTTTTGTATGTGCTGGAATCTCCATCAGCAATCAATTTTGAATAAATCAATCCATGTGTATTAATAGATTCTTTAAAGCCTTCTAATATTGCTGTAGATTCCATTCCAGCTGACGGACCGGTGTAATTTAAAAAGCATTTATGTTGTTGAGCAGGGATATTTTTATTTTTAGCTTTGGCGCACAAATCGCAATATTTATTTTTCACTGACATGTACAAAATCTTTCCGGTTCTTTGACCAATGATCGTGGCAGCGCCAGATGCTGCGGAATAATTGCATCTGTATGAACGTTTCGACCAACAGCCGTCTGCAACAACTGATATCATGGGAATACCAGAAGAATCGACGTCACCATTTTCGATTGCAAGTTGTCGCTCTTCTTTCGCAGCGTTTTCCATACTCTTATTTTTGGTTTCTTCAAACCACTCGTACACCTTCTGTTGACTCTTTCTGTATGTTCTTGCTGTAATCGATGGTACGTCAATTGCTGAACACATTTCTTCCAGATTTGAAAATCCACTGCCGATACTGATTATACTGGATACAAATGCGTCACACAGATTCATTTTGTTTTTGTTCATTTCAGTGGTATATAATTTTAATTTTTTACCACAAAGTTTACATTGGATAAAAAATGTACTACTAAAGTTATCCCGATTTTCCCCAAAAATTTCTAAATGTGATAAATTACAATTAAATGGAGAATCATGGTGGCTAATTAATTGAAGTTGTTGGAAAAAATATGAAAAGTCTATAATTCTACGGCCTTCTACACGGAATTTAGGGCTTGAATCTTCAATTTCATTTTCTATAATAAATTCTTCGTGTTCGTGTTCAAATGTGGGATGACATTCTGGTTCAGGTAGTATGCTTTTAGGATTTCCATGCTCAGGCATAGTCTTCGGCAATATATCAATACTATAATACATTCAAAAATATTAGTTTAGTAGATAGTTAACAGAAAACAAAATGTATAGCTGCTATTAATTATTGTACCAGATTATAATTTTTGTCACAGACACACTAATTTCGAATAAGACATGGCACAAACATAATATAAGTACAAATGATCATTATACTTAATTGTGTGTATTAATAAGTAATACGCAAAACTTCCTTTTGCAAGATAAATAAATATTGTGAACCAAAATTTTCTGTGAAATGTGGTTTTTTCAACTATGTATAATTATGTCAAATTATAAAATAATAAATTCAAACCTTTGTGTTTTTAATGTATTAATATTTCCATCTTTTCTCCTACGTCTTTTTTTGGAACTTCCAGCCATCGGATAGTGAGTTCGTGGCATTTTTTGTAAGTACAATCGATATAAATAATTGTGATAATATTGTTAGGTACCTACGTCAAAAACCGAGGATGAAAATTTCGCATTCCCGCTGAAATAAATGACGTTCATAGTATTGCCAGGCTAAACTTTCGAAATTAAAGTTAATTTAAAAGAAAAAAATATTTCATTGGAAAATATTATGTAAGTACAGGCATCCATTATTATGTTATTATTTGATGAAAGTATTCTTTAAAATCATCTGTATTATTATAATCTCGCAAATTCATAATTTAGTAAAAGTTAAATTTTCTGTAATATAAATATCAGTAGGTACCTAACCTAGGTAGATTCATAATTTGGCTAAGTAAAAAATATAGATATTTTTACTTCGCGATGTGTTTGAGGTGTTCTAAATTATGTAAGTATGTTTAATAACAAATGTGAAATTCGTAAAACCTCATGTGTATTATTTATTAAATAAAAATAGTAAAACTAATAGTAGATACAAATGGTGAAAAACTTCTTTCAATTATTTACTAAAATATCAATCCAATAATATTTTAGTAGATATGGCAATACTGGACGACCTGATATATTTCACTGAAATAAAATAAAATCTATCACAATTTATAAAATACATACCTACTACAATCATAATTATTTTGAATGTAGAGGGAGATAGTTATAGAAAGGGACAGAAAACTGATTGCTATGTTGCAATATTAGGCAAAATAGATTGCAACAGTGTTAAAAATTGTAATGTATGATTTAGTATGACATAACGTAGAATTGACGCAAATACAAATTTCTTCAGATTTTTTTTTGTTTTGTCCTCAAATGTCAAAATATGTTTTCCTTTTGAATAATTTGTCCGAATTTATGTTTGTATCACATATTTTTGTGCTCAATTTGTAGCATTCACTTTTATAAACATATTTTTATACAATATTCGTGGATTGGCGTATTTTTTTGGTCATATGAAGTGAAAATAGCACCAGCTAAAGATTCCATACATCTAACGCCAAATTTGCAGGCGGTCTGACGTCCCATCGAGTTGATCAAATATTTCGTGAAATGGTTGTTTTTAAAATGTATCTATTTAGTATTATAAATTTATATTTAACAAGATATTTCATCATTTATTCAATGATTAATGATAACCCTTCTGATACGTAGCTTTAGATTATTTGGAATGTCTATAATTATCGCATATTTTAATAACAAAATATCCAGTCGATTCCGTTAGATTTAGAGCCAACAGAAACTGCAAATATTATAATTATACTGAATATATTTTACTACATTATGTTTGATAACATTAAAGCTATCTATAATAAACGTTTTGACATAATATTTAGTGGAAAAAACGGTTATCAACACAGTCTATTAATGTCACAAAAATATGGCTTCGTTATCAATTATTACATTTCAAGGTTCCAAAGAATATTATTTTACGTCATAAAAATACTTTATGCAGTTATCAAATGTTTAACATAAATATTTGCCGATGAATAAGCTTCATAATTATATAAATAGTTTTTCTATAAATCTTACGTAAGATTCAGGCTTAACCTCCGAAAATACCAGAAAATAGCTGACATGGAACACCTTCCCCCTCGGAAGAAACTGCGACACAGTTGGATAAAAAAAACAAGTTCAATTAACACATTAAAGGTGCATTTACTACGCAAGTAATTAGCTCCAAATATATGTAAACTATTAATTATATTATTAGTTCAAATGTATCTATATTATCAAATCGCATTAATATTCATACATTTAATTTATATTTCTCAATAATAGGTAGGTACTTAAAAGGCAGTGTATCTTAGGTCCAAAGATATCACATTCGAGGAAAACAGTTTTCAAGCCATTAGGTCTGTCACTCATCATGACGTCTAGATGCAATCACAAATCGGAAGAAGTGGTAGTCTAGGTTTAAATTGTATGCACTCTTCGGATATAAGGGTGTATGTGGAGGGTCCAGGCGCCAATTTAACAACATTCGAAAATAAATAGATGTTCGTGAATTATAGGTACCTATTTTTAAAATAAGTATATATTTAATATTATTATTTATATTTACGAGGAGGGAGTACCTACTTTTATTTGTATATAAAGCTGCAGGCATGATAATTCACAATCCCCAATAAAAATATTACACTAAGAACAAAATTAATTTAAACTACCTAGTAGTAGATAGAAACTGATTAAAATTCCTTGACTATTCATTCGATAGTGCGGCGAGCAATTGTTCTGGCGCCCAGTTGTCCCATTCCCCATGGGGAGTATCGCTTTCCCGTCAATATTTAAATCAAAATAAAACATTGGAAATAAAGCTAATTTACTTGAAAATTTCGCTTTCTGTTATGAATAATAATATTATCTTATAAGGTAAATTATATCATTCTGAAATATAATATGACAATTAAAAAAAATAATCTTTTTGGAAAATCCTACTTTGACTCATACACTAATTTAATACAACCGCTCTTATATTATAATTTATTCAGCTATTTGTTAACACGTGTTGTCAAACTAAATAGGCTTTTAGTATAATATTTCCTAAAGCAAGTTTTTAGTATGGTTGGCATTTATTTTATATGTAGGCATTTTAATAGTATGGAGATTATAAAATGGAAACGTGCAGTTTCATTTGATAAGGCAATCGATTCAGGTAACGATATCATTTTCAGCCCCTCCTACATACATTTCCAGTAGCTCTCAAATATTTTCTAGTCAAACATGATGCACTTAAATAATATTATATTTTACTATATTGTATTGGTTTGAATGAACCAAAAGAAACAATAATTTAGGACAGTCATTTCCAACTTCAAGTAGACTGTGAAATACTATCCAGTATCAAAATTGACTACTGATCTATCATACTCTCAAACTTATTATTCAACTTAAACTCAAACGTATTATATTTGGCTTACACTACGGCGTCATAAATTATTGAACGGTTGTTGTTTTTCATTATCACAATGAAATACTCAATGTTTTGGTCTTCTTTTGGACATTCATTGCACTCTATTACCGTATTACCTATTACCTACGCCGACGCGCGACAGAAAGAGGAACTATGCCTCAGTTTAAAGCACGGAGATTTACATTTTCTTTTTCTCTCACTCTTGCGGCAGGCGAATCAAGTGACACAACGAGGTCACAGGCACTTCCTCATTGTTAATTTGAAGACGACTTTCATCTACCCAGCCTAAGAAAATAAAAATAGGAATGGTTAATGTCTTCCCTTAAAAATCTTAATAAAATCATATTGCATATTACCAGTGAATGTACACGCCTTTTGTATATTTTCAGGACTCAAATCCTAGGCGCTTATAGTGAAATTTACTAATATTCATCGTCGCGTTGTACACGCCTTCTTTTTCTTATATTCACTTTATTAATAATTGCTCTCTGGACTAGTTCGATGAAGCTGCATTCATACCCATCAAGGTATGATTATTATCATTAGGTACCTATCATTATTATACTTTTTAAAATGGTGCATCTTCCTTTGCAATGCATATCGATGTTATTTCCTTGGATAGCTTGTCAACGCTATAACATTGATTGTGCTTTCATAATGTAGCCGAGACACTGTAGTTTTGTAGTTATAATACCATTTCTCATTTTTTTATGACGTCAACATTCATCCCCTAATCAGTTTTTTTCATAATTTCATTAATCAGTATAAAAGTATATTTACGTTTTCTTTAATAAACAGGCATAAAATTAATTAAAATAAAATACAATATATTATATTGGTGATAAATGTACATAGGCCAATTAATAACGATCATGACCAAATTGGATGGGCTCTTTTGAAGTAATCCGAATTGTACAGTATAAAGCAATATAATATCCACTGTATTAGAAAAAAATGCACGTTGCTGTGATTAGTCCAGACCAAGAGACAAAGATAATATGGTCCATCTAGGAATGAACGTAGTAATTTCCTAATATAGTATGTGGCTTGATTGATAAAGTGCATATCGCGGATTGATTGGGCGCCACAGTTTAATATCAGCTGATATTACCGACATGGTAAAAAGTAAATCGAATATAGGTTACAAAACGTACCTACACTTAACGCATAAATTGCCATTTTTTCCATTTCGCAGTCATTATTATAAATAATATTGTACATACTTTACAATAAAAACGATTTAACTGAAGGACGGAATGTCGAGCGACCGTTGCGTGTATCGCAGGGTGGAGTAAATTAAATTTCTATGTTAAATTATTTCATATTCGCATTTTTTTTATTAAATTAAGTTTAGAGCCTTTTAACCTCAGTTTTATAATATCATCCATAAGATCTCTTTCAATATTAATCCCATATACCTACGACAACGATACGTCAATGCTGCGGAAAACTAAGCACAAAGACAAACTATGTTAAGTACCTACCTATATATTTTTAATTTTAAGTTAAATTAATTTGTCTACTGTATGGTTGCTGCGTTACTCAGGAATGAATTTATGTATATATATTTACAGTTGAATTCATTGAATTTTCATTTTACTTATTTTATTTTCTTGTATGGTACCTACATATAATGTATAATTAGTACGACATATTAATAGTATTGTGTTTTATTTTAATAGATACCTACACATCACTCTGTATTATTAAGTGTTATTTATGGTGAAACAAAGACGTATGGTTGCGCTTTTCATAGTGGACTGTAATTTCGTGACGGAATGATTGTAATAGTGGATGTGGATGCTGGGAGGGGGGGGGGGGGGTACGGAACACTTTTGATGAATGACAAGAGCCGGTATCACGGCTTGTCAGGTATTCAGAAGTATCTCTTGACCGACGGTCACGCTATATCAAGCTGAAACTGGTCCACGAATAACTTCTGAATCAGCCTGTATAATCGAATTAATCATTAAACGGCGGTTAACCAGCCTACAAGCACCCGTTATATTGATGTAACTTGAGATAACTTTAATCACGGTCGACTGATGACCCGTGACTGCCGATCGCCTGGTCTTGCGACAATAAATAGGGATTTGAGGTAATATAGCGACCATAATTGGCCCAACCAACATGATACACAATTATTGTTTCGTAACGTTATTTACAGTGTTTATTAGTTTTCTTCAATATCGCAGTAAGTGGGCAATGGTTGTTTGAATGCTGGTAAATTACCCGGGTACAGCTCCAAACCTCTTATGTAATGTCCTCAACAGCCTGTCTTTTATAAACATACAAGTGATAATAATATGATCATCATCAGCCTTGGTTGATTCACTGCTATATGAAGGGCTCTTTGAAATATGTCATTCAGACTTTGCGGTGAAGTACGGTTAAACTACTAATAATATTAATAATGATTATTTTCACTCCGCCCTGTCACGAAGTTGCAGTGTGTGGTATAGTAATTCTATTAAGCCTAGTTATTACTTTTTACCGAAGGTTGGGCGTGGCCCGGCAACCTATATGCAACAGGTAAATAAATTAATACTTTCCCGATCCGGATACGACGGGCTTAAAGCCTTCTACCCACTATAATAATAATATATTTATTTATTTGTATAATCAAACATCTCGTACCTACTGATATAAAACCAACCGGATTTCGAATATCATTTGTTTTTAATGAGTTTTGTCTTTTTGTGTTTCTCGTACATCGATCTTGTCATGTTATAGCAACATCGGCTCGCTTCTAAAATGGATGAATGAATAATTTTGTTGTCTGGCAATCTTACCCGTTTATTTATTTGCTGACATCTATTGGACGCGATACAATTAATGTTGTATTCTTCGAATATAATGTAGAAATGTGACCAACCATATTTTAGTGAACAATAATTGTATCAAAACGCGCTATTACCTATAATGCGTAATATTATAGAGCTTTTATTATATGAACTATGGATTTTTGAGCACGATGCCTGCTGACTATACTGGAACTACGAAAACCCACCCATTGCCGTGATCCCAAAGATAGTAAAGATCAAATTGTACACAGCTTATTTGCATTTTCTATGTTGCATGAATGAAAAATATAGAACAGAACGTTTTGCATTTTTATGAATGTTTGTGGGTGATGAAAAATTGCTTTATGTTTTATTAATTATTTATATATTTTAATATGTGCATGCTATAATTTATCACTTAAACCAATAAAAAAATCAATTTGCCAAAATGTGTAGGTTACGACAGGTTGCAGTTAATAATAATTAATTTTTGAAAGACTTAAAAGTCAATGTTCATTTTTACATAAAAACGAATATACATAATAAAATATATTATACATAACACACTAACTATATATTATTAGGCAAATGAAGCCTGTGAAAAAACATACACCTTACATATAATTACTTATATAAACAACCACGAAAATCGAGTAGGTACCCATTTTATACGTAGGTACGAGTATATTGTTATGGGTTGGTTTTAATTAAAAGATATTATTAATTATATTTAACGTTTCTTTTATTCCCGATTTATAACACAAAATCACATACAATTATTATTTCTGGTAAACTAATATAATGTTGAATATTACAAGGTACACAAAATTACAAGGTACACGAATGCGTCCTTCTTGTGAGACGTCCAGCTGTCGAGTGGTTTGTTATTCTGGAATACTTCTAGGAAGGAAACAATAAAAACAAACAAAAGAAATGAACAAGATGCGACATGTTTCAGCCGCTCGAACCCGCTGGGTGACTAACTAACGGTACAAATTTGAATGGCACATAACACCTCCCTTCAAAAGAATAAACTTATGGTACACAATTTTTTACCATGAGTTTGGTTAAAGAAATTATAATCATATTAATACATTGGTTTTCGAAAATAGATTTTGTTGTGAACAATAGATTGTGATGTGTGACAAATAGATTTAGAACAATTGAAGTCATATTACATACAGGTATATATATATATTTTTATTTTTTTTTTACATTTAGAAAAACAATAAAATTCTTAATATTAGTACATATTATAATAAAGTAAATAATAACATAATCCTTTGAATGAGATTATTTATTGTGAGGGATCTAAATTAGCTTGCTTAATTCTATTTGTGTGAACCTTAACTAACTTATTCTGAACCTTAATTGTAACATTTAACGGACTGTTAACCTTGACAATTTCGTAAGGTCCTTGGAAATTAGGAGATAATTTTTTTGATTTATTTATTTTAGAGGCGTTATTGGTTAAATATATTTTATCGCCGATTTTAACTGTTCTTAAGTTCTGTTTAAGGTTATTTCGAGAGATTTTATTTTTCTGACAAGATTCACATTGTTTAATGTAATCTTTGATGTCTTTTTTCATATTCGTCCATTTGTATTTTAGACTTACGCGATTTAAGGTTCTGTGATATCCGGAATGTTCGCTTATGGGAGACTCATGATATTTTTTAAGTATTTGTGGAATTTCATTGTGATTAGGGTTAGTTATCGTACTTATTTCTGAAGCTATTTCCTTGGACATTAATTTATCATTCGAAATACAGTGTGCAATCGATTGTTTTTGATTTGTAAGAGATTCATCGGTTTCATTCAAGTTGACATTGACATTTTCATTTTGTTTCTCGATGAAGTCATTGTATGAATATGAAGGATTACACGCTGAAGAATTATTTATGAGAACAGTACTTTGATTGTCGATTTGAGAAAAAGCGTTAGTATTAGAGTTTGTAAAATCAACGAAACTTTCGTGTTTATTAAATGGTTCCAGAGTTATTTTATTTGATAAGATATTGAACGACTTAATACTGTTGTTGACGATTGTGGCATATACTTTATTTCCTGGAAGTACCTTTGCAAGAGTACGTGATAAGTATACGTCTGGAAGTATTTGGATATTTGGTATTACACCTTCATTAATTTCAGGATTTTGAATAACTAATTCTATAAGGGTTTTAGATCTGGGCTTTAAGGTATACATAGGATTATTGATTTTATTGAATATAGGAATAATTTCATCGTGTATATGTAATGTATTAGTTTCATAGTCAATTTTCGCATTATTATTGACGAAAAAGTCATGACCTAGTAATCCGTCTAAAGGAACATTAGTGACATGGTTTGGAATAATGTGAATAGTATGACGAATTTGCATATATTTTAAAGGAAATGTTAAATTAACTGTTCCGATAGTTTTTACTGGATTCGGAGAGTTATCGATACCTTTGAGCGTGACGAGTTCAGTTTCATTAACAAGTTCGTTTCCATCTAGGGAACTTATTTTTACTAATGAGATGTCGGCGCCAGTATCAATCAATAATTTTAGATTTTTTTTTTCTGTATATGGAAATTCAACATACGATGTATTTGGTTCAAATGAAAATATTCTGCCTGAATGCTTTGCACGTTCCGGGAGGAGGCAGGTCTCCTGGAGTGCTGGAAGTTTAAAGTGTTTGGATAATTTTGCGAATTTTGTGAATTTTGCGGAGATTGATCGAAAGAAACATTTGGATTTGTTTGATTAGTTTGAAGCTGAGAAGGATTCAAATTATTTTTAAAACGATTATTGTATTGTCGTTTTCTGCACTCTTCGATTAAGTGTCCTGATTTTTTGCAATACCTGCACACTTTATTTACTGAAGTTTTGAACTGATTTATATTTTGATTGTTGTAATTGAAATGATGTGACTGATTATGATTATTATTTTTATAGTTTATGTGCATACCTTTGAAATCATTTAAAATCTTATCCTCGTCTATAGCCACGTTTGCTGCTTCTGTTAATGTTGTTGGCTTAGACAATCGAACTACCATAGACGTTTGAGGATGGATTCCTAGCATGAAAGTATTTAGAGCACTATCCTCGATTTGTTTAATGCGACCTTTTAACTCGTCGTCATCTTTATGTAATAGTCTAATTGCGTTGATGAGGTTATTTCTGCAATTCTCTACACGCTGAATAAATTTGATAATAGGTTCTTTATAATCCTGTTTGCAATTTCTGAGTTCTAATTCTAATTGAGACGTATGTTTATTTTCACCGTAAGTAGTATTTAGAAAAGATTTGAAATTGTCATAAGATTCAAATTTATAATTCGAAATTGTATATTTGGCGTTGCCTACTACGCAGTGAATCATGTATTTTAACAGGACGGGTTTTAATTCATTCGGACATATTTCAATAGCCGTATCACAGTCATTAAGAAATGGGTATAGATTTTTCCTTTCTCCATCGAAGGTTGAAATAAATTTCATCAGGGTATCTAAGCTTAGTGACGACATAGTATTATTGTAGTTATTGATAATTTTCATATAAATGAATGAATAATTAATTTACCGTTCTGTTGTGGAGAATAAATACCTACACTTTACACTGTCACTGTTATATACACTAAGCACTTGACACTCGGAGATTATGTCTTGATGATATTGGAGATTTGAAGATCTGATGGACGCTTGAAGAATATGAAGCTGTAGCTTGAAGATTATGAAGCTGTAGCTTGAGAATATGAAGCTGGAGCTTGAAGATTTGAAGTTGGAGCTTGTAGAATTCGAGTTTTGATTTTGAAGAATTGGAGAATTGGAGATTATTCGTCGAATTTAGGAATTTGAAGATATTTGAAGACTCTTGCTTTAATGATTTTGATGATTTAGGAGAATATACAACTTTATATTATTAAATAGATTTTTAATTTCCGTTCGTTTTTCACAACGATGTACTTTAAAAAAACAATTAGTTTATACGTAATATTATTATGTGTTTTATTTTTAGGATTCTTGCTATTTTTAAAGAATTTGAATTCACCGTTAATTTATTTCACGTTATTTTAGCTTTATCCACACTTCCTGACACCAATTTTATGTTATGGGTTGGTTTTAATTAAAAGATATTATTAATTATATTTAACGTTTCTTTTATTCCCGATTTATAACACAAAATCACATACAATTATTATTTCTGGTAAACTAATATAATGTTGAATATTACAAGGTACACAAAATTACAAGGTACACAAATGCGTCCTTCTTGTGAGACGTCCAGCTGTCGAGTGGTTTGTTATTCTGGAATACTTCTAGGAAGGAAACAATAAAAACAAACAAAAGAAATGAACAAGATGCGACATGTTTCAGCCGCTCGAACCCGCTGGGTGACTAACTAACGGTACAAATTTGAATGGCACATAACATATTACCAAAACGTCAACTTTACTGCCGAATATAAATGTGGAAAACAATTCGGGTATGTTTCAATGCATCAACTGACAAAATAATATTTTCTGTCATTACCTACACTAAAAAATAAAAAAAATGCATCGGTACCTATTAAAATTACGTATGACTGGCTGCCTTTAGTATAGTCCAGTGGTCGGCAAGCCGCGGCTCGCGAGCTACATGTGGCTCTTTGGGTGTTGGCGTGTGGCTCTTTTTTTGCCAAACTCCCAATTCACAATTTTTAGAAAAACTTTTGCAAAATTCACAATTTTTATTTTTTGCCATTGAAATGCACACTTATTATAATTACATTATTGCGAGCCTAATTATTCCTCCGTGATGTTTGATGCAAAAAGGTATCATTGCTTGTTTACTTTATGTGTCGTTTTTGATAATGCAAAAAGGTCACGTACAACACATACAGTGCAAAATATTCCTAAATAATATTTAGGAATATAACATTTTAAGATTTTTATAAACAAATAAAACAGAATAATATAAATAGACTTTGAAAATACTATAACTCTGATAATAATAATGTCCTTATTAGCAATGATTATTTTAGGACAGATATATTAAATATGAGGGAATATATTATTATTATGCAGAGATTCCAAGAATTTAAAAATAGTAAACAAACCCTAGCATTTGTTTTGAATCAGCAAAAGCAAAAGTCGACAAATTAAATTAAACAAGAGCGCTTTTCAAATACAAACGTATTGGTGGATTTAACGAGCAAAGAGTTATGGAACTCCAAATGTGTAGGTCTTGCCACTAAAATTGAAGGTTTGGAGAGAGAAATGCAATTTAGTTACACAACACAATTGGTGCGCTCTAAAAGATCTACATAAGGTAGAATACTGTGATTTTTTAATACATGGAATAACTTTTCGAACTCATATGACCAGTTGAAATAAATTTACTGTATTATTTGCTACGAGTATTTTTACTATATTCGAGTCTACATAATAATATGTATGTAAATAATCATTTTCAAACATCAACAATATAAAGAATATTTAAAGAAGCCAAATAATCGATGAGAATTTGGAGTCGCGCCTGAAATAAAAACCACAAGTTACATACCAAACATACAGAAACTCTCAAAAGAAATGCAAGGAAGGTCATTGTTCACATTTGTTTTAAAGAATGCGTGAAAATTGTTTGTAATTCATATTTTGTAAAAGATATATTTATAATTTCATCAATAAAAAACATATTTATTTAAGTATGTTAGTTTTATTCGGGTAATCTTCTTCACTTAAAAAATAAACAATTGTAAAATGTAATTAATTCATTTAAATAAATTATATTTATAAAAATATACGTATGGCTCTCCATTTTTTTTTAACCGTTGTGCAACTCACATTTGGCTCTTTTGATTTAAGAGTTTGCTGACCCCTGGTATAGTCCAAGCTCTATGGATGATATGGACTTCCACAGATTGGAACTTATATTAACGGAGTTTTCTACGAAAACTTTGCTTGAAAATGCATTGGATCAACCAAGGAACATAAAATTAATAGAATAATTATTACAAGATAAAAGGAACTTTTTATATGCAACGTTTTTAAATTTTCTGTTGAATTATTATGCTCAATATGCTCAAACTTGTACTTGATATGAAGTAAATAAAAAACAAACAAACAAATATAGAATACTGAAATGTCATTTCGACATTTAATTTTGATTTCCATAGTAACGCATGTATATATTAATAATTTAGTTGCTAGGACCACCCCATAGCAACCAATAATAGTCTTTTACTTTTTACGGATTTTTCTGAAATAACTTTCCATACAAAACAGAATTAACTGAAAATGAATTCAATTCTGCTTAAAGATGGCTAAAAGTATTAAAAGAATGCATTGGCATCGTGTTCTGATATATTCTAAAAGTTTCAAATGTCTAGCTAGTTGGGAAGTTAGTTATAAATCGATTGCAAGATTTGTACTGGACAAACAACCACCGGACAAACAAGAATACGAGCTAATAAAAACGTTGTAAAATGGCGTACCCTATTGGGTGTGGTATAATAGGGAACATTGTAGTAAGTAGATTGTGGAAAAATATGCGGTAAACTTAAATACGTCTTAAAGAATATGTCATTTTCAATAGTTACGTCTGTCTCATAATATGACGAATATGCATTATAGTTTGTCACATAAACATAACGCCCATTCAATATTTATGGACAGTCGACTCGCTTTGTGTCTCTTGGTTTTGTGGCCCAAAATAATAAAGTGGACCCTGCTACCAGGCCATGTAGGGTAAGCTAGTTCCCGTTAATTTTGTGTTTCTTTGGATCAACAATCGATCCTTGGCGTTGATTAGACGCGATTCACACCTTCGAAGACCTGGCACTACTCCACTGTGGAGGTATTAATAGGTTACAGCAGTTAAGTAGTGAAGAGAAATAATTTATAATTGTCTATTATAATATTTAAATAATAACTTCATTATTTTATATCCTACAAAAATGATATAATTTCCCAACGACATCTGTCTGTTGGTATGCGGTGTACGTTGGTATAATTAATACGTATGCAGCTATTACACTAACGTCACAATCCAACAAAGGCTTCGACTAATTTGGTACATTTCACGCAAACAACACATACGTACGATTACACACATGATATCAAAGCTAGTGTTCTACTATCATATGACCCGAAGTTGTAGGTATTTAAACCGAATGGGTCCTCCAGTCCATACAATGATGTAATTTTTGTAAAAAAAAGATACATTTTTGAAGTTATACTTCTTTTGGCGCATTTGGGAAATCAGACCAGAGTGTATTTTTGGCGTGTGACATGTAACACATAATTTATTTTTTCACACGAAAAAAAATGTACTCGATTGGATTCGAGCCACCGATTGTTCAGTTATCAGCCGATCGCACTACCTTTACGCCACAGTATAATACTGCAATCGTGACGATTATACAGTATAATATTATAGTTTAGAATTGTTCTGTTGCCTAGGCAGCGAATTTATTTTTGTCGGCGATTTGCAATTCCTTACATAAATACACGATTAAACGTCATAGTGGCAGTTGTTACTTTAAAAATAAAAACAACGATAAATAATTATATATTTTAGTACATAAGTACGCGTACATAAGTACACACACCTTTTATTTATTATTTCTACGTGCTGGGTCGATACCTGTCAAAACATTTTCACGGTCCAAACGCCCGACTGCCGTGATAGCACTATTTTCTAGCCCGAGTTCGAATCGTGACTAGGTATTCCTTTTCTATATTTGTGCCTGTAGTTTTTTTTCATGTAATATATATTAAGTAGTACCTATATTAAGTAGAAAAACACTGTCAATAAAACAAAATTCAAATTCAAAATAAATAACTGTAAATATGGCTGACATAGGACTTTTTTTAGTTATCATCTACCACACCCAGCTTACCTTCAACAGGCACCCTTTTGGGTTACAGTTATTAAATTAAGTATGTAGTCAAACCATTGATGTTATGCATTTTTGAATTTAATTTCAAATAACCGATATTTACCATAATTTCATAAGTTGACAGATTAATTCGAATTTATTACACATGTTTTAGATATAAACTGATATAATTGTATGCAAACGCATAATTTATAATATACGAATCGATTAACTGCGTAATAATGATTGCCAGGAATGCATATAATATTTGCAGGTGCATAACCCCACCCCATTAAAAGATTCCGAAGGCTGAAACTAGTATGGTATTTTTTCGTCAAAAAGCACAATTTTATAAAAAAAAATTACTCAAGTAAGTATAACAAAAAAAAAAATGGGAAAAATCTTGCCACGTGCGATTGTTCTTGTCAAGATAATACTTAATAATGCGGTACACCTGCATCAGCTGCTATTAAAAATCATTTATTAATCGTTATATTATTATAGTATGGTTACTGTCAGTTGTCAAGTCTCGAATTCATGGAGTAATTGCAAATTGAAGTATGACATACCCTCTAAAATCAGGATAATATTATTAAGTTGTGCTTTATGTGCATGTTCTATATATCGGATTTCTAGCATACATATATATATATATATATATATACATATATATATATATAGACAAATAATTCCTTAATTATCGAATATTGGTAGCAATCCCACGAATGTTATTAAGTTATTATATATTCTCGATTTCACGTGATAATTTTACACAAATTCATTTTGTTTAACGTATATATGCAAAGATTGATAACACCATTTGTTCAACTTGTAGATGTGTTATTGATTGATATTCTAGCATTCAAGTTAACCCCGATAAAAATTAAGGGGAGACGTACGCCGCGTAAGTCAAAATAGAGATTTTATGCTATTTTCAAAGCATGATCCTGGACATTACATCTTACTCCCTACTTCATTTATCGTTTGTCAATTTATGGCTACGGCCGTATGTTGTAGCTTAACCACTAGGAAATGCCAATAGAAATGGCGTATTTCAAAAAAATACTACTTTATTATTAGGTCAATAATTATTATAAAGCAAACATTATCCGTAAAATGTTTATCATATTTGAATAGTCAAAGACATAGCTTATAGTCAGTATCTTTAAAACTGTCTTCAAATGTGTAAATCTTGTTCATTTTTTGAATAATAAAATGCCTAATTCTTGTCAAATTTGGGATCACAAAGATTATAAAATATAATTTTTTATCGTAAATATGTCACTATGTAATTTTACTAATGGTTTTGTAAATGCTTTTAAAAATTAATAAATCTAAAAAATATTAACACCACTGCACATGGATGCACCGAAATATGACTATATTCTAAAACATTAGAGCGAGAGGGTAAAAAGAATACTATTTTAAGTAATAAAAATACTTTATCCAGTCATCAAATGTTTAAAATAAATATAAAGGATAATAAGACTTCAAAATTATCTAAATAGATTATCAACAACGTTTAAGGAATGTCCAGGATCATGCTTTGAAAATAGCATAAAATCTCCATTTTGACCTACGCTGAGCATGTGGGCCGTTAATAGACTATTCTGATATAAAACCTCAGACACTTGCATGTTGAGATAACATAAGATACCTCCTACCGTGATCGCAATGCTGTTACAACTCAAAACAATTAATATCTGTCTCAGTCGGGGATATCCGCGTCAAAACGGCGACCTTGTGACGACTGACAAAATATAATGCACTGAGGAATTCGCAAAAACAAAAGTGCATCTTGAAGTAGGCTATAATTAAATACGTTGAGTGAATGCATACCTCTGATTTGATTGTCTGTAACCGGAACCTCTTGTGAATACGCTGGAATTCAATGACGTGGATTATTATGAGATGAAGGCCCCTGATTGTGACAGGAGTTATAAATCTTAGAAGTTATAACACTGTTAAACTTTTAGTGAGAAATTTATTGCACTAGAAGCATTGAATGTGGGATATTTTATTAATTAACTAGCTGACCCGGCAAACGTTGTTCTGCCATATAAATTATTTCTAGTGAATATTTTGGTTGTTAAATAAAAAATAACGAATGTATCGTAAGTGTGTGGGGATGGGATCTATGACAGAAAGAGGAATGGAGCGCTGTAGACGATGACCACCGATTAAAACAAAAAAACACCAACCATTCATTTTCTCAATTCAAAATGAGTAATGATGTTCATAATGAATGAATTATCTGTGATAGGATCTCGTTGTTTAATGTTTATGCAATAACCGTATTTTCCCTTCCAGAAAATTAGCGGATATTGGAGAGCGTCGTATGAACGGTGTGTGTCAGCGATGAACTCCAGATTATTGTTTCTTCTTTGAATCACGATTTCTCGCGTCGATGTGCGGTCGCCAACCATGATTCCAGCAATGTCGTCAACAACAGGCGCATTGAATCGACGCACGTGCTCTCCAGCTGGTGTTTTATCAGGATTGATGACAAAAGCGTGATTGTCACTTTGCAATTCGTGCATGTGTGCTTTGAAGAATTTCAATAATTCATTGTGCTCATTCAATAGGGCGTCCAGTTTGCCGACGATGCGCCTAGCATTAGGCGAATTGAGGTTATTGTAGCCGCAACGTGCATTCACACGATTGATGTCCTCACCGTCCATGAAGTAGATTTGTAAAAAATTATATGGTTCGTTTGGCATTGGCAGCAATGAGCCTACTTTGTAGTATACTTGGCCTTTGATTTTGAACGTAGAATAAAATTGTTGACCATTTGCCGCATTATTGTGAACTATTTCTGTTGGTCCGAACGAAGTCATTTGGAAGTATGAATTGAATGTGCGAATGGACTTCAGGAACAGGTTTGAATCTGGAACCGAACCGGTCAATGGTTCTGGTGGTATCTCAATTTCTGGTAGTTGCACTTTTCCTGATGCGCAATACATCCCGGCTGACTCATGTTTGAATTTGAGAGCATGACAACGGGGACATTCTTTGTCCATAGCACCAATCAGCACTTTCGGATGAGCGGAATATTCAATATCTGGCTCGCACTCGAATGCGAGACGAAGGAACGAAGCGGATGTAAATGCTCGATGTACTTGTTGGCGTTGTCGGTCATTTTCTCTGCGTGTGTTAACTACGAACCGGCGCGCTTGGCTCCATTACAATTGTCGTTGTTGATTTCGTTCAGCTCGTGCCTCTTGTGATTGAGATGCACGCAATTGCAACATGCTCACACGCACGTTTTTGTTATCTTGTTGGATTTGTTCGTCTGTTTTTTCTGCTCTACTATTTCGCATGTTTGTTGCTTTATTCGTTCGACGGCCCAAATGGCCCCCCTTGCGTCTTGCTGGGATTGTTCACTGTAATACATGCACACAAAAATAGATAAATTAAAATAAATCGTACAAAATTTTGCACGCGCTGCGTTGTGATATGCCGAATGAAATGTCAAAACGACGTGACGCTTCTCTTGAATTCTTCTCGGACGTAGCGCCCTCTGTCATTCAACAACGTAAATAATTTCATTCTGTTTGAAATACGAACGACGGTTAAATTTGTTCATACAAAAATAATAAAATCGCGATTAAAAAATGGGAGGGTGGGGGTAGGAGGTTTAAAATTTGGGGTTATAGGTATTTTTTGATGAAAAATAATAAAAAAAATACAAAAAGAAATTTTCAAAAAAAAAATTTTTTTTTTTCTGGATAGAGATACCCTAATTACATAACGGTATGCAATATACTTGTTGACCTATTCTCATACCTAACAAATATACATACAAAAATTCATAAAAATCGGTCGAGCCATTTCGGAGGAGTGCGACCACAAACATCGTGACACGAGATTTATATATATATAGAGATTTTAATTATATTAGTTAAAATAAAACGCAATATAAAATTAGAGGAGTTAATTAATTAATTATTATTTATTAAGGTTTTGTACTATTCCAAAAGGATCGTTTTAAATAACCAAGGTATTCTTGTGAGTTTGTAATGTCTTAAGATTTTTTTTAAATAGTATGTTCTGTTAGTATCAGTGGAGGGGGGTTATTTTTTGTTTGTAGGGATGCTGTCAGAAAATAAACAATAAATCTACTATTTTCTAAAAAATATTATTTACTTATGGTTTGTAACTAATTAAATTTTAGCTGCGGAAACAGCTGATGAAATAGTCTGCTGATTGTTTAATGTGGAGTGGTGATGGTGGGGTGCTTGACAATTTTCCTAAAATATTACCATATTTATCTAATTTTAAGTATATTTTATAAAAATAAGTGTATTCAATTTTTTGTAAAATGGCATTTCTAACTGAAACAATCAAAATACTTTCTTTCCACGAGACGGAACGATAATTTTGGAGAATTTATGAACCGAAACGGCGCTCCGGTTCATTTTGAACCCTGTAGGTACCTACCTGTTTTTCATAATAATATGTAACATAAACAATAACAACCCGCTGTGAAAGTCTCATGCAAAATATTTATGAAGCCATGAGAAGAAGTATAGTATAGTCCAGGGGTGGCAACCATGCGCCAATTTTTTTCACAGACGAGTTCAAATGCGCCATACAACTCAAGCACCTTTTCTACCTTCTTACTTCACGGTTGGGATTGGTAAATACGAATAGGGGAAGGACCTGCTTCGCTTAGGGGAGGAAAAGGAATAGCTCAATCAGGCAATTAAATTAATTAATTTATGTCAGTTCAAAAAACACACGTTTATTCGAGCACCAATCTACAATAGTCAGAAATAATCTCTTGGACGAGATAACTCTGGACCACAGTTGTTGGATGTGATGAGAGAGAGAGAGAGAGAGAGAGAGCTCTGAGCGGGATGGAGCTTTTGAGCGTTTGAATTTCGCTAGTCTTTCAATGTTTGGTGTTAAATTTGTTACTGAGAGCAGCAGAGAATTCTTCAAACTTTAATCAGTTTTTCGCAACTTTGTTTTACTTTTAATGAATTTCATGGATGAAAATGCTTGTTCACATCTGTATGTCAAACCAAAGCGACATATATAACTTTTAGCAAAATTTTTTAGCTCAAATCCTCATTTTCTAACTGAGCGATGAACAGTTTTAATTTCATTTTAAATAAACTGATGCTATTTACTAAGCTAAGAAATAATTTATTCTTGCTCAAATATGAATATGGATTCAGTTATGGCATCTACTTCAAAAGAATAAGTAGGCGCAAAGATGCAATGCGCCAATTGTAATCACCCAATGCGCCACGGTTTGGCCACCACTGCTAGTCAGTCTAATGAAATGTCCACTATGATTGCGTAATACACACACACACACATATATATATATATAATATTATTATATAAGTACCTAGTAATTTACAGAATTTTTCTGGGAGTATTCTGCGTCTACAACATATGGGCTGCACGCCACTGTTTAGTATATTAAACCTACACAATGATGAACTATAATCGTTGCCAGTTGTATTAACCATGGACAGATACATACCGACCTGAAGATGCAGAAATGTATAGTCTGTGTTGATAAACAAGATCAAATCAGTTTCATCCGATTCGATGGCCATTTTGGCACCCGTCGTAGACGAGCAGCAAAATGTTGAAATTGTGCTATTGTTTTAATATGTATATTGTAAAGCATGAACCAATATGAAAAAATCTAATAACAATATTTTTTTTATAAAGAAATGTGTTAAGAAAGCTCTTAGGAAGGCGGACAAGATCCACACAATACTGTAAAGTTAGTGATGATTATAATGAGATGGAAATTTAAACACATTAATGTTTTTCTCGGAAATATTTTTTTTAATTAAGTCCTTTTTCGTCAGTGAATTCGGTTCCGGGGCAAGAGTTCATGAAAATTTTACTTAACAATTTTTCCTGCGGAACTAGAGAATTGATGCCATAGCTTTGATAAATGTAATCTGTAAAATAAATCTTCAATTAAGAACTAACAATTTCAAAATAAATTGATTTATTGTTTATATGTGAAACAATATAACTTTACAGTCAGTATTAAATGTTTAATATAATTATTTATTATAATTGCAATTAAATAGAAAGTCAAATTTAATTGCAAAATCAAGGCTTGTTTATGATTTTAATGACCATTAAGCCGCCTACGCTTTTTCTTGCTTTCAATGTTTTTATTACATTCAAAGAGAATGACTTATAAATTTACGCATCACTTGAAGGTTTTTTTCCCACTCATTTATACAAATATTTAGTGGCGCGATTGGTGAGGTAGAGGCCTGATGCTGAGACTGATTTTGAGGCCCACTACGATAAAAAAAACAACAATCTAATATTAATATTCATAATAAATCCGTGCATTCAAAGATTTTTTATTTAACATACACACTTTGAAAAACACATCTGAGAAAATAATATATTATAACCAATAGAAAAAATCTTTTTGAAAAAAATAATCCACCCGGCAGGAATTGAACCTGCATATCTAGGGTTTAAGAGCGCTGATGAGCAGGTATTAAAAGGCCAATACATAGTTAAAATTTGTCGTAATTAGTATGTTATCTCGTAGCATAGAGGACAATGTGTGGACGGGGGAGAGATGCAGGCTCGATTCCTGCCGGGTGGCTTACTTTTTTCAAAAAGATTTTTTCTATTGGTTATAATATATTTTCTCAGAAGTGTTTTTCAAAATTATGTATGTTCAATAATTAGAATGGTACATTCTTAAATATTGTGAATTATTCGTTGAATAAAAGAAATAGTTGATTAAATTTTTTATTTTGTATAAAATATACAAACAAGCTTTAATTAAAACAGTCTCCTTTCTTAAAAATCATAATAAGTACATATTTACAGCAGAATACCTACCAATTTAGTCTTTTTTTAGGTATAATAATAGATTGATCACTCAATTACCATAAACAACGACTATTACAAAATAATGATAAAAAATTCTAAAATTCAATTAAAAGATCGGAAGTGTAAAATAAATTTAGTAATACAAAAGTACCAGGTTAACTGACTATACTATTGTATAGTTAGATATAGAATTATTGGTAAATAAATACTTACAAAATTAATATAATATATTATTTAAATGTGTTAATAGTAGCCGATCTCTGTTTATAGGTACATTCTTATGAACCAAAATATCTACAAGTTAAATGAAAAGAAATAGTTCTCGATAGATACAAATTTACACCGGGAGCGCATTTTTTTTGTTTTGGTCACTATTCCTATCTACCTTCTCAATTAAACGACACATTTTTACTTCTAGTCAAGAGGTATTTGAATACTTTATTGCTGGAATTTTGTGCTGCAATACCCATTTTTCACCCAGTCTTGGAGAAATATGTATCTTTTTTCAAATTTCAAAATAATTTAAAAACTGATTGGCATGCTTTAACTACTCTCCCTGCCAATATTATCTTAGACTCTTAGGAGTAAGGTCTAGCGCAGACCACAGTCGAGACTGTCGCTAGTCAGACTTGTCTTTGTCGAAAAAAAATGAAACGGTTTCTAGTCTCACATAGCCAGTAGCGCACCCAGGGGGTGGGCCAGGGGGCCTTGCCCCCCCCAAAATATGAAAATCATCAGAATGATTTTACACATTGAAATCGAAAGCCAATAAACTATACCTTGGGCTTAGACAAACAACACGGCAAAAAATGATTTGTAATTCTCCAGCACCCTTTTTAGTAAAATTTCTTAGATTTTAATTTCTAACACAAAAATTTCGAAACACTGATGTCAGGTTTTTTTAGAAACCCGTTCCCTAATGAAATTCTCGGTGTCCACCCGAATTCTAGAGTGGTATAGGTGATGGCTGGGGAGGGTTGACAGGGCTCTAGCCTGGGGGCCCGGGCTGTGGGGGGCCGGCGTGTCGGGTTGACCAGATAAGTGAGATAAACACACATCATCACAACATTTTAAATTATATAATTGTCCAATATATTTTCAGATTATTATGTGTCGATACTCGACAGCTCCATTATTAAAATAGATGTATTGAAAATCGCCAATAATTCACTGTATAAGTACCCTCAATTTGAAGTAAAACACAATTAAAAAAACGTTAATGTAGTGTTTTACACTGTCTTTAATCTAAGCGGTGGATAGGGGGCCCGTCAAATATCCTAGCTCAGTGGTCGGCAAACTCATTAGTGAATAGAGCCAAATATCAACAGTACAACGATTGAGATTTCTTTTGAGAGCCAAATTTCTTAAACTGAAATTATATGCGTATGTAGTAAGTAGGTACACTGCTAATTTACTTAATAAACTTTAGTTAAAGTTTTAAGTCCTAATTAAATTATAGGTAGGTACACTGAATAAAACTGAATATCATACGTAATAATGATCTTATTTATTAATAAAAATTAAATTGTAAGTCAGGTATCCATAAAATTGAATCATGACAATGACTGACAAACTCAATGTGAATAATGGCCTTGCATCTCCTTGTAAAGTTTGGGTAAGTCAGGTTCGTATGTTGTTGATTTAATTTTAAGCACGATTCCAGGTTCTCATCAATAAATCTATTTCTCAATTTACTCTTGATTTCCTCTCTTGGAAATCTTTTTACTAATCACAAAACTTGCAATATTAACATTGTTGAAAGATTTTATTCAGTACCTAATTAAATACAGAACTTTATTTTTCTTGACTCTTCTCCTCAGCTGCTTTCTTCCTTGCATCATCGACAGAATATTTAGCGCAAAATAACGAGTTTTTAGCTGTAGTATCTCTCTAAATTTGCATGCGCTAATTTTTCCCGACACATAAATAAAGGTCGGTTAGCCATTTAAGTTTTGAATAAACGCGAAGTCTCGGTCTATTCAACATTACATTTACGGTTATCCTCTTCCATTTTCTTTGCTTCTTCTTTGTAGCCATATCAAATATGGCAGAGAGCATCTGCGGCAGAGCCGCGCTCAAGGGGCCAAAGAGCCGCAGTTTGCCGACCACTGCCCTAGCCTGAGGGGCCGTTTCAGGGTGTGGGGGCCATGGTGTAGGTACACCGAGTGCAATAGACAAAAGACCGATAAACGAGATATTAGGCTGTGCTGTATTGAGTAGGTTGTGTATAATTTAAAAGCAATAATACTTTTTTGTCCATTTTCAATTAATATGTTGAAACCTCAATATTAAAAAACCAAAAATCTGCGATAAACATTCGGCGAAAAGAACGACTACACCCACTACGGTGGTGGTGTAAATCAAAAGAACATTTTTTTCGGTGGAATTCGGCATAAATATTATAGCTCTCTAGACCAGTGTTCCCCAAACTTTCGACATCTGTGTACCCCTTCTATAATTTTCGTAACACTGAGTACTCCTCGTCAAAGAAAAATGCCTATAATTACTTTAATAACAATCAAAATATATTCCTTTTGTAGTACATAAACAAAATAATAATAAACGAAAAATAAAATTCATTCATAATAAAAAATAAATCAAAGTTATATTATAAAAAAATAACATTCATTATAAACCATGAGAAGGATGAAATTATTTATGTTGAAACGACAGATCATCATAATTTGGTTCCCTGGTTATTAATTTTAATCTGAGATGCGGTTCCACACCCAAAGGCTGTTCCTTTTTTTGACTTAATGTCTACAAATGCTGAAAAAGCAACTTCACATAGATATGAAGTTGAAAAAGGCAATGTATTTCAGGATTTTTTCTGTTAAAACTGGATACACATGTTGCATTTGCAACCTAAATGATGTTTAAGTACACACCTTATATTTATTTTGCAAGAATCCGTCTGAAGCTAGTAATTCCAACAATTGCTCTTCTTCCGCATGCGATAAACCTAGCATGGATGTTGTATTAATGCTTGTTGCACCAGGCGTAGCCATAACCTGGTGCAGCACGTACCCCCACCAAACTCTTCCCGTACCCCAGGGGGTATGCGTACCACACTTTGGGAAACACTGCTCTAGACCAAGCGGGTAGCACAGCCGATATTATTTAAGCAATGTTTCAGCATACTAGGTACACATGTCCAGCATGGTCGCTGTTCACTTCCAATCCGTCAGTCGCTGATGACACGCTCAACGGTTACCGCCACTATGCCTCCAATTTAATAAAAACTAGGAGAAACTGTACAAATATATCGCCGTGTATTGTGAAATTATGTAAAAATATTTATATGAAGAAGAAAAGGAGCCTACGGGACTAATTTCCATTCTCCTCCTTCGCCCCCCCCCAATAATAAATCCTAGGTGCGCCACTGTAATCAACTATAATTGTATATACAATTCCAATAACAATAGTAGATTCCATCGAAGATTCCGTTTGACCAACCACATAGACACAGTTACGTCTTTAGGTAAAGTGCCGCCCTAAAGCAGAATAAAATAATGCAACCCCTTCCATTAATATTCTAAAATTGTACGGCTAATTTAGTTAATACTGCATATCGAAGGGTTGCCAGAGTAAACGTTTTATAACTTTGCACTTTTTTGCACTCTTTACTATACTCGTAAGCCTCTTTGCGTAATTACCTCGCATAAAATTAGATCAAATGATATTTACTTGTATTAATATAATATATTATTTACTAATAAATAAATAGACAAACAATACATTTAAAAAAAAAAAATTTAGAATATTTAAAATCATTTTCATCCTAGAGCTGGAGTGCAAAGTTATGAAGCATATACTCTATCAGGGAACTCTGAGTGTGGACATTTGCGACTAAAGTAGAAAGCCGATACATTCACAACGACTGGTCCTACTTTTTCCGCCCCTCTCGTTGTTGTCTATGGATGACCTGTCATTGTTCTATAGAGTGCTCATACTGACGCGTCTGTCGTGTTCACACAGGGAATAGTTTGATTTTAATAGATAAGTTACATGATAAATAATACACTAGCATTAACACACCTTCTACAAATGTAATGCATAGATCAATGCTACATATTTTTTGGAAATCGATATTACCAACGGTTTTTGTATGAAATACTAGCCTGACTTTGACCTGGTGATGAATAACAGGAATGTAAATTATTTATAAATAACACTGATAGTTAATATATTTTGATTTGAGATGTTTGTATAATTCAATTTGAAACGAGAAAGGGCGAATCAATATGTCAAGCAATCTGGGATCTGATTTTGACAACTAAACAGTGGACCGCTCGTTGCTTGTGCAAAAAGATATGCTCAGGCTTTATTAATCTAAAGACGGTGCTGGTGTGGAGTAACAGGAAACCGATCGCGAGTGTGGAAGAATATGTGATAAAATTAAACACGACGTGTCAAGAATATCACACGTGAAATACTGACAACTGCTCTCGGTGTATGCATTGACGCTCATTCAATATTGGTGTATTGAAGGTTGCATCACACACTATTGCACGTCTATAATGTTTGGTTCATTTTTGTAGGACACTCACACATTCAAAAACCTGCTTCAAAATGTAATGTATTTGGGAATAGACTATCGGAATGATATTTATTAATCTATTCTGTGATATGAACTATGTATCATCATCGGCCGAGGTCAATCCACTGCTAGATGAAGGCCTCCCCAAGCTTCTTCCAACTCTCTCGGTCCTGTGTCTTTCGCTGCCACGTATTTCCGCCAAACTTTACCAGTTCGTCAATCCAGCGGCTTTTAAGGCGACACTGTGGCCGTTTCGTAGTATGTATCTATATCATGATAAGATTTTAATTGAATTCTACAAAGGACTTTTACTTGAGGTATATCCAAATATAGTTAAAAACGCTTCTTTATTTGGAATTACCTATATTTGTGAAAAACATTTTCTACAATGAGCATTAATAAATCAAACTTAAGATCAAAATTAACAGACAACCATATCGCATCTATTTTGCGTATTCACACCACAAAATTTGAGCTTAGATTACAGTATTTAGTTTCAGACAAACAAAAATATTGCATAAATCGGTGTGTGTACTTATGTACGCGCGTTAGAAGTTATTCTTCTTTGGCGTCTAAACAAAAACAAAACTTGTAATAACCTAGATTCTTCGGCTAGCTCTGGTGTGGTGATTTAGAATCAGGTTCACAAAATAAATAAAAGTGTTTCTTTGGTTCATCGAACTATCTATATTTCAAAGTATTACGCAACCAGAATGCATTATAAATTATAAAAATTATGTGTTACATCGCGGCTGGTCACACGCAAAAAATACACTCTGATCTGTTTTCCTAAACGCGCCAATATAAGTATAACTTCAAAAAAAAGCATCGCCTGGGTTGTATGAGTGCCTAGACATTTTCCAGTGCTTTTATAAGAATGTAGACCAAAGTAAATAGTATCATGACACCTACTTTTGTATTTCATAAACCATCATCTACTACCTACACTATACAGGGATTTTATAAGAACCTAATACATTCGCCTAGTATGAAAATATCTTTATTCATTATTTAAATTTAGTAAGAATGCGAAAATTCTAAAAGAAATTACCATGGTAACTATTAAACAATAATCAAAAACGAATTGTCTTTATTTGATTATAAAGCAATATATACCTACATAAGTTTATGAGTGCCTAATACTTTTTTTCCAGTGCATCGATAATATTTGAAAAATAGAACATTGTGATGATTTTATATTTCGTTCACAAACAATCTACCTTATCTATATTATGAAAGCCTAGTACATTTTTTTAAAATACCGAATATCAATATTATTTTTAGCGTAGTAATAAATAGGTGAAAATTGTAGAAGGCATTGTCATTTCTTCATAAACAATCTATCTGCAGGATCTTATGCGAGCCTAATACATTTTTTTTTAAAAATGCGATATGTATATTATTTTAAGCTAGGTGAAATTTCTAAAAGAAATTTTTATTTTTTTAAAACAATCTACCTGCAGGGTTCTATGCGAGCCTGATACATTTTTTTCAAAATATGCGATATGAATATTATTTTAAGATAGGTGAAAATTTTAGAAGACATTGCCATTTTTTTTAAACAATCTACCTGCAGGGTTATTTATATGCGAGCCTGATACTTTTTTTTCAAAATATGCGATATGAATATTATTTTAAGATAGGTGAAAATTTTAGAAGACATTGCCATTTTTTTAAAAACAATCTACCTGCAGGGTTATATGCGAGCCTGATACTTTTTTTTCAAAATATGCGATATGAATATTATTTTAAGATAGGTGAAAATTTTAGAAGACATTGCCATTTTTTTAAAAACAATCTACCTGCAGGGTTCTATGCGAGCCTGATACATTTTTTTCAAAATATGTGATATGAATATTATTTTAAGATAGTTGAAAATTTTAGACGACATTGCCATTTTTTTAAAAACAATCTACCTGCAGCGTTCTATGCGAGCCTGATACATTTTTTTCAAAATATGCGATATGAATATTATTTTAAGATGGGTGAAAATTTTAGAAGACATTGCCATTTTTTTAAAAACAATCTACCTGCAGGGTTCTATGCGAGCCTGATATATTTTTTTCAAAATATGCGATATGAATATTATTTTAAGATAGGTGAAAATTTTAGAAGACATTGCCATTTTTTTTAAAAACAATCTACCTGCAGGGTTCTATGCGAGCCAGATACATTTTTTTCAAAATATGCGATATGAATATTATTTTAATTTAGGTGAAAATTTTAGAAGACATTGACATTTCTTCATAAACAATCTACCTGCAGGATCTTATGGCACCCCCCAAACATGAAAATTATCAGGATGATTTTAAACATTGAAATTGAAAGCCAATAAACTATACCTTTGGGCTTAGACAAATAAAAACACGGCAAAAAATGATTTGTTATAATTCTCCGGCACCCTTTTTAGAAAAATTTCTTAGATCTTAATTTCTAACACAGCAATTTCGATACACTAATGTCAGGTTTTTTTAGAAACCCAATCCCTAATGGAACTGTCAAAAAATTCTCGGTGTCCACCCGAAATCCGGAGTGGTGTAGGTCATTGCTGGGGAGGGCTGACAGGGCTCTAGCCTGGGGGCCCGGGCTGTGGGGGGCCCGGCTAGTCGGGTTGACCAGATAAGTGAGATAAACACACATCATAAATTAGCTTTAATAGTAAAAAAGTCGAACACTTTCAATTACTTATATAATTGTGCAATATATTTTTTGATTGTTATGTGTCGATACTTGACAGCTCCATTATTAAAGTAGATGTATTAAAAATCGCCAATAATTCACTGTATAAGTAATTTAATTGTACAATTAAGTTTTAATTTGAAATAAAACACAATTTGAAAAACGTTAATGTAGTGTTTCACACTGCTTTTAATCTAAGCGGTAGGTAGGGGGCCCGCTAAATATCCTAGCCTGAGGGCCCGTTTCAGGATGTGGGGACCATGGTATAGGTACACCGATTGCAATAGACAAAAGATCGATAAACGAGAAATTAGGCTGTGAAGAAGGAAAAGAGCCTATGGGACTAATTTACATTCTCCTCCTTGCCCCCCCCCCAATATTAAATCCTGGGTGCGCCACTGCACATAGCACTCACTAAGTCCAATCAGTCCACGACAAATTTCTTGATTACGTAGTATGAAAACGGACATCACCGAGGCTGTTGAGCTGAGAATTATATTATCACGTATGCGTAAACGAAGAAGACATGATTATCGAATGCATCATATTATATAATATGGCAAATAGAAAATTTTATACGCTCTACCTACAGTAACTTACGAGATGATCATGGCCATACGCCCATACATCACATCAACGTCAGGCTATATCAGCTACTTCTTCCCAATATAACAGTAAGGTTGTAAATTATCGAATAATTGTAGTTGAGTAATCCACCACATTTTTTGCTAGAATAAAGAGCGGAATATCTGGACACGAGGAATGCAATTATTGTGAAAATGTGTGAATTCACCATGGAAGCGACGAAACACGGTAAGGTAATTGGCAGTGTACGAGCTATCCTCTATCAGGACAGCAAACTGTGGACAAAGAGTTGCACCCACGTCTCCCCGTAGTGTATATGCAAAATTTAGTCTACAGTGTATGGTTACCAACGGTGTCTGTGGTCAATGGCAATATCTGCATGTACTGTAATAATAAAATTGGTATGTATAAAATGTGTTCTTGCGTGTAAATCACATATCGATATAAGCCTGTTCTATCTACGCGTTATTTTAAAAATCGATCTGTTGTAGGCACCTATTATATAACACACCTACTAATTGAAAAAAAAATATCTTAAGTTTGATATTATGCAAATAACAACTTGATTCACACGACAGAATTATAAATAAATTCTTTTTACCGACAAGATTAGTATCTATATTATAATTTGGTTAACGTAAGTAAGTGAGGACATTTTAAATTGCATGTTTTTAATACATTTATTTTTTATGAATATATTTTTTTTAATGAGTTACTACAATAATTACTATATTATTTACTCGTATGTTATAATATCATACCATAAATTTCGATGTATATTAATTATAAGCTGAACACAATATTTTTTTTGCGATTTATACTTTTTAAATGATCTTGATTATTTTATTTAGTTAATATTATTTTATAAAAAAAAACAATATATTCCGTCTAACCATCGATTTTTTTCTATATAATACAGTAGGCACTGTTGATAAAACCAATACAATTTAATTTAAAATGTGTTTTTAATTCATAATAAATACAAATATTAACATAAAAAATTACATGGTCCATAACGAAATAAAATTATGCTTCATATTAAATATTTATGAACATATAAATATTTTTTAAAGGATTAGGTTTATAAGAAAATAATTGCTCAAAGTTACTATTGTAATTCTGATTTTAAGTTTAAAACTTTATTTATAATGCTTTGTGAATAGAATAAAACATTATTTTTGTTCTCTTTTTGATCATACAATAAGCTACTAAATGATAGTTTTTTATTTTTTTATTACATAGAAACACTTAGTATGTTATATTTATAAAATAGAAGCACTTCCGATTTTAGTATTTATTCAGAGTTCACAGAGATTAATCAACAATAACAAAAAATACTTCAAACGGTACACGAAAACAGATTAACAAGATAAGATGACTCGCTCGACCAAATAACCAGATGAAATTGCCAAAGGATTAGTCAAGTTCATGTAGGTATCACATTTGAAAACTAGATACCACACTTATTACTAGAAACGAATCTCGATCGTGTAAGGTGCTTAGTATCAAAATAGAGGACCTGTATGATCAAAAGGGTCAGAGTTAATCAGACTAAACTGACTGGCTGTAAGTCTATTAAGAGCGAGCAATGTCCAGAAAGTCCACTAGAACAGTGCTCCGCAACCGGTGTGCCGTGGCACACTGGTGTGCCGCGAGACGATGCTAGGTGTGCCGTGGCGCATTGTGTAAAAAACTGCAAATAATTTTGTATATTTTACAATACTTACTTAATGGCCAAATTTGCATACATGCATACATAATATATTTGAGCACCTGAATGAAATTAATAAAAAAAGTGTAAGGTCAGAACGAAAATATATTGATATGCTTCACCTACCATGGATATTTTAAATAAATTCACTACCATTGAAAACAAGCAATGAATTTTGAGTCCGGCCCAAAAACTTATAACTTTGCTGCAAAAGAAATTTCATCATTACTTTCATACAATCAATACGACTGGATTTTTTTGCAACCAATGCACAAAAATTCTACAGAAGCACTTTCCCTATAATTATATTCGTGAGAAATTTTGTTGAATTGAGGAACGACGTGACGCTTAAAATGAATTTCGCCGATGTTCCATTGGCTATTTTCTGGATTTCGGTTAATAAAGAATATCCTCGGATTTCCGATAAGTCTATCGCAGTTCAGCTCCCATTTTATACGACATATACCTATGTGAGCAACGTTTTTCAACTCAAGCTATAATTAAAAATGATAAGCAGTCAGTGGCAGATCAACCAGATAAGTGAGATAAACACAAAATACAAATCTTCTCTAATGGTTAAAAAAGTCGCCTGCGGCGCTATATTACTTCGCTAATACTAACATTTTAAAATATGCGATTGGGGAGTGTTTGTAATAATAAATACAAAAAATAGATAAACATACAATGAATACCATTTATTTTACCTCGAACGCCATTTGAAAAACACTACCTACTTTAGAGTATCACACTGTCTTTAACCTTAGCGATAGGTAGGGGGCCCGCTTCAGCATGTAGAGTCCATGTTTTGATGTATAAATTGTTTTACCTGTGGTGTGCCGTGCAATTCTGGGAATACCTTTGGTGTGCCATGGGTGAGAAAAGGTTGCGGAGCACTGCACTAGAAGACACACTGAAAGTTTGTACGTTTATATTAAAATTTTAAGCCGTTTATATCTTTTTTTGTAATCTAGGTGGCGATTATTATAATATTATGGCATTTAAAATCATTAATATTATTGGTTATTCTTTCCTGTGAGTAGGATTTAGCATTAAATGCTACAAAAACGGTATGAGCGGTCACGCCAAAGGCTACTGGATATTGGTGAGTAGGGTTGGTAGCTGTAGTTATTTTATTAAAATGAGGTCTAAAAAAGCCTCCACTACGTTTTCATCATAAAACATATCATCTCTTAATAATGGCCTCTGCAACGAGCCCGAAACGTCGAGTGAAGAAGGAAGAAGGACACACGGTGGAAACCCAAAAATCAGCTACGATAAAAAAACAACCGTGAAAGCTTCAAACAATATATAAATCTACCTTGCTTTCTGATACGTAGGGTTTGGCAATACGCCACCCGATAGGTTATGCCAGTTCCCATTAATTTTGTGTTTCCTGCGTATACTCTCCATCATACAATTATTAGTTAGTATACACATAACATAAATCATATGTTTTTATTTGTCTATGTGGGTCACAATCACGTTATTTTGGTCGACGTAATCGCAACACTGTAATAAAACTTAGGAAGTGGAATAGTAAATTATTTCATTTCCAGCAAGTTTTTTTTTTGTTTTGTTTTTGTATCCAAATGTATTTTTTTAATGTTTGTTTTAAAGTTGACGCAATATGCAAGCGTTTGCACGACTTCAACGGTAGTTTAAAATCGATAAATAAAACACAACAAAATAAAATTACTATCGCTTGCATAACGCGATTGCACTTTTTTTGTAAATAATTGCATTATTTGATAACCCGTATACAATACAAGTAATAAGCAGTTACTTACTAACTTGTGTGCAATAATAATTTAACGGAAATATTATATTATTTTATAAGTTAAATAAAAACTAAATTGGCACCACACATAACAAATACGTTGAAGAAAGCTTTCTATAATATAATATAGACGGAACCTAAATATATCAGTGTCGAAGAATCCAAACTTAGCAATTGTTGTTTAAATTAAAGTCTAAGAAATATAAATTGAAATAACCAAAATACATTTCAAAGGCAAAAAAATGCCTACCCGTCGCTTAGTTTTGAATTTAAAATTCACATTGATATACAGTATCCAAGTCTGTGGAATCTTCTACTAACACATACAAACAATGACTATGAAATCGATGTATTTTTTTTTTAATAAATATATAAAATATTAAAACAATGAATTAGTCAAAAATCTCTTATGATGTTATTATAGAAAACTTAATAAACTAAATTGTTATAATATATGACCATAAAATAATATGTAATAATAAGACGGAATCCTTCAAAAATTTCACATTTTATAACATTTATTTAAAATTGTAAGTTTATCTTTGATGTAAGATAAAAATATTTTTCTTTTTAATGTTTTCAGATTTAGGTACATATTTATTAATTAATATACTTTCCGGGTGAGTGCTTTGGCCTCTAAGCAAGCTATCGATTCGTCTTATTAATTGATACATTTGAACTTGCTAATTATCAAAAGAAAAAAAAATTTCAAATTGCAAGCTTCGTATTTTTCCGCTAGGTGCCTCTGGTAGGTTCGCCTTATGACAGTTCTACATTCTAGTGACAAATTTACTTTCATTGGTCATAAAGTGCATTACGATAGTTTGTGTCACTTTATTTATGACATTTTGTAAGATCAAAATTAATAAGATATCTATACTTAATACATTATGTAGATGGCGAAGATTACTCAATATATTAATGGGATAAACGCGCGTGGTAATTTAATGATATCGTAAATCAAATATATAATTAAAACACTCTGAATGTGTTGTAACACTATTTTTAACTTGCCAACAAAGCTATAAAATCAAATTTAACTAGGTAGGTACCTAAGCAGCCGAGATTCAATGAGATTATGACATAAAAATCGATACTATCATATTATTATTATCATTATTAGTGTTTTATTCTGATTTTTTTATCACGACAGCCAATCTAAAAAAATATATGTATTATCCGTATCATGATTATTTATGCTCCATAAAAATGATTCGTGATTAACCCAACAATTTAAAAATTTCGCTACTAGTTTAAAATACGGTCATTATTGTATTGGAATTGAAAAGTATATGATTCATAAGTGGGCAGTAGCTCTTTCTTTATATGTTTGAGAATATAGAAAATATTTCTTTATGTGCATAAATATTATAATCTTGTAGAATGGTATTCGATTATTTTTGTAGTGTAGGCGACTCATTTAGATGTTCACCATTCCAAAGTGATTTAGTTGTGGCTCCAATGACGAAAGAATCTTCTATCATTCCTCTACCAGTGGCCAAAGGTGCTGTTGGAGGTGGTAGATAACTGAAAACAAGTTATAGTAGGTACATACATATTATACAAAACTAAGGGCCTGTTAGGCTTTATACAAAAATCCTCAGATCACGTGATAGTATTACACTGGTTTTGTGTTTTTAGCCAATTTACGAAAAAGGGGATTTAAAAAAATCCATAGCGGATTTGCGACTCGGTGACAAAATTATTTATCCTTTCATTAATTATCTTTACGGCTTAAAATGACCAAAGATATCTACATAGAAAATGCTTAATGATCGCAAATACCCAGTGCTCGAAAAGGAAAATTTTGCGAACTGGAGCACTCGATAATTTTCTGAAAATATTGATCATATTTTTATAGATTTATGTATATTTTATGAAAATAAGTTTGTTAGATTTTATGTTATATTATAGCCTACTTAGCTCAGATGATCAAATTAGTTTTTCAACGAGACGGAGAGGCGCTCCGGTCATTTCGAGTCCTGCAAATACCATAATAAATTATATCGACTCAATATTTGTTTTCAATCTGAATTAGAAGAGATTATTGTCTCGTACATATAAATATAGTCATGAATTAAATTTTGACATACTTAGCTGTTTTGCATTGTAGGTACATAGGTAAACTACTACACAACATTAGACTATTTTATAAGCTGTTGCAAATCAAAAACATATATTTCCTAATACATTGTCTCATTAACTATTTAATAAACAATATAAACTTGTTTCTAATGTCAAAGCGTTATCTGAACTGACCACGCCCCAAGTGTTGCGCTGTTAACTATACAATTACATTGCAATAAAATGCCCAAGATAAAAAGTATTATTCTAATAAACAAATAAAAAAATATATTATCCACCTTAGTAAATAATCAACGCGTTTTAGATAATTATAAATGGATTAAAATCAGCGTGTTTCGCTTTGTTTGGTGCAGGGTTGACAAAGAACATCTACACAATATGTGCTTATTTTTCAATGAGAAATAATAATCGTTTGAACGTTATTTCATTTTGTTTTCAGATGTCATTTGACATGATTAATATTATGTATATTTTGTAGAAATTCTTTTGTCAAATGGTTTTTTTTTGCTGGATCAAAGAAACTTTATCACAATTTTGAAAGAACGGTATATGAGAGCATATAAACAATATTGACATATTAATCTCAAATATGAAAAAACCTGATATATCATGTTGCTTTTTGTAATCCTCCTTTCAATTAGCTTTCGTTATTAAACACAGAATGAGATACCTATCCATTTTTATGCACATTACATATATGACGATGGCTGCACAATATAACGACAAATCACAGAAAGATCTAGCTGTACAATTCAGGACAGTTCGGACATTACGCGGGGTTATTCAGGAGTGCCGCATATCCAACTGTTCTAATAGGTACCTAACTATAAAAATCATCGTTTCTACTGGTTCTTTTCTGGAATTCCACCATTGGCTATTTTATTCTAAGCTTTAAATGGCAAAAACTCAATAGTCTTACTTCCAGTATGTCTAAGTAGGTACAGTTTGTTAATTTTTATAAAGCAAACCTAAAAAAATATGTCTTAAGATTAATTATTGTTATTAAAAATTGTGATTCTATTTGACATAATCAAGCGGGAATTGTAGACATATGAGTAAATTATATCTCAAAATAGCTGTTTTTTTAGGTTACGAATTTTTATATATTGTTTTTATATATTTAGATGATATATCACTAATAGGTATATATTTTTCTGTTATTAAATGACCACATAGTATTGTTTTCTCTTTCGGATGGAAAATATGTTAAAATAAAATACAGTAACCAAAAAGCAAGTGTAGCTATGCTTGCAATTAATTTGGAAATACATTAAGTATCAAATAAATGATCGTACACTTCAATTTCGGTAAAAGCTTACACATAATTGCATAATTTGTATATTGTTCAGGACTAGGCATTCTGTGCTGCCAATTGTCATTCTAAAAATATCCCAGAGAGAGTATGAAAATAAGCTACCTAGATTACAGAAAAAATCCTATTTAAAAAATTACTACAAACTAGCGTTTCAAATGAAAGGTTCATAATTAGGTATTTCTAAACATTGTTTAACTAGATAAAATGAATATGATTATTTTGCTTTACAGATAATGTCAAACATGCAGAAATGAAATTTTAAAAAATCGCGTAAAAATAGTGTCAGTACTTACCTAACATTTATTTTATTGGTAAAATATGAGCAAAAGCGTCAGTATGTTGATTCTAACGCAAATACCTTAGCCTTTTTATGCGAAATTTTAAGCTGTTTGCAGTGTCAAAAAATACTATATTTAACTCTTTATGCCAGATGAAAAATTTGTAAGCTATGTACCCACATCATAGATTATCACTTTGCGAACACGAATATCATTGTAGCTTTCCGTCCACGAATAGTTTGACCTAACATTTATGGACATAAAAAATAGAAAACAGCATTATTTGAAAACACCTATATTTAATTACTTATAGATACTTACCCTCATTGTGAACGATAGATAAAATACTTATTCGTTTCAAGAAGGTGTGAGATGTTATAAAAAATTACTAGAGATACATATTAAATTAAATAGAGTATTCCGAACAAGACAAGTTAGATGACATTATTATTTTTTTATAAACTGTTTTGTCAACCCTGCATTAGGCAATGTTCTCTCTCCGATGTGATATATTCCCTCTCTGTCTTACAAAGTTGTCGCTTGGCACGCGGATACGGTAACAGTCTCAAGGTCGTCGGACGGGATGTTGAACCGACACCTGTCGCCCTCTCACTTTGTTTCAATACGCTTGCATAGCGTTGTCTCTCTTCGATAACGCTAATCGTATTTTGCAGTCTATCTGTCGGACGATGTTGTGAAAACTGTCGATTGAATGTGTCGAGATAAATGCCAAAATTTTGCGTGAAAACTTAATTTATTGGTACTTACTTATTATTATCTCATTTGCAATATTTTTATTCGTTCTCTATTCAATGCGTGGAAACAGTTTATTTACGTTCTTTTTTTTAATCTAGAGAAGTCAGTTATAAAAATACCACATTATCGTGAAGTCCAATAGATTTTACGGAAAATAAGCCATATTTGTACCGTCATCACGCAAAAGAAAGCAATACAATAGGTTTGATGTTAATGCAGTCCAGAATATAAATCTTAATATTCATATTTGCACAGCATAGTTCCTGCGCACTAGAAGAAACTGCATTTGCGCACCGTCAAAGTTAAATTATTGTTCGACTGTACAATATATGGAAAGAGCACAGAACAAACCAATCAATCATCCAGAGACTCCCGATATAGGAACGGCACTCGACAATAGGCACTGAGGGTCAGAAGCAGATGGCGGTAAGTCCACTTTTTTCGAAAATGATGTTTTGGTGCCAATTTTTAAATGAGACTAATATCTACGAGAAGCAGATTGCAACAAGTCCAAAAATGTTGTACTTTTGACTATAAATCATAAATATGTGCAGTAAGTTCTCTACCCTATAGAAGCAGAATGCAGCATAGTGACTTATCGCATTACGCTTCGAAATTGTGACAATCATATCGACTACAGTGCTATTAAAGTTTTTCATTTAGCTGGCAACATTTTCAGTAGCAGAGTGAAATAAGTCCACTTCTTATTTCGCATTTAATGCTATTTTATATTAAAAGATACACTAATTTTGATATGTAACATTAAAAAAAAAATTAAGAACATGTTTTTGATACTGAAATAAAAAAAAACCGTCATTGTCTGTCTCATTTGTTATATTTTACCATTCAAAGCAGTTTTAAATTTTAAAACTGCTCCCCTGAACAATTTCACTTTTGTAACTTACCGCCTTCTGCTTCTCAGCCCTAGTTAGTTTTTGGACATAATATTATCCTCCAGGGAAAGCGAAGTAGAGGAAGAACGTCGGAGCGCAGAAGCGACTAAGTAAAGGATCTTACTGTGGGCTGCCTTCATTCTGTCGTGAGAGTCTTGTCGCTCAGAAATGAAAAACCATGAGGAATCGGCCAAGTGTAAAGAGTAAACTCCTTCGATTTTTTCTACAGATTTTCCATTGTTTTCGGGGAGTAATTTACCTTAAAAGTGATATCCGACAAACTATTAAACATTTATATTGCAACTAATGGCATCTTGGAGTAATAGCCCCGAGAACAAGCAAAGACCTTGTCGATCTCGTACAAGATGGAGGGGCATGTCCTCTTGAATTTAAATACCTTGATTGTAACTAGCCATCTATAATTGTGTTGTTTTATTACATTTTAGCCGGCTCTCACATCTAAACTCGCCTCGTCTGCTGCACAGCCATACATCAAATTTTCTAAGAACGTTGATCCGGTGTTGCATATGAAGACCGCGCACACCTACCTAGCGAAAGTCACACATAACCTCTAGAAACGTATAGATATATGAATGCGGCGATCGACGAGCCGCTCTAAATAGCAATGAACAATTCGTAGGTGTTCATATGCGTTCTGGAGTCTTCGACTGACAGCCCGAAAAGCATGCGATTTGTTTATAGCAGCACTGGATGTTTTTTTTTAAGTTAAAAAGTCGCATTCGACTTATCTGCGGAGCTCGTTACTATAGTACAGCTTTAAGGACCCTTCCACACCCTGCAGCTGTACTACAAAAGCGATCTAAACGACGCAGTTTCCATGATATGCAAAACCTGGTGATGGATTTAGGGTAGTCGCGCGACCTTATGCTTGCCCCAAGCTCCGATACCGAAGCGTAATAGCAGTAAGTACCTACGTATGTAATACATTTTATTTTTGAACGGTCATCGGTATTGACAAAAATTATATGGAATTGTAGTACAATTACCTATAAAGATTTTACACCGTATATAAGTTATAAGGGATTTCATTAATATTTCATTCATTCGTATGGTGGCAGTTTTTAAATTATATATATAGAAAATTAATGGAAACACAACACAAATAAAAGTCAAATGGGTCAGAGTCACTGTGTCAATTCACACAGCAAACTAGTGAATATAGTAAGCACTCTTCCTTGTAATATACCAGAAGTGGGCAAATGCGGCTCACAATATCTCTTGATAAAAATATAGGTAATTTCTTTCCCTATTATACTTGTCTTTTTGCGAGTTTTCCTTTCTTAATGTTGTAAGTGACAAGAAGCGCGTAGGTATATGAATGCAACTGTCAAAGGCGCTCGTATTGGTGTATGCATGTGTGCTGTGCTTTCAATGTATCTTTCAAAGACCATAATTGAATTTTGAAAATTTGTGCCAGGAATTCAAATATCCTAATCTAGAGAAAGCTGCTTGCCGATTATTTTCTATTTTCCGTACAACATAATATTACAGTTGTGAATCGTTATACTCATCTATGAAGTTTGTAAAATCAACAGCTAACAAACGAGAATTTGACAGATTTTTTGCGGACGGCTGTAACAAATTTAACAGTTTTTGTCCTACATAGGTATAACTAGAGTTGGGTATTTCCCGAGAAAATCTAGGGATAACGATAAAGATATATACTAAAAAGTATTTTGCTATTATGATTACTAATTGAGATTCTGTACCTATAATCGGTCGGTACCTATTTTTAAGAATCGTTAAATAAATTAATCTATCATAATAATTTTATTATTAATCTCTAGATTAACGTATAATGTATTTTGTAATGGAAGTATTAGAATGAAATTATAATAGAAAACTAGATTACTTATTACTCTAAATCAGTGTTTCACAAATTCTTTACCGGCGTACCCCACTTTCTTTTTTATATTTAGTCTTTTTTATGTACTTACTGTCATACTACGCCCCATGACACATTACAGTAAACGGCACAAAACTCGATATCATTTCAATTTGAGAGGTGAAGTAGCTTGTAATTGATAATAGGTACTTTATGTATGTAATTTATTTCATCCATCAAATATATTACCCTACCCTATGTATATCTATCTCATAGATAAATGTGAAAAATAACTATGCATGCGTTCCAAGTCCCCCCCCTTTACTCTAAACCCCAAATGAAGAAATCCCGAGCACCAGAACGCATCATTCAGCCGAACAAGTTATCAATATTAATCTCGATACTAATTTACAAATTCGACAAAGCCTATTTATTTATAATTAAGCATGGTAATGAAATTGATTTTTAACTTATTAAAAGGGGCTAGAGATTACAAAATGATTCCACACGTTGATAAATAAAAATAAAAAGCAAGCCTGGTGAAGTTAAATTTCGAATCAGATACGCGATAGTTTGGTTGAAGGACACCTGTTCTCTTAAGTATAAAAATGAAAAAAAAAACACCTTACTAAATAGAGCGAATTTCAAACAGGCTCTGTTTTGGTCAATTAATCATGCTTGTAATACACACGTTTTAGCGATGTAGGTACTATTATTACGATGGTAAAATACTTAGTTAAGAACTTACTATTGTAAGTACTAGGTAGACCAAAAATATTGCGTAATAATATATAATATTATAATATTATCATGGTTGGAAATATTACGCGATATCTGATAAATCAAATATTTTTACGAAAAAAATACAAATTTATCCGCGTACCGTATGAATTACTTCGAGTACTATCTACCACAGTTTGAGAAACACTGATCTTACTTAAAAGACATAATCTTTTTGTCTAAAATGTTGAAAGTGATTCTGGCCTTAATGTGGTATAATTGTATTCTTCCCGTAGTCATCTATAAAAATTGATTACAACAATCGAACAAAGCAAATAATACTAGATTTATCTCGCTTAGTAGAGTCATTTGTAAGGATTTATTGAAAAGTAACAAATAAAAATATTTATTTTCATTCACCTGGTCCAATGTATAACCTGTACCCAGCCATTGTACAATCCCCGCGTAGCACAGTTTTCGCTGTTACCTGTCACAATCCGGCGGAACAACTTTCGTTCGAGAATCAAGTAACCTTTTGGAGGACACCGTGTCTCCGTGAGTGCGTGCCGGAGGTATGGAGGTCTGGATTTGGCAGGTTCACTTGGTTCAACGAGAGCTAATTAGAGCCTTGCGCGACCTCCGCACGGAAAGAGATGACTTGTAAATGATTTATTTAAACAACGTCTGTATTGTAATCTGTAATTATTTTCATTTAGCATAAATGTATGTAGGTATATCTCTCACACTTTAAGACCTTTTGAAATACTTACTTCAAATAGGCCGTAAGTATCGGTTACATGTAAGTTGTACGTAAAACATTTCACCGTAATACATAAAAAGCATATTTAAGTACTTACCTACAATTTTATGCAGAAAAATAAAATTTTGAAAACAAAAAACATACAATTTTATACAGAAAAATAAAATTTCGAATACAAAATACATAGCACGTCACCGAAAATATCAACGTCTTAGGAGAGCGCATTGCTAGTCTTGCACCCCTCTCTAATAGTGCCTGATAGGCTTGACACGAGGAAACGGTTTCGATCCAATATAAATCATGGCTGCGACCACGTAGGTAATTGACAGGCGCATGTAAATTCAAATTAATTAGGACACTAGGATTGGAAATCATTCCTCGCGATAACAGGCAAAAGTGTTAACGTATACTATACCGTCTCAAATTTTATTAGATTCAATATGAACATTAATTCAATTTTTATAGCTGATTTTGGCAAAATTCATGAATTGAAGAATGAAGACCTAACATAACCTAACAAATAATCCATTATATCGGCTATTTTCAAAATTCGTTTGCTGCTGGCTTCCTGTAAACCAACAAGAATCGTGTTTTATTTAAACATGTATTTTATGCCAGTACTATACGACCCAAGAGGTTAGACGATTCTTAATATACGGCCATATATTTCTGATTCAATATTTCACGGTGAAATGTGATATGGCGAACTGCATACGTATAAGTTTCCGAACACGCTACCTAAGTATCTACATACTTGAAATATATTTTTTGGGTAAAAAATTGAATTCGGTGAAAGTAGATAATTATTATAGAATTATCATTCAATTATTTTCATGTTTTAACAAATACGTAGAGAAGATAACCATGTGGGTTGCTAACGTAATGTTTTTTCAAAAAATCAGCTTTCAAAAGTCTTTTTTCGTCAAGGCTTCACAATACCATATTATTAAATAAGAATAGGAATCATTCATACTCCAGTGCACGCCAATGAAGGTCTTGCGAAATTCCTCCTGGGACATTCTCAACACAATTTTGAAGGACACAAAAAAACAGAAAAATCAACAGACATCTTAATAATCTTATTCTTGACCCTTGAGGTTAACTGGATTTCTCATTTAATCACAACATTGTCGAAAATTATCTCATTTTAAATGCATACTATTTTAATTAAAATGTGTTTCACGTTATGTCGAGATAACTTACGTGCTAATATTTATCACTAAATTAACGAATTGCTGACGAAAACACCAAGAGAATTTCTTTGTATACCTCGACTTTTACCTCTCGGATACATATAATTATTATCATTCTATAAACACATATATAATAACATTAATAGTATACCTACATATTTCAGGATACATTTTAACATTTATTTGATTACTGTTATATTAAAAAAAAACACTCTTTTAATTGATGTCCGTAAGGGTGAAGGTGAAACCAGTCATATGTTAAATGAAATAATGTGGACAACTATGAAAAATATGTATAAATTATAAAAGTGTTTGCGTTTTATAATACTCGTACCATGTCTTTCCATAAACTTATAATTATAATATGTCAACGGTACTCGTTTGATCGCCAGCATCTCAATTATTGTTTGGTAATAAAATCAATTTTCTTCAATATTAAAGTGAGTTGATAAATCACAGAAGGCATATTACGATATTTATAGCATATGTTAATTTCTATGATTTTATTCTAATACGTATCTTTCTAAGATTTTATATAGGTAATTATATATCCCAGTCATAATATGATTTAACCAGGAAATAATTCTTCTAAAGGAGAAGCTTTGCATATTACGCATAGGGGTCAGTGTTCATCAACATTCTTCGTAAATGCTTTGCTTCGGCCTCCGTCTTAAGCGTGCTACTGAGCTACTAATTGAGCTACTTTACGAGCTGCTTGTTGGCGAATTTACAATCTGCCTGTAAAGTCGCCCAGTGTCATCATCGAACAAGCTAACAAGTAGATTGTAAACAAACACTCTACCGAGAAAAGTTGAAAGCCGGTCAACTTTACACGCTACACGCCGGCGTGTGGGCCTATTGCGTCTGCGCAGTAGAGACCTCACGGTAAAAAAAAGACCTACGTTCTGTCAAAATAGTAGCTGGCTTGTGGCTTCTCAGCGAATGGAAAGTTTTATGTGTCATCATCACAATCGCAGTAGCTGAATCGCCCGCTTTTAAATTCGCCAACAAACAGCTCGTAAAGTAGCTCAATGTAATTGACGCTTTAGAAAATGATGAACGATTTTCAGTTATATTTCAATAACATCCGCTAATATTGAAAAATTTTACAAATAATTACAAGATAAAAAGAACTTTTGGTACTGTTCGGTTAAAGCGGATACAGCGGAAAACGCATTTTGAAAATAGCCGATAAACTGGATTATTTGTTAGTTTGGGTTAGTTTAGGTTAGGTTAGGTTGGGTAAGGTTAATTTAGGTTAGGTTAGGTTTGGTTAGGTTAACCTAACAAATAATCCAGTTTATCGGCTATTTTCAAAATGCGTTTTCCGCTGTATCCGCTTTAACCGAACAGTACCGAACTTTTGATATACTTACAACGTTTATAAATTTTCTGTTGAATCTTGGTTGAATCATATAAACTTGACTTGACTAGCTTAAACGATCAAAAAAATTGTGCTTGATAGAAATAATACTGAAATGTCATTTCCATAGTAACGCAAGTATATATTAATAATTTAGTTGCTAGGACCGCAGACCCCTCTAGCAACTAATAATAGTGGATTGGATTACGGATTTCTTCCGAAATAACTTTTCATACAAAACAGAATTAACTGAAATGAATTCAATCCTACTTAATAAAGATGGCTAAAAGTATTAAAAAAATGCATTGGCATCGTGTTCTGATATATTCTTAAAGTTTGTAACAATTACAATACGTTGGATGTAATTGTTGTAATGAACGCTACATTTTAACAGCACCTCTCTTGCTGCTGTTAAAATATAGCACTTATTGCAACAATTACAATCAACTTTTTGTAATTGTTACAATAAGTGCTAATTTTTTTTGATACAGACCTACCCTAAGTTTAATAATATCTACCACTTTATCACTTTAGCGGTCGATAAGTATAGAATAGACCCACAGAAATTTATTATTTTCATATGATACCTGATATGACTGAAATAATACAACATCAATTGAAATGGGGTACTAATTGTCTCTAGGTGATGTTTTCAAACTTTATATTGTGCAAATAAATATTGCTTTAGGTACAGTAAAAAAAACAGCAATAAAACTGTAAAAAATGTTTTTTTTTTATCAAAAATACTTTTAAGAGTGTCTAAGTACCTAAATAATAGGGAGTGGATAAAACCAGAAAATGCTTTTAATTTGTTAACGTAAACTCACTTATCTCGAGATAAATAATTGAATGCCTACTACATACGTTCAACTGTGTTCATAAAGTAACCTTCACTGTCAGAGCTTTATTGAAGAGTTTTTAGCGAGCTTTTACATGGCAGCCTTTTAGCTTTTGCAACAAACTTTATCCAATATAATGTTCCATTACTCATTATGGCAATACAATATAAATGCAAATTTAAATGATTGACGCGCAGCCGCGTTGAGACTGGCAACATCACATTATTTATTATTCGACGTGGTCAATTTCGATAATTTATTTTATTCGCGTTTCATTATAACACAGTAAAAATATAATCGACTTTTAAAGAGATGGGCACATTGTTATTATCGCAAGTTTACTTACGGTAACGTTTCGCCCAATTGAAAGAATCAACATTCGTAGATACTTACTTGTGACTAGGTAGGTATATTCTTGAAAAATAATCAGAGCTTTTCAACTACATATCAACATAATAATATTACTTTTAAACAATTTTAATTAAGCGCTGCAAAGGTGTTAACTACAATCTTGCAGTATCCCTAGCTTGATTAATGAGTACGTATAATAAAATGATCCTAAATGACAATGCTGAAGCGGCATTGAAGATAATATAAATCACGTTGTTTGGCAATGGACGCATCATGATGAAAACGGTCCCATTGACAATTTTAAACGTCAAAATTATCACTTACTGGCTCCAAAGACGTCCGCACTATTTTCCTCTCGGGTCTAGGACCATTCGGCGCCGGGACAACTAGGTGTCACGTAATCAAATGAAATTCGAAAATAAATAGACCTTCGTGAATAATTATACGTAGGTACCTTGAAAATATATATTTAATATTATTATTTATATTTAAACTATTATATTATTTTTTAATACTTGTTGAGAATTTAAATATGCACACGTAAACAATGATTTAATTGTGCATATGTTTAAGTTCCGACGAGAAGAGAGTTATTTTATTTTTATATAAAGCCTCAGGCATGATAATTCTCAATCCGCAATAATAAAGATTATGTTAAAAAGAAAATGAATTAAAACTACTAAGTAGTAGATAGAAATTTAATAAAATTCCTCCTTTAAGTTCTGTATAAAATCGTAACGAACGTCTATTTATTTCATTCGACAATGTAGAGCCCAATTGTCCTGGCGCCCAGTTGTCCCATTACCCTTCCTCTAATATATTATGCGAACGCTCTTAAGGCCCCAGTTTCTATTACATAGGTCGATATGGGCATGATGAAGTTAATGTATAACTTTAAATAACTTAGTTGTTCGAAATCAGTACACGACATGCTTAATTGTTCTGACATATTGTGTCACTTTCGTTTCACAAAACGCCAATTTAAAAGCGTGTCTCTAAATTGGTCTATATGCAACAATTAAAAATTTCAAAAAAAATCGTATCGTAAATCACTGAAATTCTTGTTATTTGTTTCGTCAAGTATTTTTCTCTCCCTAGTAAAATTTATCTTTTTCATAATATTTTCTTTCTTCTTTTTCTTTTCCGCAGATATGTTAATTTACTAAACGGTCGATTTTGGCCATCTAACGTTAAATCGTAGTTGTATGACTAAGCATCTGGGCCATAGCAGTTTAGTTTGAAAACATCTTCTTTCGATAGAAGGCATTTTGTCCATGCCTTTCCGATGAAGGATGCGTGTGTTAAAACACGATATCGTTCATAAATCCGTAAAAACCATTATGGTCTTTAAATTATTATTTTGCACACAAGGCTGGAAAATGGCCACCAGGTAAACTTACTGATAGTAAGGCTTGCTTTATGGTTTCACCGCCGCGCTGATTCATGGTGAAATTAATGGTACGCCTTGTAAGCAGCGAGATTTACGACGCCCGAAATAATTGTAGTACTTACTTGCTATCTGACGTGTTCACGACTATGCGGGGAAAGGTTAACCCTTCACTTCAAAATCAAGAAACTTTTTAAATAATTTACTAGCACGTTCCTTTTTCAAACTAAAAAGGAGCAGGTTTTTTTGATGTAGATAACGTAATTAATGCATCAGAACATTTAAAACGGGGTTTAACCCAGTCATAAATTATATACCAAAACCCTAAAAAATAATTACTCACAAATTTAGTACATACCTAGGTATACGTAACAATATTAACCAACGCATATCCTGAAACTAACATTAAATGCGCATATAACCAGAGGGTTGGAGCAGACCTTTTTTGAGTTGGTCCGCTCTGGGACCTAATACTTGCTCCAGCTCCGCTCCAGGGTCTACTTCGCACCGGATAACAAGTTTTAATTTAATTATATGTATACACATGTTAAAAAAATAAGTTATTTTGATATATTATTCGTCCTTTTCATTATTAATTCTATTAAACCAAAACCGACAGCAAATCGCTTTTCGTTATCTGCTTCTTCTGTCAAAAAAATGAGGTTATTTATCACTTGCCAGTGAGTGTTGTCGTATTTTAAATAACTCCAGTGTTGTAAAGTGTCAAATATAATATTTTCATTGGATTTTAGGACAAAAGTTTAATAATAATAAAAAAAAACATCCGGAGCAGTAGATGACTACAAATTACGGTGCTCCGGGTGAAACCCCATTGCTCCACTGCTCCGTGCTCCTGCTCCGATCTCCGCACCAATGCTCTGTAAATAACATTATTACTCAAACATATACGTACTTGTACAAAAAAGAAAACATTAATATTATTATGTGTCATCAATTTATTTCATCTTCAATAATGATAGTAAGTAACTTATTATTGATGTAAGTGAATTGATATGATTCTAGGAAAGAGAATCATTAATATTTTCATAAGGTAAGTTTTTACTTTTACTTTATTGATCGCATTAAAGCAAGTTACAACGCTAGAAATAGAAAATTTTACGATAATTTTCCTAAAATATTAACACTGTTATCTAATTATATTAATTATATGTATATTTTATAAAAATAAGTGAAGGTCTTTATTCGATTTTTTGTTATATTTTGCCTAAATAACTCAAACGGTCAAAATAATTTTCCACAAGACGGAGCAATAATTTTGGGGATTTCATGAAACTGAACGGCGCTCCGGTCCATTTCGACCCCTGAAGTTATAATATAAATAACATAGTTGGAATTTATGGCTTTTATTTAATCTATTTAATGTGACTGGCCTCAAAATCAGTTTTTTTTATCTACACGTCTCTAAATCTGCAATTGCTAATAATTTATCTAGATTCTGGACGATTGCCTGGCTCAAAAAATTAAATGAAATATTCGTAGTACTTTAAAGCCAGTTTCATTTCAAATAAAATAAAATTATACTGTTTAAAAAAACATCATGCGTTGAATACGTTTTTTTGCCTTTGACAGTAAAATAACACAAATTAATATGCAAATGATTTTTTATAAATTTTTTAAATAGTTTTATTTTAATATGTTGACAGTGCCTATGCTAATCAAATATAAAAATATAATTTTGTTCAATATAATAATCTAGATAAGATTTTTTTATAACATATATTTTGGTTTGCGGCCTATTTAATAATTATTCCTCGATTAGTCACCAAAAATAGTTTATACAAGGGTTTGCAGTTACATACTTTCAAGATTTTTTTTTTAATAATATTATTTTTTAATACTTACTTCGTTGCTTCCTGTATACAATAATTTGTGGCGGTAAATTTTAAAAGCCAATTAATTTAAATTTAATCTTAGATTTCTTGATTTATTACTTAAGCAAAAAGAAATAACTTTCCATATATGGAATTAAAATTGTTTTTCGTAATGATACTTTTTTATCTCTTTATTGTTCGTAAAAAAGAAGCAAACGTTTCGTTTTAACGCAAGACAAATAATTATAGGATCAAATTACAGTGGCCGAACATAACCAAGATTACGAGAATCGTATTGGGACCTCACCGGGATAGAACCCAGAACGCTGGTAAAGAAAACAGCCAATGTCTGCGTATTGCACTACGAAGACTGTTTTAATGGAATGTTCATTTTGTTCGTATTTGTATTACGTTTATATTTTTCGTACTTAATCATATTTAAATACATTAAACAAAAAATAAATTAAATTTACTAATGACATATATAGGTACATAGTTGCACCAAAATATTTGGTTTTTAGTACTTATTAAGCTTTTCAATATCGACTTATGCAGGCAGTTTTTTATGTAGATTAGTTCTATAATATGTATCACGAGATCTAGGCTGGAATGGTTGTACTGGAGTTTGATGCGGTAAGGCAGTGGAAGGGATCTTTAAAAGCTTCTTTCCAGGGAACTCAGAAATATTGGGAACTGAAATACCTAACGGGAAAGGTGGAGCAGGCAACCGATCTCGAGTAAGGAAGAATACGGGATAAATTTAAGCACGTGTCAAGAATAGGTCATACGTCGAATACTGACAACTGCTCTCGGTTTATGCATTGACGCTCATTTAATACTGGTATTACACACACTATTGCACAGCTATAATGCGTGGTTCATTTTCATAATAGGTACCTACACTCACACATTCAAAACCCTTCGTCAAAATTTACTATATTGGTATAAGTATAGCCTATCGGAATGCTATGTATTATCTGTTCTGTGCTTCTTTCTGTATATTTGACAAAGCCCCCCCCCCCCCCACATACAGTCAAATTTCGTCACAAAATCTTTTAACACCCTGTCTAAATAACGTATTTTAATGCTATTCCCCATTCGTTAAAAATAAATTCATTGAAAACGATCGATTTTAATGTTGTCATGGAATAATTTTAATTAAACATAATAATGTACTTGTAGGTACCTAATTATATATTTTATACAGCTCCACATCAGATTCAATCTAAACATCATCACAATATATCAGTTCCCATCCCCCCCTTAAGACGTAACGTCATAAGAATATATAAACGTCATAAAGCGGTACAGTGGTAGAGTCGACATTATTATAAATTATAACTCTATTAGTAAATCAATGCCTCCATATTACTGCCAATGTGAAGATCTCTTTATTTAGAATGTTCGGCTGTTACTGTTACTTACTACAATTTTTAATATTGCCTCTACGTGCTCATTTCTTCCATGGGTACCTAACTTAACTTAAAGTCATGGAAAAGGCATCATCAAAGCACATTTGAGTGCATGGCGACCTTAGTCTTGGGTAACTGCTCATGAGACATTTCCAGTGATAAACAAATGATGCTTCACACCAAATGTAGGGCCCCGTGATCCACCCGATTAAGACCGGGCGTGGTGCGGGGCGGGTTTGGTTTGGTGGGGCCATTAATTTCAGTGCCTTCATATTATGTTAATAAAATGAAATTCGTATTAGCGGATCATAAAAAGCAGAAAACGCTGGGCTGCAAATAGACCAGTCAAAAACTAAGTATATGGTCAGCACACGCGATCGGGTACCGCTGCAGAATATAGACATAGGACAGCATGAAGGGGTGGACAAGTTCACGTATCTCGGATCCAGCCTAAATACTCAAAATAAGACAGCAGAGGAGATAAAAATCCGCCTTATCTACGGGAATAAATGCTGGCATGCCTGCAAGCGACTGTTGGGGTCGAAAATTCTAGGCCGAAAAAGTAAACTTCTAATATAGGTATAAAACAATTAAAAGGCCAGTGGTCACTTATGGCTGTGAGACTTAGTGCTTAACTCAAAATGAGGAAAATAAATTAGCTATCTTCGAGCGCAAAATACTCCGAAAAATCTTTGGACCCACGATGGAAAATGGGAACTACAGAATAAAAATGAACCACGAGTCGGAAGAGCTGATTGAACGGCAAACAATCATAAGATCCCAAAGACTACGATGGGCGGGACATGTGGAGAGAATGCCTGAAGTTCGAGCGCCAAGGATAATGACGAAGTGGCTACCCCAACGGAAGAGACCCAGAGGCCGTCCAAGAATGAGATGGGCTGACGCCGTAGAAGTGGATTGGTTTCATATGGGAAGACCCGGTAACTGGAGAAGTGTGGCGAGAGACCGGAGTGAGTGGAGAGCGGTTGTGGAGGAAACCAAATCCCACCCCGGGATGTAGCGCCGTGGAAGATTAGCGGATCATAACACATGCAGATGTATATTGGCCATAGTCGTTTACGAGGACCCTTTTTATTTTTTTGATGATGCATCAATAGATGTGTACCTGTGTAGATAATATGATGGTGGTGGTAAAATCTTTACTATGATTCATACTTTAATTATACAGGTATGCCACTAAGTTTTTTAATTGAATTCATAATACAACATGGAAATATTGATGGATTAGTTTTTGTAAAAAATGTATAAAAATTAAATAGGTACTAGGATTATAAAATTGTACCGGTCTATTTTTTGTTGTCGTTATCCTTGGAGTTGACGAAGTGCGTGGGCATCGAAATATTGGCTTTTGATTGAAAAAAAAGCAATATTTGATATGTGTTATAAATTTCAATAATAACTTATGCAATCTGCATAACTCATATCCAATTAAAACATTAAAAGACTGGCAACTTTGAAGATTACGTGAATATATTAAATATTTAATCAAGAATTTTATTAAAAGCATGTAGGTATATTTATTTAAGTTATCAAATATTAGAAAATATCAAATTAATAACGTATAAACATCGGTTGACCATTTCATAATACATCAGTTTTGTATTATAAGAAATGCAAATCAAATACATGCGTAGTAGGGTTTGCAATCACAGGACTCCGCTCGATTTACTGATTCAAAAATTCCGGGATTGAAATTAGTGTGAACCCGGGATTTCACAATTGTGGAGTAGATTACAAAAACAACTTGAATAATTTTACAGGTGAGAAAAACATAAAATGTAAATTTTTATTTTTTATGTGATACCTTCACAATAATAATAATACGTGCTTATTTTTCAATGAGAAATAATAATCAATATTAATTTTTGAAGTAGTACCTATTCGAAAAAACATAATATTATACTGATGTCGGAAACTCTTTTGAGAAATGTTTTTTTGCTGGAATCAAAGAAACGTTAATACCCTTTCTCTCAAACTCATTCAAATTCAAATTTATTTATGTATACATACAATAGTGAACTCTAAAAATTATTAATTTAAGATATTCACAACATGACATTAAAAACAAATAAATGGTATTATCGCCTACCGACTACTCACGTAGATGGAATATATAGAAGGGTTTAAAAATCATTTGATTCCACCTTAATACATTATACGGATCATTTGCGATATGTACATATTCTCAAATATGCCAGAATTATATTTTTGAGTCTTCCAGGAACAATGTAGCCGGATCGCGTGGGTCCACAATAAATTATTTATTCGATTTATATATTTAAAGACACATGGATTCTTTCCTTGTCACAATGACAATCAAAATGAGTTACCAACATATTTGTTTCTGGGTATTTTATAAATACAATTTTTTACCACATCCTTATGTAGACGTACGTATTAAATAGGTTAGGTTTATAATTATTTTCATATTAATTAATTGAATTTCCTGTAGCATTAATTTATTACTAGGTATACTTTTTTATTCCACTTTTCTTATTATCAGTGGCATACGGTACATAAGTGATGTAGATACGTAGCATTACCAGACATATATGGTAAATTACCATATAACCATAAAATAATTCTTCTGCAGGTTCTATATTAGTTGAGACTTTCATGGTTGTTTGTTATTTTTCACACCCTATGCTATAAATTTATTTAAAATAGTGCACACACCATACTATTTTATTGACCGCCCACAAAGAATAAATTAGTTACAAACTTTAAGTAAATGGTATATATACACCTCCATATTATATTTTTTCCAACAGCATCCCTACCATCAAAATTCACCGCATGCTACTGGTAATATAATTTTTGTACACTGCGTGTTTACTGATTTTTACTGTATGGTTTTAATCTGTATTATGGTGTATTCGGTAATCGTTATTATGAAATAAAACTAGTAGTTTCTGAATAACTACATAAATATGTAGTCAATAATTATATTAATATATATTATGTAGTACATAATTGTGGTATCTATATTATATATTACTTGAAAAAGAAAATTGGACCCTTATCAATCCCGGGATTAGATTTGAGAATACCTATCCAGGGATTAAAAATACCGCCCGGGATTGCAAACTCTGAGACGTGTGTACATGAATGAATCGAATGAAAAATGACAGTACAAAGATGGAAAAAAATGAGAAAACATACTATAATACAATCTTGTTTCGAAATATAAAAAGTGGTAGAATAATTATATAGATATGTATGTAGTTAAAAAAAGACAAGTAAGGTGAAAATAAGATGTAAAAATTCGACAAGTATTACAATTTTATAATGTCACTATTTTCTCACAGTATTTCCTAAGACAGAGAATTTCATGATAAATAATTTATAAATGCAACTTGCAACACTAAGGTATTGAAATGTATGTATTTTATTTTTAACTGAAAACCAATGAGGCTTTTTTTCACTGCGCCAATAGAGACGCCCATATGGGTAAAACTCGTACAGAGCCCAGTTTCAGTTTTGACTTAACTATATTATATTATTAAACCTCATTGGCTCCAAACTGCTTCATTACAATAGGATGCATACTCTAGTGGGTCGATCAATAAACGGCTTAAATTATCTTAATATCAAAGACGTTGGATTAAACCAATATGATCCAAACAAAAAAAGGTAACAAGATTGTGCAAACATAATTTTGAAACACCTCAGAAACAAACCTATCAAAAAAATCCTTTTTTTATTTGAACCAAGCCGCGGGTACCATTACGGCATCCTGCGCTCCTTCATTGGAGCATAAGTCAAGTACAAGGTTACCCTACGTCCCTCGGTCTACGCCACGTCTTGCGTTTCCCGCCATAATATGACACATACAATACGTTAAAAACTATTAAGCTACCGATTATTCTGACTGTCATTTCTGTCCTAAATAAATACTAATCACTACGCAATTTGAGGTGTTTCGATATATGGCTAGGTATGTATGACATTCTCGCACTTGCTTATTATATCATTAATATTAATACTGAGGGTAATTGATGGAATTTGAATTTAAATTATAATGGATTTAAGTTTTGTACTATTCCATTTGAGTCATTGACTACGGTTAATTTTAACTTATATAATAAATTAATTCAATAAAGTATGTAAATCTTTATTACCTACCTATCAAGTCAAGGATCACAATAAAAAAATATAACATATTATATCTTCATATGATATGTATATTATTCATGGTGTGCGATGGCTTTTACATGTGACGATGCAATTGAAAAGTCATATTATATACCTATATTTTATATTACGATATTATAACTAATTGGCTCCCGATACATTATTTCTAAATTCAAATTTATTTATATTAGGAACATTAAATTATAAATTTAACACGTTCCAAACAAGACATAGGAAAAACCAAAGAAATATGTAGTATTAACAATATTTAAACAAAAAACAGTAAGAAGGTACCTAATTATGAGACTAAACAGACACATCAATAAAAAGTATATGTAAGTACACCGAATGAGCTAAATAGACCCTATTTTAGGATTTCATAAAAGAACATCCACCTAAACTCGTCCACGCAAGTGGAATATATCAATATCTGATGCGATGTGGTAAGTTCAGAGTAGTAGCTCGCGATATTCCGAATATATTTACTTAAAATTAATATATTTCATTGAGAACCATTGGTAAGTAAAATTTACTAAGTATATGCTTTATCACAATATAGTAATTTATTTAATGATTGTTTCTGGGGGCGCTATGGATGATATGATATAGCTTACATAGATCGCATTCCACTGAATATACTATAAATATGTTCAATAAAAATAATCGTAATTGTATAATTCACTATATAATTAATTAATAATAACTTAGTAGAATTACAAAGTAAAAATATAATCTTATATTCACGTAGGTAGTCCTTCAATACTGTGCATACTAAAGAAAATAAAATTAGTACTAAGTAATTGATTGATAAAAAAACTCTTTTTATTATAAATCGAAAAAAAATATTAAATACACTTATCGAAGTCAGGAACTACTTGCTGATACGGAATTGTGCAACTAATCATCCAAGGAAAGGTTATAGAAAGCACACATCCAACAGAAGAAATACCTTGAAAACCTTTAACCGAGCGTGAAGTCTCAAGGCGATAATCACCGACTTTCGTTGAAGAAGGAACCAGAATAAAACTAAGTAGAACTTACAGAGAAAATAATGAGATTCTGTCAGGTATTGAAATAACAAAATACGCTCTCGAGTTTTGTAATACCTCCCAAAGACGTAAATAATAGGTTTCTTTTAGTGAATCGGAAACATCACACAATTTTTATTTAATCTGGAACAATGGACGCAAAAGAATACGTGATTTAAATAATTGTTTTATTCACTTTAAAGGTATGTAGTTACAAAATATCAGTGGAGGTTAAGCTGAATTTAAAATAGGGCAAAATAATTAATAAATCAATTCAAATATAGTTAATTTATTTTACCAGTCACGGATAAATTTTCATTTTGAACACCATATAGCTTGAAATTGATCGGAGCGTCGTGAATTATTAGATAAATTAAATTCATTTAACTTTCCGACATCTTCAGGGTTGATGATATCATTTAAATAACTGCTTAATTAAACTATCGTAAATAATACAGTACAGTGTAGTGACATTCAAAATGTTAGATAGATACATGGTAGATAATGGAAGAAAAGAGAATAATGTTTTGTATATTATAATAAACAAATCGGAAAATTGTCGAGCGGTTCGTCATATTTTCTATTTCATGCGCTGAAATAGCAGAATTTCCGGCCAGCAAAGTAAAATATTACCAAAATTGCGCCAGGAAAAGTTGATATTGAGATATTTTTTTAACAAAATTATATTTTTTATATCACGATTTTATTTGGACTCTAAGCTGTCATAAAATCGGTGTGTTCATACCATCCTAAATTGTTGTATAAACTTTATATTATTATTACTTTCGTATTTGACAAAAGATGGAGTAAAAAGGTTTTAAAAAAGTCATCAACTACACCGATTTTTTTAAATTTATCAATAGGTAATGTTTTTCAACGTGCATCTAAAAATGACATAATTTTATTTACAGCCATATTATGTAATCTTAATATTATCATACCTCAAAAATTCATAAAAGCAATTATCGGGTATGGTCTTTTTTGAGATGGCAATTGATGGATATTGAACGAGACGGCTGGACTTTTACGGTTTAATCCTGTATTGATAGTAAAGTGAAGTTTTAGACCAAATTAGATTTTTGCATGCTTCATAGGAAATTACACAATATACGTATATCCAAATGCTAAAAAAATACTTAATAATTATTTAAAAACTATATATGGTTTTGGCTAGAAGAGTGCTTAGAAATACGCCAGGTGATAATTTTCATTTTTCCTTGATTCTCAATATATTAGGCAACCGAAAAGTAAGAGTAACAAAATATGACATGGAAAATAATGTAATGGATAAGGAAGCACAGAAGTCATTCGACGATGGGTGCTAATAAACGGTCACCGAATCGACGAATCGTTCACATGCAGTATGTGGCTGCGAAAAATGAAGAACCAAGCTCTGTAGAAGCAGCTATGAGAGGCCTTTATCAAGTATTGCACGAATCTCGGTGAATGTTGATATTGTATTAACTTGATAATTAATTGGATGTTGCCACAGATATTCTTTTATCATTTGCAGTTTTGCAAAATAAAATTATTTACATTTAAAAAGACATTAAATTCTTGATAGTGACAAATAAGTCACTATCAAAATATGTTTAATAAATAAGGTCGGCAATAATTTTGCTCAACGATGCACTTTTTGTGAAAGAAGGTCGAGATGCACAAAATGTCATATAGGTACCTATAAATTAATGACTTCATGGTCTGTGATGTTAAATAAATAAATATATTAATCATTATTTCCGCATAGATGCATTTAAGTCTGGCGAGAGGTAAACGTTGGATAAAGGAATAGTACAAAAGTTGACAGTAAGTTATAGTTAACGTGACCATTTATTTTTTCCTCATAACGGGACATTTACTAATTTTTAGTACTTATGTGTATTCAAGAAAAAGTATATTTCTTAATAGTTTTTATTTATTAATGAAATGAACATGAATGAACACGTGAAAATATTTTGATTTGATTATTCTGAAGAACGTTTTTTTCTGAAATACAAAGTAGGTATATTATTTAGTTTTGATTTCAAATAAGAATGCAATTCTTGGCAGGGCTTATTAAAATTTACTTTGGTAATTACAACATTGCGTTAAGAATTGCGAGTGGCAACTGTGTTTTTTCTTAAATAAGACAAAGACCCTTTCTACCGGTGCTTTTATTTTGGTTTTTCACGCCTTTTTTGAAATTGTTACCTTGGGTTGCCCTCTTTCGGAAAACGGAACATTTTGGCGTCCGGAAGCTGTGCTTGGAGACAACGGGATAGACTCCGTAAAAACGGAATGCATTGTCACGTTAGTTATAGTAGGTATACGAGGCTGAGGTAGATGACGTATAATATTGGTTTCGATAAAAAATGCACACTGCTTTGAAACACTCACGTACAATATAATCTTGTATATTACTTAAATAAATAAATCCCTAGACATAATATTATACTGTTACCATCGTAATAATACATCGGTAAAACGTGCGAATTGATATATTGTTGTGATCATGATTATTTGATCAAAGTAAAACTAGTTTGATTTTTGTTTCAAAATCACGACTTTCAACGCGTCTCGCGTTTTCGTGAAAGCGGTTGAGCAGCGGTCAACATGACCCTTTTCTATCGGATAGAGAATCAGTTGGTCATTGACCGTATTAGCAAGCATCCGATTCAAAATTTAATTTTTCCAGAGTTGTTTTTGGGGCTAATGAGCGTGTTGTAACTCGATTCCCATTCAATAAATTAAAACCAACAGTAAATGAAATAGTGCTCGAGATGGAAACATACGAATCGGGGCGTTCTATAATTTCCTGAAAATGCTATGAATGTATATTATATAAAAATAGATTTGTTAGTTTTCTTTGTTATATACCTACTAAGCTCAGATGGGCAAATGGAATAACAGTCTCTGTACTTTTAGCACACAAAATTAGAATCGCAATAAGGTACCGTCCCGTCGGTCCACACTACTTCTTTAACCCTTTACTGCATAGTGATGCAAATTTGCGACATTTCGAACTATTTCGATATAGCCAATGCCGTCTGTGTAAATTATCAAATAATATCCTTTTTCGATGCCTAGAAAACTGTTTCACCATAAACATCTTACTTTACCGATTTTGTTTGGATATTTCAAGAAATAAAGTATTTCTGCATTATAGTCTCTGCATTTCTGCTTTGACAGTAGTTGACGAATTCAAATGTACGCGAAAATCCGCATTTGTAAATAAATTTTAAAAAAATGTACAGAAGATTGAAATTGGTTGAATAAAAATATCTACACACCAAATAAGGTGTATACATTAGTTTTTTATAATTGTTATCATTTGGTTTTGTATTTTGTCATACTGAAATGTAAGATTTCCTAATGTATACAAAATTTAATGGAATTTTCGAAAAAAAAATATTTATTATTTTTCCTTCATTCACAAGGCATTTTTTAAAAAAAAAACATGCAGTAAAGGGTTAAGGAGTTGCTGGAGGGGAGGTGACACTACCTATGATGGGTATTTATTTAGATCAATTCTTTTATTTAAAAAAAAGTAAAGACGTTCTATATAGATATGCATAATATTATACATAACAATACGTTTATCAATATTTTACGATGTTTAAGAGACATAGGATATTATTCATATTAAAAAATGATAAATATATTTTTTTTATAATCCGATAATTAATTACTAGATTTGACATAATTTTAATAAAATATTATATTCTCCGATATATCAAGTAAAGCCGTTAGAGTAAAAGTCAAAGATGTCTGTCCTCGTAATAGTAGGTATCAAATTGACATATTGTTGACACACATAATATATCATAGATTTGATTAAATAAATAAATCGATGTCTGCAACTATTTGTCCTTTAATTAAAAAAATATTTTAATAAATCATTAATAATAAATTATAGATTCAGTGTGAAGCAGTGTTTTGATTTTTACAATGTCATGTTGTGAACGTCCTGAATTTTGATTTCTTATACACACAATATTTTGTTTTTAAATAAATTAATAATTACTTTTACACTCACTTCGATTTTTTATAATGTGTGTAAATAATTTTATTTATAGGTTAATTGCACATAGACAATAATTGACGAGATGAATTTCACCCAGAAAAATACACATAATTGTTTCCCGATCTCGTAAGCAATTTCGATTATAGATCTATAGAACATAGGCCATACTGTGAAAACGTGGAGTGGGCAAGTTACATTTTATGCGAGTTTCATTGGCATTCTCTTAAAATATATTTTTTAATTTAAGCGTGTGAGCGAAATGCATATACGTGATAGACGCAAACTCTTTCGCATGCAAATTTACTAGCATCAGTGGGTCTATTCTATACTTATCGAACACTAAAGTTATAAATAGTATCAAACTTAGGGTAGGTTTGTATCAAAATATTAGCACTTATTGTAACAATTACACGAAGCTGGTTTTTATTGTTGCAATAAGTGCTATATTTTAACAGCACCTGTCTTGCTGCTGTTAAAATATCGCACTTATTGCAACAATAAAAACCAGCTTCGTGTAATTGTTACAATAAGTGCTAATATTTTGATACAAACCTACCCTAAGTTTGATAATATTTATCACTTTATCACTTTAGCGGTCGATAAGTATAGAATAGACCCACAGGAAGAGACTGCTTATTGTTAACTGTGCATAGGTACCTTTGGCAGACAGATATAGAGTGATTGTGCTGTGTTATTCTGTATGCATTGCGTTACAGACAGATAAACCAAGACAAATTTAAATATTAAAACTATGCAAAATGTTCACTATACTTAACAATCAATTTTATTTTTCTCTACCAAATACCACTCTATACCACCTATCACTCACACCATACCATATTTGCTCCCATATGGAGCAGTACCGGGTAGATAGTCTAATAATGTTACAATGAATTGATAACATATGAATAATTATTTCTACACTAATTATATCGACTGTAGAAATGAAAAAGGACGTAACCCTCAGGTTTTATTGGATAATAAAGTTGTACACGACTAAATACACATTGTGTTTAAAAGATGTAAGCGGCAAATGCCGATTTATTATCTAAATGTAGCTGGCAAAAAGGAAGTCAAGTGGGAAAAACGATTTAATCATCATTTTTGTTGGTTTTTCTTTAATTAACTCAATAATTAATATCAGACAAAAGAATATAAAAATTAAATAATTAATTATCATGCACTTCACGGTTTCTATTTTGTATATTGACTTATATAATTTTAAACATTATATAACAAAAACGTTTTTGTGCCTTCTGTAAATTTGGTTTTATGTGGATTAGGTACGTCCCTTTTTCTTTCTACAGTCGATATAATATTGCAATGTTAAAATGAATAGTGCTTGAATGGTTTTTTTTGCCCTAGCTTGAAATGATCTGGAAATAAGTTGCGAAGGCCATACTGTGCTAGCAGCAAGGGCGATCTACGACCTTAGCTTTTTATATTATTTTGCTCTCTGCCAAGTAAAAATAAAACTGAATTTGTTATGCATAATTATTTAGACTCTCATTTTTTCTCAGTACTGTGTTTCAAGCGAAAGTTGTCTGGGGTTTTGAATTCGTTTCTGTTTTGTTTTGAATTGTACCTTGTTTTGTTTCGAACTGTTACAGTGAAGACCTCCCAGTAACTACTCGACCATCTTGACATATCAAGGAAAATTTAAAGCGATTTTCGGCGAATCGTGAAGGGGAAAGACGAAGACGATGCGAACGTACGATTTCACGGTTAGCTAAGAGCAAATATATTCAAATGAAAAAATGATAATGGCATTCCATTAAAAATATAATTATTGTTATTAGTCAGGATGTAGTCTATTACAAAACTAGTCTACTTACCGATTAATAATAATTGTAAAGGAACTTTTAGATCGATTAAAAAAATTAAAGCAAGCTAAAGTGTTTTAAAAGTACGACTACTAATTTCTCTTTAAGGCAGCGGTTTCCAACCTGGGAGGCGCGATCTATTGCCAGGGGAGGCGCCAAAATTTTTGAATAAATTATTTTTTATACCATAATATCTACAAATAAATAAAAGTTCATATCTTAACGTAACAGTGAAAATTCAGTGCATGAATGTTTATTTTAAAATATAATACATATATTTAAATCCTATTAAAAAAATATTTGGAGCGGAGAAATTTAAAAATGGCGCTTTTGCAAACGCTCTGTTTCGGTAATGCACAAAACGACCGCTGGTTGCATGAAAACAATAACCTCAAATTTAAATGCCACTCGTAGCTAAAGTGTCAACTGAAGCGTGTAGGCAGGGTGTGATATTTTTTTTTAAATTGTTTTTGACGTGATTTCTTTAATATAATATAACAATAATACATGTCTCCACTTTTAAATGATTTCTACGCCAGATATATTGAAGCAAACAAAAATCTATTTCCTGAGTTCTTGGTTAGTTTGCTAATGCATTTTTCATATAATTTTACTAATAGTAAAAAAGTCGCCTGCGGCGCTACTTTGTTTCAGGGCTATTAAATATTTTTAATATATGGGTGAAAGATCCTGGCCTGTGGGCCCTATTCACTATGTGGAGCTCATGATAGAATCCATTAATTTTTGTCAATGAACGATGATGAATTTGGTTGACTTCTTTTAAAATTGATTGTGGTAATAAACAAGCTCATTCGTCGCATGAAAAAAAAATTAATTAAAAAATGAATTTGATATAAGTAAGTAGTAAAAACTTGTGTGTTAAAAAAGTGTCTGTATTATTTAATGAAATAAAGGGGGGGAGGCGCCAAGATTAGATTTTTTTAAAGGGAGGCGTAGTAACATAAAGGTTGGAGACCACTGCTTTAAGGCGATAGTTTAGTGAAACGGCAAATAATTTTCAACTATAGGCGCGACGAAATTTCGGACTCGCTGGCAGTCTGAGAGCGAACGTCGAGGTGTGAATACGTCAATTTGTTTCGTGATGGCGACGGTGGTATTAATTCTTAAATCATGTAAAGATGACTAAAAACGTTACCCATTTACTTTAAAAAGAAAACATGTCAATAATTATATGGACGCATGTTGGATTTATATGACGAATTATATTTCGTTGGGCATGCGTCATTAGCACCCGCGACCCGCAGTCCGCAGTCCGCGCATCGCCTAGCCAAGATCTTTTTAGACCATGCCTCAACTGAGGTATAGCCTTAACAATATGCTAAATTCATGTTCTATATACCTATCTACCAGTATAAGTTATCCGCTGAGTAAGTGCGCCACATGCTAACATTTGACATACCATTCAATACTATTTATACTCTGATGTGCTTAGTTCTAAGTTAGAACACCTGGCGATTTATAATGGTATAAATATCTATACGTGTCGGAATAATGCTTTAGTTACTACAAGACATCACTTATATATAAGTTGACAAAATAAACCACGTTCTCCCCGGTTACAACATGTAAATTGTACCGTATTGTAACGTATTTTACCGTAGCACAGTTTGCCGTGAGATTTCTTATCGGAAAGAGATGACCGTATACTATACGGTCCCAGCATGATTATTTAGATGTGAAGGTGAATGACAATTAGTGTTGTTGTTTAATTTATAACGCCTCAGAGTCCTCAAACAAATATATTTTGTTTCATCAAGTTAGTGGAAGCTAATGGTAGATCATTGCTAGTTTTATGGTATGGTAAATAATAGACATGCCTGCTCTGAAAAAAGACCGGGTGGTTTCCGTATCTATAAAATAAAAACATTTCAAATGTTTTGTTATAGTCTGAAGAAAATAACCATCGAAATACACTATTATTGTGATCATATTATATCAGCGCATTGAATTAAGATTGTCTGTCGAGCACCAGGCGCAGTGCATACATTTTTAATAGCATTGCGTTATTATATAACTTAAGGCTGATTGCATTCATGCATTTTGTATTAAATTTCGTTTTGTACTGCTTTTGTAATACATATTTCTGTATACCGTAATACTTAATTAGTTTCGTTATTCGTATCAGACAAATTCACCGCCAAGTTGCCGCTGTATGGCTTCCGGCTTTTACCGAAATAATAATACAATTTGATAACAGCAAATTTTGACAGCGAACAGCTGATAATATTCTTATATATTAATATTATGACGCAGTTGGTGTGAACGTTTTATGAATAAATTTCTTTCTTCTCATGTTTTCTTTATTAATAATATCTCTCTATCTTATAGGAGATCTGCCGATCAATGACTGGACATGGTGGGTTCGGTGGCAGGCTCTTTGAGCTTGGTCTTGTTACCCGTTCAACGTGTCCATGTGGCGGATAAATACAGGATGCAAACCACATCCTCTGGGAATGTCTTAAAATGTGTACAGAAAGGGAAGAACTTATCAAGTCGGTTCAACCAGCTGTTTGGACCATCGGACCGTCTGACCTGGTCGCCATTAAGGCCAATTGTATTGCATTTAGAAAATTTGTGGCGTCATACTGCTAACGTGATCTCTTCTCTTAGAATATTCGGCAGTTTTTTATTAGCGTTAATTTGTTACTTAACGGCCCACGTGCTCGTCGTAGGTCAAAATTGAGTTTTTATTGTATTTTCAAACCATGATCCTGGACACTCCTTAAACGTTGTAGATAATCTATTTATATAATTTTGAAGCCTTATTATCCTGTATAGTTATTTTAAACATTTGATGACTGCATAAAGTATTTTTGTTACATAAAATAGTATTCTTTTAAACCTCTCGCTCTAAGGTTTTAGAATGTAGTCATATTTCGGTACATAACTGTGCAGTGGTGTTAAGATTTTTTACGTTTATTAATTTTTAAACGCATTTATGAAACCATTAGTATAATTTATTACGAGATAATTTTTGTAAAATATTCACGATAAAAAATTATATTGATAATCTCTGTGATCCCAAATTTGACAAGAATTAGGCATTTTATTATTCAAAAAATCGGCAAGATACACATATTTGAAGATGATTCGAAAGATACTTATTATAAGCTATGTCTTTGACCATTCAAGTGTGATAAACATCTTATGAATAATGATTGCTGTATAATAATGATTGACCTAAGAGTAAGGTAGTGTTTTTTTGAAATACGCCATTTCTTTTGTCATTCCCCAGTGGTTAAGCTACAACATACGGCCGTAGCCATAAATTGACAAACTATAATTGTAGTAGGGAGTAAAATGATATTGACGCGCGTGTTTCACTAATTATACCCGTTCTTTAATATACACCATATTATATGATGTACTTATAGCTATTTTTATGAAAACAAAAATATGTTTACATATTTTATAAAAAATATGGTTATTAGCAAGGAACACGAAAATTGTGCGAAATGGATTAACTTCTGGGAGAAGCTGTAACACGCTTTGAGAAAATAACATAAATATACTGTAATCTCACCGGGAATCGTACCCGGAGTCCCTCCGGCCAGCGCCTTACGCACTTGATTACGAGGGCTGATGTCATCCCGTCATGGTCCCGCCTGTGTGCGCGGAAGAGGATTGCAACATTGACGGCCGTTTTTTTATCTATGGCCATGTCACAGTCGAGACAATGTACTACCTACTGGTGGTGATTATATTACTTACTTACTAAAACTAGTAAAATAAATTTATTTATTTTCTGGGAATTTTGTTACTATACTACATAATATTATTATATAAATAAAATATACGTATTTGCCAAATAATCAAAACAGTTGGTAAACCGACTCTTAATTTGACTATCACTGATAAAATAACCACTACTAAACTGCCACATCCTGTATGTGCACTTAGAGCAAATGTATTTGTGAGATAATGAATATTTTTGTGGTGAATTTTCATTCATAATAATTAGTAGTGCAGCTCACTTATCTATATGATCATAATATTGTTCCACATTTTGAGGTTAATATGATAACAATAATAATATAATATAGTATGAGATTTCTACTGCTCTCTCTACCATAATATTCTAAAGTGGGAGCTTCAACACATTGCACACATAATATCAACACTTTCTAACATAGGGAAAATCTAATGAATGAAGCAATATATATTAAAATAAAGGTATATTGTCTTTGGATAGTAACTAATTAATATTTTTTTTTCAAAATTAAGCTTAGTTAGGTAAGTACCAAATATTAAAAGGTTTTTAAAAACTAGTGTTTATTAGATAGGTATAGACTTCGCCACAGTCATTGCGTGTTAATTTTTATTAACAACACATTAAACCGTCATATTTTTGATCCATACGACTTTCCTATTAAAAATTCCCATCCCCTTCTTATGTTATTATAAGTTGAGATTTTACAAAGTATGCTTATTCCACATTACTTAGATCCTTTTGTCTAACCCCACCACCAATAATTACCGATTACACATTACATTGCTTAAGAGGATCATAATATTGGCCAGTGTAGATTGTAGGAGTTTTGTTTCTATGAGAAACTGAAGTTAGCCACGTACTACGTACTCAACGTATGAGGTCCATATTTTGAGACCTAACATACATATGATAATTTGCTAGACCCGGGATTTGAACCAGAGACTCATGATATTATAAGGCGGCACTTTACTGCTCGTCTGCTAAATCTGAAAAAAAGTTGATTATTTATTAAAATAGACCAAGGTTGATGCGATTGATGAAAACCATCCAACAAATAATGTACAGTACAGGTGCTACTGTATGTATATATATATATTCATTCTGGAAGAAATAAAGTTGATGTTCCGACTCTCTAAAATATAGCTTCAGAGAGTTCAGCAGTTATTAAGTAAATACTTTGCCTACACAATCAAGCATTGAGGGTAAAGTCGCGCGATAACATTCAATGTGTGTAACGTGGGTTACGTGTCAATATATAATATTAATAGTAATATCATTAATTGCCACAAAATGTCATCGCCTGTGCTAAAAACGACGTATATATACAAACCTTGAAACGATCGAAATGCACGCTCACTATGCGTGAATGCAAATTTTTCGCTATGACACAAACGCATAACATAATATTTCAAATGACATTGGAGGAGATAGTTTATCTCGATTGTTATGTTATAACAAAAAAAGTTGTTTATTAATGAGCCGTGCACTAATGTCAACTCGACTGCTATTTTATTGGACTATTTTGCATTTTTTATATTAAAAAAACGTACGTTATTTAAAAAAAAAAGATTGTCATTCGGATTGATAAATTACATTTTAATTGTCATACATGATCAATAAACAAAACTGTTCTAGAGAAATATTTTAAAAGATTCATTATCATTAGGTACATACATTTTCGATGTATAAAGTAGTGGTCTTTGTTATAATAAAATCATTATCACCATCTCTGGCTTAACAAACCTATTGTGGGTCCTAGCTTCCTCCAAAATGTATCTTCATCTCAGCGTATTCTCAGCATATTATTCACAGAGTAGGTACAACCACCATAGTTTTGATCTACCATTTACCTTGTGGTTTTCGACCTGTTATCCAGGATCGTGTCCGGAAAATTGTACGTATGCAGTTCGTACGTATGCAGTATCAGACTGCGCTGTGAAATGTTGTATCGAAATATATAGGTAATGTGTATTAAAAACCGTCCGACTTCTTTGGGTCGTGTAGTACTGCCATAACATACATGTCTAAATAAAACACGGTTCTTGTCGGTATACACTTTACATGAAGCCAGTAGCAAACAATTTTTGAAAATAGCCGATATACCTACTGGATTATTTGTTAGGTGAGGTTAGGTTAGGTTAGGTTTTCATTCTTGAATTCATGAATTTTGTCAAAATCAGCTATGAAAATTGAAATAATGTTCATATTGAATCTAATAAAATTGGAGACCGTATGGCGTATAGTATACGGTCATCTCTTTCCGATAGAAAGCTCACGGCGAACTGTGCCACGGTGAAATGTTTTACGTACAATTTACATGTAACCATCCATGATGCAAATCAACTACTGTTTCATTAGCACATGCCAAACCCAATAGAGTTTACCGACACCGATACCTTTCAAAAACCTAAGTATATGTTTATAAAAATATGTATATTATTCAAATTCACAGACTTTGTTGTTACTATAACAGGTTTTACTAGTATTTAAAAACCGGTTTACCGGTAAATATAGTCAACTTTCATTCTCGAAATACCGTTTTTTTTAATCACCGGTATTTCGATAAACTTAAAGAAAAACATATTTTTTTAAATTATTATGTAAGTACCTACCTACTTTAAGTACTTACATATTTTATGAAACTTGAGCCTATGTACAATATAGTAAACGAAATTATTCAAAGCTGCAACGGTGTGTTTGTTTGCGTATCCCCCTCGACCATGTCCGATCCTAATAGGATCATATGGGCCTCCACAGAGTAGAGTTTTGTATTAACAGATTTTGTTTTTTTACGAGTAATGGATGTCAGCCACTTGCTCAACCTATTAGGTCTATACCCTGACAGGCATACATTGAAAAACAATATATGTGTACTTGCCAGACCCAGGATTCGAGCCTGGGACCCACGGCGTGTAGTCCAACGCTTAAGCCGCGCGGCCACCGTGGGTATTAAACCTATAAGTTACCTAAAGCCTATAAGTTCTTAGAAATATCTCCAACCTAGTTCTAACGAAGGTACATATGTAAGGGATTACTTACCCTCGCGAGACACCATGGTAAGTTTATAGTCAAGCCGTGCCATTGATTATAATATATAATCTTAATTAACAAGAGATGTATTAGCGTGCATACTTTAACTTATGTTGTAGCAGCGTGACTCCGAAAAGAGACCCATTGATGGCGCTACCCATTGATTTGACACCGCAAGCGCTATGTAGACAGATTAACATTTAACTCTATGTTAACTCCGTAATTTTTATCTCTCACAGTCTTACAGCCATTCAGCTTAGTCTGATTAGCTCTGACCCTTTTAATCATACAGGTCCTCTATTTTGAAACTAAGCACCTTACACTATCGAGATTAGTTTACAGTGGTAAGTGTAGTATATAGTTATCAAATGTGATACCTACCTGAACTGAACTAATCCTTTTTACAAGTTCATCTGGTTATTTGGTCGAGCGAGTCATCTTAGCCTGTTAATCTTTTTTCGTGTACCGTTTGAAGTATTATCTGTTATTGTTTATTAAGCTCTGTGAACTCTGAGTAAATTCTAAAACCGATAGTATTTCTATTTTATAAATAAAATAATATTCTATAATGTTTGGTAATTCAGACAACTAGCGAAGAATCAGAGAGAGCTTTCTTTTTAACCATAAAGATTCACATTAAAATTAGATGGAACTTTAAATACAACACAAAATGAATTGTTCGAATCCTCTTCTGAAAAATGTGTAATATTTTTAATAACATGGTTTTTTTTATTTTTATCGATTTACCGTTAATGTATTTTCTCGGTAATTTTTCATTCCCTAGTTGTAACAGTATGATTATTGATGGTTGTATTTAGAGCCGTGAGTAAAGACTATTATCAAACATCAAATTCATTTTCATTGCATTTCTAGGTCAATGTCTAGACGAGAGAGAATCAGCGAAGATTACATTAATTTAATAATAACCTAGTCGCGGTTTTTTGTAAAAAAAACCTATGGAATTTTTCAGAATTAATTTTTAGTTTCCAAGCAAAAAACATGGGCTTGTTTTATGACATCATAAGATGGTTTTTGATTCAAACTTGATTTTCGCAACAAAAAAATATATAATATTGATGGAATCTTAATGGGACTTGTGCGCCACATGAATCCATGTAATTTTTTTTTATCAATATCATCAATATTACACCATGGCAATTAATTGGCAACGAATATAATGCGGATTAAGTCCTCTCCATAAAGGTTACCCATTATACTATAAGGTATAATTATTATGATATATCGATTTTTTCAAGTTGCTCTAAATTACTCATAAATCCAATCAGCGAAAATTCGTCGCATTGTGTATTAACTGTATTTTACACGCCTTCAAATGCAAATCTTCATGAAGAATATTCTACGTAAATAAGAAAATCTAAGTTCTTGAGAATGACGTATAACTGAATGTTTTGGATTGTCATCCACACTTTGATTCGCAATATCGATATTACCAGCAGTACGTTTACATTTATGAAGGGTCGGATTCTTACATCACAAACATTACCATTTGAGTCGAATTTTCCAATTAAATTATTAATTGTAAACTCTGTAGATCGATTATTTAAACCTCAAGTAGATTCATTATTAATTGTTGTGATACATTTTACCAACCTGTGCAACTATGTATCTTTCCATGATGATTTTCCAAACAATACTCTACTCAACACAAATATTGACTTTGGTAAGAATCACAGAAAAAGAGGCTAATTTGATAAACCATTATAATACTTTATTCGATATATATTGAAAATAATAATACTATATATAGTAATATATACAGTATGTGTGCTTTTTTTAAATACTGATACAACATACAATAATTTAAATTACCATTATTTTTTCTTATTATAGACCGTTAGGTTTGTTTTATTCAGTATTTTAAGTAGATAAATCCTAACTACCCTTTCATCGTTTGGGAGGTTATACAATTTAGTCTTTCCAAGTATGCATGCCAAAATTTTGACTTTGTCTTTTCCACTCGAGCACATCCGCCGCAAATTTGTCGGATGAGTTCCGTTCTCGTATTATAACCTCAGAGGATGTTTTAAGGACGATGTTTAAGCGTAATTCACCTGGGTTCTGATTTATATATTTAACAACGTATAATTATTTAATTTTGGATGTGTTGCTGGAGCCGTGCCAAGAGCCATTAGTTAAAATTTGTCGCAATTACGTATGACGCCTGCAGCACCGTAGTCTATGTGCATGGATGTGAAACCCGAGAGATGCAGATTCGATTTCTGCTGTATCGAATTTTTTTCAAAAAAGATTTTTTTCTATTGGTTATAATAATTATATTTTCTCAGAAGTGTTTTCACAATTATGTCATTGTTACATTCTTAAATATTGGGAATTATTCGTTGAATAAAAAAACAGTCAATAGATTAAATTAAATTATTAACACTCATTTTACACATCCCGTAAATTGGTCGCACCTCATTTATTAATTTATAACACTCTTTCATTAGTAGTCACATCTTACTTAAAAATAATTAAAAAAAAAAAAACAATATCTCATATTTTTCACACTTTTATCATCATTTTAGATCCATTTTTAAGTCAGCATCACAAAAATATATTATTTGATGATACCTAACTTGCAAATATTAAAATAATAAAAATGTTATGTGGGACCATTTTTTGCGGGGATAAATTTCAGGTTGTTCCTCTTCCTAAATGTCCACCATGAATTGTGGACCAAGCTTGGTGCCCTTCTCAAAACCATATCCTGACATCACCTATTACTTTATTTACTTGTTAGTCATCATTAAATGTAACGTAGTGAATTATTTTTCATAATTATTTAAACATGCATTATTACATAATTTTCCAGTCCATATCAAACTAGTAGCAACAACATTATAAATCAACGAAGATGATATTATTCTTGTTTGAAAGTAGAAAATTAACTATGTAGCTCGAGTTATTTAAAAACACATGTAACTGCTCGTAATACAGCTTGCTAGTTACAAAGTAAACACTTTATTAATGAATGCAATTTGTAAACGTCTCATTAGTTATGTACTTTTAAGGTGAAATATCTATTTAAGTTACTAAATGATAACCTGTATTTTATATTAAACTTATGATGATAGAATCTAAAATATTTCAAGTCATTAAATGGAAGGTAATACCTATTTTATAGACATTTCTTTATATTTAGTTATGTGTAATTATTACTGCTAATAGGTGCGTTTATTTAAGATGTTCTTCTAATTAAAATGAACCTAATATGACAATCCATAAAAACTAGGGGATTGGAGCAGACTATTTTTTAATTACTCCATTACAACATTAAAATACTTGCCCAGCTTCGTTTGATGCTATGAGTATAACGTAATTTGAATTTCCTACCATTATTCAAAAAATGTTTTTGATTATCATTTATAATAAAATTTAAAATATTAATCGACGGTAAGTATAGAATATAATTGCGAAAATTATCATTTACAATTAATTTTATAGCGTACAACGGTCGATATTACGGTGCAGTAAAAATTATCTTTGCTCCAACGCTCTGAAAAACAATATACTTGCACAAAACTGCAAAATATGAGTATAGCGGCACCGGTTTAGTTATAAACTGTACAATTTTTATGATGAACTGGATATCATTCAGTTCATAAAATGTCTGACCATTGGGTGGGATATTTAGAATGAATGTACGACGCAACAATGTCAAATTGCTCACGTCGGCGTAGACTGAGGAACGATAACGTACTTATTATAATTTCAGTGGCTGGATTGAGTTGAAAAGATTTAGTGACCAATATTAGTGACTCAAGGGAAAACAATAATAACGAAAACCAGTTAGTAGGGCTATTCTAATATATAATTGAACTCCAAATTCAATTTAAAAAATGGATAAACATGCTATGTCGTATTCCGTTAGTTAATTATCCTGGGATATGAACTGTTATGTTTTTTAACGCAGCCCTGGTTATCCGCACTTCCTGCGAGATAAAGAAAAATAATTAAATATTAAGATTTAACGCTTTTGACATATAATACTAATATTGTAATACCAGCGTCATCGCGCGACGCGCCACGCCAGAATTGGCGTTTTACATGCGCACTGGCTGTGAAATGTCATTGATTATGCAAAATATTTGCAAAGGCAATGTATCCTTGTACAATTAAGAATTTTGGTTCATTGTTTGGAAAATGGTTCAAGCTTTTGAGAAAATATTGGAAGATTAAAAGAATATATAGCCTATACGGTTGGTAAAATAAAAAATAATGAGAATTATATTAACGTTCAGTGTTGCAATTTGATAAAATTACATAAAGTAGGTACATTCATAAATATGTTCACAAATGTTTCGATAAAGCTATATTTTCATGTTCAACGAAGCTGAAGAGAATAAAATAAACAACACATTCATTTTAAAAAAATGTTCTTGTCTGTTTAGTGGAAGCCAGCGGCAAACAAATTTGGTTTATTTGTTAGGTTAGGTTAGGTTATCATTCTAGAATTCAAGAATTTTGCCGAGATACAAAAAAAGCTTTATTATTTAAGAAGGGTTGCAATATGGAACGGTAGAAAAACGTAAACGCCAGAGAGAGAAACGTGGGTAAGGCGAGGTACAATCGCTAGTTATGTATAAACGATCCAAAATAATCACCTTGTAATATTTTGCAAGTAGGTACCGACTTTATCAAAATAGTATGTAAATACTGAGCTCATACAGTAGCTAATCTAAATCATCAATGATTGGTAGTCTTACCTTCTATCACAGGCTGTCATCGGTGCATTTAACTTTTAGTAATTAGTTTGGTACCTATTCAATAAACCACACCTTAAAAATGAATGTGGTTCGCGACAAATGGTTTTGAACATACTATATTATTCACAGAAATGGATTATTTTACTATCTTCATTAATAATATAGACTGTATATATATACATATATATATTTTTTAAATCTGCTGACTGATTTTTTACCTACTTATTGTGTATCTATGTGTATTTATAAATATAAAAATGTCGATGTGACTATGTAGTTTGGGGTAGCCAAACCGAGGATAACATAGATTATAGAATATTCTTCCAAATTAATCAACTTTTTGCTTACCTCTCACTCCCAGATACTGCCGAGATAATATTGTTTGATGTTTAAGTTTCCCAGAAACTTCAGGGAGGGAAGCCACTTTTTCTATCAAAATTCGTTTTCTTCAGATTACATAATGAAAACATAAAATAAAATGTTACACATGGTATAATAGTTTTCTGTTTCGTGAAATAGGTATACCTACTACATTAATAATGTTTGTACCAAGTTTAGTTAAGGGGGAGAGGTATAAATATGTACAGTAAAAAACAAAACAATGATTCGGTTTGCGGATTGTATGCGTACGAATACGCGTAGGTACTGTTGTCAGCGCTACGGGCACATCGGCTGACAGGTAATTAGTACCATTAGTAGGACTCGGACAGTCACACGCACACCATCGATCAACCGAATCATTGTATTGTTTTTACTATACATATTGTCAAATTGAAGCTATAAATATTTTTTAATTTTATGTACCAATCTCTATCTAAATACTATGGGAAAATAAAAAGCTATATACTAATATAGTAGTGTTACTTGACAGTCAATAAACTATAAAATAATAATACATTATAATTAATTTGACAGATATTCTTTTATAAATTAGGAAAAAATAATAAAGGTACCTATCCCTTCCAATTAATAATAAATGCCAGAATCTGAAATATTATTTAATTACATTCACATATTATTAATAAATCTAAGGTCCAGTTAGTAGAGGTAGGCTGTTAATATATGCCATAAATAGTGCACACCAAACTTCGTCAGTCATACATATTAATTTTAATTGAAATAAGACTACAATTATTTACAGATGGTGGTTGTTAGTTTTTAAAATTCAATTAAACTCTGAGAAAACCAAGCCGTAATAGGTAATAGTCAACAAATACTCGTCTATCTATAAAAAACCTAAAATTATCTAATTAAATCATACATAAATTTAGATATTTTATAGAAAAAAGAATATTTTCAGTATGTTATTGTTTGGTTATGCGGGCATTGAATTAAAAAAATGAACCTACAATAAATGTGTAATATGTATTCTTAAACCGACGAAAAGAAATAAATATGAATGAAAAAGTGTCCAAAATTTTGTCATAACGCCCAAAATATACCAAAACTATTATGGTTTGGTTAGGCAGAGTTTAATTGATTTTTAAAAACTAACCAATAACATCTGTAAAATGTAGTCTTGGTCCAATAAAAACTAATACGTATGACTAACAAAGTTTAATGTACACTATTTATGGTGGATTCTAACAGCCTACCTTCACCCTTCGCTACTGTGGTCCATATAGTTTAAAATAATATTCCAATACCTACATAGAGAAAATCCGGTTGAAATAAAATAAAATGGGTTATAAAATAATATATAGGTATTATAATATACCGCTGTTTAAATGATTACTTTAATAATAATATTTTTTTAATATTATTTATTATTAATATATTATATTATAATTATTATGTAGACACCTAGTCAAGATGTGTGAAAGGTAATTTGTTTTGAAATGTATATAATCTTTAGTGAGGACGTATTTTTTGTAATTCGGTCAATATATTATTATATCTCTTTGAAATCGTATCTTTTGATCCTTAATGGATAAAATTGTCATCCTAACCGTGCTCTCTGGGACAGTAAGTTTGCGTGGACTACTAATAAGTTTCAATAATAAACTAAATTTTGTGCACTCCTGCTGCTATTAAACCGCATAGGTTTATTAGTAATTAAAATAACTCTGTGAAGCCTTACTGCATCGTTATGATAAAGATCACAAAATTATTAACTGCACACATTAGCAATACTTCAACTAAAAGTTGATATGTAAATTCAAGAGACAGGGAGTGAGTACATTGAGTAATTAATGAGTATGGATTGCACTACAGGTGTTTTGCAATCGAGCAATACAACTTACCTGTGATTAAGATGGTCAATTATTATTTTTATCAATGTTGTATTTTTTACTAGGTACGTGTTTTGATTGCGAAATGTTCATTTAAAGCACTATAGTAATTTGAACTTAATTACGTACCATGATGATGATAATTATTAATTTATGCATTGCATAAAAATACCAAAGCAAAGAAAGGTCGTTGAAATAAAAATCAAACCTAACAGTTTGAATACAACTGGACGGATTAACATAAACTTTTTATTTATTGAAGTTATACTTCTTTTGGCGCGTTTGGGAAAACAGATCAGAGTTTATTTTTTACATGTGACCGGTCGCGATGTAACAGATATTTTTTATAATTTATATTGCATTCGGGTTGCGTAATTCTTTGAAATATTTATCGTTGTGTTAGGCGGATTCAAATTTGTTTCTGTTACCTTTCCTAATAATTAATAATTACGGAATGAAGCAATAAAATAATTTTATACAAGCGGCGCTCCAATAAGCGGCCCTTTTTCTGATTGTGTAATTTAACAAGATAATTAAAATAGTAATATTAAATAATATTAATAATTACGGAATGAAGCAATAAAATAACTTTAAACCAGCGGAGCTCCAATAAGCGGCCCTTATTCTGAGGTGTAATTTAACAATATAATTAAAATAGTAATAGTAAATAATATTAATAATAATGCGGAATGAAGCAACAAGATAATTTTAGACGAGCCGCACTCCATTTCAATTTCCTACCAATAATAAAAACAAATAATTTGGATAGTTTGATGAACCAAAGAAACACTTTTATTTATTTTGTGAACTTAATTCTAAATCACCACACCAGAGCTAGTCGAAGAAGCTAGGTTATCACAAGTTTTGTTTTTGTTGTGTTACGCTAAAGAAGTAGAACTTCTAACGCGCGTACATACGTACACACACCGTTTTTTTATTCAATACTCAATATATACATACGGCTTAAGAAATTAGATTAGATACTTATTAAAGAAAAAAAAAACATTATTAAATAATGAATTTAAAAATATGTAATTTCATAATAATACTAATAAGTACGAAACGTCGATAATCAACTTTGATTAGCGTTAGACGTCTGTTAGGATTATGTCAGTAATGTAATTTACCTTTTGATCATAATACAGATTGCCTCGTGATTGGTTGAATTTGAAGTACATCAGATTAAACGTAATCATAAGAAATAATTCGCATGGCTCATAGACGGATCGATCACTTATAGGCAAAAGCACTCACCCACAAAGTAAAAGACGTGAGGTCAAGTCCCACTCGGTCCAAGTTTTTTTCTAATATGTATGTTTCTGAGTGTTTTTAATATTGTGTTTATCCTATAATAAACTTTTAAATTATAATACCTGATGGCAATTCTATAACGTTTATCTTTATTTTCTTCTTTGTGGCGCTACAACTTTATATAATATGTAATATCCTCTTCTATCATCTTACTCTATCCAGGTCCATGACAGTTACTTCTCTCCAGTTTTAGACACCCAAGGTAGATATTTAATTAAATCTCTAATTAATCCGACTCTTCTCATTTTCATATATTGAGTTTCCGTTTATATGGAGACGAAGTTGATCAACGTCTTTGGTATTAATACAGTAATTTTAATTTTTCAAAGCAATTCTGTGAGGTGTTAAATACCTATTTATGTGTATGTGGGTTGTTCACGCATTAATATCGGCAATAAACTATCAATACGAGGAGCGTTTAATATATTATTATCTACCTCAGCATAAAAACAATTACAGATCAAATCAATTTATTTTTGTTGTAGGCAGTTAAATCCACTCTGTTCACTATTTAACAATTTTCGAAATAAAACTATTTTTCTAAAAATCTTGCTATTGCCGCTTTCTTGACTATCTTGAATCGCGTACTCTTCGAAGGAGCCAGAACGAATTGTAGAATGGGAGATTTAACTGCAAAAACCCACATCTGTCGTGAAGAAGCAACACGTTTGATATTGTGAGCTTTTCGCGATTTTTCTCCGTGATAAAACTTCTTGGCTTATATCTCGAGCTTTATGAACAAAAGTCTTATCTTATTCAAGAATACAGTTTCAATAATATTGTTAACAGATGTGTGAGCGTTATTTGGAATGATTTAATTAAAGTTTGACTTTATAATTTGAAGGAGAATACTCCTTATAAACTACCAAATTCGCCATTGGTTAATTAATATACTTACACGGGGCGGGACGAGCGTCATCACTTTAAATTTCAGAATCGCACTGAGCGTAGGAATTAGCAGTTCATATAATTTATATATAAAGTTAGAGTTAAAGTAGATAATATAATGAATGCTCTACTTATATTGAATTCAGATATCCTATATCGTTAATTTAAACAGTAAATAACACCTATAATAGTTACTACTTAATTAACATACCCATTAAATGGGATACACTGATTTCAGTAGAATGATTAACAACCTTACGGATATATAAATTTAATGTTCCATCGAAGATAATATTGACGCGAATAATAATAGTAATTATCTTCAGTTATCATACTGTTAAATGACAATTTATTTATAACCATCGTTCAGGTAAATTTACCTATTTATTACAACGTTTTTATTAACTCGTATTCTTATTTATCCGCTGGTTGTTTATCCAGTAAAAATCTTGCAATCGATTTTTAACTATCTTCCCTACTAGCTAGACATTTGAAATTTTTAGAATATATCAGAACACGATCTCAATGCATTCTTTTAGCCATCTTTAAGTAGAATTGAATTCATTTTCAGTTAATTCTGTTTTGTATAAAAAGTTATTTCGGAAGAAATCCGTAATCCAATCCACTATTATTGGTTGCTAGGGGTCTGGGGTCCTAGCAACTAAATTATTAATATATACGTGCGATACTATGGAAATCAATATGAAATGTGAAAATCATATTTCAGTATTATTCTATCAAGTACAAATTTTTTTGATCGTCTAAACTAGTCAAGTCAGGTTTATATGATTGAACAGAAAATTTAATAACGTTGTATATAAAAAGTTCTTTTTATTTTGTAATTATTTATATTAAATATTTCGTGTACCATATAAAGTGGGATATAGATTATCAGAATCTATTAAATTAAATATACTTACATTGAATAAGTATGCCAAATGTACCCTATAATGTAAAGGATAAATGAGACAATAAAATAGTAAATTACACTGATCATTTGAAATAATTTTTTTAGTATTTCTTTAAAAATAATGATTTTGGACGTCTCCTCTTCCTTTTTTATTTATTTATGTTTACATACGTAGGTACCTATATATTATTTACTAATAATAAAATAAAATTGTCTGTATGTGATTTCAAAATAATATTTGACTTTTGATCAGGATTTTGACTACGATATAAGATATCCAAGCAAAATGTGTTTTTTTTTTTTAATGTTTTCTGTTTATCTGTGTATTGCGTTGCAACTAAAATATTACTTACTACACCAATATCGATTTAACTTGCAAAGCTTAGCGTGCTGATTCCTCGATGGTGTCAATTAACCTTGAAATCTCGATAGCTTCCGTAATCAGAATGTATCATAATACGTCGAAAATAACGCACTTGCAACCATTCATCACTCATACATCATCAGTGGTCATCAACGACACCGTTTAAATGGTGAAAATGCACTTTCGTTAGGCATGTTTATGCACTATAAATGACAAAAGTACAACTGACATAGATTATGATTACCCGATATAATATCTACTTAAATTAATTATAATTTAAATTTAAAATCTATTAAATACTCTTAGCCGATAGCATTATTTTTTTATAAAATAAATAAGTTTCACCATAAGAGATTAAGCTTTTGAGTTTCAAAAGTTTTAAAATAGTGTTATCGACTTTTGCTTTATTATTATAGGATCACTTGTAAACTTTTTCTTAAGTTTAAAATAGTTTTCGAAAGATAAAACTAAATTAAATCTAGTATTATTTATTAGGCCAGAAACTCGTTTCTAAACGAAAGCTTTAAGCTAGTTCGTTTGATTTATTTCCCGAAGCTTCGCGGTTGAAAGAAAACTTTCGGAAAGTTCGCGACCTTTGACATCCTTATGCCATTACATTTTGCAGTTAAACAAATACACTATACAAAGGGAAACTTTCACATTGTGAAAAGTATTCGCTTTACGAGACATTTACGCATTGGGATCAAGGCGAAATATGCCACTTTTATCGCCGCCTGTAAATTATGGGGTGTTAAAAAGAGTTATGGGTTTGTTTTATCGTAACATACATAAATAATTCATATCCGCACAGAGTGCGTGTAATATTATTATTGCTCACTGTAAATGCAAATGTACAACAGATTACATCTTATTGGCATACAGTTTAATTACAATACCTCTCTATTGTGTAATACTGTAAGTGTATGTTTTTAAACATCGTCATATTCTCACTGTAATAAACCAGTTATTGTTTATAAAATCTACGAGTTCAATATTTGTGCAAAACACTTAAACACAATATATTAATTCTTATTATATCATGGCAAATACACAACCATAAATTTTAACAATTATTTTCACTGACAATACCTACATAAATAACAAACACTTCAAAATGTTTAGTTATGAACATTTTTTTTAAACGAATATTTCAAAAGATTTTATGTTGGAACAATATTTTATTGAATATACATAATTTGAAAACACTTCAGATATTGTAATATACTATAATATAATATAATACCCATTAGAAACAATTTTTTTGAAAAAAACACGACGCCGGGTGGGAATAGCATCCATTAAATTTGCGCCAATGTGCTTTACCATTGAAGTATTTTCAAAGTAAGTATGTATGTTATGAGTTTTATTTGTCCTAATTTCAACTTAAGATTTGAAATTAGATTTTTTATTAGTCGGAAAATCAATGTTTTGTAAATACGTATTATCAAACATTCACTGAAATTAATAGATTAAAGATTAAATACAAAATGTAATACCTAAATCGTTTGAACTAACTCTCATTTTTCCGACCATGTCCGATCCTAATAGGATCATAATATGGGCCTCCTAAGAGTAGAGGTCTGTATTAACAGATTTTGTTTTTACGAGAAATTGATGTCAGCCACTTGCTCAACCTATTAGGTATGGACCCTGACTCACACACAAATTGAAAAACAATATGTGTACTTGCCAGACTCAGGATTCGAACCTGGGACCCACGGCGTTATAGTCCAGTTTTATTTGGTTTAAACCCGTATGTTTAGATTTTAATAACGTTTTAAAAATTATTTAATTAAGTTACGGATTAACTACTAAAATTTTAAATATTTAAAAAAAATGTGTTTAATTGGATTTCACGTAAGTAATCCTATCACTAGTATCACTAGATGTCATAAGTTCTATTCAATTCAATTATATTTCAAAATTAACTTTATAGGAATATTTACATTCACTAATTTTTAACTCAATTTTAGATTAACAATCCAAAAAAACTAAAATAATGATAGACCTAATTATTTATCACTAGTAGAAATTACCAGGTGGTAATACCACTTGTGATCTTTCTTATAGCGCCTGTACACATGCATGGAATTACTGTCGGCAATTGTGCTTATTTTAAACTGTCATGACAATAACTGTTTACACGTGAAAGTGCTGACTGTCTCTCCAATCTCATTCTAAAGGAGTAAGCGAGACGCGATGTTGTCATTTTATACTACTATCTGACAGGTAGTATTGAAAATCGGAGCTCATGAGTAGTTCGTTTTTTTACCGGCATGTTCTCTATTGCTATCTCGCTCTCTATCGCTCTACTGCGCATGCGCGGATCGAAAATAATCTTACTTGCGCGCAATAAATCATCACAATTTAAAATCTTCCAATCTTGTTTGATTTATGCACGCAATCTTGCCAACTGCAGGATAATACATAATACGTATGGGGAAATATTATTTCCCCATACATTTTCTTACTATACATAGTACATCCATGCACGTGTAAACGGGGTATTATACATTTTCTTCCTGTCTCTCTCTCTCTCATAAACGTTAACGTGCATCTGATGTATCAATGTCTTTGTTCTGGTATTTCAGACTCAATAATTACTTGTCTGTGACCTGCTGCATCAGCTTGCTCGAATCTTTGTATAACTCCTGCCTTTGCCAAGCACGCCATCGCTGATCACGTTAGTTTGTCAAGCGACGACGGTTAGCTGATAGTTCTTCTTCATCCATATAGTTTCTATCTTTTGGTTGGTTGTGTTATTGTCTATATTGTTTAGGGTTACAGTTAAGTAGGTTACAGCACTATATTTATATTATAATTACACTTAAATCTTTTGAATAACACATTAATTTCACCATATTTTGATCACTTCTTGATGTTATTACTACAATGTATGTATCTGTCAAACTGATAGGAGAGTATCATTTGTTTTCTTTCAAACGATTCTTCCGATTTTTTAAATTTGGAGTGTACGTTTATATGTGTTTATTTAAATACATCGTCTACTTGTTTCTTACACAATTTAATATGTTTTCTCTTATGAGTTACAGATAATTTAAGACAAATAATATTAAGGTGTAGGTATACTTTCGAATACTGACGAATCTGGTAGGTATTCATTATCCATGTGCCATGTAGATTAAGTAAGTATGTAAATAATTTAAATCTGATAAAATAACTTTTTGCGATCTTTATTAGGTACCTAGCAATCATAAAATGTCATGTCAATAAATACTTTTAATCAAAAAACTAATAAGATGATGAAATTTTTAATGTCACCGGTAGGCAATATTTAAAATAAACTGCATAATATATGTTTTATAAATAGATCATGTTAAAAAAATATGTATCTATGGAATTTTTTTGTTACCAATAGTAAATCAGAAGTAGAACATCCATTTTTTTTATAGATCGACCTTTCAATTATAATATATTCATAATAAAATGTAGCAGAGCATCTTTTTTTGTTTTTAATGAATCATTCATGTTCTTCACAGTGTTGTCACGTTATAAGATCTTAAAATACAAAGAAAAGCAAAAATATATATATTTTTCATAATGGCAATAATTTTATTTTTAAATTTTCTTAATCTGAAGTGTTTTCAAATTATGCATGTTCAATAAAGAATGTTACATTCTCAAATCTTGTGAATTATTCATTATCAAAAAAAAAAATAGTTTATTAAATTATCAGCAAGCGCAAGTACGTTAGTAGGTAGGTATGTTATAGGTAAAATTTGGAGAAATACTGATATGTTGGCTAGTAATTATTAAAGTAATTTATACCTTGAGTTCAACCATAAAGCCGATTGCCAAAATTATCAAAATTTGGTAAGCGTTTCAAGATGTAAACACTACTAATTAATTTTATGGTAGTTAGTAGGATGCATGTGACTCAATTCGTAATACATTTGCTCGATCTAATGCATGCGGGCAACCGGGACTTATTAGGTATATAATATATAACTGAGGTGTCTTCAAAAACTAATTTTTTTCAATAAAGAATGCTAAATCTTCTCAAATCATTAAAAAATAAAAATGATAGTATGGTAGTTATGGGTTTGAGATGATGATGATGATGATGAGGTATTTTACGAGGAAAATGAATTTTGGAAATGGATTACAGGAGAGACAATTTTGTAAAAAAAATGGATTTTGTCTCTCTTACAACAATTGCGCAATTTGCGATTGCGCATTTATTTATGTTTGTATTTTAAATTTTTTTTATATCTCCACAAAAATGGGTTTTGTCTCTCTTGCAAAAATTTAGCAATACAAGATTGCGCAATTATTGATGTTTGTATTTTTTTATTTTTCGGGATTTCGGCCTTCGGGATTCCGGCCATTCGGGATTTCAGCGTTCGGGATTTCGGTATCCGGGATTTCGGCTTTCGGGATTTCGGCTTTCGGGATTTAGGCTTTCGGGATTTCTTAGGCGAAATGTAATACGTACAATTTACATGTAACCTTACTTTTCATGTCGTTTTTTGAATGACTGAATCTCACTGAGCTAAAATGATGCATATATATTATCTCAATAGAAGTTCAAATACGCTTGGTCTGAATTTTATGAGATTAATGAACGCCCTATGTGCCTGTACCTTAACACGGTTTCTGACAGGTGGGCAATATTTTTGAATTTATACTTCTTTAGGCGCGTTTGGTAAATCAATTCAGAGTGTATTTTTGGCCTGTGACATGTAACACATAATTTATTTTGTCACACGAAAATAATCGCACTCGATTGGATTCGAACCACGATTGTTCGGTTATCAGCCGAACGCACTGCCTTTACACCACAGTATGGTAATGCAATCGTGAAGATTATACAGTATGTTATAATAGTTTTGAATTGTTCCGTTACCTAGGCAGCGAATTTATTATTATATGCACGAAGAATTATTCCGTTGCCTAGGAAACGAATTTATTATTGATGGCCAAAATAAAATAAAAACAACGAGAAAAAGTTAAATAATTTAGTTAGTGATATAAGTTAGTATCTAGAAATAAACCAGCGGCACTCCAATAAGCAGCCGTCCGTTATTCTAGTTTTTATTGATATGGGGCTATTATAACGTCAATTCTATCTTATATCATACTTTGTTGTTTGACAGATCTGAAACATGACGTCACGCGCAATGATGTGATCATAGTCGACCATAATGACCATAGAATTAGGAGTATATTATGGATTATTTTGCTTGGTGAAAATTATTCTTTCGCATTGTGAATTGTACTTACCTACTCCTTTTTATATGTTATTAGCTGTCAAAATTAAGCTTAATATTAAGTGTAATAGGTACATTACTTTTGTTTGGTATTGTATGGGAAAACTATTTTCTAACTGTTTGAATGTTTTTGGTTGATGTGGATTTTGACTAACGCGGTGTGCGATAATTTTATTTTGTTACGCCAAAGAAGTTAAACTTCTAACGCGCGTACATAATTACACAGACCGATTTTTTTATTTCAATAAACCACACGCTACTGCATTTAGGTGTAATCTGAATCATTATATATTTGCAATAAACTGCATACTTATACATTAAGTCATAATAAAATATGTTGATCAGTGATGGAACGCCTTTAATTCTCGATGCTCACTTTCCGCAAGGCCGTCTTCATACATTTAGTAACTTTTTTCTTTTTTTATATAATAATATTTTATATACCTGTAACCTAAATTACATTTACACCTGTGAATTTTTTGATGAGACGTAACAAGTCGTGATGATACCGTCCTTATCAATGCTATAAGACTGATGAAAATCAACTGAACTCAATTTGTGAATAGTTTAATTCATTTTTTACTATCTCAGCATCGTGTCCTAATCGTTCACTACCTTGCTAATAGCCTGTTTAATATATACCAAATAAATAATTATACAATAAACACTTTCAGTTATTTGTACTTGAACAAAATTGTATTAAGCTAAATCAAAGCCATCAAAATATATTCTTCTCTGAAGGTCGGGTTCAGAACAATTTCTATTCTGCATACGGTTGTCACGTATTCATAACTCTCCTCTCTATGATATCTCCCCAATGACAATAAATTGTCATTTGTTTAATTATTCATCAATTCAATTCAAGTAACTAATTAAGTAGGCACCTACACATTGTTATGAATATTCGAGTGGTGTGATTTTGACTATTCGACTGCTTAATCTGCAAACCGGAAGGGCTCTCTGCTTATCAAGAGTGCCACTAGTTTTTCACCACCGCGAGTCGTTGAATACCGTAGACTTGTGGAGGTGTCTCTAATGATCCTTCTTCTAGGATCAGTCAGTTTGAGTCAGTTGTGAGGTTTCAATTAATAAAAGGACTGTAAGTCTACTTTTTTCGTTTACAAATCGTTCTTCTTCTTATTGTGCCATCCCCTAGCGGAGGTCGGCCACTATCAAGGCGATGTTATCTTTGTCGTCTGCTACCCGGAATAGTTCAGTAGAGCTTCACTCGTACCAATCACGGAGGTTCTTAATCCACGAAATGCGGCGTCATCCTCTGCTACGCCTTCCATTGATCTTTCCTTGAATGAAAAGTTGGGGAATGCTGTATTTTTTGTCCTCTCATAATATGGCCGAGGTACTGTAGTTTCCTGGTTCTACTACGTAGAACTTCTCGGACATCTCTTAGTTTAGCGTCCATACTTCCATACCATAGAAAAGAATTGAGAGAACATAATAACGTACCATACGCAGTCTCAGACCTTGGTTAAGATCTCCATTGCTAAGGAGGCGTCTCATTTTGAGAAAGGCGCTCCTTGCGATCTCAATTCTAGTTTTACAATAAAAATCGTTACCTGTTTTTAATCCTCCATCTTCATGAGTCTCAGTCCTCAGTTGCTCCCCTCTAGTAATCCACCACCAAGAATTACCTTTCATTTCTCTCTATACTGCCCTTTGTCACCAACAAACCCTCCTTTCTTTTCGAAATTAATCGATCATTTTTGTAATGTGGAATCGTTTGTATGTTGAGGATGTGTCACCCATCTCAGTTCGATCATTTTTATTTACCAATATGTAGAATCAAGCATCCGTGTATTGATTATATTATAGTTAATATATGTTAGCCACTGTCTAGCTTAACCTAAAATCCACGCTTTGTATTAAAAAACATACACTAAGAAACAACGTGTGACTACTTTTTGCCAGGTCCAGGATTTGAATCCGTAACCCATAACTTTATAAACCGATGCATTACTGTTCGAGCATCATAGGCGCCTTCATCATTTACCTACCTACTTGTCCTTATATACGTCTCAAAATCTTTTTTTAACCTATCCAATAGTACAGCATTTGCTACGGAATGAAAGTAATTTCGTATAACAATAAAATTAATAATATTCAAAGACAATTTATTAATGAAATTAAGTCCGAAGCTAATTCAAAAATAAGAGTTATGTGCATCGAAACACAGATCAATCAATAATCCGTTTAGCCAATCAATAAAAATCAGCGATGATTTTTTCACACTGCAGAAACACATTATTTCAAGATTCACAAGTTGCACAATCCGCTAGCCTCGCGTTAAGAGGCCGGGTATAAATAATAATCATTTCGAACAAAATTATACTATGTTCTTGGGATGATGGTAATATGTTGATGGAAAAAAAATATCTCATTATCAAAGTATGCGGATAATTGCGAAGGCATGCCTAATCGAAATATACAGAAACTGGTTACTTATACAGTTAACGAAACATTTAATGTCGGTAGTTGAAAAAAATAATTGACAGTTACATGCTTTACGTTGTGCTTTTCAATATTATAATAATCCTACGTTTAACCATTTGCCCATATTCTATAATCTAGACTGTGTTTTGTTTTAATAGTTGATGATAGGTATATCCCGAATCAAGACAGTATTCGATAATAGAATTCTGTAAAGAATATTTAGATTTATTAAAAAACAGCTCTTCGAGAAATTTATGCCTAATGTAGTTAACTAGAAAAAAATTACAATTGGCAGTGTCACCAGCCGTAAACACTCTTGAATGTGTCACAAATTAATTGTAATTTTGTTTAATATTTTCTATATATTCGAAATGCTAGTACTGCACTGTAAGCATTATGTCAAACTATTATGAGAGTATCCTGTCATTTGCTTTCTTTAATTTGAATGTCAATTTATTTTTAAATTTAGAATTTGCTTTTACGTTTATGTTTTATCTCACCTTATCCCGGTTAATATGTTTTAATTCAATTATTTTTTTAGATATAATACAAAATAAAATTAAATATAATTTTTGACCAAAAAACACTAACACCTGCTTATGAAATATATAGAAGACGATTCTGGTCAAATCCCCGAAAAGGGGTTAATTTAATAAGCATATGATTTATTATGATTAGGTTGGTATTCAGATAATCGTAAAAACGTGCCTCGTATATTTTATATTTTTGGTATTGTATAAATATTATAGTGTCTATATAATTTATAAAATAGAAAATATTTTGTCAAAAAGTAGAATACTGAACTAAATAAGAACGGTTGTCACAAGTAAGAAAAATATTACAATAATTGAGAAAGAAGATCAAGGATGGTTTTTATTGAATTGTGTTATGAAACTAATAATTTTGCAGCGCTCAATAAATTTTCGAAAATATTCACATATCGCACTCCCAGACCTACACTGACGTAAGTGAAATTAGCCATTTTCCAGGGGAGCCGAAACAAACTTTTTGAACCATGCTTATGGTACTTGATAAATAATGTCTAATAGCTTTACAATATCCATTTTTTTGTAGAATTGGAAAAAATATATCTTTCTAGTGGCATTCATTAGAGTATCAGAGTTACAGAAGTGTTCTTATCGATATTTGACTCAATTTATTTAAAATAACACTGGAGTTGGGGGTATATCTCGTTGAATATTTTTTTTAGAGATACGCCAGTGTTCTCCTGCGATAGAGAAAAATTAATGTAATTGAACTGCATTCATAACTCAAAACAGCAAAATTCAAACTTACGTCAGTGTAAGTCTGGGGGTGCAATATAGTCTGATGTTATAACCATATAACCAGTTCGCCCGGAAATTGCGTAGACCGTTGAAACTAAAGATGAAATAAATACAATTTTAATGTTTTGAATTTTTTGCAATTTTTTCTCACTATACACAACGCCGCACGCATAAGTAAAACGGTCAGACAGAGTTATTTAATTATATATATATATTATAAAAATAAATATGTTTTTTCATTATATATATGGCCTACCTCCAAAATACCTACCTACTCAAATTATTTTTGGGGATTTCATGAACCGAAACGGCGCTCCTGTGCGTTCTGGTCCATTTCAAGCCCTGAATTTTTGTATGTTTTGTGTACTTATTGTATTTTATAATTTTACGATTATCACTGCATCGTCTACGATCTTTATCTCTCAAAAGAAAATCAATTATTTAGTTTTATTCGATATCTGATTACTAAATGAATCGTTTTTATGCAAAATTAAGAGCCGCCGGGCTATTAACTAGATTGATTAATTGGGCACCTATTGCTAACTGATTTAAATCATATCTTCAAAAAAATATGTTATATTCCTCGGGCAATATTCGGAGGTTCATTTATAAAACATGATTAAAAATTATTATCTGTGTTGTTCGATACCATTGCGTTAAAATTATAAATGTGGAGATTTTCATAATTTTATTGCATTAGAAATCGAGGGTGGGTCAATAATTCCTTAGAAAAAAGCATTAAAACAGTTTTTATTTTTGTATTTTTTTTTTATTTCTCAACATAATCTCCTTGGAGCTCAATACACTATGTTAGATGTTTCTCAATTTTTTTTAAACCGTCAGAAAAATAAGTTTTCGGAAGGTCCTCAAAATAAGCATTTGTCCGATCGATGACTTCTTCATTTGAAAAAAAACGTTGTCCACTTAGCCATTTTTTTAAGTTTGGGAAAAGGAAAAAGTCACTGGCTAAATCTGGCGAATACGGTGGGTGGTCGACCAATTCGAACTTCAATTCTTCAATTTTAGCCATTGATCGTAAACATGTGTGAACACGGGCATTGTCCTGATGAAAGAGGATTTTTTTCCTGTTTAAATGAGGCCGTTTTTCTTCAATTTTGTTTTTTAGCTGGTCCAATAAAGATGCATAATAATCCCCTGTTATTGTTTTTCCTTTTTCCAAATAGTCAACGAAAATAATTCCACGTGCATCCCAAAATACAGTAGCCATAACCTTACCAGCTGATTTTACGGTTTTCGCCTTCTTTGGACATGGTTCGCCTTTCGCAATCCACTGCTTTGACTGTTCTTTCGTCTCGGGAGTATAGTGGTGTATCCATGTTTCATCTACAGTCACAAAGCGATGAAAAAATTCATCCGGATTGCGTTGCATGAGCGACAACAGGGCTTTAGAGGCCACCACCCTATTGCGTTTATTGTCGACTGTGAGCAAACGCGGCACCCATCTTGCAGAAAATTTTTTCATGCCCAATTTGTCATGTAAAATAGAAATGACGCTACCTTTTGAGATCCCTGTAACCTCAATTATCTCACTCAACTTTAATCTTCGGTCACTTAACACCATATCGTGGATTTTATTGATCATTTCTGGTGTAGTCACCTCTACAGGACGTCCTGAGCGTGGTTCATCCTTTGTTGATGTACGACCACGTTTAAATTCATTTAACCAGTTATAAATAGTTGCAAGTGAAGGAGCAGATATGCCGTGAACTAAATCCAACTCATTTTTTATTTCCTTTGCTGTTAACCCTTTTATATTAAAATGTTTAATAACAGCTCTAAACTCAATTTTCTCCATTTTCCATTTTTCCATTTTCCACAAGCAATTTTTTTTTTAAATGTACGAGAAACACACAACAACCCGACCAATCTGATTGAAACTTCGCAGCATACTGAATCGGTAGTGCCGCTGCATGAAAACAAACCGCTTACAGTACTAGTCGCGCCACCTGTCGGCTTTTCTAAGGACTTATTGACCCACCCTCTAGATAGCTTATTATCATAGAAACTTTTTTTTTATTTTTATTTTATTAGAAAGCTTATTTTAAATAGTAAGGTCGTAATATCACTGACATTAATATTGATTTCATTTAAATTAATGAAAAAAAGTTCATACACTATTTCAAAACACCCTATAAAAAACGCGCTAAATAATACATTTTAGCTATTCATAATTTATTATCATTGGCTCTATAATTTGAGATCGAAATATGCAGAAGATATATTATTGCTTATTGCAAAATCACTCCAAGATATGATATTATTATTTGGTCTACCGGGTTGAAAAATAAAGCAAACAGACCTACAAATTTATCTAAAGAATGTGATGAGGGAGCCACTATCGAAAACTACCCAATAAAGACTCGTAACTGGACAAAATCTGACATCCGAATGAAATTATCAAAATGGCGTCCGATGGTAGTTCGTAGTTACATTTTTGGCCATTTTACAGATAAGTTTGTAGGTCTGTAAAAGGTTTAAAGGCAAACATATTTATGGCAGCAGAGATGGTAACACCGGCGACAGGCGGAAAATATGAGAGTAGAAAACCATAGCAACCAAAATGACAAGACCGATCGCAACGAACATGAAACGAATTATTACTGTCATTACCTACTATTATAAATAATGAAATTAATATGAAGACATTGAGTATTATAACGATTATTCTAAATATCCAAGAAGAAATTGATGATCATAGATTGTAATGTCGTAACCCAGTCTACTGCTGAAAGATATAGATATGGTTAGTGTATATATTATATATCTCGTGTCTAGCGTACCTATTTAAAAAAGATGGATGCGAGACTGGTATAAAAAGTAAAATAACAATGGTATAAAATGCTATGTCGAAACTGAAACCAATTTGGAAGAGAACAATATTACCAAAACGAATAAAATGCTATTATTTTCTCGATTTGTATATTATATGCCTCAAAGACTTGGACAGTAAAAGTAAAGTAAAAGCGGGTAGGCGCTTTTGAAGTCCCGTAAATGGCCAAAGGTACAAACGACTGCATAATCAGCAAACTCCAGATTCAACTATCTTAGATTTACCTTCGCCGGATTCTTTAAATGTTTTGGTCATTAGTCCACAGAGAAGATGACAATCTGGGATGTTTGGTCGAGTCGATCTGCGGACGGGATGAGGAAGAACTTCCTCCAGATGGACAGAACCAATCAAATGTGCCACAGGTTTCACGTTGATAAATGCCAAGAGGGATGAAGCACATCCATGGAGAAGACTGTCAGATGCCATGAATCATCAGAAAATGCACGTCATAAAATGTAATGATAACACACTTATTACCTACCTTAAAACTGAATTTATTATTTTTCACAAAGAAAATATCGTCACTGTTCTGGCAGAAGACATTAATTCGAAAAAATGACATATTATGTTAGTTATACCAAAATGTTCCTTATTTCAAACTTTATCGTCTGGAAACCTTCTTAATAAATAAACAGTCTTTATTTTAAAGTCATCCTTTTTACGATTACTTAATAAACTCACATGATAGACAATTTCAAACATTTTAACAACTTCAAAGTCAAATTACTCAAAACTAGTATTCTCCAGTTAGTGTGTTCTGCCAGAACAAAGACGATTCAGTCCCCTTTTCAAAAAACAAATTTTATTTTTAATAAAATAAAATATATTATAATAATAGTTGCCAGACTTCTTTCTACCAGATTCTTGCGGGACGTTCCGTTTTTTAAGAAACATAGAATATCCCGTGCGGGACAGCTAAATTCACGATTATTCAACATAATATTACAAATAAGACGTTCAGGTTAAGACAAAAGAACGCGACGGATGCATGATGCAGACGTGTTTACACACTAATTTCATTTATTTTAAGCATACCAACATTTAATTGCTATACTAAACCGGTATTTTCTCAGATGAATTTAAAATGGTCAGATGCAAGGAAGAGAATAATGTTCTATTGATTGTATAAAATTTTAATTACTTGTTCAATTCAGCATGATATACTAATGTGCTAAATTTCACTAAAAAAATTAGCAGCAGAAAGAAACTCTGCAGGAAATAAAATCTTCAGTCAAGTATAAATAGGCGATCGTCAGAAAAACATGTTATTTAATACCGTAGTGGATTTTTGGGTTTCTACCGTGTGTCCTTCTTCCTTCTTTCCTCGACATTTAATCATAAAACATATCTTCTCTTGATAATGGCCTCTGCAACGAGCCCGAAACGTCGAGAAAGAAGGAAGAAGGACACACGGTGGAAATCCAAAAATCTTCTTCTTCTTCTTTCACCCTGTCACGTCCCAACATTGGGGCATAGGGCAAGCACAAGTTGGCGCCATGTCAGACCTGCAGCACGTAGGTCGCTTTTGTAGCATCGCTGCAGGGTGAGGGAGGGCCGGCCACGGCGACGGAACCCTTGAGGCTGTGCCACAAGGGTACGAAGTGCCGCACTCTTTGGCGGCATCCGGAATACATGTCCCAGCCACGTGAATCGTCTCTTCGTGATAACTTCAATCACCGAAGGCTGTTGTGTCTGCTCACGAACTCGGATATTTGTAACGCGGTCGTACCAATGTACCCCTAAGATTCTGCGGAGACATCGATTCTCAAAGCTCAAAAGCCGTGACTCTTGAAGCTTAGTAAGATGCCATGTCTCACAGCCATACAGGAGCACAGGTAGCACGCACGCGTTAAACAAACGACATTTGGTCCTCACAGAATACAGCCTTGACCTCCATGCGACTCCAAGTTGGTTGAACGCAGAGCCCGCCACACCCATGCGGATTCCAAGCTCACTAGAAATACCACCATCATCGGCAACCGTGGCACCCAAGTACTTGAATCTGGACACCAGCTCGACGGGCAGACCAGAAACCCGCAGAGGAGTGTCGGCGTCGATGCAAGCAGCACTGCACATGGATTTGGTCTTAGCGGCATTCAGATGAAGACCCACACGCATCGAGTTCGCGGCTGGCCTGTTCACGGTCACCTCCAACCTCTCGATCGTCGAGTCAAACACGACTGCGTCGTCTGCATACTCCAAGTCGCACAGTCTTTCTTCATATAGATCGCTTGTGTCATCATGATGTAGGCGTATCCCACTGTCGGGGCAAACCGTCTTACGCATTATGAAATCCATCATGATGATAAAAAGAAAGGGCGCAAGTACACATCCTTGCTTGACTCCTGACGTGATTTCAAAGAGGTCAGAGGATGTTCCAGCTGCTCTCACGCGACACTCTGTATTGAAAAAAACCACTGTGAAAGCCTCAAACAATATATATTATTTAATTTTATTATTTTGATAGTTAAAGAATTTTGTAGTTTGTATTGTGTCATTTATGATTGATATTATAGAAATAAATATTAAAAATATTGAACTACGTGTTTTTTATGCTGTTCCGATTTTTGTTCCTAAATCCCGATTTCTTTTTATTGCACACGGTAAAAATACCGTTTTGGTAAAATAATTATCTGACAACGCTGAGTACCTACATAATAATAATAAATATTTTTCCCATATCGAATGTACTTTTTTATTACAAAATTCTCACCTTTGGTAATGAATGTCAAATTTTCCTAACATTTAAAAAAAATAACAAAAATAAAAGATAAGAATTACATAAAATTTAAATATGTTTATATATTAACATTACTATAATAGTGTTATTCTTGGGAATGATGTGAAATTTTTTTTTTTTTAATTTGGTGTTTTGTAGTGAAGTTTTTATAGATAATATGTAAGTATATTTTTATTATGATCTAATGATTTATAATTATTTTAATAATATTCATCATCAAATAATAATAAATTAATCGATTGAATAAATTGACAACACATAATTTTGAAGTGTACTAGTAATTTATTAATATTATTTATCCACTGTTGATATTTTTTATGTAATATACCATTATTAGTTTTATAAATCACGAATTAGTATGTGAACAAAATATGTATTTTATGGAAACAGAATAATTATATTGCCAATAAAATTTTTGTATAAAGTAATTTATTAACAAGTATTAAAATATATACCAAAATACTTTATAGTATAAAATGCATAAAATATATGGTTACATGTAAATTGTATGTATTAAATTTCACCGAAGCACAGTTCGCCCTAAGCGTTCTTATTGGAAAGAGATGACTATACATATACCTCCTATACGGCCATCTCTATAGCACCAAGATGAAAAAAATACGCGTTGTTCATGGAGCATTGCAGACAATACCAATTTTATTAGATCCTTACCTAACCTAACATAACATAACCGAACCTAACAAATAATCCATTATATCGGCTATTTTCAAAATTTGTTTGCCCCTGGCTTCCTGTAAAGCGACAAGAACCATGTTTTATTCAGACATGAATTTTTTCTCAACCCAAAGAGGTTGGACGGTCTTTAATATACTACCAATTTCCGATACAACATTACACGGTGAGGCGTGATACCGCAAACTGCATACGTACAAATTTCCGGACACTAAATACACTGGGTCAGCTTATAGCTCAGCTCATCTTATATTGGCATATAGAAGTAAAGAGTAAAAGACGATTTGAAAGAAATCGCATTCAATCATATATTTCTTCAATAGAGACCGTTTGAAGTGAAAAGCATTTATGGCAGAATACATGTTATGTACCTACTGGCTGCATGTTACGGAATGTACTAAAACAGAACAGATTAATCAATAGAATTCAGATAGGCTATACCTCAATACACTACATTTTGAAGCATGGTTTTGAATGTATGAGTGGCCTACGAAAATGAAACACGCATTGAGTGTGTGTTTCAACCTTCAAATACACCAATATTAAATGAGCGCCCGTGCATAAAGCGAGAGCAGTAAGTTGTCAGAACGAATGACAAGCTTAGAATGACGTACCTATTCTTGTCAAGTTTTTAAGTTTATCCCATATTCTTCCACACTTGAGATCGGTTGTCTGTTACTTCATACCCGTTAGGTATTTCAGTTTCCATTAATTCTGTGTTCCTTGGATACTATGGTCAACCATTTATGGGCCGAGAAATACATAATATGTGGGTCGCCTGCTCAATATCAAATGACGAAGGGAGATAACCGCTTGATTGCGCTGGCAGACTCTTTGGTCTTGTCACCCGTTCAACATGTACATTTGGCTGAGAGATACAGGTTGGAAGCCATATCCTCCGGGATTATCCTAAAATGTGTACGGAAAAAATCGGTTTAACCAGCTGTTGGGACCATCGGACCTGCACAGCAAATGCCAATTATTTTGTAACGTTAATTTATAAAAATTGCGCAGTAATATTGCCAACGTAAAGATCTCTTCAATTAGATTGTTCGGCAGTTTTGTATTAGTTTTTGTTACTTACTTTCTAGAATTTTTAATTTTCTCTACGTGCTCCTCTCTCCATGGGTACTCTAAAAATTAAAGTCATAGTAAATTCAGACAAAGCACATGTCAACCTCAGTATTAGGTAACTGCTCCTAAGCCATTCCATGTCACAATAATTATGCTTCATAGCCAAACGTAGGTTCCTATGATACACTTGATACGTCTGATTAGGATCGGGTATAGTTTGGTGGGGCCATTAACTTCAATTTTGTATAATATGTTGGCGCCTAAATAAGAAGAAATAATTAATTGTTTATCAGAAATACTTTTATCGTATAAGTACAATTTACAGTGTATAATTCAAATAACTATGAGCTGATTTTATTATCTTGTATACTATTAATGGTATAGAATGTATATTTTATAATACATTATTAGTTCTGTTATGACAGGTAAGTTTTCAAATCATCGTGTCATAAAGGAAAGGTATAATTCTATTATTAGTTGGTGCACCAATTCAGTTGCATAATATTACGATAGATTATCGCATTCAGAGCTGTAAATATTAAACGCCTACTGCTCTTTCTAAAATCAAACTTTGCTCTATAAATTATTACATTTTACAGTACTTACCTACTTTCACCTCTTTGAATACAGTGTAGCTCAGAATAATAATTAATCAGACAGTCTATTAATATGGTTTTTCATAGAAAATAATAGTTATTTTATTAAAAATAATTTAAGTTTAGTTGAATAGTGTATTATGATTAAAGATATCAGCGCCTTTATTCGATAATACCAACCGCGGATTATTGAATTGTATTAACAGCCCAATAATCCCGGCACGGTAGGTATAACGGATTAAAATGCTGGTGACTGAATAATTATGACACATGCATTTAAATACGAATAAATCATTAAAAGAATACCTCACAAGCTGTAAGTTTGCACCGATTTCTTGTACAGTTAAACTATTTTCTTAATATAAGTTATTTCGTTCAAAGGCAATATATTATTCTATATTTTACAGACAACTTATTTTTATCAATATATTGAAACTAAATAAAATGTACTAAAACTAGCTAATTAGCTAACTAAAAAAACTAGCCTTATAAGGAGTTTAAGAAATATATTATGAAAGTATATAAAACTTTCTAAACTAATAACAATATTTAGTCATTAAATCAATTATTACATTACGTAATCAGAATAAGTTAAATCCAGGTACCTACGTAGTTAATACGCCATTATCTCACATAATTATGGACGTTTTGTCAGCATCGTATCGTACTGGTATCGGGTATTTTTTAAGGTTGCGTAATCTATAATATTTAATTATTAATTTCCATTCAATTTCAAATTGATTTACCCACTAACAAAATTATTTTTTTTGGAAGAGCATTTTATGGGGCATACTATGCCCTTGCCTCAAACGTCAAAGATTTTAGCTTGTCATTTTATATTACATTGAAAAACTTTTTAACGAGGGATTATTGTTAATCTTTAGTACCATTGTATTGGGTTTATGATATAGATTAATCACACATTGAATAAGCGAAAACAAAATTCAATATTATATTATGACACTAGATTAAACAAAAACAAAAAACACAAAGTAATAAAATAATTTATTTTAACGTGTTCAGAATAGGTAATAAATAAATTATGTTTCGACTTGTAGTAAGTAGTAGTAAGTTATTAAAGCTTTTAAATACCAGTATTTTTAATTGTGCTGTTAATTATGTTACAGTCTGTATTATATCAGAGCACCTTTGCAATCATTCTATTAAATGCATAACACGTTTCTTGTAATATGGTCATTTAATAATAATAGCTTACTCTGTAACCTTTTCTCCATTCCGCATTGTTATTTGAATGTGCAAAAAAAAAAACACCACATTGTTCTAATAAAAAAATGACTCTGAATTTTTGGCCAAACGTTCATATAACTAGACAACATAAACATGACGTTTTTGAAGTTCGGGTGGGTTCGAAAGTTTTCGGTCAGTTACGAAAACGGCAGCCCGTATTACACGTAGCAAATCGGTGCCCTAAATCATTTGCCCTATAAGGATCTTCGATTTTTATATCGTGCTCAGCACTTTTTTTTTCATTTATTCGGAGTGTAACTAAGGAATAACTGATCAACAATTTTATGTTACGTCATATCTATTGGTTTATTGCCTTCCCGCAATACTCTCTGAATTGTGCTAATATGTACGCCAGTTGCTTCATTTTCCGACTTACTTAACAATATTATTATATTTCAAATTGTACTGTTTTTTCATCACTTTTAAATATTCGGTCACATTAAAAACAATAATTTCTCGTGCATGTCTTCGTAAAGATTTTTTGTAATACCCCAATCGAGATGGCGTATTCATTGTAAAACTGTAAATATACTATTGTATCGCGTAAAACAGACACACCGTTTACACACCTATTATAATATGCGGACAACAGTGAGCGTGGTTTAGCTATAGTTATATAGTAAATTATCCATAGTAGTAGTTTTCAAGTGTATTCCATTCAACTAATTAATTTGTATTCTTTCCGTTCCTGGGGGGTCTGGATCCAAGCTGTGTACGCGCCTGCTAAAATTTAAAACCCACAAAACTAAACTAATATGTAATAATACATAAGTTTCAGATAACTCATATGGCGCCTGAAGAATATGCTATGCAATTCGATTGGGTAATAATTAAATAATAAATTTGGAAGATGACCTATGGTAAGTGAAAATAATATTTAAAAAAAACTAGTAATAATAATTGTTAAAATAATTTATTACCGATCGTGCAAAACATATTTCGATGCAAGAGGATTAACCTGTTTTAATAGCCTTCAAATTTGTACTACTACAATTTAGTTTAATATGAAATAATATGCAAATTGACAACTCGTTTTAGAAATTATTATATTAAATATTTATTAAAAATATGAGGCATCTGTATTCAAAAAACCGACAAGTTCGTAATAATTAATTTAATATTTGTCGTAAACGACGTTGTTGTTTCAAACTTAAATGGTTGTTATCGATAGGATAAAGCTTGTGACTTCTTGATTTTTTTTTCCATTTTTTGAGATTCAAGAATTTTCGAAATCAAAAATATTTGTTTTCTCGAGAATTCGCAATTGGTTTTTTGATTTCTCACGATTCTAGAGAAATCTAAGCACGAAATTACCTTTTTTTATTATTTGATTTTCATATTTAAAAAAATAATAAATTTAAAAAAAAATTCTTCCGAGCAAAATAAATTTACCGAAGAATTTAAGAAAATCAATCCGCTCAGGGTCCTTTTTTAACTGATAAATCAAATTATCTTGAAAAATTATGGTTGGCGGCTGAGCCTTGTGATAATTTCTCTAGATTCGAGATTGACCTTTTGAATTGTTGAATTATTGTTGAGACGAGAATTCTTGATCACAACTCACAACTTCTACTTATTGACGTTATCGTATTGTATTTTCAATGTCTGAAAAAAAAAATCGGCGGAAAAGATTAGATCTGAAAAAAAATTGAAAGGAAGAGCTAAAAAAAACCCCCGAAATGGTTTTGAATATTTTTTTAATTTTTGAAACACTAACGGGGCCTTGCATGACTTTTTTCATTGAGGCTTGATATTTCTAGATATACCAATTTATCGTAGGACGATTTTGCCTTTAGAAAACATGACAATATTAGGTAGTACGATAGGTTCAACCCTTCCTTAGACTATAGATTATAGTCTAGCTAGAGTCTAGACTCCAGCCCACTATGCTATATATTGAATTGGCTAAAATTTACAAATATTTACATTATATGTCTGAAACGCAGCGCATACAGCGCACTACAGCACAGCACACAAGGGTATGTACATCTAACAATAAGCTGTCTCTCTCTGACGCACGTAAATTTACACGTTATAAAGTTTGCGTCTTTTTTGAACGATCAAATAAATAAAACACCCACGTGGCATCCCTCTTATGTGCGCTGCACCTAATAGCTTTGCATATATGCATTTCCCTCACATGATTCTTAACCAATATAAATGAAACTCACGTAAAATTCACCGGCTCCATCGAAAGAGATACCTACCAATCTATATTGGTATTTAAATCGACGCGTTCTTTAGCTATGAATATCGTCATCAAAATATATAGCTTTGTATATGATATAAAAAAGAGTATTAGGTATTGATCTCATCAACAAAAATGTTGACAAGTGACACTCTCAATATTTTCTTATTATAATATATCACAGAATCGTATTGGTTTTTCTTAACGTACATAGATATTATGTAAGTGCACTGGAAAACATGTTTGTTATAAATTTAAACAATAATAATATGTATCTTTTTATTACCGCATGGCGTCATCTTTTCATATCGGTCAATGAATTTCTATTGTGTTGACGTAAACAAACAAAAATAGTTAGCTATATCCCGCTTGTGATAAGAGCAGAAGCTCGCCACACTAAAAATAGACCCGACATAATAAAGAATTATTGCCCATAAAACATATTATCTCTGGCACAGTTTCCTTTGTGGGGTAACCACGTCATACTTAGAGGGTTGGGAAACCATATTTTTAATGGAAATAGAAGTCAATTTACGTTTACAATTTATTGTTCGATAAATTTGGGTTACGCGGTTGAACTTTAGTTTACGTAAAAATTTCGTTTCACAAGAGATTTTTGTGGACGCAGATAACGCAATCAAGTCGTCAGAAGATTTAAAAGGGCGTGTTCGAAATTTGTACGTATGCAGTTCGCCGTATCACACTTCAACGTGAAATGTTCGAGATTATTTTTATATAAAGCGTCAGGCATAATAATTCTCAATCTACAATAAAAAACATTATTTTAAGCAATTAAAACTACTAAGTAGTAGATATACCTAAACTTATTAATCTTCGTCGTCTACTTTATGTATTTAATAGTAACGGACGTATATTTATTTCATTATAAGTTATTTCATTCCACAGTTCTGCACCCATTTGTCCTGGCGTCCAGTTGTCTCTGTACCGTACGTAAAAAATGTTGATAACATATAGTATTTTGCACACTATTATGATAATATCGCAATTTTCGAAGTAAATATTTCGAATTATCAACGTGTCGGTATTTTTCACGAATGTAATATGAGACACCCCATATCATTGCTTTAAGTGGGTGGTGAAAGATGAATAAAGTGTTTATTATTACACCCTTACAAAACATCAATTCCCAAAAGCGTATTTTGTCAACAGCCTCTTATTTATCATCATAATGTAACCTAAATATTTTCACATAGGTATAAAACTTCCCTGTAGTGTACCTACATAATATACACTAGTAAAACTGATGTCTTGTGCTGAAGTCAATTGGATTTAAGAAATAATAAATTTTAGAAACTTAATAAATTAACAACCGTTTTCTTGATAAATGGAAAATGTCAGCGATTGCGCTAGAAAGACGATAAACTATACAAGAATTTCCTTCAGTGTATCAGTGATGCACCGATAAAAATATCAACAGGTTCTCTAATGAATAAAGTCATATCATTAAACTGTGTTTCCATAGTGACATCTTTTAGGTTCACGTAAACTTATCTCATTGGACAATAATTGGACCGTAGGTGAAAAACAAAGTTCATTACGTCACATATTATCTTATTTTTCTTTAATGATGGTGGAATATATTTTTTGGTAGAAAAACATTGTAATATATTAAATAAAACACAACATTATATAGAATTTAATAATAAACAGGACCAGTTTCATCCGTTTAAATGGAACATTGTCAACTAATGCCTTTTTATTTAGTTCAATATCCTATATTTTATTTTCAGGATTTTTTAACTCTTTGTTTACTTTTTGGTTATTTCAGTGGGTCTATTCTATGCTTATCGACCGCTAAAGTGATAAATATTATCAAACTTAGGGTAGGTTTGTATGAAAATATTAGCACTTATTGTAACAATTACACGTAGCTGGTTTTTATTGTTGCAATAAGTGCGATATTTTAACAGCAGCAAGATAGGTGCTGTTAAAATATCGCACTTATTGCAACAATAAAAACCAGCTTCGTGTAATTGTTACAATAAGTGCTAATATTTTGATACAAACCTACCCTAAGTTTGATACTATTTATCAATTTAGTGTTCGATAAGTATAGAATAGACCCACTGGAATGGATAATATCAGAGCGTTGGAGCGGAGCTCGGAGCAGGAGCACGGAGCAGTGGAGCAATGGGGGTGGAGCAAATGAAAATTTATAGTGTTCCACTGCTCCGGATGCTTTTTTTTATTATTATTAAATTTTCATCTTAAAATACAATGAGAATGTTATATTTGACACTTTGCATCACTGGAATTATTTGAAATACGGCAAAACTATTGATTGATAAATAACCTCACCTTTTTTGACACTGGAGACACTTAAATAATGAAAATGACGAATAATAAACATTATTTTAAAACTACCTACTCATTAAATGAAAAAATGTATAAATATAACACCTATTAAAACTTTTTATCCGGAGCAGAGCAGACCCTGAAGCGGAGCTGGAGCAAGTATTAGGTCCCGGAGCGGAGCTGTAGCGGAGCAACTCAAAAAAGGGTTCGCTCCAATCCTCTGGATGATATACCTACAATTCCACTTATTATAAATAATAAATATATTCCACTTAATATAAATTCATTTAATTGTTTCATTCTCAATTTGTTAAAAAAATATGTAGAAATACTAAAAGTACTATGACATCCGAGTGGGTAGTCTTATCGGCCTATATTCACGTGGGTCTCGGGTTCGAATCCCAGTTCTGGTAAAAAAAAATATTTCTAATGTCGTACATAGTGATCATTCATTTTGTTTAAATATGTGTCAGTTACCCGAGTAATATAATTCATTATTAATTATGTTTAATCAATATATTCTAATACGTAACATGGAGGGAACTCCACTTGCCGTAAATCATTCTCAAGGATGTTTTCTAATATAATATAAATGTTGCAGTTGTGTATGTAGCCCACGATGGCCGAGCAGTTACGCACAGGCTTATAATATCGTGGGTCCCAGGTTTGAATCTCGGGTCTGGAAAATTCACATGTTGTTTTCCAATGTGTGTTTAGACCTAGAGTATGGACTTAATTCTTCCTTAGGATTGAACATGGTTCTTATTTTAAATCTGAGGTAGGTAATAAAAAATCAGCATGTCCAATTTTAATAAGATCATATGTGTCTCCATATAGTGGAGGTTTGTATTAACAGTTTTTTTTTGTTTTTACGATAAATTGATGTTTGCCACCTTGCTTAACTTATTAGGTTCATACAAATTGAAAAACGATCTGTGTATTTGCCAGACCCAGGATTCTAACATGGGATCCACGACATTATAAGCTGACGAATAAGCCGCTTGGCCATCGTAGTTTTATTTTAAATAATGTCAAACATGATTATGTAAGTAAAATTATGTTTATATAATAATTATCTCTACCTTTCAGATACATTATATTTTATACCGGTTTTGGTGAACCGGTTCTATAAATCGCTCGGAACATTGAAAATCCCTAGATCTAGTTATTAGTAGAACATCTCTAATGTGTGCTTCCATAATCATAGATTTATGCAATACCGGTAGCTTTTATGTAAATTACCGTTGGAGGTCTTCCACCGCGGTAGCTGATGCCGCTTCGCAAATCATTCAAATGGTAAAAGGTAGATCGTCGTCTTTGAGGAATAGCCATTATTCTCGGTGACCGGTGAGTGATGCTGGCACGGGTCTTGCATTTATTACGTCAAGAATTCTCGTAAATCTAGATGACAGCTTCTGCTTAGATAATGTTTGGTCTATTCACAAAGTGTAGATATATTTTATAAGAAGTTATTTATTTAACATAATAATTCTTTTCACCCCTAGCTACGTGTATATATTTCATAATTTTACGATAATTTGATTTCGTAAAACCTCAGAATAAAACAAAAAAATTGATTGGATGAGAGATTAATACATATGCATTGAGCTTTATTGTTTAAACCTAAGCTAAAGTCCAGACCATAGATCTATTAAAAATGAATTCATTTTTATGTCATTTGCACTGAGGGGCAGAGTTGTAAGACATTATTATAATGGACATTTATATAAAATATAGTGTAGTGGAACAATTCAATTTAAACATGCGCATATGCGATTTCTTTTAATGCGCACGAATTATATATGTAGAACAATTACAATTATTGTGATTATTTTGTCGACTCCACGTACATAAACGTCGCTCCATCGAATTTCACGCTAATGTGGTATGTTTATGGGTAGAAGCAGGGCTCGAAATGGACCGGAACGCACCGGAGCGCCGTTCCGGTTCGTGAAATCTGTTAAGTTATCGTTCCGTATCGTGGACAAAATAATTTGACCGTCTAAGCTAGATATGGTATATAACAACAAAACTAGCACACTTATGTTTATAAATTTGATAACCATGTTAATATTCTCAGAAAAGTTTCGAGTGCTCCGGTTCGTAAACTTTTCCATTTCGAGCGCTGGGTAGAAGATAGTAGGTACCATCCGGGTGATTCTCGGAATAGGCTAAAATTCTATGACAAACTTAGTATCTTTGTATTGTAACACTACATCTATTTATTTAATGTAGATCCGAGCTACCGATATAATTTTTGTACACGTAGAAATTTCCTGACTGGATCATCTGAAGTATTGTTTCAAATACATTTCATATTGGAAACATTCATTTAAAATTCAAGTATTAGTAATATGTAGGTATTATCTTAAATACCTACCCTACCAATTAACCCCACATTGGTAACATTTTAATATTATTCAATTTTACTTAAGTATACGGTATCAGGATTGCTCCAAATTGTTGTTGTGACATTGTTGTAAATGTATGCGAATATTTTTCAATCTGAAATTATACACGTCATTTGATAATGTACGATTATTCATTAATAAATACCATTTATAGACAACTAAGTATGTAGACACCTAAGTAGTATCTGAATTTTACAGTAGGTAACAGTATATTGCACGCTATTTCCGTGTACATGATATTAAAAATTTCCTGTTAATCCTTCACTATTTTATGCATGTTATTACATCCTTATTAAAAGTTGCATACAACTTACTATAAAGCTGCCGATGGTATCGGAGACCCATCATTACCTACACATTTGAATAAAAAAGTGACATTGCTTATTCTTCCCTTTCACTTTTTATATGCGATCATGTAAGTTCTTTATTTTATAGCCTCCATGTTTACATGTATTTCTCAATATTTTATTTTTTAACTCGGGAAATACCGCCGAAATTATGTCTAATAATAAATAATAAACATAACTGTTTAAAGTCTAATTTTATTTCCTTATTATAGGCTTTAGGAGAAGTACAGTTTACGTATAAAATTCTTTATATAAAAAATAAACGTAATATTAAATGAACGGAAATACCAGAAAAAACAAGTAAACCAAGCCCGGAGCATCAAAAATCCATTGAAAGTATGGTAAATTGTACACTGACAAAATTCGAATCTGCTTTAATTAGCTAAAAAAAACACTTCTAGACCATTTCTTTATATGTATAAATAATCAATCTATTTATTTAACTTAATCTGAGAGGTAGATATTACAAGTTTAAGACGTTCACAAGATAACATAAAACGTATGAATTAACACAATGAAAACATTGATCTTATACACATTTATATGGAGGTAGTTTTTCAACATTACAAACACTATGTCACATTGTTTATTAAATTAAATTTTGTGTTAGATTAGGTACACTACAACAGGCCATGGACTCCGATGATTTGTAGTGAAATAACAGTGTGATTGGTAAATTAATTTTGATGCATATTTGTTAGATTTATCTATGTTGCCAAAATAATCATTTCCTTTTTACCCACTGTATTGTTGTTAATATCGTACGGTAACACACTGTGACAGTACTGGAACGGAAGGATATTTATTAGCACCGTAAAGGAAAGGTTATCAGTAAGAAAACGTACACAATGTACCTATGTAAAATAAAAATAAATACATGATTGATACATTATTATTATTCAGTTGGAAAATGCCTTATTTAAATAATATGTCCATTTGTTTTTACTAGAAAAAAGCGAGTTAGAGATCTACTTACAAAAACAAAACAAATATTTCGAATTCACAGGAAATGTTTCCATAATAATATGGATTTATTCTGTCGTATCAGATATCAAAATTACGCTACATATATATTTTACGAAAGAAAAATGGTTTTTGACATACCACCATATTTTGGCAACGGAAAATGAACTTGACAACTTAATTAGAGTATTGATTATATAAAATAATTATATTAAGTGGTTAGTAGGTATATACTGGTGTTAATGAAAACATTGTTTGTATCAGAAGAGGTGTAGGTACCTACAAGAGTGTTTGTTTATACATACCGACTGATACGTCTTAGGAACAGAGTTTTGATTAGTCTTATATTTATTATGAAGGCATTTCTATATACCTATGTCCTATATATACCATGTGGATTATATTTAGTGAGCTTACATAACGTTAAAGATTATTATGTATATCTATTCAAAGAAAGCTTTCTGTAATCAGATCGAGATTTCTGTGGTGTCTTTATCGAAATCGCTGAAACGTATTCTAGCGGGTCTATTATATATACAAGGCGGCTATCGGTAGCTAACGACAGTAGTTTGTCATATTATTTATGTATATAGGTATTATAATGTGTTGTGTCACAATAAGTTAGCCGTCTAAATTGTCAAAATGTCTATCTCGGCCTAAAAGTTAACACAGCCAAGAGAGGAGCTGTTAAAACATAGCAATTTTTGACAGTTTAGATGGTTAACTTATTGTAACTATTAACCGCTTCGATACATAAATATGATAAACTTCCCTCGATAGCCACCTTGTGTATAGAATAGACCTAAAGTTTGTCATATTATAAGTGTTATTCTTTATATAATATCAATGTGTTCTATCTTTATAAAAGGAAATTTTCACTTCAACATACTTGATTAAAACTCCTGTATTTCTGCTTTGTAAGAATAGTACTAGATAAAACTATTAAGTCGATAGTAGGTACTGTTTTTTATCAAAATTTATGGTAAAAAAAGTATGATAAACCTGATCTATACGAAGGTGGGGCCGTCAAAAGAGCATCGATTCTTCTCCACTTTGATATCGAAATGACGACCCTACCCGTAGGTACTCTGTGAAGACGCTACAAGAGCGATCTAGTATTTACACTGATAAAGGTTAATTTTGAAGAATGTGATTATTGTATTGTATATGTGAATTAAGTTCTTGACTGTGGGAATTGTTTTATTAATTATTAATTATTTAATTTTAGAGTGTCCAAGACTCTAGCGTCTTATTAGAAACCATCTCAAACGGCAGTTGAGATTTCACAAGAGATTATGGAGCCAATGATAATAATATTAGTGTTTGTTTATTGTATCAGAAATCATTCTAGTCAACCCAACCACAATAATAAGAATGTACTCTTAACTCAATAAACTTGAAATTTATAATATATTTAACAAATAATATTCATTGTGTTCAGTGTTGAATAATATATAAGTACTATAAAAAACTAAATTGTTATAGTTTAGTGTAAACAGGCCTTTCCCGTCATTACAGATGGTCGTCTTTCAATTCTGCCAGATAGTTATCAATGAATAATGTTCATGTGCAGCAGCCACACCTCATTTCTCGAGGTTCGTTGACTTCTTGCAAACTGAGAAACTATTCAAAACAAAAGAAAAGGATTTAATGCTTTGCATTCATTACTTCTTACGTATATGTATGCAGTAATAATGTATCATACGTATATGATTGCATTTGTATAGATATACGTAAATTAAGAATGAAAAAAATGTATTGTGCAATTATTACCAAGAGACCTTGAAGATGCATAAACTCCTTCCTAAAAATCTTTATTTTTCTAATATGTTGACGACCTATAAATAGGTACGGTGCAACTGCAATCAGGGAACATAAAAATGATAATAAATGCGTTTCCTTGATTGGTTAAGACGTATGAGATAAACTTAAATTAATATGTATTATTTTATTATTTTATGGATATATTATTTTAAATATTTACTTCTGAATGTTAATGTTCTTTAAAGTCATGTAAACGCAACGCGTAGTCAATAGTCGTATTATATTTTATTTGAAGACATTTAGGTTGCTTCAAACTCTCGATCTATCAGTGGCAAAGGGTGGAGGTAGGATGTTTAGATGTGACATAAATAGTCCACAAAAAACTTTGGTCATACGTATTTATTTTCATTGAACTAAGTCTACAATTTACAGATGTTGATTAGTTTTAAAAAAAAAATTAAACCCTGCCTAAACCAAGCGATAATAGTTTTGGTATATTTTGGGCGATACGACAAAATTGTGCACACTTTTTCATTCATACTTATTTGTTTTTGTTGGATTAAGAATATAATATATTACACACATTGTTGGTTATTTTTTAAATTCATTAAGCCCTGCCTAAACCAAACTATAATAGATAAAAAATATTATTCTATCTATAAAATATCTAAAGTTATGTAATTTAATTGTATAATTTTAGATATTTTATAGACAGACGAGTACCTATATCTTGACTATTATCTATTATGGCATGGTTTTCGCAGGGTTTAATTGAATTTTTAAAACTAACCAACAGCATCTGTAAATTGTAGTCTTATTTCAATGAAAACAAATAACTTACTGACAAAGTTTAGTGTGCACTATTTATGCCGGATATTAACAGCCCACCTCCACCCTTAGCCACTGCGATCTATGTCACCGGGTATTTGCATAATATTATTTACGTCAAACTTTTTATTGAGTTAAGTCGTTGAAATTGCTAATAATAAATCTGCCTTTTAAATGTAATATTATAACAAGATTGTAGTCTAAATTAATTAAAACTCTAGCATTACAATATATTGCTCATGTTATAAATATCAAAATATCTAAGACATCTGGAGCATCTACTGTTTGTTATCCCAAAGGCGAAGAACTACCCTGCAAAATTGGAAGAGCAGCACCAGTGTCTAGTCAAATTTGTTCGCATGGCGATGTATTTACCTAACGGTGAATTAGAGATTTTTGTTGTTTTATAATTTAACCTATGTTTAAATCAGGCAGTGAACTGATCACATTTTTAATTATATTTATCACTTTTCATTCGTTATGACTTGTTTAAAGTGAATCTAAATATCATATTGTAAACATATTGAACGATTATTAAATTTGTGATGTTAATATGTTAAAATAAAATATGTATTAACATTGATCTCCTAGCTAGACATACGTTCTCCAAAATTAAGTATTGAGATGGATAACATAACCTAACCTAACCTAACCGAACCCACGGTAGTTTCCTAAATTTAAGAATATGTTAGAATATATTGGTACTACGGGTACTACCCTTACGACTTAATCTCACCTTTGAACAGATGACAAATACTAGGATTTAGGATCTCTTTATGATAGAATTATTTTTCACACGCCAGATGATTGGGCCGTGATCGTGATCAAACTAACAAAAATAGTTTTATCATATAAATATATTTGATTTTAATGAATGTGTCTTACATTTTATTTTGTACAACAACTAACAATTATACATGTTTCAATATTCAGCATATGTGTCGCTACATTTCAAAATCAGCCAAGTCCACCTTTAGGTATTTTTGACTTTTTTGTGAATTGCTGAAGAACTACTGCTTTCTAACACTTCTGCATTATCAAAACGTTGAATTTGTTAATTTTAAATATTCTATAATCGACATAATATAAACTTTCACCCTCGTGACTGTGTATTTGAGAAAACAAAAAGCTGTTTTTCTCCTATTTATCTATTATGGACTTGGCTGATTTTGAAATCATGCGACGCATATATTTAAGAAAAAAGTGTTACAGATAAACAGCAGGTGATTATTCTTGTTTCATAGTTATATTTTAATTCTTAGTAATAATAATATTCCATGTTATTTTGTTCCAAATAGGAACAATAATTCATTTTTGTTGTTGTGTGGATAACTTTCATAATATTATGATTTTAACGTCATTCAAATCTATAGGTACAAACAGGTGCTATAGAATAGATATTGTTTCTATAACAGAATTAGCTACAATGCAATTTTCATAAACATTACAATATGTAGATGTCTAACTAATAATGAGCGATGACCTGATGAAATTTCGTATTATAGGTAGGTATTCGTAGCAATTACTTTTTTAAATAAATTATAATAGACATAAGTAGTAAATTTTTATTATTCTTATTTATTTATATTGTGTTAGTATAGTCGCCATCATTATTTACGTTTTTATTTCATCTCTTCTGTAAACTTTCAACTCCTCTCTTATGCAGTCGCACATCGTCTCGACTGCGATATAGCCATACATCAAAATTGGGCACAATGTTACAACTTTCTCCCGTGCACATAGGCGATGCAATACCTGGACATGGTGTGTAAAACTCCCACCTCCGCACCCGTTATGCATATGCAGCCACGTCATACGCGGCCGGCTAACATAACCCTTACGTGTGCCAGATCAAAGAATTTAAGCCCTCATTTTGTCCTGAGCAGAGGCCGCACGGGACTGGTGATGCAACCTTGCACCGAAGTGCAAATGCATGATGTTAATTTATATGGAAACTATCAGAGTGACTTTAATTTGAACAGTCGCAAGGGGAGTCGAGAGTGTCCCGCTTCCCGTACGCTCAGGCGAATTTAGTAAAGGCCGCAAAATTGGCCTCGGTTGCCACCATGTCCGCGTGTCCTATTGGGCCCGAATGGGGTCGGACCCGGGCAAACAACTCTGCTCGTTCGGGGCCCATAAGTGGACAGTCCCACAGGACATGCTCTGGGTCCTGCTGGTCATGTCCACATGAGCAACCCGACCCATGTCTTGCCAAACCAAACCCCTGCAGTTTGGCCGCAAAGTTTCCATGGCCAAGCATGAATTGACTAGTCCAGTGGGTCGGCATCAGTCTCCTCGTCATGCCTCTCACCGAGACATCTGGAAAGTATAGAAAAGTCTGGCGGCCCTTTGGGGAGGCCACCCATCTCGCCTGCCATGCCGCATATGCGGTCTTGTAGACCAGCTCAGATACAGTCTTTCTGTAGCTCACGCCCTCTACTCTCGATGGCGGTGTCAGAGGGACACTGTCCGCTAAGCAGAGCCCTCTTTACAATTGTCAGCGAGGCTTTGATGTGCCACACGCTGGAGGTATAGCCAGCGATGCCCATGAATATAGCCTCGTAGGCAATTCTCAGGGCCCGAGGCTTTAGGCCCCAATTGTTGCCCGCCAGGCGAGCAACCTTCTGATAGGCTGAGTTGGCCTTAGCCACAATTACTTTAGCATGCTTCAAAAAGGTCTGCTTCTCGTCCAGAACGACCCCCAAGTAGGTCACCTCTCGAGAAAACCTTATAGCAGAGTCGCCGAAGCGCACTGCGGGTGATCGCTTATTTATGTTTATCCCTGAGCTGCCCTTGAGGAGGATAGCTTCCGTTTTGCCAGGTGCAGATGCAAGCTTATTAAGCTTACCCTAGTTTAGGATTCTCGATAATGCGTCCTTAGCTACGCGCTCGAGTGTCGGACGGCTCAACGAACCAACTAGTAAAAAAGGTCGTCAGCGTACGCGACGAGCGCGCAGGCTGGTGGCAGAGGTAATGTCAAAATATCGTCAAAAAGTATATTCGATAGCAAGAGGCCAAGCATGGAACCCTGCGGACACCCCATGGTGGTCTCCCTGTAAATCAATTCAGTGCGAGAGTCGTATATAACTTCCCTTTTATTAAAATAGCTTTGCACTAGGGCAAAGAGGTCCCCCGGGATCTGTCGGAGCCGAAGCTTAGACAGAATTAATGGCCACCATGCGGTGTCGAAGGCATCAGCTATGTTCAAAAAGAAGCCTGCCACAATGACTCATTCTGAGTCTTCAACAAATTTCTGTACAAATCTGATGGCGTCCTCAGTAGACTTGCCAGGTCTGAAGCCAAATTGCCTATCTGAGATAGGGTAGATTCTCTCAAGGTGGTCCTCCAGCCTTCTGCTGATTAACCGCTCCAATATCTTACCCAGCACTGACAGAAGAGTGATTGGACTATCTCATGAGGCGCTCGAAGCCACGCCCTTCTGGCAATCACATTGCTGATCCCATCAGGTCCAGGAGCTTTGCCCGCCCTGAGGCCATCAAAAATTAATCCCACCTCCGATTGGGTAAGCTCAGGAGAATGCTGAGTCTCCAACGGCAAGATTGCAGATAGTCTTAGTTTACAGGTTCTATCATCCTCTAGGTATGTCCTGTGGAATTAGAGCTTCCAGCAGTATGGATGCAGACTCTGCGCTGTCCATTGCAAAGGTGCCATCGGGGCGCCGCATAGCCGCCATGACTTTACCAGGCCTTGAGCCCAGCTTTATCACGCGGAAAGGCGGTCCCCACGGATTATAGCCCCCCATTTCAGAGACAAAATCTCGCCAGTGCTTTTTCTTGGCTTTATTTAACTCTTTTTTGAATTTGCCTTTGTGGATTTATAAGCAATCTCCGTAGGTTTATCGTTTCTAGATAAGTCGTTCTAAGATCTTCTAGCTCTTGCAATTTTCTTTGGGCAAGTCTCATGGTCATTCTCAAAGACGTCAATTTTGGTATCCATCATGGCGCAAGGTTGGGTGGCCTCAGAGAGGTTCTACCCAGCGTGGACTCCGCAGTTTGAGTAATGAACGCAGTCAAGTCATTGGCTCTTTGGTGGAGATCGTCAGCCGACATGGCAGAGACCAGTCCACCAATTTTGACGTCAAAAGCATCCCAACCGCTCGTCCGAAAGCGCCTGGGAAGCAGTACGCTCTCGGTTTGGCTCAATGGGGCCGTATCTCCCGCAACTCTGAACAAAAATGTGATCAGACGGTGATCGCTAGCCACCGCGTCCATGTGGACCTGCCAGTCCACGGCGCGTCTGGCAACGCCACTGGATGTCAGAGTGACATCAATATGTGACTCACCATTTCTGGTGGAGAAAGTGGCCGGCCCGTCAGGGTCATTTAGCACCGTCAAATCAAAGGCGGCCAAGAGCTTCTCGAGTGGCTCAGGACTGTCCTTGTTAGGTCTGGGCCCAGAGTGGGCCCAGAGCAAGGACTGGACGTTAACGTCCGCCCCAACAATTATCTGCTTGCCTCTGCAAGCATTTAGGATTTATCCAGTTGTTTTGTGCAATACAGGGTAAAAGAACTGTACTGAAAATACGCAGATATAACTACAATGGAGAGCCCCCTGTTATTAGCAATCTCCGCCACCGCGAAGAGCTTATTGGATAGATGCGAGAGATGCAACACAGTCAGTGCGGTGTCAATTACAAATATGCAAGCTAGAGATTTCGGGGTAGCTTGTATGATACGGCCACCGCTTAGGCCCCGATTGGGACCAAAGGCGTATGGCTCTTGTATCATAATTATGTCCGTATTCTGATCCCGAGCAACCTCAAGCAGCTCGGCAGATGTGGCTCGACCTCTGCCCACGTTGATCTGAGCGAAGGAGATCATTGCGGACAGTAATCAGTGCGGCTTCTTTCCTCCTCAATAGCGTGTAGGCACGCGGGACAGTCGGGGTCGTAGGCCAAGTGGCCGTTCGGCTTCTTGTAGCGTGTGCACGCAGGGCACTTGCCCGGTTCGTCAGTGGTGGGGCAGTCCGCTCTGTCATGCCTTTCTCTAGTGCAGTGGCCGCACGTTGTAACTTTAGCGTTACAACCCTTCGCCATGTGTCCGTATAAGTGGCACTTTGCACACTTGACAACTCCGCAAAAGTCACGCACAGGGAACGAATTCCACCCCATGAAAAGTCTGCCATCATTAAGCAGCGCCTCTTGAGCCTTTCCCGGGATCGACATTATCATATGACAACGTTCGGTCTTCGGTCCTGCCTTGTGGCTCAGTTTGGTTCCAGCGTAACCCTCAGATGCAAGGCCAGACGCCTCCTGGGTATTCTTTATGATTGCCTACTTGAGCTGCTCTTCTGTCGTTTCAATGGGTACATTAAAAATTATGACGCGGGGAAGCTTTCTCCCCGCGACAGCCATAATTAATGCTAAAGTGCAATATTTCGTTATTATACCTGCGCCCATGGTCCCCACAAAGGGGGGGCTGACAGGGTTCTAGCCGGGGGCCCGGGATCAGGAGGGGCGAGGCGAGGTGAGTCGACCAGATAAGTGAGATAAATACACATCACAAATTTGCTTTAATAGTAAAAAAAGTCGCCTCCGGCGCTATTTTCCTTCAGTAATGTTATTATTTAAAATTATTTAGCTGTACGATACAATTTTTAATTGTGTATCGATACTCGACAATCCAATAATTCAAGTGGATGTATTGACATAATATTAAAAAACACTAAATACAAACATTAATTTTACCGCGTACATCATTTGGAAAACGCTACTGTAGAGTGTCACGCTGCCTTTATCCTTAGCAATAGATAGGAGGGGGCAAATATTCTAGCCTGGGGGCCTGCTTCAGGATGTGGGGGCAATGCCTGCGCCACACGTCGGGTGAAATTTGTTGCTTTTTAAACTAATATTTTGCATGCGAGCTGTGTACATCCGCATTAAATTCCATTTGCTTTATGAAAACCAACAAAATCACATAGACATATTCGACGTGTTTGTAGTCGAGATGAGTTTAGCTGTGCGACCCGGCTTACTCTCACTGTTTTACCGGCTGTGTTAAAAAAATTTGATTCGAGGTGAGCTTGAACATCACTGATATTTCGATACATTCCATTTTTGAGACAATGCTCCATATTATAAACAAATTATGTTCTGTAATACTTCCCAGTCATGGCATATAGTCATAGCATCTTGAAATGACTCAAAGCTACCGTATACGTGATCTTAAGAATCCTTGTGGCGATACTGGGTGTACGATGGTACCTATAACTTCAAGAGTATCGAGGAGATAAGAGAGAAGATAATACAGCGTTTCATCACACTGTGAGTGAATCACGGATGCTTAAGAGAATTTGAACCTAGACTGCCTGTTATTCAACCCCACCAGATTCCAGCATCCTGCAGGGTTGCTAAACACCTACCATCTATAAAGTGTATTCGTTAATGCTACGGGATGCTGGTATGACTTAGGAAGATGCAAGAAGATTGGCGATGATGGTGTCCATATGATCAAATTGAAAGAAAAGAATAATCAGTCGCAAACTGGTATTTGACTTTATACATATTGTAGTTTAATTAATGTTATGTCACAACGTGATAAATATTGTATTTCATCAGAAGTCACTTCACTTAGATTACACTATTTCATGAAGACTAAAGTGGCCTCAATTTGATAAGCCTACAATAATGTCTCTTATCAAAATGTTGTTTTTCCTCCTGCAAGTTTTTATAGCTACAAACAAACAACATACATACCATAACAAATTTATCAGTAGGCCAAGCTGAAAAAAATAGCATGTTTAATAGTTCTTGTAATGCTCTGGTGACATTGTATAATCATCAGTTTATGAGTTTCTCAGGAATATGATAAAATTGCAATAAATATCATTATCGTCTTAGCAACTCTTTTTACTCATCGTTTCCCAACCTTTCTTTTTCACATACGTTGATTCTACCTATTAGCATAATGTGTTTTTTTTTAATTTTAAATCGCTTTTTAAAAATTCACTGCCATACAATCAATGCTATTATATATTACAAAAATAAAATTAATTAATTACAAAATGTGGAATAATTTAAACAAGCTCTCTTCTTCTTCTTTTGGGGTATTCCTTCATAGCTGAGGATCGTGACCACCTTTAAACGAAATCTCAAAAATCTTCTGTAGAACCAAGATTTTCTGTCCATCGTGGTAGGTACTTAATTTCACTTGCGGCAGAATCCTAGCCACAGTAAACTCTTTCAGTTGGTTATTCTACCGCGTTGATGTCATTTTTCTGCTTTGCCTTCCCCGAAGGTTACCTACTCAAAACCACCAGTTTCTTAAGATTATCCAGTCTGAAACTACAAAAATTGCAGATTGTAAATAAGACACATTTTCGACAATCGTTTCTTTATCTTGGGTCTCTGGATGATTGACTGGTTTATCATGTGCTTTATCCAATATATACTAACCATACAACACCAACACGTCTTCATTTATATTTCATTAATAAAATTGCCTTTCGATCCTTTGCCTACCCAAAACCACTAGTCTCACGTTATTACCTGGTCTTCAACTAACAATATGACAAAAAACTGTAGAATATGTCTCAGATATTTATAGTCAACAGCTGTTCCTTTATCTAGAATCTCTGGAGATTGACTGATCCACCCTGTGTTCTGTTCAACAAATACGAACCGTTCGGCACCAAAACCACATTTTGGTAGCATCAATTTTCTTCCAATGCTTTGCCATCATGGTCCATGACTCGACACCGTACACAAATATGGAGAACACTAATGTTTGCAAAAGCATCACTTCATCATCATCAAAGCAGCATGTTGGGCAGTCATTTATCGTATATGCACCGAATGAAATATCGACTGTATAATTATAATATAGTTCTACCATCCCCACGTTCGGTGCCCTGGTGTGTAGTCTCCAATAAGCTTAAGCTGATACTGAGGCTAAGAACAGCACACAATGGGTAAAAGATTTGATGTCCTCATAGGAAGAAGCAATTTGCAGCTCTGCGATGAATGTGATGTTTTGGAGGACATTGTACATATAGCAGTACAATACCCTAAATATGAACGACACAGAGTACAGCTGCGAATTGCGGATAGAGTTGGGTATTTCCTGAGAAAATCTCAATCTCGAGATTCGGGATTTCCCGAAAGGATGACATTTTGAATTCTCGAGATTTGGGATAGAAAATCTCGAAAATTTCTCGAGAATTCCCGCCGGGAATTTCACGAAACCCAACTCTAATTGCGGATATATTTGAGAATGTCGACGAATTGAAAGGTGCCCTGGTGGTGGGTAGGACGGAAGAGCCTCGCAGAATTGTAAAGTTCTTTAATAAAATTGGAGTGAGGGCTTGATCGGAGGATCCTCTTCTAGATGAGAAGAGGCGTTGTAACAGCGAGTCGCAGTCAAAGAAGCCTCGGAAAATCATAAAATAAGGGCGCGTCTCCACAAGCGCAGCGAAAAAAATTAACTTCATTGCATATAATATTATATTTAATTAATTAAAAAAGGTTCAACAAAATGTCCCATTAAATTTATTATAATCAATATTATTATCTTAGATTATTTTTATCTCCATAAAAATATTATTTAAACGATTAACCTGGCAAACGATGCCAAGGCTAAAGAAAGCCAATTAATTGCAAGTACGTAAATATTGATGATTTACATTTCATCTAGATGTAGAACTATCTATCTACCTATTGTTATCTGTCAATGCCTTTATCAAAATCCCATTCAATTATTAATAATAATTCACGTTATTGTTTTCTTATCGGCTTATACTCTTCAATTTTAAATTGATTATGTACCCTTATTATTAATTGATTGCCAATAAATATGAATAAAAATTGATTGAAAAACAATGTTGACGTCAAATAATAACCAATCTACTTCAATCAATCACCAGGTTGAGAAGAATACAATTTCAATTACAATTTTCACTTTGTATTTACCACATAATAATAAAGAAATAATTGCTTATTATGTATATGACTCGTGTTGAATTATTTACTTTCTTGTACATAATAATTTATGAAGTAGGTATCCTATCAAATTATGGAATACAATGGAGACTTTCGTAGATTTTTGGGTTATGACCCCGTGTTCTTCCTCCTTCATTCTTCGTTCTTCTCTTCAGAATGGTATTTATAACGGGCCCGAAACGTCAAGATAAGAAGGAAGAAGAACACGTGGCAACAATCCATAAATCTATTAAGTACCTAACGGAGTATTTATAAAATAGAGAAGATTTGTTTTTGAAATTTGATCAGAATATGAATATTAATTTTATTGTAGATGGAAATTATTCATAAAAAAATCTTGCAGTCGGTCAAATAATCTGATTTTTCAATGACGAATTACTGATTATTTTTTGAATGCGAGACTAATATTATGTATATATATATATTTGTCTTAAATTATTTGTAACGCATGCGAGAAAACATATTATGAAAATGTGTATCAGAGAACGACACAAGGAGAATACGTACATAACATACACGCATAAACGTAAATTTTAAATTTGAAAAATTTAAGGAATTATTTATTTTAATCGACTCGTGAAAAAAAACAAATGATACTCTCATAATAGTTTGACAGATGCTTACATTGCGGTAATAGCATATCGAGAAATTAGTGTGCAATCCAAGAGATTTAAGTGTAATTATAATAGGGATAAGAGGGTGTAACCTATTACAACCTAAGGCAATATACACAATCAAACAAAACTAGAAACATTACGAATGAGAAAGAACCATCAGCTAAGCGTCGCCTCTTGACAAATAAACGAGCTCAGTGATAGCGTGTTCGGAAAAGTTAGAAGGCCCAATAAAGACTCCGTCGGGCTGATTCAGCGGCTCATAGACAAATAATTGAGTCTGGGGAGACAGGGACAGTACATATTATGAAAGTCTTAACAGGTGGTACTGCCACCACTATTAATAATAAACATGGATATTCTACGGATTATTTTTTATTGTCCGTTTCTACATCATTTGCATACGGATTTTTAGATTTCCAGATAAACCGTTTGCCGTGTTAAGCACTGTCTAGGTAAAAATAATTGATGTAAAAAAAATCAATATTTTGTTTCAAAATTTAGAATCGATATTTTCACTTGAATAGAACATCCCTAGTATTTAACTACATAATATTAAATTGTATTTTACATAATATATCTAAAATACATAATTCCTACCTCTTTCGATTAATAGACTGATAAATTTCTTTATAAATTTGCGATATCTACAGCATCATAACCAAAGACTGAAAAATTTAAATGAATGTATACTTATAAAACGTAGATATAAAAAAAAAATAACAATATTTCACAAATAAATTGCGGCCGGTTTTTTTTCTACGGGTATTTTGCATGGTTCAATAAATTACTTATGTATTTTATGTTGAAAAAATCCGTGAAATAATTTAGTTCCTTTGATTATTTTAAACGTTCAACATGGACATTTTTTTCTATGAAGAAAGTTTCACTTAGATTATTCAAAGACACGGTAAGTAGTATATTACAAAAAAACGATTTAAATAATTCAGATTTTTTTTTGTTTAACTGAATTAATCGGATTAAATTCAATTTGTAATGTTATAATATTATAGACGGATAAATTAATATAAGTACAGTAATAATTATAATAAATTAATTATCTGTCATAGATCTGTGCAGTGGCGGGCTTAGGGACGAGAAGACCCGAGTGACTGAATGAAAAATAAATAAAAACGATAAATTCTAACTATCAACGTAGGTACCTAGTAAACAATGTAGGTATAGTTTTCCTACAATAACATTCTGTACCTAACTAAAAATAATAATTATTAATAGATATGTCAGTGATTTTTTTTTGTGTACAAGTACGTATCTGTTTGAGTAGTTATGTTATCCGTTTGATATTAAAAAACGATAAATTTTGTTAAGCTTTGGATAATATTATACTGAATTTATGAGAAATACACAATATATTTCTAAGGTTTTGGTATAATTTATTAATTTCTTGACTGGTTTTAGCTGTTTCGAGGCTTCATTTCTGATGAATCGATTGCATTATCTGCGTCAAATAAAATCGCCGCTATATCTGTGACGTATTAAATGAAAAGTAAGAATTTCTAATATAATTATTAAGCCAGTGTAGTGCAAAATCAGCGACGTATCTTTTTAGTGGTATGATTTCATAGGCAACAAGCTGCATACATAATACGTTTTACTTATTGTTACTATGTTGTATTGTATTTGGGATTAATTTGAATAAAAAATTCCCGTTGATTATGAAATTCATATTTCGCACCGTTTTGTACCGAACGAGTAAGGCCCGTTTTAGACGGGACACCGGTGTCGCGCTCGATATAATATAGGAGGCCTTTGTATTCGAATAAAGGGGCCTTTGTATTATGTTTATTAACGCCCCAGAGGTAATGAGTCAACGCGTTTCCGGTACACTTTTCCGTCAGCCGCTATATTCTCTAGCCGCCGATACACTTGTTTTTATTACCGCAGCCAGTTTTATGTTTGAATTTATAACGCGAAATTATGCGTTGAGTCATTAGCTCTGGGGCGTTCATAGTCATAATACAAAGGCCCCTTTATTCGAATACAAAGGCCTCCTATATTATATCGAGCGCGGCACTGGTGTCCCGTCTGAAACGGGCCTAAATAGTACGAAGGAATACTGAAAGACAGACCACTGTCGAACGAGGTAGATTTTAAAATTACAGAGTTGACTAAGTAATTTTTTCACATTTCATTAATTCAATTTATTTACATATTGTGGACATTACAAATTATAAGTTTAAGACGTTCACAACATGACATGAAACAGTATTATAGAGAAGAAAGAAAAAGAAAAGTAATAAAAGGGATAAAAATGAAAATATAAACAAAGAGAACATATTATTATATAAACATACGAACATACATTTATAACCGAGATGGGTAGGTACTTACAATAAAACGCTCTTTGAATTAAATGTAGATCACCACGCTATTTTAAGGAATGTATGATATTCCGAACCCTCCATTTTCTGTACCTAATTAATTTAGTACTACGTATTATTCTATTCGCGGTTTGTTTCAGCTCAATGTAAAAATAATTAATATGTTCGTCAAGAACCAAACTGTCTAAAATTTACCTGTTAATAATATTAACCATACAACCTTTGATAGAAATGAAATGAAGGTTATATTATGTCAATTAAAAAAATCATGGCGAAAATTTGATTTGTTCACTATACCAATTACCAATCAATAACGTATATAATACATAAAGATAGTGGCCACTTTTGATGGTCTTTGAAAATTCTTCATATAAATATTCGAAATAATGGCCCATTGACTAAAAATACTACTAATTAATAAATTACTATTTTTTTATTTTATTAGTAATCAAACATCATCATAACCTTGTATTACAATTAATTCATATGTGTCATAGGCGAATATCGATAGCTCAAAGGATGAGAGCACTCATCTGGATAATGAACGTTGTGAGTGATATGTATGCTTTCGAGCAGTGGCGTGCGGTGACTTTTGAGTGTGGGATACTATTGAATTAATACATATTATAGAGCCACGTAACGTGGCATGGAAATGTGCATGTTGAGCATAATGCGTAAGATCACTAAAGAAATCAATGGATAAAGAAGCAGACAAGAGTACGCTATGTGATATAGGTTTCTAAGTAGATGAAATGGCAATGGGCTCGAATATCGCTTGGTAAGTGAACAACCGTTGGACAAATACCGTCATACAGTGGTACCCAAGGGTCCTCAACCCCGGATGTACGTGGCAGCAAAGAACTAGGGACTGAGAAGAGTGGAGGGAGCTAGAGAAGGTCTTCATCCAACAGTGATTCAACCCCGGCCGATGACGGTGAAATACGCACTAGCCTTGTTAGGCGGGCGATGTATGAACGAGTAGTATAATGTGTGGTTTTGTGGAGTAATATGTGATATTACTACGATAAAATCATTTGAGGATATGTACCATAGTACCGGGTACCATAGTACCGGGTACCATAGTACCGGGTTCTTTCCTCTATGATAATGACAATGAAATGAATTTCCCGACTCGTTTTCTTCTAGGTATGCTATCAATGCAATCCCTGTCTACCCGAAGAGTGATTGTTCTTTTAAAGCATTTCTTTTTACTTCTTCGTGGGTTCATTTACAATCCGTATATACTGGCAAATATTAATTTTCATGTTCCCACCAATATCACTCGTAGCTCCACGATCTTCAAGATACCTCGTCGCAGGACAGATGTTTTGTTTCATGATGCTGTGTATCGTGCAATTAGCTTATTTGATGGCACCATAAAGGTTGATTTGTTTTTTATTAACTATATAATGTTTGTGGACGTATTAAATAGGCTAAATTTATAATTGTATAAATTATCATATTTCATTAATATTTACACATGCTGTCTTTTTATTGTTATTTGTAATTAAGATATTTTTATACATTTGTATTTATGTATTATGGCGCATTGGCCAATAGCTGTAATGCCGTAATACTCTTTTTATAAATAAATAAATAAAATAAATAAATAACTGCACAACAACTATTTTCTTAGTATTATTGTATAATACTTTATCGACTATTTATGGGGATGCTTTGCATATTATATACTACATAGCATCTATGGACCGCACGCCATTGCTTTTAAAGTGTTATCTCAGTGCGAAAGTGTGAATCTCGTCATAAATGAATATGCAGTGGAAATGACTTGCGCCTAATTCAATAAATAGCTCTATTATATTTTTCAGCTTACTTTCAAATATATATATAGGCTCTATCTTGATAGAAGGGGTTTTTTTTAATTGTTTGGTCAGAAATAATTAGATAATAAATGTTTGTGTGTCCCTGTTAAATATTTTATATAGATTCTCTAATCATACTGCGTAATCCACTCTCGATGGAATTAATATTGTGGTATGTAAAAACTATTAAAAAAACTTACAAAGTGTGCCAAGGTTCTAACTCCACTCCGCTTAAGTTGGACATTATTTTCAATGGATATGTTTTAAAACGGGTTTTATAGACCAGATTAATAAATTTTATTAATTTAAAAGTATACTGGGTGTCCCGCTATTTCATGCTAATCGATGAAGAAGTAAATTTGCAATTTTTATTTTGTGAAAATTACTTCTATATATAATGTTAGAGGTGAATCTGACGTTATTAGATCTAACAAAAACCATTAAATTTCACAGCATACACACTATATTAATATTATGGATACTTTAGCAGTACATGTCAAAAGTGCCACTTTGATTCATACCAACCAGAAACCATAAAATGGTTAACAAATCTGGAACGTACATAATTATTTGAAAACACCTCAGAAAATACCAAAGTGCTTCAGTTGTTTGTATTTTATTTAATTTCGTCGTAGTTAAGTAGGGTGCAGTGGCTAAATTTGTAAAATAATCTGATGAATACCTACGGGTTTGACTCCTGCCAGACACCATATTTTTTTCAAGATTTTTTTTATATATTATTATTATTATTATAAAATTATATAATATTCTATAAAAAATGTTACGTACGTTAATTTTGAATAAAAAATAGTAGATATTAATATATTATTAGATATTTTTGGAATTCAATTAAAAATGAATAATGTTTTAATTTACCCATATTAAGTATTACGTGATTTCTCGTTTTATCGGTAGATAAAATATAATAATATGTCTAATAATATTTATATCACCTTCCCTATTAACTTACATTGGTAGGTATTGAAAGTTTTTTTTTAAATTTATATACTGGCTTATAAATAGATTAATGTATGAAAAGTAGGCACGAACTAATGTAACTCGTAATTGAGATTAGAGAGACACTAATGCCCGTGCGGAGATTATTACAAAATAGCAGTGGGCGGATCAAATAACTCGAAGGATAGATCAACGTTGTACTCAAAATGTCATCGATTAGAATAATTATTATTATTTACTATCTAGGCATTTCGAAGTCCGTAGGACATTTAAATATCAGTTATTTGATTAAATACTATTGAAAATTAATATATAACGGGGAAACTAAATTATACCTTCGCTTAAATTCTTTTAAATATAATATATAAATTTAATTCATTAATATTATGGACATTACTCATAGCCCAGGGGTCGGCAAACTCTTGAACCAAAAGAGTCAAATATGAGTGGCACAACGGTTAAAAAAATTTTCGAGAGCCATACGTATATTTTTATAAATATGATTTATTTAAATACATTAATTACGAAGAAGATTTCCTGAATAAAACTAACGTAAATACTTAATATTATATGTTTTTATTGTTGACATTATAAATATAATTTTAACAGAATATGAATTACAATTTTTACGCATTCCTTAAAAATAATGTGAACAATGACCTTCCTTGCATTTCTTTGGAGAGTGTGTATGTTTGGTATATAACTTGTAGTTTTTAGTAGTTTCAGGCGCGACTAAAAAAAATTCATCGGTTATTAATTTGGCTTCTCTAAATGCTATTTATAGAAATTATATTTTCTCCCGAACTAATCCGAATTACTTAATCATTTTCAAACATGAAACATTGAAAATGATAGTTCACATACATATTATTATGTAGACTCGAATATGGGTTCGGAAAGCTATTCCATAATATGTATAAAAAATCGTAGTATCTACTTTATGTAGATCTTTCAGAGCGCCCCACTTGTGTTGTGAAATTAAATTGCATTTTTCTCTCTCCAAATCCTCAATTTTGGTGGCAAGACCTAAAAATTTTGAGCTCCAAAGCTTCTTCAATCCACCAATAAAATTGTATTTCAAAAGTGCTCGTGTCAATATCAAATGGAGAATAATTGGATTTGTCAACTTTTGCAATGGGCGGATTTAAAACAACAACAATCATACCTTTTTGCATCAACCATCATGGAGAAAAAATTAGGCTCGCGATAATGTCATTATATAATATTATAATAAGTGTACAAATCAATGACAAAAAATAAAAATTGTGAATTTTGCAAAAGTTTTTGTAAAAATTGGGAACTTGGCAAAGAGCCGCATGCCAATACCCAAAGAGCCACGTGCGGCTCGCGAGCCACGGTTTGCCGACCCCTGTCATAGCCCATTGAATTATAATAAAAACACTTTGATCACCTGGTTTCAAGGTGGTATGCCTTAATAAATGCATGGTATATCAAAATTGGGTAGAATGCTGCACTTAGCATAGGGTCATTTTATGTAATATCTATAATAATTATTTTATTATCTTGAACTTAGGTAGGTACTAGACCAGGCCTGTGAAAACTGCGGCCCGCCAAGTATTTATGTGTGGCCCGCGAGCTTTAATCTTATTTCTGAAAAAAATTTACTTTTTTCTACATTTTAATTACTTTTATAAATAAATTCAATTTACATGAATTGCACGGTCGAGAAGAAATCTGCAAATTTTACAACACTCTTACTTAATTCGGACACAACTTAAAAATTCTGCTCGAAAAATTTTGGTAAATTTTTGGATTAACCTACGTTTATGTTAGGGTCTAGGATGATTTGGCACCGCGAACTGGCCTCCAGTAATTGGCCGCCGGTACAATCGGACGCCGGCCCAATTGGACGCCGACCCAATTCGACGCCGACCCAATTGGCCTCCTGGAGGATTGGACGCCGCATAGGCATAATTGGACGCCGATTGTACCGGCGGCCAATTACCGGAGGCCAATCGCCGGAGGCCAGTTTGCGGTGACAAATCGTCATATTCCCTTGATGTTATGACTTATGTGAACAAACATTTCCAATTATGAATATGAACAACAATTCTTTACGATCAAGCATCACCAATGAACAATTATTTACAAGCAGTTTTAAGAACTTAAACTACAAAAAAAAACACCTGAAATTAAAAAAAAATGTTGAAAACTGTAAAACATTTTCATTCTTCTCATTAAATTCCTGACCATTAGAGAATCGTTTATTTTTATGTTGAAATTCCTTTTATTTTTTGTAGGGATTCTGTTGCGAAACATCATACATAGTATAATATTATATTATCAACCATTTACCATATAATTGAATCTTGATATATGGCCGATGACATAGTGAATGGTGTGTGCTATTAATTGAGGGGCGATTAGATCCGAGATGTTTTTGAAAAGTACCCATAGTGTAAAATGTACCATGTACAACTATTTTACGATAAATACATAATATTATTACATAGTAGATCATTGATTATTTCCAGGAATGCTCTAAATCTACAGCATACATTGGTCGCACGCCCCTTATAGATTTACGATATATTTATTATATTTACTTTTTAGCATCTAGTACGTGAATAACTTTTATATGTAATATCATCAACAATTACAAAAAAATGACTTGTGATAAAAATAGATATGACTTTTGGCCAAAAATTTATCGATCGCATTGTCAATACACATTGACCGCTGAATATACGAGTATTATATCGAATTAAATCGAACGTCCACTTTAACAGTTACGTGCTGGGCGCGTCTTTAGCGTCCAATGTTTTCATATAATTTTCCATCGTATCTCTTCCTTAGGTGGATCTTATGAAAACCATGCAGCACTTTCAAGAATCCTTTTCTTGTATATTGTAAGGTTATACAATTATCCCGTACCTGATTTAATCCAGCACTAACACCATTTAAACATTTCATATCTAAGGTACTCGTATTGATTAACACACAATAATGAATTAAATGTGATGTACTCTTTAGAAAGCTCTACTAATGCGTTATAGGTTATAATATCGTAAAGATTAACGATGATGAAACTAACTACCACACAAAAGCGGGAAAACTACCAAAAACGGAAACGAGTGGATTAGGTTTAACAAACAATGAAAATATTAAATCTCTTCTCACTTTCCTCGATTAAGTAGCTAAAATATGTTAATTAACACCACAAAAAAAATCGCCAACATCCAATTTGTCAGCGTGACTTTTGATGTAAAATTTACAGTTCAGTCGTAGCTCGAACCCCAGATTTTATCTTTTAAGACATTCTTTTAAATTATATGGGCTATTTAATATATGGTCATCTAGTCGTAATATACGTTAATCGTTAAGTTCCCGTTGAATAGATTTATGCCTACCATCAAAATGATAATAAAACTAATGAGTCATGATTATAAATTGTATAATAATTTATGCTTGTTGCTAATCAGCTTGCAATTTATTTTGGCATATTGATAGATTTCTTTTGCAATCCTCAGTTACATGCAAGTTACTGACACTATTAGCATTTGATCCACGTATAAAAGTGGAAAAAAAACGCAACCAAAATTCACTAAAAAAACAGCACATGCTTCCGCAGAGAGGCCACAATCAATTACCAATTGATGAAATTTATGTTGGCCAACATTATTGATGAGTTTAAAATGAAGAAAGGCTATGTCAGCAGTGGCGAACCCGTGACGCGTGATAATTTCAAATATGCGAAATAATTTTATTTCCAATATTATTTAGGTACGAGTACTATGTAGTTTGAAATACTGTGAAATTACTTGAATAGAGAACAATATAATGAATTCCGTCTTAAATAAAGGAACAGCTATCGACAATGTATCTACTTCTAACAATATAATAATTTATTTGTAATTCCCTTTTTTAACTTATTCCTCATCGTAAACAAAAGAATATAATCGAGATTTTTTGAACGGATATAAAACACTTTAAATTATTAAATAGGAACTCAAGCAATACTGCTCTGGAGGAAAGTAGTAAAGAAAAGTCACCGCAATACAAATCTAACTTTTATCATCATTTTCTATACGCATTGATCACTCTATAATATGTAAGTATATATAATAATCAACTATACAAAATTCATGACAAGATGTGTTTATAGAAATTTACAAAATAAATATTGAATTCATTTCTACCTCACTACCTCACTCTATTACATTATAAAAACATCTAAATCAGCATGATATGTTAATGCAATTGTAATTTTTGTGTCTAGTTCTTCATATGGTTATTATGCATTTACATTAGACAATGAATAGTCGCCAGTCCAAAAAAAATCTTCTTTCTTAACTTCCTTCTGCACTACGGTGCATGGTTGTAGCATCAGTCCCGTGCGGTTACGCCTCGAGACAGAATGAGCACTTAAAATCACTTATTTTAGACACGTTAATAGCGTCATGGAAAGCGGCCGTGTATATCCACGGCTGTAGATACATGACGGGTGGCGGTGGGAACCTAGGTAAGTCCCATACTAACAGGCATTATACGGAAAACAAAAACTATACAATGTATAAATAAACAAGTCATATAATTTGCGTGTCATGTCATTGCATGAAATTGTGTAGGTACACACAAGGAACAATGGTGACAATTTATTCTATTTGAATTTAATTTGAAATAATTATTTTAATAAAATGCTACTAAGTTACGTAAGTCAACGACTTTCCTGCTGCCATCACCGCGAAAATAATTAATAGCTCCAACATTATTTAAATTCTGAATTCAATGAACGAGTTAAGCCGTTTTGCCGATTTTATGATATTATCGACTCCAGTCAAGCTAATATGTTATACAAATCAATGCCAAAAACGGCTCTGAAGATAACGATTGTCGTTGACTGTCCTAGACATGTAAGTATTGGGAAATTTGTGCATGAAAAGGTAAATGATTAATTTATTTTTCTCTACTGGTTTCTCAAAACACATTGCATTCAGTTAAATCCATTTTGCAGCACGAGTAAAAGTCATTGGAAAACCTGAAATTTTGCCTCGTACATGTAGTTTATATTACCTACTATTTATTACTAAGTTATCTCACTCATAGAGTTTTGACATAGTTTAGAAAGAGGAAATATTTAACAACAATAAATTCCAGAAGGATTTCACTTGTTTTTCATCATTAACTATAGATAAGTTATTATCAGCGTATTGACAATTCTTTGATTATTTATATTATATTTTGTGATTTTACATACTTGATCAATTATTTATTTTTTAAATTATTTCTCGAGAATCGATCATGACGATTTTGTACATCGTAATTATTTTCTAAATTTAACGTAATATTTGACGGAGTCTTAGTGGTTTAACCCATGGTAGGTATATGAAATCGCTTACTCTTTAACAAATGATATAATCTTTCGGTGAGGACAAGTTTGTCAGCTCTATCGGCAATCATTAATTAACTGATAAATGGTTGTCAGGTATGTATGTTTAAAATACTAAGTATATATCTCTTGTTAAATCTAAATAGTATTATGCAATCAATTCCGTTTGACTTATGGCTCCAATAAACGTATTAAAAAAATTGTTTCGAATGATGGATGACATACGGTATTTCCCAATCAAATATTACATGTTACTGGACACATAGTAAATCAAATTGCGTATTTTAATTCAGTCAGAAGCTTCACGAAAACCTCAATTAATCATTAAAAGTGTTTTTTTCATAATTTTATTTATTGCAATATAAAACTACAACGTGTATAACTTATCATATTAATTTATTTTTGCATTTTGAAAATTCTGGTTTATACCTATAACAATAATATACCAATATATTCAGTGTTGCCCAAATGAAAAATAAATTAAATAGACACCATTTTTCGTCGGTTAAAAATATGCGACTAATATAATCGTATTTTTAGAATTATAAATAATATTAACACGTATTTATTGTACATGGATATATTATTAAAAATATTGCACGGTTTTTCAGTTAGAAACGAAAAAATGTGAACTTCCGCTGATGTTTAGGAGGTAGAAGCAGAAGACTTCTACAGTAGCTTTGAAAGACACAGAGCATTGGAGCAGGAGCACGGAGCAGTGGGGCAATGGGGTTTTACACGGAGCAGGAGCGGAGATGAAAATATTATATTTGACACTTTGCAACACTGAAATTATTTGAAATATGCAACACTGACAAGTGATAAATAAGCTCACTTTTTTGAAAAAAGAGGCAGACAATTAAAAAACGATTTGCTGTCAGTTTTGTTTAATAAAATTAAAAATGAAAAGGAGCAATAATTAACCTTATTTCAAGACTACTTATTTTTTTCAACATTTGTATATTATATATAATACCTATTACAACTTTTTACCCGGAGCGGAGCAGACCCTGGAGTGGAGCTGGACCAATTATTAAGTCCCGGAGCGGAGCTGGAGTGGAGCAACTCAAAAAATCCTCTGCAAAGATAAGTAGAATGTATCATCTAGTGTCCTAAGGGCTACTGAAAAGGAGCAATCAATAATTATTATCAATACATCAGGTATCTTTTGAAATCACGATAAGAACAAACATCGTATTTAAATGAGCTTTCATAACTATGTATCTTTTAATATTTTGTTAAGAGGTACCTACTTAAATGCATAAGAAAAATTTAAACGATTGAAATGATTGGCTCATACTAGAATTATAATATAATGTGATATTTAATTTTAAAAAAATAATGAAAAATTTCAAGTGTTAATTTTTTCATATTTTAGTTTAATGGTTTACTGGTAAAATATTAAGGCATTCATACCTTTTTTTTAACGCTACATGTTCAAACACGCGCGATTGCATCATTTTACTCCCTACTTCAATTTTAATTTGTCAATTTATGGCTACGGCCGTATATTGTAGCTTAACGGCTTAAAGAAATGGCGTATTTCAAAAAAACACTACCTTATTCTTAGGTCAATAATTATTATAAAGCAATCATTATTCGTAGCATGTTTATCACACTTGAATGGTCAAAGACATAGCTTATAATAAGTATCTTCAAATTATCTTCAAATGTGTTAATCTTGCCCATTTTTGAATAATAAAATGCCTGATTCTTGTCAAATTTGGGATCACAGAGATTATCAATATAATTTTTTATCGTAAATATTTTACTAAAATTATCTCATCATAAATTATACTAATGGTTTTATAAATGCGTTTAAAAATTAATAAATGTAAAAAAATTTAACACCACTGCACAGTTATGTACTGAAATATGACTATATTCTAAAACATTAGAGCGAGAGGTTTAAAAGAATACTATTTTATGTAATAAAAATACCTTATGCAGTCATCAAATGTTTAAAATAAATATAAAGGATAATAAGGCTTCAAAATTAAATAAATGGATCATCGACAACGTTTAAGGTATGTCCAGGATCATGCTTTGAAAATATAACAAAAGCTCCATTTTGACCTACGCTGAGCATGTCCCCCCTTAAAGTTAAAAATTCCGGCGACATATTTATTTACGACATTATTTTCGAATAAGTATGTCTCTGATTCTAAAAAGAATGGTACATTCTCATTTGAATAAAAAATAGTTTATTTCGTTATTTAAAGTAGGTATATTAAGTAATAATACTTATAACATATAAACTGACCAAGTTTCATATAGGTCTGGTAGTTTGAGTTATAACCAGAGGGTTAGAGCGGACCCCTTTTTGATTTGCTCCGGGTAAAAAGTTTTATTAGGTAGGAATTATATTTATACAAAAGTAGTTTTGAAATAAGGTTAATTATTCATCATTTTCAATATTAATTCTTTCATTATCTGCCTCTTCTCTTAAAAAAGTGAGGTTATTTATCACTCGGCAGTGTTTCAAATAATTGAAGTAGGTATTGCAAAATGTCAAATTTAATATTTTTCGTTCGATTTTAGGACGAAAATGTAACAGTAAAAAAAAAAATCCGGAGCAGTGGAGCACTAGAAATTTTCGGTGCTCAGGCTCCAGTCCTACTCATGGTAAAACCCCATTGCTCCACTGTTCCGTGCTTCTGCTTTGAGCTCCGCTCCAACGCTATGTAACGCTTGTAACGGAACAAATAAAATACAGATAAAAGTTAAGCAAAAAAACTACTCAAGCATATTTTATGTGTAAATATCTTGGAAATAGTCAAACTTTTGATCAATCGACAAAATACACAGATACTTACATTAAATTATTAATACACATAATCCGTCGATATAACTCTGTGCACCCTGTTAAATGAAGTGTGTTCATAATGACTACATAATCCTTGTATGAAAGAAGACATCATATAACAATTTACGCGTTTTTGTAACGCGTAGTAAAAATAAATTGTTATTGTGATAACTGATAAAATTGAATACAGTTATGATTACATTCTCGTGTATGAATCCATTTACAAAACTAGACTTATGCTCACGTAGCGCATTAGTATACAGTTAACCTGCTGCAAAAAGGCAATCAATTTTTAATTATAACTACCAATTATTTAAATTTTTAGAAACTTAGTTTAAATGGTTCCTTTATCGTATGGTCACTGTTTACACTTTATTATAATTTATAATACCTACATGCACATACATTATCCGGAATTCCCAATTACGATAGCAATAATAATTATTGCTATATACAATATTGTAGGTAGCATCTTATGTAGTAGTAGTATCTAGGTATAATATACTGTTATTAACCTCAGTTACTCGATATCGATATTATGTCAAATGGAAATATCAACACTTTACAAAAAATGTACTTAGTGTTTTCTTGGAAAACAATAACCGTGATACAATACTAAATTATATTTATGCGTAGAGTTGGGTATTTCCCGAGAAAATATCAATCCCGAGATTCGGGATTTCCATAAAAGAATTCTCGAGAATTCTCAATGTACAATGAACAATTTACAAACATGTAAAAATCCTAAAATCAATGTAAAAACAGACAAATTCCAAAAAAAATGTTATTTTCTCATTTATGTAAGAAGACAAACAAAATAGAAGTAGGAAAACAAAAGTAATTCAAAACATTACTTATTAAAATAGAATTTCAAAAAACACAGACTGTCACTCGCGTGCGCTTTTGAAACAAAAAAATCCCTGAAGTTGCAAAAATTGCGCGCTTTTCGAGTCTGATCAGTCTTTGAACATTTTGTGTTTTCTGTCCACTTTTTTCATATAGAAAATCGTTTTTTTTTAAATTATTATTTGATAATAAAGAAATCCCGAATCCTGAGAAAAGATTGTCGAGATCCAGGATTTCCCAAAATGTTAAAAAATTCAATTCTCGAGATTCGGGATAGAAAATCTTGAAAATTTCTCGAGAATTCCCGTCGGGAAATTCCCGAAACCCAACTCTAGTTATGCGGAATGACTGTTTAACAAAATTTGATACTTATACCCGAATGAGTCGCATGCACTGCTAGAAGAAACTGAGACCATTCTACAAAACATTGTTGTAATCTCACTCCATTTTACCGTAAATATTTATTTATAATTAATTTTAATATAAGGCAAGTTTATAGTACTAATTCCATTTTTCTTAAATATTAAACTGGACCGGTTTCATCCCGTTCAATGGTCCAATACTCTATTTTATACACAAGGCGGATATCGGTAGCTATTGATGGTAGTTTATCGTATTTATGTATTGAGGTACCTATTATAATTGTTACAGTAAGTTAGCCATCTAAACTGTCAAAACTGTCTATCTCTCTCCAAAAGTTAACACACCCAAGAGAGGGTTTGTTAAAACATAGCATTTTTTAACAGTTTAGATGGTTAACTTATTATAACAATTAACCGCCTCAATACATAAATATGATACAACTACCGTTAATAGCCATCTTGTGTATAGAATAGACCCATTGATGGACGTTATCAACTAGATTCGTTATGCATTAAAAATAGTTCATGTAACTACTGATCACTTTGATGATTTTGACACATCGGCTCAAAAAAAACTGTCAAATAATTAATTTAAAAACAGTGTAGTTATTTATTGATATTGACATATTATAAGTTTATTTTGCTTCGTGTGGAGCCAAAATACTGCAAATATAATACATTTTAATCTCCAATAATAATAATTTTAATATTCAGACATGGGAAGACTATCGAATCATTCGATACCGACAAAAAATACCGATTCCTTTTTCACGGTCCTATTTACACCATCACAAAAGTTTTAGTTTTTTAATGTTTATCAACATCACCGACTGCTGAATAAATACCTCTCCAAGCTAATTCCATTTTTTTCGATCACGTGTGTTGCATTGCCATGTACTTCCATAAAACATTACTATTTCATCGGCCGTTTTCTACCTCTTGAACAGAACTGGATGACTAGATTTATCCAGATATTGTCCCTTATTCGAATTATATGTCTTACCTATTTCTATTTAATATTTTTACCAAAGTCTATTACGTGTTTTACTGTTATAATTTTACCTGTTAATTAATTGCTACTGAAAAGGCTAGTAAATTAAATTATGAACGCTTGTGATTATTACAATGCAATTAAAATATCACCTTATTAATGTACCTACATAGCTTTGATATATAATCTAAATTTCCGGTAAATTCGGTATTATAATATGAGAACAAAATAATGAAGCTTTTAAATAACCGGTGTGTATACTTATGTACGCCCGTTAGAAGTTATACTTCTTTGGCGTAACAAAACAAAAACAAAACTTGTGATAAACTAGATTCTTTGACTAGCTCTTAATTGTCTTGTTAAATTACACACTCAAGAAAAAGGACCGCTTAATGGAACGCCGTTGGTTAATTTCTATACACTTTAAGTTATATTACTAAATTATATAATGGTTTCTCGTTGTTTTTATTTTTAAAGTACCAACTGTCACTCTGACGTTTAATCGTTTGTTTACGTAAGGAATTGCAAATGGCCGACAATAATATAATACTGTATAATCGTCAAGATTGCAGTATCATACTATTGCGTAAAGGTAGTGCGTTCGGCTGATAATCGAACAATCGGTGGTTCGAATCCAATCGAGTGCGTTTTTTTCGTGTGGAAAAATAAATTATGTGTTACATGTCACACGCCAAAAATACACTCTGATCTGATTTTCCAAACGCGCCAAAAGAAGTATAACTTCACAAAGTTCATTCAAGAAAACTATTCACAGTGTTAAGCACCCCTCCCCCCATTTTGAACAATTTTTGAAGGGGAAATAATATTCGCCCTCCATACCTAGTGGCCTCGCGCATAAGCTCCAATCGAGCTTCGCACTTACTCAGATCGGCCATGAATAGATTGATATCCAACGATGCAACGTTTGCTCATCCACGCCGATATGATACAAGGATATGCAGCAAGTAAATAGGTTCAACACATGAGACTTCTCGGCGTATAGTGATATAATGGTATCAGATATTATAATTTAATCTGTGCTTAGGCATGTGGCATCGGATTCACGATTATCGGAGATTCCACTCTCTGGTATTACCCTATTATTAGTTATCATAGATTGTTGGATTAATTATTTATTTTTTGTCAAAATTTTTGAAATGAGTTTCTAGAAAAATGTGGTGTGATTTTTTTGCACTTTTTTTCTATATGCAGAAAAAGGCATTGAAATTCTATTTTCACAATATCTAGCGTTTTTCCTGCCAAATAGTAGGCAACACTGGTTGCTGTATAATGAGAAAAGATGTATCCACATCATATAGGAAGCCCTGTTTACAATATATATATAAATAAAAAAAATGTGTGACCTACAGATCAAGAGCACAAAGTGTTGACCTTTTCGCAAGTGTGGGCTCCATAATTTTAGCTAAATATAAAATTGGGAAATACCTAATATTTCAGCGGAAACTATAAACAATATATTATTATACGATTCGCAAACGATATAATATTATTACGAAGCAGACTTAAAGGTCAAAATCACTAAAACGAAATGATTTGAAAGAAAGGCACAAATAATATAAAATTTGGCTGAAAAAATGTCGCATTTTTAAAGGTCACAGGCTGCGAAATTAAGTTTGTAAATTCCGCCCACTCTGTCGAACATTGTGTTGAAAATTTATAGGATGGTGTTCTATTTATAAATTTTAGGACGTGCATAGTTAAAAAAATATTAAAGCAAAATTTTATGAATATTTGAATACAGAATATTTGAAAATCTTCGTTATAATGATTTTTCAGTGAAAGTTCTTATTAACTGGGTATTCAAAATATATTTAATAGATAATTACGATTTAAATTATGTCATTAATAAATTTAAAAAAAATCTTAATTGTATAATATCTAAGTATCATACATTATAATGAGTCGGTTTAATATTAAGCATATGAATTTTGCCAAAATCAAAGTTACCTCATAATACAGTTGTATGCATAATTAAGGTGCCGAGTTATAAACCAGTGCGAGTACGAGAGTAGTTTTAACACCACCGCATACATATTTAGTAACATCCTCCGAACTTTATGAGTTCGTCTATCTAGTGGACTTAGGGCATCTTTATTGTCGTTTAGTGTCCCTTAGGTACCAGTGTTTGACGGCATTCATTCAGCGGTAGTCCACTCGCCAAGCGACATATTCAGCCCATTTCCATTTCATCTGCTTAGCAACCTTTGTCATCTATTTGTTTAATTTGTGGTCTTTCCACATTATGCCCAGCTATCTGTTATTATTTAATGTTACCAACGTTAAAAATACGCGTCGCGTTTCACACTCAATACAAACTTTTTTACAGCGTCCCTCATCTTGAAGCAGTGACGAAGGGTGAATTTAAAGAAGAGAGAGAGAAAAAAATCATACTTGTCAGTTACACTTACGGAAAATAAGATGATAATACGATATTACTATTGATGAATACGTAGGTACACACTAATGACAACGACATACTAATTCGATGAAATTTCAATAGGTTACTGCCGGTATAAAATTGAGCGATGAGTTTGAATTATATTTTCCTAAGCACTTATGTAGATAAAATAAATTTTTATTTTTAAACCTATTTAAGTATATGTGATTGAATGCCATACAATTTTTTTAAATTATCTTATTATTACTTATTTTGGATAAAGCTGCAGTCATAGACAACAAAAATATACGCAAAGATTTTAGGCTTCACCTTTCGAGCCTACCGTATTGCATACATTTCAGTAGACGGGGCTGAGGTCACGTGACATGACGGTTATACAAAATAAATCTGAATTCCTAACAAAATAATCGTACAAATTAATACAATAGTTGAAGACAGATGGCGTTGTCGCATATATTTTACCTTTTTCCGAATTCTAAATAAAATACCTACTTGAAAATTTGACGACAGATAGATCTGATAAGGTAGGCTTTAAATCATTGCCTCATATAGAGCCTTCACCACTGCCTTAATCTTAAAGGTAAACCACTTCCTATTATTTTTGTGTTAACTACCCGATTTTAATCGTCATCTTTTTGTTCATTTATATCTATAAACTTTTTTTTATTATTTACACATATTTACAGTAGAAATGTAGAGTAAACACTCGTATCAGGCAGTGAGTAGTGTCTACATTTTTTTGAGTTCATGTGTGGAATCCAGGGCAAAGCAAGGCCGTTCAAGTGAGAGTGAAGTCGGGCAGTGGGCGGGGTGGGGGCATTCTCTCGGCCCAACCGCTGCCTAGCGACTAACTTGTTGCAGATTTATTTAATTCTACTTGCATACTAACTTATTTCTCATTGTATTCACCGGTAGAATTACTAAAATAACTTGCATTACAGTGGGTATTAATTAATAAAGAAATTAGTAGTTTGCCGTAGTAATTAACACATTATAGTTGACTAACACTAGTCAAACTAAATTAAGCAAAACTAATTAAGATTTCTTTAACTATTCACTTATAACATAATTATTCGTGAACGAAGGAACGCCCAGTTTGTCTTTCTTTTATTCGGTCATTGCTTTTAACTGGTAGATAATATTATATTGTTACTGTCAAATAATTTTTTTTCAACCTCTCATCATGATAATGCTGGACCTGCCTCAGCCATTTACTGCGGATGCCTCAATAGTCTCAACCTGACTTACTTTTACTATAATCTAGGCCCTATGGCATCGGGGTGAATATCGTAGTGTTATTCTTACCCCCGATGTTAAGTTTAAAGTTCTGAAGGTTGCTTGTGTCTACGTGACATGGTATGTTCGGACATGATGAATAATACACGAGTTGGTATTTTCTTGGTTTTATTTTGAAGTAATAATGTTCGGATAAACACGGCACTAATAATAACACATTGATTTTAGTTTCAATTGAAAGGTTTACATTAATTTTCAATTTAGATACGGTGAAGACAGAACAGTGGGGCGTGTCGACTACATTATAGAAAGGCCGAAAGACAAATGTATCCTAGGAACGTTCAATGACAACTGTTCCATTTCCGTTTGCGTTATTGTCTATGGTGTATCAATGACCATATACAACAACATGACAGTTGTAGAGTTATATATAAAAACTCTACAAGGGATGTCCAATTTCAAGTATGCTGTGATCTATTATTCAGTAACAAAAATAGCAGTGACTACTAGACATTCCCATTGTCATTCTACAACTTGACCAAGACACTGAGACGTTACAAATTACACAACAACACTAATTGTCTCTCATTAACACAATATATAAATACTCAATTTTCCATTCGTCGTGAAAACCATAAGTTCTGATCATCGTTTGGGCACTCATTGCACTCATCGTCAACAAGTTCTGCAAAGAGCCTATTGTGTAACGGTATGGGAAAACAACGTCTCAGTTTAAAGCGCAGGGATTCACAGCTTCTTTTTTATCACTTATGTGATATGCCGTGATTGATGCGATACGAACCAAGTAATACGACGAGGTCATATGGAGCTCTTCATGGTTAATTATTATTGAATGAATCTTATGTAAGCTGGTAAAAAAAAATTAAATTGGAATGGTTAATATCTCCTTTTCAAAATATTATATACTGAATGTATATGCATTTTTCATTTTTCGATCGTGATCGACAAACACCCATCTTGCGATCGATGCGTTGATCAAGATGGCCTGCTATAAGCCAATAGCAGCCTGCTATAGCGTCCTGTATGATCATTTAATAACATGTATGACAGTGCCGTAATCAAAATCTGAATTTGTGAGAACTATGATGAAATCAAAGGTTGTGTTGTGACGTTTAACAATTATTTTTTATGTAATTTTAATATAAGAAACACCTCAACAGTGGAATGATTAATTTATTCTGATCACTAATATATGTTTAAACAAGCTGTTATAAGTTAATACACCTAGAATCTACGTAATTTTATTTTTTAAGTATAAAAGTCCTGTGAATATAATGTATTTACATTTACAAAATGGTCCCCATCGGCCCCGAACTTCCCGCACCCCGGGGTCGTAATTTCGCCACAAATATTTAGGATACTTACTTGTTAAACAAGAAGCTACATAATTATGTTATGTATTATCTAGAAATACCCAATAATCTCTTAAATTAGATATAAATTTCTAATTCTTGCAAATACTTACTTAGGAATAGCTAGAAGACTTTGCAAGTGACATGGATTTGTGGAGATGGACATGGTCAAAGTAAAAGAGGTATTATTACTTTTGTGTTTTTATCAATTACCCAAAAACTTTATCAGTTATTAATATTTTCCGAATGGCAGAGTTTCATAATTTTAAAGGTTTTATTTTATACAAAAAAAAAATTGTAAACAATTGTTATTAGTATTTTATTTTGAATTTTCCACGTATGAAAACCATGTGTAAATGCGCTGACAAACATGCAAGCTTATCCGTGTTTGAGGGTTTATTTACTATTCCATCGGAAGTAACAACGTGTTGTCTCGTAAAACATATATTTGATCAAAACTACATTGAATTTTAAAGCAATCTGTAAACATAGGTCAACAAACAAAATGCATCAGCTGTATACCAGCAAAAGATTATAAACCACTGTGAAATTTATTTTTTGTCGTAACGGGCCATCCATATAATATGACGTCACACGATTTTAGATTTAACCCCAAATTTAACTTCATTGCAAAACTTTTTACACCATGTCTAAATTAGGTAATTCAAAATTTTGACCTCCCGTCCCCAATCATTGAAAAACAAATTTGTTGAAAATTATCGAGTTCACGGAAAATTCTATTGTCAGAAAAAAAAATGATGCAATATTCTCTACAATCCACTCTATCTTCTTCGTTATGAATAATAATATCATATCAAACCTCTTTAAGCCGTGATGTTATAATATATGGATGACTTTCCAGGTAGATTACCCAAAAATTAATAGGAACTAGTTTAGCCTACTGTGGTGTAACAGAATAGTATACGTGTTAAAGAATATGTTGTTTTTAATCGTTACTTATTTAAGCTGTATGTATTAAAGTATGTGAATTAAATTAAATGCGCATTCAATATTTAAGGAATGTCGGCGCACTTTATAAATTGATATTAGGCCTGAAAATAATAAAATGAACCCTGTTTAAAATCTTTGATCCACGTCGATTGTCGACTGACTTTCACAATACACACAATTCACAACTTATTACTCTGTGGACGACCCTTATATGACTACCTGCACATGCTTTAAATACATTATCCCGACAAAGTTACATACTTACTGTTATCTTTTTGTCTGTTGAAAATATGTTTTTTCTCGGAATTGTTGATATTGAAAATAATTTATGGCTACTTAATTTCGTACGAAAGAGGTAATTCTCGCATATATATAATATTATGTGCTGCAAAAGTATAATAAGGCAAGCAGGTTTTAATAATTTTCCCATGCATTAAATTTGCATGCGATTTTTTTGTATGGAAATTTAATGACAACACCGTTGTTGGGCAAATTGGAATACAGGGAGACCAGGACAAAAACAACCAATTATCTTTACAAATAAAGCATGTCTAACGATACAATACAATGTTTTTTTTACTAATCGATTAGTTACAGATGTAGGTATATTAAAATATGTTTTTTTTTTAATTGGTGTCAACACATAAGAGAATGGTTAACAGCAGCAATTTGTAACGGCGTCATCAATTCATCAAATTTATCCATAACAAATTAGTGCTATTAGACAAATGAATAAAAATAATCAGACGTGTTTGTTTTAATATTTTTAAGTGTACCTATATATTATTATTATTAATGCAGGAATTCGCTTAAGTAAGCAACAAAGTAAGCTTGAAACATCAGAAAGACACAGAGAACATTCAATACTGAAATAGAAAAATCGTACATTTAATTTAATTAAAAAAAACATTAAGTTTAACATAGAAAAATGTATTCGTCCGTTATTTTACAACGTTTTCCTTAGCTCGTATTATTATTTGTCCGGTACAAATCTTGCAATCGATGTTTAACTAACTTTCCGACTAGCTAGATATTTGAAACTTTTAGAATATATAAGAACACGATGCCAATGCATTTTTTTAATACTTTTAGCCATCTTTAAGTACATTTGAATTCATTTTCAGTTAATTCTGTTTTGTATGAAAAGTTATTTCGACACCATTATCGGTTGCGAGGGGTCTGGGGTCCTAGCAACAATATGACATGTCAAGTAAAAAAAAAATTGATCGTTTAAGGTAGTCAAGTCAAGTTTATATGGTTCAACAAAATAAAAAGTTCTTTTTATCTTGTAATTATTATTTATTTAATTTAAAAGTCATATTCTTTTTATTATGTGTAACTAAACAGTTAGACAATTATTTGAGACTTTTAACAAGCGTATTAGTGAGGTTGCCTTGCGAAAAAAATGTGCTTATTAAAATTTAAAAAAAAATAATCTCTCTTATTTATACTGTTAAGTGCTCTCCATAATAATTTTATTTGTATCCATTTGTTAACAGCATGTCAAATAAAAGAGATACTTATTTAAAGAGATTAATTCACTTAGAAAATTATTTTCATGTACCAAATAAAGGCAGAATTTAAGTGAAAGTGAAAGTTGGGAGTGTCTCACTTCGTTTGATGGATCAATCTTATCTCCGTATCTAGATTGAGTATCCTAGATTGTAGACATAATGCATAGTTGCACAAGATATTGAATAGAGGAGGCGCATTTTATCTGATTGATTCCATCAGATGTTAATACTTTCTTGTTTCCATGTTCGCCTCTTGCGTGAACAATATAAACATCAGACGGCGTTTTGTAAGCCCGGTCGGACATTGAAAACCGTCTCGACTGGGATATGATCATAAAACAAAATCGGGCGCATTGTTGCAACTGTCTTATTTATGCTGTGCCCACATTGGCAACAAGTTGCTGGCAACTTAACCCAATGCTTACGGGCCGCACAAAATTGTGTTTTTGCTAATTACTTTTCAAATGCAAATTAACACGTTAATTACAAAATTAATTAAAAGGGCCCTTAAGCATTGTGTAAAATTTCGATATGCCGCGACAGTGACAGTGAAACGAATGAAAACAAAGCTTCACATTTTGTAGTGAAATTTGTTGCTACGACTCGAGCTGTTTATTTTTTTAAACTAAAGTGACGCATTCGATCTGTGTGCGGGGGTACATTAAGTTACATATTATTGTGTTTTCTGAATACCAACAAAATCACATATTCTCCATGTCGCAGTCGGAACGAGTTTAGATGTGCAACCTGGCTTAGAGTTAGTGTCATTTTTTTTATAATTTCGAGAAAATCTGACATATACCTGGTATGTTTTTTTTTACACCATGTCCGATCTTTACTACTTTATTGTTTACTGATTCAACCATTGACACGTTAATATTAAACATTAAATAGGTATTTTAAAATTATTTAATATAATATTATTTGAATTATAAAAAATTAAACCTATTTTTGAAACACCATGTGTTTACTGAGATTATAAAAAATATATGATACTACAGTAAGTGCAAAAAATTACAACAACATTCATTCTTAAATACCATTCTGAAGTGTTTTCACATTGGAATTACAATAATTGTGTATTATCTGAAGTTGTCGACATATTTTGACTTATTTTTATAACCGCAAATGATAACATCTTAATTTATTGTCGGCAAGTTAGAAACATGTGAATTATTTTTATTTCTAATATTCTGACCTAGTCACTAGTCAGTTACTATGTAATGAACCGCATTTCGCATTCAATTTGAAGAACGAGGATTTGCTATGCAACATTGAGGTGTTTTGATAGGTATTCACCGCATATCAACATGTTTTTTTGTTATTCATTGAATAATAAATTAATACATAAGTACGACTCGTACGTTAAAAATAAAATTTGGAGGGATCCGTACGACATCAAAACTAGTAATGTAATTACGATGATTTAAAATTACATGTATTAAGGTCGCTAATATTAACGGAATTTGAAATAACACCTCAAATATTAGGATATTGCCACTTGATTAGTGAATTATTGGTAGCTCAATCAGTACAATTTACTGGCCTGATAGATGTATGATTTAGATATATTTTTATTTTGAGGTTATTTAATAGATTATTATTTTAAATATTCAAACAATTCACAGTTCTCTCAAAATAATAATGCATATTTTTTTATTCATTCATTAGCAGTTTTCATTTGTGGATATTCATTTTTATAACTATTGCGGGCTTTTGCCTTTTTCAAGACGATGGATTTCGGGGTTATGTCACTTGCAGTGACGTCCTGTGGTGGCAGGCAGACTATGCGCCGCATAGGGAAGGCAGTTATCGGCACACCCGAGAAGGAATCAATCGGTTTATAGAATTTACAAATTTATAATTATACATCATACATATATTTTGATTAAAGAATTAATCCAGTGTACTGATTGAGCATATCTGATTTTTGAATGATGAAACTGTACAAATAGACTTAATAGAATTACAATTTAATAACGCATATGGTATTTTGAAATGAACCAATAACAAAGGTTTTTTGTTTTGGAGAAATGGACTACCTACTCCGGTAAATGCATAAAATTTATTCCATGAAAAACTAATAGCATTCCGTTATTATTATTATTACTTAATTGTGTTTAATAAATCTATGAGAAGTATATAATATTATCATTGCATTAAACATTTTGTGATTTAAAATAAGTGCGAAAAACGAATATCAACAGCAATATCTAAAAAAAATAGGTCACACAGGTTTATTAATATCGAAGGGGGGTGTTATTTTAATCTGTCTTAGGGCGGCACTTTGCCTATTAACGTCACCGGTCAAAGTTTATACTCATATTTATTATCCGAGCTTTTCATTCATATCATTATGAACTGCAATATCGTATTCATAACGAAATATTATTTAATTAAATAGCAAAGTTAGCTACACAGAGCATACTATATGCACTACATGTTGACGGACAGGATTTTGGATGTGCGAGTGTCATACGAAAATGAAACACACAATAAGTATGTGTTGCAATCTTCAAATACACTAATATTCAATGAACGTCAGTGCATAAACCGACAGCAGTTAAAACGAATTACAAGTTTAGTTAGAATGACGTATTTTTGATACGTGTTTAAATTTATCCCATATTCTTCCACACTCGAGATCGGTTGCCCGTTACTCCACACCCTTTAGGTATTTCAGTTTTCATTATTTCTGTGTACCCTGGTTAGCTACGTTGATTTTGTAAACTGCACTGCACAATCGTATATTATTATATACCTACTTACCCACTATTTTTTTTGTTACCTACAAATAGTTTACCTCCACTTATATTATAAATACTTAGCGTATTTCTACCCTAGTAGATATAATAATTAATACTCAAAATGAATTCGGCGTTCCTAATATAATCATTCTTCTATATTATTATGCATTATTTGTCTAAGTATTATTTCTTTGCGATTATATGGTTGCACTTTGAATATTAAACTGTACTGTATTGGTATTAAATACTAATGACTGGTAGATTATAAATAAAATATAATGATAAAATTGAAATTGATCCGACACGATAATTACATAAAGCCTGACTCCCACTTGAAAAAAATGTATTGATTCATCTTAAATACTACGTAATAAACATGTCACTGACAAGAAATCGGTAGCATTTATTATGCACAAAAAAACAGAAAAGTAATCAAATCATTGGCGTGCAGACAGTTGGTTATTATTTTTTGCACATTAGTGCATTAAATCTGGAAGTATTTTTTTATAGCCTATCAATTAAATCATCAGTTATTAGCCCAAACTGTATTATTCTTTATGTATTTTTTTGTGAATGAAATTTTATTTAAAAACTTGTAGTGCAATGCAGTGTGCAGACAAAATAGTAGTAATTTTAATTTACAGGTGCCACTGCTAATTTATAATAATATTTAACATAACATGTGATTGATTATGCATTTAAGGGTTAATAACATTATACATTATTTATATTATAAAACATGGAAAATTTCTGACAAAAAGTTGTGCATATTTATCTAAATTATTGGTCCATCATCACGTTTTATGCAAAAGTTATTCATTTTTTATTTGCATACTATTATATAAAACAATAATTCAGAAGTTTTAAGTAGAATTAAAAAAAAAATCATTCTGAATTATATATAAATATATTATATTCTAATGGATTTAAGTTTTGTACTAAATTCCATTTGAGTAATTTTTGTACTATGTGCCTGAAGATGCCGAAAGGCGAAACGCGGGTCGCAATAAACGACTCAAATGGAATATCCATTAGAATTTAAATTTAAACTCCTTCAAGTACCTTCGTTCAATAGTATCTATTAATATTATATATATATATATATATATGATATTATTGTATTTCTAATTAACTTGCTTACTTAGGTACCTATTTTACTCGTCTGTCCCTTGTATTTCGGTGGTTTGTATTACGTGTTTTATTTAGACATGAATTTGATCTCAATTCTTTACTGCCATTTGTTTCCGATACAACAACTCACGATGATCTTTGATATTATGGTGAACTGCATACGTATATTTTTCCGGAAAGGACATTTTTAATGTTCAAAATATATCTTAAGTGTAATATATGTTGAATCTGAGTCCAATTTAAATATTATCTAATTGATGTGATATGATTGCTATGTCTACCTACTTCTCATCATTTTAGTACACACACACACCCATTTTCATATTCCGATACGCCATTGTCAGATTCGGTAAAAAATCGAACAATGGTTCACATATGCTGTGGAATATTATTTTTTCAGAACTATTATGAACACACGGGTCGTCGAATGTCACTGCCAGAGGTGAGCGATTCAAGTTCAACGTACTTCTCTTGTAAACCTTATGTAATCTTTTGACAATAATACTTATTACCATTATATACACTACACAGCAAAGGTGAGCTATTTTTAAAAGTATTTTATGGAATGTTAAATAAAATTTATGTAACCGATGTAAAGACGCCATTGCGGTCGTTGATGAAATCGTGTCTGGAAATTTGTGTGTGTGCGGTTGTTCATAATATCACAGTTCATTGTGAGGTGGTGTATCGAAAATATATGGTCATATACTCATATAGTATAGTGTTCAAATTCATATCTAAATAAAACACTTCAAAATATGCAATAAAACTCACTGGAATACAGGGGAAAGACAGAATAAAATAGGTAGGTAAGTAAATTAGAAATACGATCAAATCGTGTATATTTATAGAAAATTTTGGTGTGTGCTCGTAAGTATCAAGTCGTAGCTATAAAATATCAGATACTAATGATAATAATAAATCCGATAATAAAGCATTGTTTATTAGAGTATACGCTTCACAACTTTGGACTCCGGCTCTAAGATGAAAATGATGTACTTACCGACTTAATATATTATTCTAAATATATATTTTGAAATATAATATCTAGGTATCTATTTATTTATGTATTTATTACCTACTACATATTTTGTGTAAGTGTCAAGTGCAAATCATTGGATCGAATTCTATGCGAGGTAATAAGGCAAAGAGGCGTATCAGTGTAGTAAAAAGTGCAAAGTTATAAAACGTATACACTGAACTCCCCATTTACACGGTAGATACGTTCCACGCGATACCGTGTTACAAAAAAACGTGTAAAAAAGTAAAAACTAAAATACTTAAATATTAATCAATAATAATTCAAAATTATTCACTATCTTCTTCACTTCTCAACCAATTGCTTGTGCCACAGTTATGATATCTGAATGCAGTTCAGTTGTGTTCGGGCTAATATCGTTAGTTTTAACACATTCTGGTTAAATTGGTCTCCAACATGCATTCAGAGTTGATGGTTTTGCACCATGTTATATTGAATTCGTGTAAAAAAACCGTGTAAAAAGGGAGTTCAGTGTACTCTACCCGGAGCAGTTCTGTGTAACTGCACTCACACCTATCACGGGCTTCTTAAGCCCTGAAATGCAAAGTTTTCCTCTGCTAACTTTCTTGATGATCTTTCCTATGATAATGCGTTGGGGAATACTGTATTCTGTCCTCTCATAATGTAGCCGAGGAACTGTAGTTTTATGGTGTTGATACCACGCTAAACTTTTCGGTCATTTCCCATTGATTTAAAATTCAAATCCAAATCAAACACTTTCCTGTCGAATAGATTTTCCAAAATGGAAGTTACTATACAAGATTCCAGTTAGGTTATATCCGTGATACAAAATGTCCTGGAATTATCAAAGAGTTGTTTTTTGAAGTTATACTTCTTTTGGCGCGTTTGGGAAATCAGACCAGAGTGTATTTTTGACGTGTAACATGTATCACATAATTTATTTTTTCACACGAAAAAAAACGCACTTGATTGGATTCGAACCACCGATTGTTCTGTTATCAGCCGAACGCACTGCCTTTACGCTACAGTATGATAATGCAATCGTGACGATTATACAGTACAATATTATAGTTTAGGATTGTTCCGTTGCCTAGGCAACGAATTTATTATTGTCGGCCATTTGCAATTCCTTACGCAAACTCACTATTAAACGTCAGAGTGACAGTTGGTACTTTAAAAATAAAAACAACGAGAAACCATTATACGAGGGTGGGTCAATAATTCCTTAGAAAAAAGCATTAAAACAGTTTTTATTTTTGTATTTTTTTTTTATTTCTCAACATAATCTCCTTGGAGCTCAATACACTAGGTTAGACGTTTCTCAATTTTTTTTAAACCGTCAGAAAAATAAGTTTTCGGAAGGTCCTCAAAATAAGCATTTGTCCGATCGATGACTTCTTCATTTGAAAAAAAACGTTGTCCACTTAGCCATTTTTTTAAGTCGACCAATTCGAACTTCAATTCTTCAATTTTAGCCATTGATCGTAAACATGTGTGAACACACGGGCATTGTCCTGATGAAAGGGGATTTTTTTCCTGTTTAAATGTGGCCGTTTTTCTTCAATTTAGTTTTTTAGCTGGTCCAATAAAGATGCATAATAATCCCTTGTTATTGTTTTTCCTTTTTCCAAATAGTCAACGAAAATAATTCCACGTGCATCCCAAAATACAGTAGCCATAACCTTACCAGCTGATTTTACGGTTTTCGCCTTCTTTGGACATGGTTCGCCTTTCGCAATCCACTGCTTTGACTGTTCTTTCATCTCGGGAGTATAGTGGTGTATCCATGTTTCATCTACAGTCACAAAGCGACGAAAAAATTCATCCGGATTGCGTTGCATGAGCAACAACAGGGCTTTAGAGGCCACCACCCTATTGCGTTTATTGTCGACTGTGAGCAAACGCGGCACCCATCTTGCAGAAAATTTTTTCATGCCCAATATGTCATGTAAAATAGAAATGACGCTACCTTTTGAGATCCCTGTAACCTCAATTATCTCACTCAACTTTAATCTTCGGTCACTTAACACCATATCGTGGATTTTATTGATCATTTCTGGTGTAGTCACCTCTACAGGACGTCCTGAGCGTGGTTCATCCTTTGTTGATGTACGACCACGTTTAAATTCATTTAACCAGTTATAAATAGTTGCAAGTGAAGGAGCAGATATGCCGTGAACTAAATCCAACTCATTTTTTATTTCCTTTGCTGTTAACCCTTTTATATTAAAATGTTTAATAACAGCTCTAAACTCAATTTTCTCCATTTTCCATTTTTCCATTTTCCACAAGCAATTTTTTTTTTTAAATGTACGAGAAACACACAACAACCCGACCAATTTGATTGAAACTTCGCAGCATACTGAATCGGTAGTGCCGCTGCATGAAAACAAACCGCTTACAGTACTAGTCGCGCCACCTGTCGGCTTTTCTAAGGACTTATTGACCCACCCTCATATATCATAGAAATAAATCAACATCGTTCCAATAAGCGGTCCTTTTTCTTTAGTGTGTAATTTAACAAGATAATTAAGAGCTAGTCAAAGAATCTAGTTTATTACAAGTTTTGTTTTTGTTTTGTTACGCCAAAGAAGTATAACTTCTAACGCGCGTACATAAGTATACACACCGATTTTTTTTATTGCACACAACTTTTTCCACCCCTCCTAAAGATTATACATTTCCCCACTCCCGTTCCAATACGTTTTTTGTGTATAATTATGATATTTAATCTCAATTAATGTTATTTCATGCATATACCGGCAGTCCCAGAAGGACCCAACCAGACATATATATACCAACCTTATAAAGCTGAGGTTTGAAGTTCTACGATGCTACACTGTTCAGTAATTGTTTGTCAGCCATCAACAGTGAACGCTATCAGTGAATTTGTAAACAAGGAAAAAATGGTCATCGTTATGTGATACAATACTTTCATTTGAAATGCTTCAATCCAACCAATATCAAAGCGGCGCTAGATTATACTCTGGGGGTGTTTGTTCCTTTGTTTTCAACAGTAAAATATTGGGTAGCCGAGTTTAAACGAGGCCGGACAAGATGCCAAGACGAACATCGCAGTGGTCGATCAAATGAGGTGACCACGCCAGAAATGGTGACGAAAATCCACAAAATGGTATTGGATGAACGTCGACTGAAATTGCGCGACTATCAGACATGGTAGGCATTTCAAAAAGTGCTGTACATCACATATTGACTGAAAATTTGGACATGAGAAAGCTGTCCGCAAGATTAAAGTGAAGATGCCGCGATTACTCATAATGGAACAAAAACAGCATCGTGAGAATTTTCAATCGAGTGTTTGGCGAAATTTTACAGCAATAAAGCAGAGTTTTTGCATCTATTCATAACCATCGATGAAACATGGATCCATCACTTCACACCTGAGACGAAGGAACAGTCAAAACAATGGACTGAAAGGGGATAATCGGCTCCAAAGAAGGTGAAGACAGTTCCATCTGCAGGCAAGATCAGTTTTTTGGGATGCGCGTGGGTGGGCGTTTCATTGATTATGTTCAGAAAGGAAAATCAATCAACGGTGTGTATTAAGAAAACATATTGCAGCGTTTGAGTGATGAAATCAAGAAAAAACAACCGCATTTGGGGAAAAAGAAAGTTTTGTTTCATCAGGACAGTGCACCAGTTCACACATCCGTTATCGGGATGACCAAAATCAATGAGTTAAAGTTCGAATTGCTTCCTCACGCAACCTATTCGCCAGATTTAGCCCCCTCGGGTTATTTTCTGTTTCAAAACTTGAAAAAATGGCTCGGTGGTAAAAGATTTGCCAATAATGAAGAGGTGGAGTCTGCGGTTGATGGCTATTTTGAGGAGCTCGACGATTCTCACTATAAACAGGGTATCGAAGCTATTGAACATCGCTGAGAAAAGTGTATCGACCTAAAGGGAGACTGGGTTTGGGTCGAAATCCCGAAGGCCGAAATCCCGAATGCCGAAATCCCGAAGCCCGAAATCCCGAAAAATAAACAAATATAAACAATAATAATTTTCAACCAGCGGTACCCAAATAGGCGGTGCTTTTTCTAAAGTGTGTAATTTTACAAGATAATTGAGACTAGGTAGAGAAATAAAGATATTTTTTCCAGAAATTTTTTGTGTTTTCTTTGTTAGGTAGGATACTTCTGGGACTACCCTCGTACTTACTAAACAATATATATGCTCATATTCTTTAACACAGGTTTCTCTTAATAAATCTCAAGTGTGCGATTGCACCAGTAAGTGTTATTAAATCAAACAAATAACATTCAATATCTAGTTCGAGTTTCCTGTCCCGGAATTTTCCCAATAATTATTATTAGTGACCCTACACCCAGTTCGAATATTCCAGAAAGTGTAGAAATAAATTTCTTTTAACCTTGACTATTTTAAATTATAATATTTTAGTGATGGTCATGTCTTAAGAATTGTACTATAATTAAAACGTCAATATTGAGCCCGCACGTTATTTTACTTGACGATATTATTGTTTATTGTGGTTTGTTCTCACAAATTGGCAAAATAATAAATTAGGTACACGTATAACAAAACACCAAACCGCGAGCAGTAAAGCAATAAATAAATATGAGAAACAGAACCAAACATTAATAATTTACAAATCATCAACTCAATTCTTTCTTATATTAAGGTAAAATTTTATTTATTTCTAGTAAAGCTTCATCCCCCAGCCCCCCCTCCCTTGCTACCACTATCATCTGTTATTAAAAGTTTCAAATCGATAACAAAAAAATCAATTGATCTTAAAACTTGTTTGCAGGTACTCCTTATTTCAAGTACTAGCTCACCTCAAATTGTAATATAAAGTATCATCATTTCATTAGCACCGGTGTACTGAATTTCAAATATTTGAGTACACGAAAAATATGCAAAAATGGCTTTTTGAGCTGGACCTAATTGATATAATAATATTATATGGTATATTGTATATTATAATAGTTGTATCCATGCATTTGTGCCTTTGTATGAATAATACAATAATTAATTAGTTATATCCTAGATGCCCACGACGGCCGAGCAACTTACGCATCGGTGTATAATGTTGTGGGTCCCAGGTTTGAATTCTGGTCCTGGAAAATACACATTTAATGTGTGATCGGTGTCAGTGTATGGACCTGATAGATTTAGTAAGTGGCTAACATCCATTTCTCGTCAAAACAAAAATCTGTTAATAAAAACCCACTCTGTGCAGGCCGATTTCATCTTCTTAGAATCTGACATGGTGAAAAAAAATACCCTAGATCAGGAATTGAAGTCAAATGAAATACATGTTCTCTAAAATTAAAAATAAATTACATTATTAAGTATGTAGATACAATGAATTATTAGCTTTTGTGATCTTTTAAAAAACTTATTAAACATCATTTTAATAATACATACTTTAAAAAACACCTCAGATATTAAATTTATAATATACCCACTAGATTTTTTTTAATGGTACACCCGCCGATACTTGAACCCGTAAGCACTGGTTTTACGTTAATGTGCTTTAAGTCTGAAGTGATTAAAAATTATCTAGGTTCACCATAAACAAAAAAAAGATTTCTTAATATGGTCTCATGTCAAATTCTAGAATTCTCTAGATATATTTTAAGCTTGGCTAAATCTCGGTAATCGTTATGCGATATGAAAAAATTAATGCCATTTACAAAAATAAAACATTAAACTTAAAAACTGTACATTTTTCAGCTTCAAGCCTCTATTAAAAAACCAGCTTTTCAGTCATACGATTTTATACGTAGGATATACCTACCGATTGATATCATTTGCCCCGCTTGGACAGCGTATCATCCTCCAACTACTACCATGCCTCCCGGGGAGGTAAATGCCTTATTTTGGTACTTATACTGGTGTTGGTAATATACATTTAGTCCTGTTATCTTATGGACATATTTAAGAGACCTTCATACATGTACACAAATTCCACAAGCTTTCAACAGTACCCACATCAAAAATGTTAAAATAATTAACTTGAAAAGGATATTATATTAGATGTAGCTTGAGCTTACATGTTTGACATTGTAAGATGCGGGCGTGTTAACAGAAATTTATGCTATATCGATAATATAGTTCGTTGTAATATCGACACAATAACGGTATTATTGAACTCATTAAAAGGCTATTAAAAAAATCTATAAGTAAACGTTTGCAACAATCGATATTTGTATTTTTTGTTGTTTTTACATATTAACTAGATAACAGCCACACTACCTACCAATATTCACGCATATAGCCAGAACCTTTCAAAGAACAATCAAGGCCCAGGGCAACCAAGATTTTTGAGGCCCCATATCTATCGAAAGAAAATATTAAATGCTAGCTTTCGTTCGTGGTACTTACTATAATTTATTTCATTTCTGGAAACTTGTACGTATGCAGTTTGCCATATTACACTTCACTGTGAAATGTTGTATCGGAAATATATGGCCGTATACTAAAGACTGTCCAACCTCTTTGGGTCGTATAGTACTGACATAAAATTCATGTCTAAATAAAATACAGTTTTGTCAGTTTACACTTTACAGGAAACCAGCAGCAAACAAATTTTGAAAATAGCCGATATACTATATTGTTTTCTAGGCTAGGTTAGGTTAGGTTTTCATTCTTAATTCATGAATCTTGCCAAAATTAGCTATCAACATTGAATTATTGTTCATATTGAATCTAATAAAATTGGAGACCGTATAGTATACGGTCATCTCTTTCCGATCATGACGAATGCCACGGTGAAATGTTTTACGCACAATTTACATGTAACAAATTTATTTAGATGCACAAAATAAATCAAAAGCTCTCTCGATTTCGCACTAGCAAATTCGCAAAAGCTGAAATCGGGAATTCGTAATTTCATTGTTTTTTTTAAATACTTGACACAATGGGAGATTACTTTTTATAAAATATTTTTTTAATATAAGATATCTTTAAATGTGTCAATTTTTTTCAATATAATATATTAATCAACCGTAAGTTTTTGCGGGTGTGAATAAACCGAAGTGAGAGTTTCAGATAATAAATAAGGGTACTGTTCGGTTATACCGGAGCCAGCGGAAAACGCATTTTGAAAATAGCCGATAAACTGGATTATTTGTTAGGTTAACCTAACCAAACCTAACCTAACCTAACCTAACCTAACCTAACCTAACCCAACCTAACCGAACCTAAACTAACCCAAACTAACAAATAATCCAGTTTATCGACTATTTTCAAAATGCGTTTTCCGCTGGCTCCGGTATAACCGAACAGTACCTAAATAAGTGTTAATTTTCTAAAACCATTTCCACGTTGGTAATTGCAGGACTTGAAAAGCGAGAGTACAGTAGAATAGAGAGTGAGGCGTACATCCTCCATTGAACAAACGCGAACCGGAAACGATGAAAATTTCAATCACATCCTTAAGTTAATTAATACAATTTTTACCTTTTATGTATCAGTAATTGTCCGGAAGACAAAATACAAAGGTGAAGATTGTATAAACTCTAGTGCAATAGGTTGAATAAAAAATGTAAGTATTTATTTATAGGTACTTATAAAATATGAAAATAAAATCTTTTCAGATAATATTATAACAACGGATTTCCTTGAACCGCGGGTAATGGCGACCTTAGAGATTTCCACGGAAGATAGCAGCGCCATGACACTTGATAGTATTTCAGATGTCTCACAGAGGAGCCTGTGCTCATTAAATTTGCAAGGTATTGGTAAGCAAAGAATATAGCTATTTCAGAGATTGTTAAATCGTGGATAAATCTGAGATGTCAACAAATAGTTTTCAAATTTATTCGTCTCACAGATCATATTTCACGACGCCCTAAAAATATTAATTAGTGAAATGGATAAGCCTGGTGTTCTCCACCCAGTTTTTCAAACTTCGGAGCTAAAGTAGATACAGCTACCATATCAAGACAAAATATAGTACCATATTACTTTATGTCTCTGCGTGCGACCACTAAAACCCGTGTGAATACATTTGACTTCGTTTATTTGAGTTGATTACATTATTATGTATTTTTAATTTGGACTTCTGTGCGTGACTGTGAAATGTGTGTGCTTTCTACCAAAGCCATATGCGTTGTAATGCGATACAATTTGTCAGTGTGTTGTTGTCACTTCCGAGGCCTGTTACGGACTGGCTAAATCGGGGCCGCTACTTTTTTATGTGAAGGCATTAACTACCTCTACTACATTGTTTCGCTATAAGTTTTGCATTACACACACACAGACCGTCAGCACTGCAGGCGAAGAAAACAAATCGACACCACGGAATCTACTCATAAAATATGAATTATTCGCTTTTATTACCCCAATCAACGCAAAGCCTTCTTATTACACCAGACATCATTGCAACCATCCTTTTTTCTCTCAGATTTTGAATCCATGTGAACTTCACCGTGTTATCTTCCTGAAAATATTTTTGGAACCAGTTAGGGTGATATAGATGAGTATTTTTTATCTTGAAAGTTTCGTTATTAAATGTCAGGTTTCTAATAGGAATATAATCAATAAGGTGAATAGGGAATTGGATTTAAAATAAGTGATACTCTAAAATTATATGTATAAAATTGTACCTACCCCAATTTCTGTGAATTTTGATTTAAGACTCTCTAGTTCTGATATTATTGAGATAGGTAGTTATGTCCTTATTCTGCGTGCGTCATCAAATGTTTAGAATATAGACAATATACATCCATTATTAATAATTAGATCTAATACTTATAAACATGTAAACGAAAAAAACGCACTCTCACCATTTAATTAAAATAATATTAATCATTGATTCGTTTTCACTTTAATTATTCACTGTAAAAGACACTTAAGTGGAACACATAAGACGTTTCATCTCAACACTGCTTAAAATACGTCATAATTAAACGTATATTTTTGTTAACGAACGTAAATGACCAATTAAGTGAAAATTCTGATTTAATTTCCGAGTTAATTGTTTAAATGAAAATATGAAAAATGTTATAGATACTAAATTTAATAATCGAAATATGTATCCACGAGTTGCGATAATGAAATGTATATAGATCACTGTTTTCTCTCTCGAAATACCATATTCATCGTTAATCACTTTAGTAATTAAACGAAGTACTACGATATAAAATTGGAATACCTAATGCGATGGTTTTTCATTACCATACCATTGTTATAACAGATTATAGATGTCGACAACCTTATTTCAATTCAATTTCAATTTATTTTTTAACATATTGTGGACATTACAAATTATAACTTTAAGACGTTCATAACATAACATTACATTATTATAAAGAAAAAAAGTAATAATAAAAATCGAATTATAAAGAGAACATAATTAATATATACCTACAAAAGCAGTGAAAATACAATTATGCATCTATAGAAGTTCAAAGAACTACCTACACCAAGTTTGCTAAGGAGACCCTATTTTAAGAAATTATAAAATAGCGTCCACCTAATCCCACTCTCACGCAAGTGGAATATATCAACACCCGAAGCAATTTGGTTGAACATAGTTATTGCTCTTCCAATTTGGATTGAAGTACATTAGATTCATTGCACCTATCTAACAATCTGACATACCTATCTGTCTTCGTTCCCTCAATGGGTATATACCCAACAGGCACACAGATCATGGACTGTCTCAGAATGAGATCCAGCTGTAGATTGACTCCGGCTGATGATGGTGAGGTCAAGGTAAACGATAAATAATAATTACGTTCGAATCTTTATCACTGATATAGAACCGAAATGACGTTTACATTATGAGTTTCTAGTAAGATATTGGTCTGGTATATTATTGAATGAAGCCAAAAATATTCCAGGTGATTCAATATTACAGTTTTACATGCAATCAATCACGGCTTAACATTACGTTCATGTACACTGTCTACTATTAAAGTATTAAACGTTCAACTCTTTTCCGGTAGATTAAAAAGACTATTATTTGTTCTTGTAATATTTTAAGTAGGAAGTATTCGATTACTTTGAAGGTAGGACCGAATCAGTTAAGAATTTCGATTACTCACACAATTTGCATCCACCTGCGATGTCTAGGCAAATAAATAATAAATATATTGGTAAAGTAGTATGTTAGATTATAAGAAGATCATAATATGGGTTTCCACAAAGTGGAGGTTGTATAAAAAGATATTTGTTTTTACAAGAAATGGATGTTAGCCACTTGATCAACCCATGGCCCCCACAAGGGCGGGGGTGACAGGGCTCTAGCCTAGGGCCTTGTGCACAGGGGAGCCCGGCGTGGCGGGTCAATCCGATATCTGAGATAAACACACATCACAAATTTGCTCTAATAGAAAAAAACTCGCCTGCGGAGCTATTTCAAGAAAGGGACATTGACATTTAAAAAATGAGGTTGTAAGATGCAATTTGATTATTTTGTGTTGATAATCGACAGCTCCATAATTATTCAAGTAGATATCTATATTGAAACTACATAAAAATGCTAAAATAAACCGAAGTCCCTTACTTTTACCTCTAACACAAAAACACCCACGATGGCCGCATGGCTTAAGCGCCGGTCTATAGTGTCGAGGGTACCAGGTTCGAATCCTGGGTCTGGCAAGTACACATATTGTTTTTCAATTTGTGTATGAGTCAGAGTATGGACCTTATAGGTTGAACAAGTGGCTGGCATCCATTTCTCGTAAAAATAAAAAAATCTGTTAATACAAACTGCCACTCTGTGGAGGCCCATATGATCTTATTAGGATCGGACATGGTCAAAAAAAAAATATCTATATTAAAACTACATAAAAACGCTAAAAATAAACCGAAGTCCCTTACTTTTACCTCTAACACAAAAACGCTTCTGTTGTTCGTCACAAATGCCATTAAACTTAGCGATAGGTAGGGGTCCGTTTTAGCATGTGAGGGTCATGGCTCAACCCTATTAATACACATTAAAAAAAACCAACATTTATTTTTTGCCACACCGTAGACCGTAGACAGACCAGATTCGAAGTCATTATAGGCCGATATGTCACCACTCGACTGCCGTGGGTGTAACTGTGGGGTACCACATTAAACAGCTTAGTAAGTTATTCTATCCCAGGCTTATCTCGAAATATGAAGCACCCATCTCTACAATTAAATTATTCCCAATATTCCCATTTTCATTAGTCAACCTCATCGAGCAGATTTATAACATAAAAGTGCGAATGTTAGTCGCTATAAACCAAGACGGCCATACGGCAGTTTATGCTTTATTTATCTTAATAAGGGGTAGGTAAGCCATTAATCGTAAAGAAATATAAAGCCTCCTAAATATTCTCCAATATTATCAATAATAAATGCACGTTGCGTTAAGGCTATACCTCAGTTGAGGCATGGTCTAAAACTCTAAAAAGATCGTGGCTAGGCGATGCGCGGATTGCGGGTCGCGGGTGCAAATGACGTATGCCGAGCGAAATATAATTTGTCATATAAATCCAACATGCGTCCATTTAATGTTCTGGTTATTGTTGGTGCGTGGTTGCAGCATCAGTCCCGTGTGGCTCCGTCTCGGGATGGAATGAGCACTTAAAATCACTTCTTTCAGACACGTTTAAAGCGTCAGGGAAAGCGGCCGTGCATATCCACGGCTGTGCATATATGACGGGTGGTGGCGGGAACTTTAACGTATGTTCTATAAGTAACAATAATAATAAATATTCATTGACATGTTTTCTTTTTCAAGTAAATGGGTAATGTTTTTAGTCATCTTTAGACGATTTAAGAATTAATACCCCTGTCGCCATCATGAAACAAATTGACGTATTCACACCTCGACGTTCGCTCTCCGATTGCCATCGAGTCCAAAATTTTGTCGCGCCTATAGTTGAAAATAATTTGCCGTTTCACTGAAGTATCGTCTTAACGTGACAAACTTTCATTTTATGATAAAGATGTAAATATTGAAAATAACGTTGTCTTTAACATGTGTTTAAATGTATCTCATATCTCTCTATACTCGAGAATCGCATCTTCTAAAAACCACACGCAGAAGGTGACACACTAACCATTATTAGTGTATTAATTATTTCTTGTTCAAAATAAAATCGGGCTTTTCGGGCTGAATTATTTTTTGATTATTGTTTTGCCATTTTAGGTGTTATATATGGACACCACGTAACTGAGAATGGATGTCAAGATTTTTTTTAAATGTCTGATCAGCCCTGTCAAATAAAACTCAGCATACAGATGTGATATTTGCTACACTTGACGTCTTTCAGTTTTACTTTCATAGTTTCATATAAGTTATGCAGAAAACACTTTTTCTTCAACGACTTGAAAATACGATGTTTTTCATATATTATGTATAATTGTTGAATTTTACGAAAGAAAAGTGACTATTTTTTTATTACAATAATTAATTATTAATGTCGTGATTAATATTTATGTTTGTATTGAAAAATAGTCAATGTAATTAATAAATTTGTACGTATAATAATTGAACTATCATAATATCAGATTAAAACATCTCGAAGAATATATTGATTTTCATGTATCTACATATTACTTATAATTAAATTAAAAATCAGCATGTATGTAAAATTCTTTCAATGTCATATAAAGCCAATAAACCAGACTGCTTACATAAATAATAAAGTTTAGTGAAGGTGGAAGAGTCAAATTGGCGGGAAAGTTAAATTCAAATTAAGAACAACAGAACAGGTTCTTTTACACACAAGCATATTAATTCATCTAAATATTCCGATCACAAACACATTCATCTCTAATTATAACCTATATAAATAACTTATATTAATAAATTTGTATAACATATTAAATAATTAATAAACATGTATCATTTTATGTATTTAAAAGTTTTTAAACAGTATTTTATTTAACTTTTTTTATCATATTTTTCTTGTGAGACTTAAATTACTGTGTGAATCTTACTAATCCTACAAACAAAATAAGACGCGAAGTAACACGGTTATTGGTATGTGAAATTAAAAGTGGTTTCCTGTTTAAATTATTGCGTCTTAGTTTATAAGAACAGTTGATACTATTTTGTTGTCAGACATTTATTGCGCAATTCCAAATTCCGGTTGAGAAGCGTGTGCATGACATTGTTAAAAAAAACTCTTAAGAGTCTTATAGTGCGACTTTTATATAGTGGCTGATACGTCAGAGCGATACAATTAGTGAGTAATCGTGTAATTGGGGAAGCTTGACCGTATATTAATTTATACGTGGCATGATAGAGAATTTTTCTGATGACATGTCGGCCAGAATATAGATTACCTAAAACAAATGTGGTGTATTTTTCGGTTATACGTAAATTGTACGTAAAACATTTTACCGTGAGCTTCTTATCGGAAAAAGATGACCGTATAATATATCTACGGTCTCCAATTTTATTAGATTCAATATGAATATTAATTCAATTTTCATAGCTGATTTTGGCAAAATTCATAAATTCAAGAATGAAAACCTGACCTAACCTAACCTAACCTTACCTAATCTACCTTAACCTAACCTAACAAATAATCCAGTATATCGGCTATTTTCAAAATTTGTTTGCTGCTGGCTTCCTGTAAACTGTAAAGTGTAAACCGACAAGAACCGTGTTTTATTTAGACATGAATTTTATGTCAGTACTATACGACCCAAAGACGGTCTTTAGTATATGGCCATCTATTTCCGATACAATATTTCACGGTGAAGTGTGATTCGGCGAACTGCATACGTACCTACAAGTTTCCGGACACGGTATTTTTCGTGTGGGAATGTTGAAAAAATGCACACATACCCAATTATCCTCTTTGTCATATCCGTTATCGGATGTGGTTGCTAATTTTATTGAGCTCAGTTCCTCGGATTCCTAAGCCAGAAAGTTTTTCTTCTTCCTGAACCTCGCTTACGAGATATCTTCCCTTACATCATAATATGCAGAACTTGATGAGTATCTTTCGGGATGCCGCATGATTTGGTTCCAGGTCACCCACTTGTTCCTAGATATTATCTGTTTAGGGTTTTGTAATAAATTTAGTCTAGGTGGGCAATGAAATTTTAAAATAGTATAGTGGAGTTATGGCTCTATGAATCACTATTAAAGAACCCAGCGTACACAGAAAAATAGTTTGGTGGGTGTCCATTTTGAAAAAAATATCCGTACCTAATATTTTTTTTATTGATTTTTAATGTAACGGGGTGGGGTTAACGAAATCTAGTGCCACTGACTTCCACATTTATCCCGCCTACTACTTATAGATTTTCGTCGCTTTGACCATGGAATACGGCATTTTTCCAGGTATATTCCTTATAGCCAAATTTTCCGCTCCTGAGAAACACTTCACATGCAGGTATAACTAAGGGTGTTCACATATTAGTTAATACAAGTCGCACCCACAAGTGGCTATCGAATGCGTGTGGTTTAACGGTAGTAATCATTAGGATCGTTAATGTCCGTTTGTGTCGCCCGCGCTGTCTTGTCTTGTTAGGCATGCCGCATCGAAATATTAAAGCAAACATTGGATGCTCCAGATAGTTACACCAATTTATGGGTCTTTCGCCACAGAACTTTCGTATCGTAAAATCCCGAGAAGAGTGGGGCCAACCCGTTGAAAAGACTGTTTGACAGACAAAACATCCGGGTTACGATCCTCAGTTATGAGGCCCTGCCGAAGAAGAAGTAATATTTAATATATTTGAATTATTTATATTTTTCCGTTAATCGTAAATCAGACACACGATGAAAAAAAATCAGCATCTGAATTAAAGCCTTTGACAGCTTTGAAAGCTGATGTTCCACTATTACTTTGCTCCGTGAGCTTTATTCTATGCGGCATTTAGATCAATAGAAATATTTTTAGGCGTTTCTTCCTTATGACATAATTATTTTATCAATGGAGAACCTCGTGTAAAGTAATCATTTTTTTTAATATTTATTGTGTGATGTTTGCCCTCAGGTGTTGGTTTTCGACTTCATGTTTTAGGTGTAATAACCACTTATTATGGCAATAAAATAAGTGGTTATCGATTTTTTTGCATATAATTCAGGTTCTGCGAGTATACATAAATTCTTTTTGTTTTTTTTTCTGTCTCTAATACTTATAAAAAAATAGTTCCGCAAGGTCATAAATAAATTTCAGTTAATTTTCCAGCATTGCATCAGACGTCGTTATTGCATCAGACAGGCTCTATTGTAAAATACAAATTGTATCTAATATGTAAAAAAAAAAACTCTTCTTCATAGAATGCCTTTTCCTCGCGGGGGTTGACGATCGTCAGACTTAGAAATAAAGAAATTATCTTATTGAGTTTTTTGTATCTATTTTTTTACCACGTTTTTCTTAACTCGTATTCTTGTTTGTCCGGTGGTTGTTTATCCAGTACAAATCTTGCAATCGATTTTAACTAACTTCCCGACTAGCTAGACATTTGAAACTTTTAGAATATATCAGAACACGATGCCAATGCATTCTTTTAATAATTTTAGCCATCTTTAAGTAGAATTGAATTCATTTTCAGTTAATTCTGTTTTGTATGAAAAGTTACTTCGGAAGAAATCCGTAATCCAATCCACTATTATTGGTTGCTAAGGGGGTGGTCCTTGCAATTAAATTAATAATATATACGTGCGTTACTATGGAAACCAAAATGACATTTCAGTATTCTATATTTGTTCGTTTGTTTGTTGCAAAATAGCAAAAAAATGATTTGTTGACAATTGCCTTAAGTATTTGTCCTAAATTATTAATACATAGAATTGTCAAGTTTATATGATTCAACAGAAAATTTAAAAACGTGGTATATAAAAAATTCTTTTTATCTTGTAATTATTATTACTTAGTTTCCGTGTGCATTTTAAATACACACATAGTCACAGTAAACAGTTACAGATAATCGAACGTATACAAAAATTTATAATATACCTATTATTATACAAAAAAATTATATATTAGTTGAATTTTTGAACAATTATTACAACTTATAATATGATAGTTGTAGCATTGTCGAGAATTTTATGAACGTAATGCCGTGTCCACACTGGCAACAAATTGCTGGCAACCTCATTAAATTTCACAAATTTGTTTCACCAAAAATTATTTTAATCGAAATTTAATAAGGTTGCCAGCAACTTGTTGCCAGTGTGGACACGGCATAAAAACCGAGTAGTATAACTCATTAAGTTGGCGAAAAACTAAAATTATTCAAAATTATAATGAAGACATTCCAATCCGTATTATTAAACGTTATAATTATTGATTAAACAAAATGAAAATTGTTATTACATTGTTCTATACATCAATGGTGCACGTTACATACTAAGCGTATATTTAAAGCCTACCTTCTTAAGAAAAATATTTTTTAATTTCCTATTCATGTGTCTATAGCTATTGGTACTACTACGTATGCAGCTATTACACCAACGTCACCAACACAATCTAACAAAGGCTTCGGTAAAGATGCCGCAGATGACTGCATGACATTTTATAACTTTTTTTTAGACCAAACCAAACCTAATTTAACCTAACTTAATCTACCCCATCCTAATCTAACCTAACCCAACCGTGTGTGGTAATGATGCATCGAAATGTATGAAAATATCAAACCTTAAATTAACTGAAAAAGGTATTTAATATAATTTTCTATTCCAAAAAATGACAATTAGTGGTCATCTGCGGCACTATAACGCTTCAACTAATTTAGTACATTTCGCGCAAACAACTCATACCTAGGTACGATTAAACACGTATTGTAAAAAATACACACACACTGTCAAAACCAGTATCATACCTACTATGACGTGACCTGAGGCTGTAGGTATTTAAGCCTAATCGGCTTTCCGGTCCATACAACGATGTAATTTTTCTCGATGATAATATTTTATAACTCGAGCTCGAATTGCGGTTGGTAAAATATATTAATTAATATTTTTTGTTCAGTACAATACTGAAGATGAAAAAATTCAAATTCAAGTACTTACTGTAAATATATGGCCGTCCTAGTTTTTTTTCAATTATCTAAGCACTCTTTGCTACTGAAATGCATTATACTCAAATTTGGGAGCAGTTCGCGTCCGATGCTCCAAAATGTGTAAAATTGAAGGTGATTTTGAACAAGGCTGCCTTTTTGGCATAATTATTTTAAATCTTTTCAGTGATTTTTTTGTCGAATAGAAATATTTGTTACCTTTCAAAGAGTGTGTCGTACACAGCAGTCGTGGCCGAGCGGTTAAGGCGTCTGACTAGAAATCAGATTCCCTCTGGGAGCGTAGGTTCGAATCCTACCGACTGCGATTTTTTTTGATAAATTGTCTACATTCAAATATTAAACACTACAAAATTGCTCTATTTGAATCATTCCATGAGCACTTTAAAAGATTGTAACGTTTCACATCATAAAAAGAAAAAAAGTCATTTGGATATTGCCATAATGTAACAATAAAAAAAAGGAAAAGTAAATTATTTACCAATATGTCTAATAATTTGTGATAGACTCACCTCAGAGTTTTAATGACATGACAATATAAGTACGTACATAGTAAGTCAATATGGATGGCATCACATCGCATCATCGGAATATTATTGAGATCGGTGAGATTGTTATTGGAATGGCTACAAAGTATCTCGTTTGCCTTGGCGATCTGTTTCGCCGACAGAGAACATCTTCCTCTCTCCTTTCTTTTTTATTCTAGCAACTGACAGGGCTGAGCTAACTAACTGACAGCGACGTCAATGTATTATTATTATTATCGACACTGATTTTCCACGATGTTAACACTGGTGAAGAATTATATCATAATATAAAAATATCTAGAAAAATGCATATCAATAAATTTATTAATTCTATACAACTCCGTAGAATCTAGAGGAGAATTATCCATAATGTAATAAATAAAAGATATAAATTTAAAATAGTGTGTATTTCTAAGTACTTTCGTAAATTTATTGTTACGTTAAATACAAATTAACCTCTAATCGATTTAAGTTTTATACTATTCCATTTGAGTCGTTTTTTGCGATCTGGGTTTCGCCTTTTGGCATCTTCTGACAACGAACACAGTGACAACGAATACAGTTAACTCCAACTTATATAAAAATATAATAAAGTAGGTAAAAACTTTATCACCTACCTATTAAGTCTAGTATCACAATAAAAAAATACAATAAACTAAAAATTATGAATAGTTAAAGTGTTTGTATAAACCCCTACCTTATCAATAATAATACACTCGATAAGCGTAAGCAAAAAACGACTCAAATGAAATAGTACCAAACTTAAATCCATTAGAATTTAAATTCAAATTCCATCAAGAACCTTCGGTTGATAGTATTAATACCTATTACAAATTAACCCTTTAATGTGGAACATTTAAAAGACAGAAAAATTTCGATCCGGATGTCTGTAAAATAAAGAATGTTTATCAGTTTCGTATGATCATAAGAAAAATGTATGATTAAAAAACATCATAATTTCAAAAATTATTATGAAAGATTGAAGAATAAAATAGTCTTAATATTTTTCGATTATTTACATATTATTAATTCCTAAACTCGTGGGTCACGGACCTGTGGGGCCGCGAAATATTTCATTAAGACTACAAATATTTATTTATGAATATTTTTTACAATTATATCTGTTTATATTTTAATTTGTCAGATAAAACTTTGGAAGATTCCTCGCAAATTACCATTTTATAACATTAAAACTGTTATAAAAAACATGCAACCACAGCTTCACGCATAGTAAATTTTTCTTAATTTATTTTGATTGTGATAAGTAAATAAATACTTAAATATATATTATATAATATATATATATAGTAATAATTAATATGTACCAAATAAAACTTTTAATAACTAAAATAATTTATTTATCGGCAGACGGGAGGCCGTGGATTATTTTTTTTTCAAATTTTGGGGGTACGGTATGAAAAAGTTTGGGAAGCACTGCTTACATACATAATGTTAATTTTGTATGGCATACAATTCACGAATACAATGTTTCGAAATTAAAATCAAGTTGACGTGTTCTTTCAAGACTCCCTCTAGAATTGGTTTAGTTATGTTTCACACGCTCTAGTCATAATAATTGTGAAATATGTGACATCCCTACACTCAGTCAATGCAGATTGGCATTTACGTGCGCCATTCCGCCATTTCAACGTCACACTAATACATATTTATTAGATTCCAATATTAATATTTACATAAATGATAATTAATAACATTGTGTCTATCTGTCTAGTCATGCGACAGCGAGCACACAATAGCTGTAATCCTAGTGATGTGATAAATCACTACAACTTCCCAAGTTGATCTTTACTGCTTGTACGTTGTACAATGTTTATTCAACATGTCATTTTCCTCAATAAAAGAGGACGCTTGTATACATGAAATGTATATTTTTTTATAATAATACTTTGAATTGTGAACAAGCTTGTTATGTGATTTTTGTTGAATAAAATATCGGATCATTCAAACATTATTATTTAGTATTAATACTTTCGACCGAAGGTACTTGATGGAATTTGAATTTAAATTCTAATGGATTCAAGCTCTGTACTATTCCATTTTCTCTCTCTGCTCTGCTCTGTACTATTCCACGACTTAAATGGAATAGTACAGAGCTTGAATCCATTAGAATTATTATTTAGTTTCATTGAAACAATAATCATATAAAGTACCTTGTATTGAGCAACTTTTAATACGCTTACAATGTATTATTATTACTAATGCTTTCCTTGCATACATTACAGACTATTGAAAGAACATTATGTAGGTACTAAAATTTAACAAATCCCATATTAAGTACATAATAACTAATTTAACGATTAATAAACATATTATCATTTTAAAGCAATTCTACAATAATAAATATCGTTATTGAACCGTTAAAATATCAGCTGATGTAACATTTTTGTAATTTTTTAAAAAATATAATATATTTAATACATTCTGTTCATGTATTTATATTATACCGCATATTTTACTGAAACCCTCAATGTTTTCTATTGTAGGTACGAAAATTAAAATTGAACATAAACTAATTTTAGTTTGAATATCAAACCAGTGTTAATACAAATACTTAATAATGACAAGCTGTTATTTAGATAGATCAAGAAATTAAAACACAAAAAAGTGTGCGCATAAAGCAGTTTTTGTCTCAACTGTAAATTTTCAATTTTGCCATATCGGGAGTTTTAACGGCTAAACGACGATATCAAGAATAATCATTTTTTGCCTTTCTTATATAGTTTTATAAATCACACTCAACTGGTTTTGAAAGTGCCAAGATTATAATACATATTATATTTCCGACATAGGGTGTAGGTAGCCTGTAGAGATTCGACATAAATAGTGCACCATAAACTCTGTCAGTCGTATTTATTTGTTTTCATTGAATTAAAAATGGTTAATTTTTAAAATTCAATTGAATCATACATAATTTTACATATTTTATAGCCAGAAGATTTGGTTTGTCTATTATGGCTTGGCGTAATGTGAGGGTTAAAAAAACTAACCAACACCATCTGCAATTTGTACTCTTAATTCAATGAAAACAATTATGACAGAAATAGTGTAGGTACACTATTTTTGTGGGATCTTTACATCCTACCTCCACTATGATGGTTTGGTTTAGGCAGGGTTCAATTAAATTTAAAAAAAAAAACTAATCGGTCTGCAATTTGTATTCTTAGTTCAATGAACCAACCTACCTCCACCATTCGCCACTGTAGTGGGGTATTACTGAATATGCACAAAAGACGTTTAATTTTGCATTTCATGTGCTTCAAAATCTTTCTATAAACTAAGGTTTTAAAATATACGCCATACTTATTTTCTGGTTCTTAGTTAAAGACCAGTAACAAATTATAGGCCAAAAATGGCAAAAATAATAACGAACTTTAATATTTTAATATTAGAATGTTATTTTTTTTTCAAATATTTGTGTAAAAAAATTACTTATATCTTTATTAAATAAGGCGCGCAAATGCGCATTCACTCATTACGTATTTTAGGTACATCCTGTTTCGCGCAGGCGCAGTCTGCCCTAGATCCTATGTCGTCCTTGGTCCAAGTCACGACATATACGCGCACCGTACCTCAAATAGAATTAAAATAGGAGTAGTCAATAGCGGGTCAAAGTAAAACAAATTTTAAAACGTAATATATTTAGTAATGTGAGATGAACTTACTGCAGCATATTATAGTAAGTAAGTCACTGAATAGATTAATAAAATAGCAATGCAAAGCCAGTCGCCGTAGACCAATATTTTTTTGTTTATGGTAATAAAAAAATGTTTAAAATACAAAGCCTTCGGAATGTCCTTAAAAATATTACCAATATTATAAACGTGTTTTGGCTACGTGACAAACTTTAATAAATACTGACAAAACTATTGAAAATAACAATATGTTATTTAACACGTGTTTAAGTTTATCTCATATTTCACACACTCAAGATTTTTATTAAACCTTACTACTACGATACCTAAAAGGTAACGCACTTACTACTATTTCTATGTTCTCTGGTGTCTGTGATGTACCATACCTAGACATAAACTGTAGTGTTGTGACCTTCAAAATTCAAAACTACGAACAAAAAATATGAATGTACATAAATTTTTTCATGGTATATTTTTGATACTATAAAAATTACCAGGTGGCAGTGCCACCTGTCAACATTATTATCGATTCGTTTCATGCGGTCAATGCGCAGACAGGAAAAGAGTATGTATTGCGCTGCGTTAAAGACAGATAAATCAAGAAAATATAAATATTAAAATCATTTAACAAAATCTGTTCGCAATTTAGCATCAGCAAATTTAGTGATTATTTGAAATCTCGCCAATCTGGACTCATTGTTGATCGTAGAATATAATATAATCAAATATTTTCTCTTTTTCTTCTTCTACACTCACTGATATAGTTAAAAAAATCGAAACGCAATAATAATTATTAACAATATGCGTTAATCGATGTTTGTAAAATAATGAGATTTGTTATATGCATAGCAAACAAATTGCAAAATTGAGTCACCAAAACAAGGGCAATTGAGGTCCTGAGCAACTGCCCCGCTTTCCTGCCCCCAGAATTTTATATTTCCCAAATATATAATACAATAAGTATTTAATATCTTGAACATTGTGAGTTTCCTTTATTCCATTATTATGATAATAACATTATATTATAATGTTTTATATTCTGTGGCGAATCGGGAATATTTCATTTTTACATAAACCACACCAATATCATGGCAACCCCGAACGACGCGCCAGCGCGTGACTGATGGTAGAACAACATTCTTCTCAGTTCTTATGCTTCTCGGTCATATTTGCGACTCACCATACACTGCACCTGTTTCAAATAGGTATATTATATTTTAAAAATAAGTTAATTGTATTTTCAATAATTCATATAGCTGACCCTATATTATTATAGGCATGGTAACATTAATTTTAATGCATATTATAAAATAATTATCATGTTGGTTTTAAAAGATACTGAAAAATTAAGTTTAGGTTCGCAAGCCAGTAATTAGTTATTCCTATTCTAGTCTGCATTGTTGTCCCATGTTTATCGAGATCCCATTTAAAATTTATTTTGATCAATTAGAATTGAAGAACCTTAACAATTTATCTCCAAGAGTTTTATTTCTGCTTGATTAATTTGTCTGGTACGGTTATATGGTAACGGTAATAAAACATTGTAGAAAATAATATTTTAGGTGCACACTTAGGAGACGTATAATAATTATGGAAAATTGCATTACGAGGTATTTAAAACGTCTAACTCTAACTCAATACACAGGAGAGAATTGGGTATAGATAAATTATATTACATTACATCAGCATGTTTGATCCTAAGACGTTCATTTATAGGCCTCCACGGAGTAGAAGTTGTATTAATAGATTTTTGTTTTTACGAGAAATGGATGTTAGATACTTATTGAATTAGACCCGGGATTCAAACCCGAGACCCATGACATAAGCCGACATGTTAGCATTCAGTTATCATATGCGTACAAACGTAGGTAGTCTTGTTCTGGATCAATACAATGCTGAAAGAAGGCCTCTCCAAGGTGATTGGTCCTGTGAATTGCGTTGTAATATAATATAGAACAATATACATTTGCTGACTAGCGAGACAGCTGACCGTTGCCAGCTGGCCTAACTAATTTCAATAATCGTCGTTGAGTTACATCTGTGTAGTGGGATGGACAATTATTAATTGTATATATTTACATGATGATGGACAACCTAATAGAACACCAAACCATTGTAAATTCAGTAAAGCGTAAGACTGAGGGGGGTCGTTGACATTGAGAGAATGCCAGATGACAAGGTAACATAGATCTTGTCCAGTTGGATACTCAAGCGGAGGCAACCTAGAAGGAAACCAAAAAAAGAGATGAATGAATTAAGGGCTTATAGATAAATGGGGCGTGAATAGGAGGTCAAAACCTATCCTGAGATGTAAACTCGAGGAAAAGAAAAAAAAAACTTTTACATGATAGTCATTACGGATTATAAGGTTCAGACATCCACACCATGATATTGAGTCGTCGAGTCACTTAAACCACTCTGGCGATTTTTTCTACTGAAAAACAAGTCACAAAAAATAGTTTTCACTCCAGACTTTCGACGTGAATTATTATAAATATATGTGTAAGAAAATATCATGACATTATTTATAAAAATGTTCAGAGCGAATATTGCAAAATGTCCTGAGCGGTTTTTGTGACTCAATTGTACATTATATATAATTTCAAACAAATAAAACGATGCACACTTTTATGCAGAGCTTTTTTGAGTAATTTTGTGGGCCAATTTTAAATCGTTCTTACACTATGTTATATGCCTTATGGGAAGAGCGAGAAGTTATAACGTGGGTGCAGATGACTAAATTGGTAAATCATTTTAGTAAAAATTACATAATACATAATAATATTATTTGATCTACTTTAATTTGATTTATTATGCTTTTTGTGCCCGCCTATTATTGGGACTATCATATATTATATATTTACAGTAAAGTTATCATCTGTGATTTATCCTATTAGTTGACGTAAATAAATAAAAAAAATCGATGAATTCAGGTTAGAGATCGGTCCAGTACCATATTTTTTTCAAGATTTTGTCAAATATAATATGTTTCTGAGGTGTTTCCGAATTCTATATATTTACACATAAATCATTGACAACGTCATGCGTAGTTGTTTTATCTTGAAACAAAAAAGGAATAATTAAAAAAATAACCGTCTTCGTTTCGTTAAGTTTGATAATTCACCCCTGATCAACACGCGAGAACAATCTCGTAGCTACGTGATCATATCAAATTTCGAACGTCGAAATGGCGCCGAAGGAATTCGTGTGCATGTTCTATTATGCACAATTATATGAGAAGGGGTTTTATAATTTCCATCAAAAGCAGTTTGATACGTGCTCATCGTCAAACGATATCTGACAAACATTACGAACACTGTACCATCAGTCAATTTAATCCTTTATAATTAAACTTTGCATGTTGCCTCAACCAACAAGTTTTTTAAATTGAAAACAGTTAGTCCTTCTTATATAACGTATGATTATTATACGCATAGTAATTTAAATATATTTGAAGTACGTTATTATTATATATTATATTGTTGCCTAACAGTATTGTAATTCCATATTCTTTCGATGGATCGTTTCTAGCTCAACACAAGCTTTATCATTCACCAATCACCACTAATTTCTTCTTATGTTCATTTGTAATTATACATAGTAAAAGTCCAAAATGAAATCCTTGCTCTATATAATAGATTGAGGCTAAATATATGAAAGTGAAGATAAAAAGACTTCTAGCCATTGAAGAAGTTAGCTACAAGAGGTGACTCGTTTAGTGACGTAGAGGCCCGACGCATCAACTGATTTCGAGGCCACCTATGATAAAAAATAACAATTTCACCTCCACGAAATCAACATTAAATAAAATCATCAATTTGTGATATATACACATATTTTATAGATTTTGTTTGCGATTTAAATATAACATAATTAGTTTGAATTTTTTGGAGGCCCCTTTTTAATTTTTCTGACGTATCGGTTTGCATCAAAGAAAATCATCGCTGACTACAAGTGCGTTCGTATTAAACGTTACTTTGAAGAGTGCCAATTTGCGAAACGTATGAAAAGACAATCTGTCACGACGAGTAGGTACATAAGCAGCTAATTGTATAGACTTTTTATATAATATATAATTGAAAATTTCAGTAAATTCATTTATAACGCATCCGTGTAAATTATGAGCGTAAAATCAATCAATTTAAAAAAAATGACAGCCATTGTTTGAGTTAGGAAATCGGAAATGCCAACATTGCAATATTAATAATGTGCTTCATTCGTTCACATGTCATAATAGTAACAGTGTAGACTGCAGTAGATAATATAAGACTTCTCCTATACTTACTCCATTTTTTTGTTAATGTAAAATAAATTCTATGGATGAAAATATAAATTAAAACGAGTGCACAGCCAAATTATTATTATGACACCCAATTCATCACTTGATTAGGACTTATATATCATATATTATTAAGTCGCAGTTACACACTTAATTATTACCATATTAAATTAATTATTAAATAACATTTGCAAAAACTATACCATATCCAATACGGAAACATTATCGCTATTTTAATACGCTATTTAATACGTACCTACCAGTACTTCTCAACATTTTCACGTCACGGCACAAAGTTTAAACTATGAAATTTGCGATTTGCACTGAAGGATTTATATACTTATGGGTTTCTACGACTTTTTTCTGTACCTATATAACATCTAAAAATAACCAAATGCATTTTCATTATTAGCTAACAAAGGTTTTTCGTAATAACATACAATAACATAACTATCATGATACATGAGATTTTAATTAAACTATTTTTACATTTTTTATATTAAATGCAGGTGTGTCCATTCCGTAATCTCAGCAGAAAATAACGTAACTCCGCCATCAAAAACCCATTTTTTTCAAAATTATACTGTTTCTAACAGATGTCGAGATTTTAAACGGGATTTTTATTATTGCACGGGAAAACTGAAAGTATAATTTATTGATTTTATTGGAAGGAAAGGCTATAAAAACCTTTAATCATGGATTCTACAGAGTGAAAAATTGGCAGGGAGAACTAACAATAAGAAAAAGAAAACTTTCTTATAGGTTACAGACAAGACAGCTCTTCAATCAATGTGACAAATCAAAAGGTTGAACACATAACATGATTTAATTTAAGTATACATGAAATCTGCTGAAAATGATTTAAAATCTCTCGCGATGTGAGTAGGCGTTCGAATTTTACTATTCGCAACAATATATTGCAAAAACTTTCCCAGTCGCTCGCGGCACACCGATTGGGAATGTCTAGTATAGTGTTTAATTTCCTATTTATAATATTACATTTTTAATGATAAAGTAACAATGAACTAGTAATCTGTAATGTAAATATTTGTGAAAATGCTTGCCTAAACGATAACACAATTAAAACGTCATAGATTAATAATATATTAGATTGATTTGCTAGATCTGCGAGTTATGTGAATAGCTTTCAAAACTCTCCATCAACATATGGTAGCTAAATACAGTATGTTTATTATTATATTACAATTTCTAAAAACAGATGTTTGAAGTGCGCATCGGTATTCGAGGCAGTGTCATACTTAATTATTTGTCTTTGAGGTGCTGCATCACCCCGGCGGAGTGGTTATACAGTTTCCTGACTTTACCAAGCACGCCATCGCTGAGCTCGTTCATTTGCCAAACGGTGGTGCTTAGCTGATAGTTCTTTATCATCCATAAAGTTTCTATTTTTGATTGCTTGTGTATGTCGCCTAAGGTTACGGTAGGTTACAGGACCCTATTCCTACTTAATTACGCTTAAATCTTTTGAATAACATACTAATTTCTTGATTATCAATTGTTTCCTTTCATGACCCGATTACGATTTAAGATTCTTCAGATTTTTCAAATTTGGAATTTGCGTTTATACATGTTATGTACTCTCCATGTCTCGTTCTCTTTCATACATTTATATATATTTTCTCTCATGCGTTACACATAATCCAAGCTATACATAATATTATGTAAAACATTATTAAGGATCTGAGGATAGGACGAATTACCATTACAGCGGTGATCAAGATGAATAATTTAACTTTAAGGTTAAATATGAGAATGGAAGGGTGCTTAAATGAATTTTTCTAATATGCATGTTTCTGAGGTTATCAAAAGTTTGCGGTTATCGCAATAATACTAGAATTTTCAATATCTATTTAGTTTTTTGATTTATCTATAAATCAGATCGTTGATCCATAAATTATGCAATTCGTACATTATAAAAAATATTTAGACGGGCTTTGTCTAACATAGAGACATATTGTCAACTCTATGGTTGCACAAGAAAAGAAAACATTTCACGTTATACGAAAAATCATAATATAATACATCGTTATTTCACGATTAATGATATTGTGATGACTGATGACCTTATAAATTTGTGGTAAAAAATCTTAAAATATAGTTAGTGGAGAATGTCTTCCTTTGAGAGATGAGGACATTCAATGTATATGATACGGCTTTGTTATCTGTTTGAAAAATATGTTGTCAATATAATTAGCAATAACTCAATTTGTAACACGTAATTAATGCTTTCCACTATTTAATATTGTAGAAAAAAGCTACAGTTCAATCAGTATCTATATTATGATTATTGATTACGTTAGAGGTCAATGGGTGATCTGGATATTGCTTACGACTTGTGACACGTGATTTATTAGAAATCATATCAATATATGCGATAAAATAATTTTATCAAATAGGCAATTATTTCAACCAAAAGTTGACCTTAACATTCATTTTATAGAACCTATTAAATATACCTATTTGACAATGTTAAATATTCACATATTAATATAATATTGTATGTATGTAAGTCATGGCCTCCTCAAGAGGGGGGGGGGGGGGCTGACAGGACTCTAGCCTTAGGGCCCGGGCTTAGGAGGGGCCCGGCGTGATAGGTCGACCAGCTAAGTGAGATAAACAAACCAGAAATTTCTTCTAATAATGTAATATGCGTGTGTTTATTGACTAATAAAAATAACTATTTATCCAATATGGCGAAGGGTCACATATTACTTGGCTATCACAAAAGGAGCTCGCGATTAGTGCTTCGTAATAAATGATGCACAACAGTGCTGACAATTCAAGTGGATTTATTTAAAAATACCAAAAATCGCTTAAAAAAATATACGGAATATCCTTTATTTTACAAGGAAACCCGGAGTTCCGCGGAATACCATTTGAGAAACACTACGTACTGTAGAACATTACACTGCCCTTAACCATAGCGATTGTTTGGGTTGGCCCGACAAACATCGTGGCACGGGGGCCGCTTAAGAGCATACATCAGTGAAACGGCAAATAATTTTCAACAGTAGGTGCTACGAAATTTCGTACTCGTCGCCAATCGGAGACCGACAGTCGAGGTGTGAGCACGTTAATTTGTTTTGTCATGGCGTCGGAGGAATATATTCTTAGATCATGTAAAGATTTAGAGAAACCTTTATAGGTACTTGAAAAAGAAAACATGTCAATGAATATACTATTATTATTACTAATATAACAATAAACATTACATTAAATGGACGCATGTTGAATTTTTATGACAAATTATATTTCGTACGGCACGCGTCATTTTCACAATCGCCTAATCACGATCTTTTTAGACCATGCCTCAACTGAAGTATAGCCTAAAGGATGTGAGGGCCATGCTGTAAGTATACTGACTTATTTTAATTTTATGTAACTGAAAAATGATTGAAGGGAATCTAACGTCAAGGAGAAATTGGTGATTTTTCTGAAGGAGTCTGTTTTCGCTAATGAATAATGATAAATTACACAAAATATAAATAAGAAAACGTTCAAAAGAATGGATTTATTTAGAAAATTAAAATTAAAGTGTTAATCTTTTATCGTTAGCCTACGTCACTGAAAGCGCCACTATTGCCTGATCATTGACACGACAAACTAGGAATACATACATAAAAAAATTGAATCAATACTCCCATACATTCTGTGCATAAATATAATAAGGTATTACATTGAATGAGAGTAAGTGATAAGATTAAAATACAAGAATTATCGGTTATATGAACGATGCTTAGAAAATTGCCAAACAAATCGTGCCAATTTTGTGAAGTGTGATGCACGCAGCACGCTACCATATTTTACTAACATGATGCATTCATTATATTAGAATAAGTTAGATTTCTTAGACTAATATATTATTATTATACATACACAGTACATTCACAAAAACTTGCAATAGTAAATGCTGAGGAGACTTGTGAAATATGATATTAAAAAATAATTCCATTCAGTAAGTAAGATAATTTAGTACTTACTATGACATTTTTTCATACAGATTTTTCGATTGTTCTCGGTTTTCTGGTATCTTACCTCAGTTATTGATGCACTGGATATTCTTCTGGATGCCAACGATAATGCTTGATCGTGGTATCTAAATTTATACAGTGGATGATGACTTAATGATAAGTTATTATCATGAGTATCATGACTAATAAATGTGACCAGACGTCCCGTTTTCAGGCGGCGTGTCCCGGTGTCCCGGTGTCCCCGAACATAGCTTCGGGACGCCAAAATGTCCCGTTTTCAAGAAGAGAGATTCACAAAAATTTTCGTATAATATTATTGTATATATCTTATATGTCTGCCCGGCACTAATGCACCAGTAGAAAGGGTCTTCTCTCTTACGAACAAGTTGTGGACGAGTGAAAAAACACAGTTGAAAGTAGATGTCCTTAAAGCAATGTTGATTAGAAAAGTAAATTCGATCAAATTCTGCCAAGGATTTCATTCGTTTTTGAAATCAAGTATTTAAGAAAATTTGTTCTTGGGAATAATATAACACCTAATAAATTTTCATGTATTCATTCCTGTATGTAGTTTTCAGAACATTCATACTATCTTGTCTTGTATTGTATGATAGTGTGAGGTGTCTAAAACGGTAAGTAGGTACCTACCTTTTTGTTTAGGTGTCCCGGTTTGGGGAAAAAAATAAATGGTCACGTTAATCATGACCCCCACATTCTGAAGTCCAGATCTTCCCACCCACCCCCCACGATCTATCGCTAAGACAAACAGTAGGTATAACCAAATGGTGTTAAATTTAAGGCCATGCATTAGTTGAGGCACGGTCTAAAAAGATCGTCGCTAGGCGATGCGCGGATTGCGGGTGGCGGGTGAAAATGACGCCTGTCAAACGAAATATTAATTGTCATATAAATCCAACATACGTCCATTTTATGTTCTGTTTATTGTTCTATTAGTAACAATAATAATATATTCATTGACATGTTTTCTTTTTAAAGTAAATGGGTAACGTTTTTAGTCATCTTTACACGATTTTAGAATTAATTGACCCGTCGCCATCACGCAGCAAAGTGACGTGTTCCCGGGTCAACATTCTCTCAGTGAATGGCAGCGAGTCCAAAATTTCGTCGCGCGTACAGTTGAAAATTATTTGGCGTTTCACTGATGCGTCACCTTAACGGTATTCAGTGTTTTCAGTGTATTTATTATTGTTTTTTTTTTGTATTTTGGACATGTGCATCCATTTCAATTATGGAGTTATTGAGTATCGACTTACAATTAATCAAAAATTGCATCGTAGAACCGTTTATTTTGAAAGATTGATGTTTTTGAAGTAACTTTTTTTACTATTAGAGGAAATTTTAAGATGTATACATCTTACTTATCTGGTTGACCCCATTGAACCCAGGCCCCAAGGCTAGTATTGGGGGGCGTAGTTGTAGTATGGTATCAACTACCCCGCTTATATAATATTATGTTCAGACAGGTTGCGTTTAAATGTGTAGGTGTGATGTTATATGGGTCTTCACAAAAGAAAATGCGCGTAAGCATTTATATCGTTTTGTATTTCGCATAAAGCACAATACTTACACTTCTGGTAATATAGTACATGGCATGATACACACAGATATATTAAACTATGATGTACACGTACAGGTTAATAATAATACATTTAACTTGACATTTTAGGAACGGACGTATATCTCGTAATGTATATAATATACTGAAGCTCTCTTGATAACTGACGTTTCCGTCTCATTATTGTCTAAGCTCTAAAAATAAGCATCGACATGTCAGTTGTAGAGTTGGATAAAATCTTTACACTAGAGCCCTGCCAGCCCCCTTTGTGGGGGCCATGTTTAGTATGTAAATTCTTGTTTTTTTTATTTTATCCATTTTTAAATTCCAAGTAATAAATATCTTTTAGAACTCGTGCACCTACAAGGGTTCACAATGAATTAACAAGTCATTTCCGGAATGAATGACACTATTAATTGTATATATGTAGTTATAGACCTAGAAACCCAACATGTGAAGTGGGGTTGTAGTATATTTCGGCAATTGTTCCAAAAATAGTGTAAATATAAACATTTATAATTGTATTCCAATGTTGATGGTCCGAAAAACATTTTTTGATTTTTTTGTGGTCCGCGGATGTAAAAAGGTTAAGAAACATTGCCCTACAGTCAGTACGTCAGCGTATTTTAGATCTTTTAAATGATGCTGATATAATCTTGGAGGTGGGTACTGCATGTTGTTTAAATACCCCACGGAGTGGAAATGGACTAAAAAGAAGAAGACATATTTAATATATTTTTTAATGCATTTGAGATTGTTTTAAATTAATAAAAACGTTGTATAGTTATTTTTTTTTAAATGTATGATAAAAGATATTGCGTGTTGATATTACTATGTTTGAATAAGTGATTGCACCTCGGGTGTAACTTTTGACACCGGAGTAATCTGTCAAGCAGAACCGAAATGATGTTTTACACCGACATTCCGTGAAAGAATTGAGAAATAAAAAAAACTGCATTACCAGAACAAGATTCTGACAAGCATTGCATAATTTTTACACAGTATTTGATTTATGTTTGCTGGAATATCAAAAACGACGAGTAATATGTCAATATCATTTATATCAGAGGTGACCAACCTGTTTGTGGTTGCGATTCACTTTCGACATTTAAAAAAGTTGCGATCATCGCATTTTTTTAATATCTTCAACTCAGCGTTCATAATCTTTGTGAATCTTCAGTACGTTAATCAGTAAGCAAGCAACGATGATTTTGAATATGAATGCAAATATAAATGCTGGATAATGCTGAATGTCTAAAACGGTAATCTGCATAACATGTAGTGTACCCGTCTGAGTTCAGTCCATCATAGGTCTCCGGGTGCAACAAACGCGCATTACACACTCATGCACACAAGTCTAAATTAACATCTTTATTAATCAAACCAAATAAACGGAAGTCAAATGTATTCACTGATAACCCACATACAACCAAATTCCGCATAATCATTAATATTACTTCTGTATGTTTTCATACTTTTTGGAGTTTTAAATTCAAAACAATCAATTTCAATGAATGAATGATTTAAATGAAATTAACTAAAAATAATTACCCACCACTAACACAAATTAAAAGAAAAACAATAATTCAAACAGATATTTACCGGCGTCGTGTACAAAAAATATTTAATTCAGCCGTCTAAATTCTATCTTACTCAAATGCATATTACGGAGAACATAAGCGTGCTGAATGCTTTCTCACTCGCACTTATGGTTCGTTTCTGTTCAGACCTTGGTCGCGACTGATCTGTTGACCATTCCTGATATATATGAAAATAAAATGATATCTTTACCTACATATAAAATATTCTAGAGGTCGATTAAAAATACCATTGATTATTAAGAGATATTATATTGGTTCTTTTAGTGTTACTTCCTTGTTTTTTGACCATAGATTAGGTTTGACCCAAGAGAGTTAAGGTGACATAAGTGCAAATGTCACCGAATAGAGGAAGAAGCCTATAGTGGAATGCAATAAATCACACGAGATTCCATAATATCTAACGAACTTACATTGTGATGCATACACTATAAATACTACTTGTGGATATTATAATATGATTAATATGTACATACCTTAATATTATTCATTTGTTTTCATTTAATATATTTAAGAGCCGTTAGATTGAACGAAAAAGTGTCAATACCCAGTATTGATATCGGAACAAAAGTAAGTATTGATACTGATATCGTATCGGAAGAAAATTATCGAAACTTTTTAATACTTATCATAAAATTACAAGATAAAAAGAACATTTTTAAATTTTCTGTTGAACCATATAAACTTGACTTGACTAGCTTAAACGATCAAAAAATTTGTACTTGACATGTCATATTGATTTCCATAGTAACGCACGTACATGTATTAATAATTGCTATGCTTTGCTTTGACCCCAGACCCCTAGCAACCATCGAAATGTGTCGTGTCGTAAAATCGTGTCGAAATAACTTTTCATACAAAATAGAATTAAATGAAAATGAATTCAATCCTATTTACAGATGGCTAAAAGTATTAAAAATGCATTGGCATCGTGTTCTGATATATTCTAAAAGTTTCAAATATCTAGCTAGTCGGGAAGTTGGTTAAAAATCGATTGCAAGATTTGTACCGGACAAAGAACCACCAGACAAACAAGAATACGAGCTAAGAAAAATGTTGTAAAATACAGTATTTTCTTGAAAAATAATATTCGTAATATAATACCAAAATTCATGTAGTGAAGTATCTAAAAGAATAAGGAAAAAACAATAATTAGATGAAAATGTTTTGAAAATAGCACTGGTCCAGTCTCACCCCATTTTAGGGTACATACCTATTTACTTGTTATACATTTAAAACATAGTTTGTGGTACTGTCTACATTGCGGGGGTTGGATGTTTTAACACATCAACTCAAAACAACTACTACTAGTACAACAACGCACATTGCTAATTACTAAACTGTGTAGTATATAATATTATTTACGTTGTTGTTATATTTATTGAAGGAACAAAATAATCGAAGCATATATAATCCTGACAACATATCTATTGTTATAATGTAAAACCCATTGGAATACATATTGTAATGGCGGTTTATCGGACAGATAATTTTTTACAAGGATGACTCCAAACCTGTCAGCTCCACGAGCCTCCGCGTACCCAAAAACACCATTTTTTGAAAATATGTTTTTTTGACATGCTTTAATTTTCAGTAGATAGTGTCATTTTAAAGATTTTTTTGTGTATTTACTGAAGTAAGCAGCTACCTAAGGAATTTGCAGTAAATATTAAACTAAAAATGAAAGGAAAGGTGGTGTTCTAAGTCTGCTTAAGGGACGCACTTTGCCTAGAAACGTTACTGCCCCAATGATTTGGTGGCATATTGCAAATATGCTGTGTCTTATAACCAATTTATTATTAGAACATAACTAATAATTCTGAGACTAGAATTGTTGGAGTTCACGCATCCCTGTTTCGTTGATAATATTTTACGTTTTTTAAAAACTAAAACCAATCTTGATAACATGGAAGCATACAAAATTACTCAATTCTTTCTAATATAAATCAAGCACTACTTGTTACTAATAATTTATCTAACTGTTTCATTTGACCTTTGATGAAAAATACTCATTGTAATTTTTAATTATATAATATTTATCACCACACTTATAACAACATCATTGTAAATATAAGCTATTTATAATATTAAAAAAATAGAATATACCTAATATCGTAGTTTTATCTTATCATAGCAGTGTTACGAATATAATAATTAAATAAGTGTAGAGATAAGTCTTTTTAATAATAATATAATATTGTTCACTTTAGTACTATATTATTATCGTAAAAGCCAACCGCCAGACTACATTTTTTATTACATTTTCAGATGAGAGTTTATGTATGTATCTATATTCCATATTCTACAGTATACACAAGTGTTTCCCAACCATTTACACTTGAGGACCGGTAAAAATAAGAGAAATATTTCATGGACCGCTAACGCAGATTCCAGTAGATTCCGGTCTGATACGGAAACAGTCTGATGCTAGATATAAAAAATATAATATGAAATTTCTAATAATAGATCTTCTGAAATTTTGAGAAAGCTAGTTTAGTTTCTGCTGCTGCAGATTACATCGAAAATATTATTATATAATTTAACATCATTTTCCCAATAGGTACCTGCAAAAATTTCAAACGTGATTATTTTATAACACGGTATGTATATAACTAACTAGGATATTGATACAATTTTGGCATTTATGGGAAATACGTTAATTCCCCATTATAAAGACATTTAGCTTACTATGAAATCTTAACCAAAGTTAGTGAATATACAAAGGATATCAAATCGAGCTTCAATATTGGGACCATTCCTAAATAAGATTTGATGTAAATAAATAGCCACTACCATTCGTGGTGTCCATATGCTCCACGTAATAAACGGAATTGGACACAGAATAATTAATTAAAACCCTTAATGTTAATAGTAAATAATTTTTGTTATTAAATATTAGTAAAACCTCATTATTTTCAATAATGACTTTAATTTTCGAATAACAAAATCAAATAGAGATAGACAAATTATAGATATAGAATATCGTTAGCCAAATTTACGACGTGTTAATAAAAATGTAATACTTAAACAATTATTTATGAAGAAACATAATGTAATGTTGTAAAGAATTTTTTTAATAATTTCGTGCCACGCTGACCGAATTCCGTCGAAATAGTATGCAATAATTATTTTCCTACATATTTTTTATTACTCGGTGATTTCTCTCTTACATTATTATGTTCATCAAAAAATCAAATTATTTATAGGTGTCAGTTAATTTGACGTTAACCTGTCAGATTCTTGTCTATAATTTATTCCTTATACGCGTAGGTCAACAGAGAAAATAATTATATGTAGAGGTAAACTTATATTATTAGATAATTTGTATAAATCGATGTATCTAATAATTTCTTACGAACCTTTAGCAGGCACCTATTTCATATCGAAATGCGTCAGTTTAGTCATTTATTATAATACTTATATGACCCAATGCATTATTATCATCATCATCATGATCAGCCGGGATCGATCCACTACTAGATGAATGCCTCATCTAGTTCTTCGCTCTCACGTACATCCACCGATATTTATGAGTTCGTTCATTCAGCGGGTCTTAGAGCTGCTGCATGAACGTTTAGTGCCCATTGGGTATGTATGACGGCATTTGTCCAGCGGATGTCCACTCGCCGAGCGAAATGTCCAGCCCAATACCATTTCACCTGTAAGGCGACCTCTATTATATCGCGTATTCTTGTCTGTTACCCACAAAACAGATTAATAAATAGAATTCCGATAGGCTATATTCAATACCTACAGTATATTTTCATGCAGGGGTTTAAATGTGTGAGTGTCCTACGAAAATGGAAAACGCATTATGCACGTGCAATAGTGTGATTGTACAATAATAATTGTATCGTTACCAAGTGTGGAAATACAAAAAAAATATTAGATTCTCTCTTATAATAAAATTATAGTTTGGACGTTAAAAACAGTTTTCTTATATACCTGTATAACAATAGTTTTAGGATAAAGTCGATTGATTGTTTTCGTGTCCTTCACTATTGAGCCGCTGATTTGTAATGTCTTTCTTGCTATCCTTGCATCCCCATGTCCGCTCAGTTGAAGGTATTGAGAGACCCGTAGCTTTGATCGATATCTTATAAATAAATATTGTATGTATCAACGTTTTCGTTAAATCAAGTTTACCTATTAACGATTAACCGCTGTACGGGAAGAGCCGCCTTTCCTCTACGTATTTTGCTCATCTCATCGAAGTGTGTACAAATTATAATATGGACCATGTCATAATGGCAAATATGTAATACGAATGTCTGACGCCATTGCCAGGGGCGGCTCATGCTAATGTCGGCCGGCCTTGAACACCATTGCCCAGGGCGCAACGAGATTACGGGCGCTAATGAGCGTAAAATTATGCACATTATTTTTATTATGTAATTTAATTCACCTGTTATTATATTCGATTCTGTGTTATGTATTTTTAGTTTATTTTGGGACTTTTTTTTGTTTACTGTCCGTCCGCCAATAGAACAATAATTTCTGCTATTAGTATGGGTATAATAAATTAATCAGAATCTTCGTTATGATGGTAATGTTTGCTAATATCTAACATTTAAACGCAACTTTAAATAATTATACGATGCATTAATATGATGTGTATAATTATTATTTAAAATTGAGATCGTCGGTAATTTATTATGGGACAGAATGTGCAGAGGCGTCATCTATATTTGTATATTAAAAAAGAATCTGTGATTAATAAAATTTGCATATTAACTATTTTCATGATACATAGGCACAACACATTATGTATTGTCTTGGTTTATCTGTCTGTAATGCAGTGCAACACAACACAGTACACACACATACACACTCTCTCTGTCAACCTCTGTCAATGTATCATCCACAGTACAGCGCACGCACAGTCCCTCTATGTCTGCGCATTGAACACATTGAACGCATTGAGGGTATCGACAAAAAATTTTCCAGGTGACATTGCCACCTAGTTAATTTCTTCTAGTATATATTGCAAACGTTTATTTTTTTATATTCTGTTATAAATCAAAATCCAGATTTCTCCCTGGTTAGCGACAGGCAAAAAATCGAGATTGTTTAAAGCTCTTTAAATACCTGCCATTTTGAAAAAAGAAAATCGTTGACTTTATTTTGCCTACCTAGTTTTCTTGCTTTTGTCTTGCTCTTGCCAGTGAACCACGATATTCTGAATCTGTAAAATAAAATTTATTAACACCTATTTGTTAAGTAACATAATGTTATGTGATTCATTATATACTTATTGAATGGTTTAAATTTAAATGATAAGAGTGTGAAAATCGTAGATGATTTGAACATGGCGCCATTTTGGCAGTTTTAAGATAATTTTTGGCGTTCTCCTTACCTCGTAAGACGATACTTCAGTGAAACGGCAAATAATTTTCAACTATAGGCGAGACAAAATTTTGCACTCGCTGGCAGTCGGAGAGCGAACGTCAAGGTGTGATTACGTCAATTTGTTTCGTGATGGCGACGGGGGTATTAATTCTTAAATCGTGTAAAGATGACTAAAAACGTTACCCATTTACTTGAAAAATAAAACATGTCAATGAATATATTATTATTGTTACTAATAGAACAATTAACAGAACATTAAATGGACGCATGTTGGATTTATATGACAAATTATATTTCGTTCGGCATGCGTCATTTGCACCCGCGACTCGCAATCCGCGCATCGCCTAGCCACGATCTTTTTAGACCATGCCTGAACTGAGGTATAGCCTTAAACAATGCATACTTCACTGATCTATTAAAAAAGTGCGGAGAATTATAAACAATCATAATGTACCTAACGCGAAAGTCTCCGACAGTAAGCGTGGGGGTGACTCCACTTGATACGTCAAAACATATTCTAGGCAACGTGGTTTATCTATTTTCTTATTTATAAGAATATACGCATAGTCGTCTTTGTCAGTTTCAATACAATAATGCAAAGTGGAAAATATGACACTTAACTGGATGAACTTTGATCGATTTTGAAATGGCACTACTTTTTCATATTTCGTGCAAACCTATCAATGCCCCCTAACAATAAACCTACGGTAAATAAACTGCTTTTAAGCTGTTGCACAAGGACATGTGAAACATTTTATTTTATGACCGGCCAATTTAAAATCGATTTCAAACCCACATTTTACAGTAATATTACTAAACGCAACGCGTTTTATAGAAAGTAAAATGGGTCCATACTTCATCGTCTTCACTTTAATTAGCCGAAGTATATGGCTCGATACCAAATACGTCCAAATGATTTTGATTCTCCGTGACATCATTTTGTGATCATCATTTTATGAAACACGTTTTCAATTATAATTGATTGCACAGGAGAAATAATCTTGGAAATAATTAGACGTTTAACTTCATTAGGCCATTAGAGCGAAAACTTGTTTATTAGTGAGAAGCACGTAATTTTATTTACTGTTTGCGATAAGTTAACTAATTTTGTGGTTTATTCATTATTGAAAATATTATTTTAATAACCGCAGTCGACCAATATCTGCCATATTGTCGTTGAGATGTTAAATTTTTCGATGTACCAATTTTGTCAAACTGATTTCATTGAGAAAATATTTTTTCTGTTATTTTATACTACCTACCTAATTAGTAATAAACCACTTAGCCCGGTCACACATATAATCTCTTCTTGACTGCTACACATCGAAACTGTCGATGTAATTTTGTTGTCATTCACAAAACACATCTAACCGCACATAGCGTCGGTGCATTTTCGACTCAAGTAGAAAGCCGATACATTCACAATGACTGGTCCTACTTTTTCCGCCCCTCCCATTGTTGTCTAAGGATGACCTGTCATTGCCTGTCATTTTTTTACAGGAGCGCATCTATCGTGTCCACACAGGCACACGGGGAATGGTTTCATTTGAATAGATAAGTTACATGATAAATAATACACTAGCATTAACACACCTTCTACAATTAATGTAATGCATAAATCAATGCTAAATATTTTTTGGAAATCGATATTACCACCGGTTTTTGGGTGAAGGACTAGTCTGACTTTTACAACTGATGTATAATAGGAATGTATATTAATTATAATTTATTAATATATTATTTGATTTGAGATTTTTTTATAATTGAATTTAAAACGGGAAAGGGCGAATCAATATTATGTCAAGCAATCTGGGATCTGATTTTGACAGCTGAGCAGTGAACCACTCGTTGCTTTTGCAAAAAGATATGCTCAGGCTTTATTAATCTAAAGATGGCGCTGGTCGGTGACATTTTTACAAATTTCACTCAACCTGGGCCGCAGGTAGAATATAAATCCCACAAGTTACATGTAAATTATACGTGTTAAATATCGCTGTACCACAGTTTAGCGTGAGCTCTCGTATCAGAAAAAGATGGCCATATGGCATTGAGTTCAAAAAATATCGTTGCATTCACTAATTTTTCAATTTTATTAGATATTGATCGGTATTAAATATATGATAATAACGCAGACATCATTATCAGATATTTGAGAGAAAACGGCTTGATACTTACAAGAACCTACTTTTGAATTATTCAAAATTTTATATCAATATATATTTTATGATGAATGATTGTATTTCTAATTTATACCTACCAATCTTCTTCTGTCTTTCTACTGTATTCCGGTGGGTTTTATTACGTATTTTTAGGTACTTTATTAAGTCCCGTCGGGTGTCTTTTTCTATGAAAGATTTTGTCTTGTGGGTATATGCATGAAATGTTTTCAAATTATGTATGTTCAATATCAAATCTTGTGAATTATTCGTTGAAAAAAAATTGTTTATTATTTTATTTACACATAAATTTTGTCAGAATGCTATCCGGCCATTGGTTTCCGATAAAATATCCTACGTTAAGGGCGGACGTGCTCAGCGTGGGTCAAATGGAGCTTTTTTTCTATTTTCAAAGCATGATCCTGGACATACCTTAAGCGTTGTAGATAATCTATTTATATAATTTTGAAGCCTTATTATCCTTTATATTTATTTTATACATTTGATGACTGCATAAAGTATTTTTATTACATAAAATAGTATTCTTTTAAACCTTTCGCTCTAATGTTTTAGAATATAGTCATATTTCAGTACATAGCTGTGGAGTGGTGTTAAGATTTTTTACATTTATTAATTTTTAAACGCATTTATAAAACCATTAGTATAATTTATGACGAGATAATTTTAGTAAAATATTTACGATAAAAAATTATATTGATAATCTCTGTGATCCCAAATTTGACAAGAATTAGGCATTTTATTATTCAAAAAAAGGGCAAGATTTACACATTTGAAGATAATTCTAAAGATTTTAATTATAAGCTATGTCTTTGACCATTCAAGTGTGATAAACATCCTACGAATAATGATTGCTTTATAATAATTATTGACCTAAGAATAAGGTAGTGTTTTTTTGAAATACGCCATTTCTTTTGTCATTCCCCAGTAGTTAAGCTACAACATACGGCCGTAGCCATAAATTGACAAACTATAATTGAAGTAGGGAGTAAAATGATGTTAACGCGCGTGTTTGAACATGTACCGTTAAAAAAAAAAGATTTTTTTTCGGTTATGTATATATTCAAACACGCGCGTTAACATGATCTTACTCCCCACTTCAATTTTAGTTTGTCAATTTATGGCTATGGCCGTATGTTGTAGCTTAACCACTAGGGAATGCCAAAAGAAATGGCGTATTTCAAAAAAAAACACTACCTTATTCTTAGGTCAATAATTATTATAAAGCAATCAATATTCGTAGGATATTTATCACACTTGAATGGTCAAAAACATAGCTTATAATTAGTAACTTTAGAATTATCTTTAAATGTGTAAATCTTGCCCTTTTTTTGAATAATAAAATGCTTAATTCTTGTCAAATTTGGGATCACAGAGATTATCAATATAATTTTTTATCGTAAATATTTTTTTAAATTATCTCGTCATAAATTATACTAATGGTTTTATAAATGCGTTGAAAAATTAATAAATGTAAAAAGTCTTAACACCACTGCACATTTATGTACTGAAATATGACTTTATTCTAAAACATTGGAGCGAGAGGTTTAAAATAATACTATTTTATGTAATAAAAATACTTTATGCAGTCATCAAATGTTTAAAATAAATATAAAGGATAATAAGGCTTTAAAGTTATATAAATAAATTATCTACAACGTTTAAGGTATGTCCAGGATCATGCTTTGAAAATAGAACAAAAGCTCCATTTTGACCTACGCTGAGCATGTCCCCCCTTAAACGAAATGTAATACTGCAAACTGCATACGTAAAAAGACACTGATCTCGCCTGCGTGCGCGGAAGAGAGTTGCAACATTGTGGAGTTTTGATTTATGACAATGTCCCAGGCCTAAATAAATCATTCATATTATTATGAATCATCAGTCGTTTTCAATAATAATTATTTTAGTTATAAGATGTGATCTATGGTTTTTATTTTATTTTTCATCGTAAGAGACTCAAAATCAGTCAGTTTGTAGGATCTCTACGTCTCAAAGCCTACAAATGGTTCTACGTAGTATTTTTCAAACTGTTTCAAACACGAAAAAACTTGCTCGAAACGGTTTGTTGTTTGCATTCGAGAACAAAGTTCTACATTGGAATACATTATGGAATAAATGATTATTGTTGTTAGATATTAAATATACGCAAAGGACATCAGCGCAACAGACATGTGCGCACGAGATAAAAGCACATAGGTCATATTATAGTTAAACGCATTTTCGATATTTGCCCCGAGGTATAAAAGCCATCGCAAAAATAAATTACCTACCTACGAAGAAAGGTAACACTAATCTCATATTATTAGTTATCAATTTTAATATCGGTATGTCGCTATTGCCACGGTTGAACAACATTGCATTTAGTCTTGTTTATGATTGGCATCATCATAGGTGAGTAACGACTTGTGAAAATATGTACAATGCTAACATTACTAATCTAGTAAGTACCTATGCAAGAGAAATAAGGAATTTCGTGTAAGTACACAGTGGTAAATCCACCTCAAAGAGGATACACATTTATTATGACTAAATAGTTTACATGGCTGTAAATATTTAAATTATTACTACCCTAAAGAACTTCTTGGTACCTGAAAAGGAAGTCAGTACTAAAAGCTAGGCACAAAATAGACTTTAGGTATAGTGAAAGATAAAGACGGGTCATTATGATAAAAAGAGAAACCAAGCTGGGTTTCGAATATACTTTGTAAACACTGAAATACGTTAAAAGATAATATTTTAGTCACTTTGATACCGGATAAAACTGTTATCTATGTTCATCTGCTGACAATAAATATATGACAAAAATATATTTTACACAGTGGCTATACAACACGGCGTATCCATTCTGAAGGCCCAAATATTCTAAATTGGTGCTATAACATTCATCGCCAGCATCTTGGCAATTTTTTTAAACTCTCTGTTTGTAATCATTGAAGTTTGCAGTATGTGACACATTGTCTTGACTCTAGATAAAAGCAACACTAATAATATTTCTTACAATATAATTCTATTCATTACCAAGCATCGTAATGAAGCACTAAATAAATCTTTATTATATGTGACAACTTGCTTTTTAAAGTCGTTATTAATATACGTACGTATATTCCCACATTTCATTTATCATCAGCGACACCAATGTGATAGTTTCCTGGTGTCCAGGTGGCAACATCAAATCATCTTAGACGTCAGAGTAATAATATAAAGAGAGTGGCAAAATGTAGTCGTGTTTCTCGCATATAACGCACAGTAGAACCTCCATTTTATTATTATTAACTTAACTATGAAACTGTATACCACCATGTTGATTCTTAGTACAGCTACCAAATTTAAACACAATATTTTCTACTAAATTAACTAAAAATAATTATCACTAATTTTATATTTAACACAAAAACAATAAATGTGAGCAACACGTTCTCGCAGTTTTTAAATGAATGTAATCATTCAAATCAATATTTACCGGCGACGTTTCCAAAAAATATTTAATTCAGCCGTAGAAATTCTATCTTTCTCATTCGCACTTATGGTTCGTTTTTGTTCAGTCCCTGTCAGATGAATTGTATATACCTGCTATTGAATCTCACCTCAGCGTTCACGAATACGACCATAGGCACTCAAATTTTTGTCGTTCCGTGACAAGTTCTTATCACGTCCAGTTTGCCGCATGCACCAAAGTGGAACATGCACCAGTTCAGTTTGTATTTACATGCACGACGTTGACGTAGGACTGGTTTCTATAGTGTCCAAATCAGTCGTGTCCATGTTCTGAGCGATTATAACTAGTTTTTTCTTCTACCACACGCGTATAGTGTGAGGTCTAACAAAAGTTAGGAGCCCTTCAAAATTAGTATCACAGGAACAACTTCCTAAGACCATGGTTGCGTACAGTAGATTCTATTCTGACTCAATCTATCATGGTCAAGCCTTTAGAGAAGAAAACTTATCATTCGACGTAAGATGCCACAAACTTTTTGAAATCTGAAAATAAATCCTTCACAGAAAACTCAACCGATTCAAACGAGGGTTAGACCAACTTAATTAACTGACTAGCACTATAACATTACTCTCAGTAGGTACTTGGTAAAAAAACATTTTAGAATACTAAAAATGTACGCTATACCTGCATAATTCAGCAACGATTAGGAACCGTTTCTTCAAATTGAACAAACGGGCCCAGCGCATCTATTCTATAAATATACAAGACTACTATCGGCATTAACAAGGGTAGTTTATCATATGTTTGTATTGAAGTATTATAATTATTGTTACAATAAGTTAGCCGTCTACACAGTCAAAACTGTTTATCTCGGTCTAAAATTTAGCACAGCCAAGAGAGGTGCCGTTAAAACATAGCACTATTATTGTAACAATTACAACTAGCTTATTGTAATTGTTACAATAAGTGCTAATAATTTGATACAATAATATGAAAAACTACCCTCGATAGCTGCCGATAGCGGCCGATAGCAGTTTTGTGTATTGAATAGATGCGCTGATCGTATTAAGATAATATGTGTACCTATTACAGTTTAGAAAAAAAATTTAGCTACCAACCTGCATTTTTTCCGACTTACACGCAGCGTTAATGGAAACTTCCATCCTTGGTAGTATTTACTTGTGTATCTCTGATAATTAGCTTAGAAATCGGGAGCATCCGTTGTTTGTTCTTCCAAGGTGCAGAACTAACCTGTCATTAGTAGGTAATGGGGCATAGGTAAATTAGTAGGTAATAGGGCAATAACTATGTTTAATTAAACCGCTTGGGATATTGATAATATATTACACTTACGTGAGGGTGAGGTAAGGTGGACGTTGTTTTATAAGTTTTTAAGGTAGCGTCTATGTCTAGGTCACTCTGTGTGGTTCCATGTAGGTACTTTTATTTTTATTATTTTATTATTTACTCATATTATTACCCTGTATTTTTATTTCAACACTGTTAAAGCTTACTTTGTGTTATGTTCATTATTTGAAAAATAAATAAATTTGAATTATGATACAATACAATATATCATACTTGCATGGCTCTCCAAGGATGTACGAAAAAAAATATCTAAATTCTTGTTAATTATTTGGAACTTTATGCCGCATTTAGGAACGTGCCTCATGTAAAATAACAGAATATGGTTCTTTATAAATAAAGTTGGTACCTTTCCCGTCCATTGCCATATTATTCCACAATTGGAAATGGCCAAAATGTATTATAAAACTTTCCAATAAATCATGTTCATGCTTTGAAAAACGTTATATTTTAAGAAACTACCCCACAATGTAATATACACGTATATTTATTTATTCATTTTTTCAATGCGTTATGCAAATGATAGCTACGCTATTCTAATTTTTTTTATTGCCTGTTATCGAAAATAATGTTTTAAAAATCGGAACCACGCGAATGTCAGGCTTGAGATCAGTGGTTTTCATGTGCGGCCACCAGCGCATTAGAGAATAATATTTCAAAAATTATGAAATTAGTTGAATACACATGACTTGTCTTAAATTTCTTCCTACGGTCAAATGATCCACGTTGACCAAGAATCAAATCAATTCAAAGAATTGGCAACATTTGCTTTATTAAAATTGTCGATTTTTCCTACTACTGTATACTGTGAAAGATCATTGTGATGCACTTCATAAAAAACAAATATTGAAGCCAGTTGACAGATGTAAACTTAGAATCAGCCATGCGGCTCGCATTGGAAAAAAAGAGTATTGAGGAATTTCCATTTGCATTATTTTTAAATAAATAGATATGTACTAAAATGTTCAAATGTCTTTTATTCAATGGACTTATCTATAAAAAAATTGATCCATTTTTTTAGTAAATAAAATTTAATTTTGTCATTCACAACTAAAGTGAAATTTTGTGCGGCCATCAGACGTTTTCATAGAACTGTCAATGTCAATTGTGCGGCCCCAGTTAAATTTCACGTGAGAACCACTGGTTTAGATAGTATTAAGCAATTGAATATTTTAATTGTGTCAAAATATAGTTTGGTTTTTACCACATTATATTGTTTATTAACAATTACTAGTTTTAGCATATTATTATTTACTTACTCACTTCACCCTGTCGCGACCCAGCACTGGAGTATACACGTCGCAGCACGTCTCGCGCCTCGTGCTATGTAATACCTACAGCGAGTAGATCGCTTTTGTACCATCGCTGCAGGGTAAGGGATGGTCTGCTATGGCGACGTTGTCCCACACGGGTACGGAGTGTCGCATTCTTTGGTGGCATCCGGGACACATGTGCCAGTCACGTGAAGCATCTTTTCGTGACTACTTTAAAGCATAATATTAATAGTACAAAATTATGTAATTCTTGAATCCTATACCTGCATAGATGCTCTTCTGTGACTGAGAATCGTGATAATATTATTATAAGGTACGATGTTTTCAATAATAATTGACTTCGAATCTTGTTAATGAAACGAATCGTACCTAATTATTATGAAATTATCTCGGTGAGCAACTTAGTAGTTACTCATTACAAATGCATTTATTGTTTTCATGCTAGCAAAAGTGCATATTATCGAGTTATTATGCATTTTATGCACTTCTTCCGGTTCGTAGCTAATCATCAAAAAATATAATATTAATGCAGAAGTATCAATCAAATATAAGATGTAGCTACAATTATAATGAAACACTAGCTGCTCGGAAACACCTCCTACAGGAGCAAATGAAACATTTTTTAAATCTATATATAAATGAATGTTTGTTTGTTTGTATGTATGTTTGTCCCGTATGCGTTCCTATACCATTCATCCGATTGCGATGAAACTTTCGTCAATTGTTGTGCGTACACCTGCGAAGGTTTCTGAATTAGTACAACCATATTCTTCTTCTTCATTCTATCTTTTTTTATACGTATGGTTCCTATACCATTCATCCGATTGCGATGAAACTTTCGTCAATTGTTGTGCGTACACCTGCAAAGGTTTCTGAATTAGAAAAACCATCTTCGTCTTCTTCTTCTTCATTCTATCATCTTTTATTCGTATGGTTCCTATACCATTCATCCGATTGCAATGAAACTTTGGTGAGTTATTGTGCGCACGCCCGCGAAGGTTTCTGAATTAGTACAACCATATACTTCTTCTTCTTCATCATTCTATCTTCTTTTATTCGTATGGTTCCTATACCATTCATCCGATGGCAATTAAACTTAGGTCAGTTGTTGTGCCCACACCCGCAAAGGTTTCTGAATTAGTGCAACCAACTTCTTATATTCGTATACGTTCCTATACCATTCATCCGATTGTAATGAAACTTAGGTCAGTTGTTGTACGCACGCCCGCAAATTCGTATGCGTTCCTATACCAAATGTGGAAAATCCACGCTTCTCACATGGACAGCTGTATGTGGCCTGCTCACGCGTTGGAAAACCTTCTGATTTATTCGTGTACGCACCAGACGGAAAAACAACAAATATTTAGTATCCAAAAGCACTTCAATAAACAGAATTAAAACACAAACACTTTATTTCTTTCAGTGGCATTGCAACGCATGCCAGGTACTCGCTAGCATATAATATTACGTAGACACCTTCTTCATTTGGTTAAATTGAGAATTGTCATATAAACGTACACTGTACGCATATGACAGTATTTCGACCTTCTTTTGTTTTTTTTTAATATTGAATAAAATGTGTGAGTGTCAAAATAAACCGTTTTAAATTTAGAATGTTGGCATATTATAAAGAAACATACTTCGGGAAATATCACACATTCGGGGAAATTAATTATTAAATTAATATATTTCCTTTATCACTGGAGATACAAGACATAGATATTGATTGAAGTAACAAATATTATCAATACCTCATATCACGGGCACGCCCACTTTGGCGCGAAAAGGTGGCGAATTAGATTCGGACACGACAGTCAAGGCGCAAGGGCTAGTTTCCGACTACCTTCTCTCTATCCTTCCAGGCCCGCCGAGTCAAAACAACCGTACCTCCTTGTTTTCATTATCACTTTCTCACTTTATTTAAATAAAAACCAAATGAGAAACAGACCCTACGATATAAACCCGCCCATATCACTACCTACGTATTAAAAAATACAATATAACAATTTGTTACTACAAGTGTTTTCCTCAAGTTTTGTTCCTTCATATAGGTGCTGGAAAAAACCTCTTCCCAAGTAGAATTTCCCTAGTTCAATAATAACTATAATACGATATACAAACTTAAACAAGCTCAACTTCCTAAGTAGGCACTCTATTGTTTAAATGAAGGTCACGTTAAATCTTAATTTTAGCCTATTACCGAAAAGGTTTCAAGATGTAGCTACCTTGTTTAGGGTGAGCTTTTCCGTATTCTCGCGGAACCCAGTTGGCAATCACTACTGCAGATAAATCAATAAGTGGAATGAAGACATTTTCAGGAGGTGATCAAATCCCACGTCGATGATAATAATAGATGTAATAATTGTTTCTCACGATCAACAGACAAACAATAAAATTATAATGACTAATGGGATATCACAGCATTTACAGCAACCATAATAAGAAGTACTTACAGCATCATGTTTGTTTATACTGGAAAAAATCATTGCAATAAATCTCGATTTAAAAAAATGCCATGCATACATCATACTATTTAATATATTCAACAGATGCCATTAGTCAAGCGGATCCTATATCGATTATCACCGGAATATTTGTATGCAAATATATTTTTTGTAGATTCTACAGCTCAACACGTGTAAATATACCTGATTAGTAAAACCACAGTAGGCGTTAATCGAAATAACAAATCAAACAGAGTAGCAATCTGGTAGCTATGAATTGGATAAAATATAAATAGGTTCAATATTAGATATACATACATATAAAACTTACATAATATGAAGCAACTTCACCATTGTGGTAGTACCTACTATCACTCGGGTGCCTTCTTAAAGTTAATCATCATTAACTAGTATTTACAAAATCTAAAATGCATGACGTCACATAAAAAATTAACTTTTTACTTCAATTTTAATTTTATTACCGTATACAGATGACAAGTTGTCGAAATTATTATTTATAATCTCTTCTGTCAATTTTATAATTTATGTCAATCCTCAAGCTTAAGAGGTAATGAATTTTTCCATTATCTAAATTCTAAATGCGCCAAATATATCAGATAACATTAAGATTTTCATTTAATAATATAAGTTACAATTAAAAATGTACAGAATGAACGCTTCTCTATCTTAAATCTACTAATCAAGAATCAAATAATTTAGACTAGACAGAATGATTCTTATAGCATGTATTTTAAAGAAAGTCAATTTTCGAATCGAACGACTGTACGTCTAGTGATAAGTTTTTTTTTTATTCTATTGGCAGCCCTGAAAACTAAATGGCGGCTCACGTTCTAGTTTAAAGTCTATCGCTTTGTTTACATAAACGGCGTAAGTATTTCTGCGTTTGCTACGTGATGTTATGAACGTCTTAAATTAATAATTTGTAATTTTCACAATGTATAAAAAATAATTAAAATTCGAATTTGAATAATTCATCGTAAAAATAATGGTTAATGTATATACTACTTTTGGCTAGCTACGTAAAATTGACGAAAGAGGAACTTTTCATATGTATTTAAAGCTCAAGTTTATATTCAGATATTTGCTTTGACTTTAGCAATATTATTAAATACATGAAATGTTAAATTATACAGTATCCAATCCTCGAGTTCTATTCGAGGCTTATTTGAGCAATTTCTGCACATAGAATCATGTACGTAATTGACTAATTGGGTTAGTCTGTAATTATAGTGGAATGTCAAAGTGGAAGTGTGAAATTCTCTTCAAATAAACCCACAATGAGAAGTCACTAATAGCTAACTTAATCAGTAGACTAGAGGTATTTTTTTGGCTTATATTTATACAAGATAGTTAGATAGATACAAGAAGTTTTTTTTCAACATCTTTATCTAAAGAAAAAATCGGTGTGTGTACTTACGTACGCGCGTTAGAAGTTACACTTCTTTGGCGTAACAAAACAAAAACAAAACTTGTGATTAACTTGATTCTTTGACTAGCTCTTAATTATCTTGTTAAATTACACACTCAAGAAAAAGGACCGCTTATTGAAACGCCGTTGGTTTTTTTATATACACTTTAACTTATATTACTAAATTATATAATGGTTTCTATTTTTGGTTGTAATGGTTGTAAAGGTTATAATGGTTTTTATTTTTAAAGCACCAAATGTCAATCTGACGTTTAATAGTTTATTTACGTAAGGAATTGCAAATGGCCGACAATAATAAATTCGCTGCCTAGGCAACGGAACAATTCTAAACTATAATAATATACTGTATAATCGTCACGATTGCAGTATCATACTGTGGCGTAAAGGTAGTGTGTTCGGCGTTTTTTTTTCGTGTGAAAAAATAAATTATGTGTTACATGTCACACGCCAAAAATACACTCTGATCTGATTTCCCAAACGCGCCAAAAGAAGTATAACTTCAAAAAACACCTCTTTGATATTTGGTCGATGGATTTCTTTAAAATTCCAGAACATTTTGTATCACGGATATAACCCAACTGGAATCTTGGATAGTAACTTCCATTTCGGAAATCTATTCGACAGGAAAGTGTTTGATTTGGATTTGAATTTTAAATCAATGGGAAATGACCGGAAAGTTTAGCGTGGTATCAACACCATAAAACTACAGTTCCTCGGCTACATTATGAGAGGACAGAATACAGTATTCCCCAACGCATTATCATAGGAAAGATCATCAAGAAAGTTTGCAGAGGAATACTTTGCATTTCAGGGCTTAAGAAACCCGTGATAGGTGTGAGTGCAGTTACACAGAACTGCTCCGGGTAGAGTACACTGAACTCCCTTTTTACACGGTTTTTTTTACACGAATTCGAAATAACATGGTGCAAAACCATCAATTCTGAATGCATGTTAGAGACCAATTTAACCAGAATGTGTTAAAACTAACCATATTAGCCCGAACACAACTGAACTGCATTCAGATATCATAACTGTGGCACAAGCAATTGGTTGAGAAGTGAAGAAGATAGTGAATAATTTTGAATTATTATTGATTAATAGTGAAGTATTTTAGTTTTTACTTTTTTACACGTTTTTTTGTAACACGGTATCGCGTGGAACATATCTACCGTGTAAATTGGGAGTTCAGTGTATACGTTTTATAACTTTGCACTTTTTACTACGCTGATACGCCTCTTTGCCTTATTACCTCGCATAGAATTCGATCCAATGATTTGCACTTGACACTTACACAAAATATGTAGTAGGTAATAAATACATAAATAAATAGATACCTAGATATTATATTTCAAAATAGATATTATTCAAATTAGAATAATATATTAAGTCGGTAAGTACATCATTTTCACACTCAAAAATACACTCTGATCTGATTTCCCAAACGCACCAAAAGAAGTATAACTTCAAAAACGATACATTTTCGTAGACAATCGGTGGATGACTCATTTGTAGGTGCATATTAATTATTATATCCGAAAGTAGCTTAGAAAATTGACAAAAAAGTTCAACAAGACATTTATTGTTTTGTCCAACACCGCGGGAAGAATTACTTAAAATAGAGTCCATCCATCTAAAATGTTTGTGGGCAGGTAAAAAATGAGATCAACAAAACGAAAAAAAAGTCGAACGAATTGGTTTATCGCCCACTGTGCAATAAAATCATTAAAATTATGCAATTCTGAACCCACTCTGTTAGCTACACTTACAAAGAGGAGACTATTTTGATTGCTTTAGATATTTTATTTCAGTTATTCTATACACGGCCAACATACGAATTATCAATTATGTAAGTTTTATACAATATTTTACTTACTAAACTTTTATAGTTTTATCGGTCAGTATAAACCATACGGTAGGAAATAAAGCGCTTATATAAAAATTTCATATTTATTACTATTTCTTTATTTAGGATTGATACATCTCTCAGTGGCAGGTAAATTAAAGACAAATCAAACCGTGTAATGATCTAATGTAATATATAGTCTCAATATGGAAATAGTATGTAGGACACATCGCACCCCTAGTTTTAAAGTATGACAAGTCAAAAAACAGCATTCTGAGATAATTGGATTCAAAGATTCAAACCCTCTTAACTAAATCTAAAAATGTATGTACCAAACCGATTTTCTTGCTCAATGTGTATCAGGGCTTGTATTTTTGTATGAAATAATTATTATATTGAAAAATCATACAGAAAACATATTTTTAGTAGTATTTTTGAAATGTCATAGTCTAAAATTGGACTATTTTGATACATTTTGAAATAACCCATCATGCACACAATACAAACTAATATGAAACAACATAAAATCTCTTCAATATATTATGCATATCAAGTAAAATAATAAACAAAATGGTTATTTGAAATTTTTATTTCATAATAAAATAACTGGGACAGATAAATCATCACATACTTACCGATTTTTTCAAATATATAATTGTATAAGATTATGATTACCTATTCAAGATTCTTGACATTATGTAATGAAAATTATTATATACTTTAGAATTAATCAGAGTAATTTCCATCACTCTCTTCGTGAACCAAGTAATGTCTTGCCACTTGGTGGCTCATTATAAGTTTTCAGTATAATTATCATATTCATAGGAACCGGACGATCCGTCATGCGATGCATTATATTAATTTCCTTATAGGAAGAATCATTAAAATTGGTTTTAATGAAAAAACTATACGGTGATTTATTTTTAAATGCATGACTTTGATTGCTTGCCATGTTACCTTTGTACCTACGGTAATTATAACTTAATTTTGTCCCAGCTCATCGGACACCAATTTCATGTCAAATATATCATCAGTTGCCATTGCATTAACTCTATAAGGTTCACCATTCTATTCAGCCATGGTTATAATGGGTATCCATTGAGCTGGTTTGAAGACTGGAGCACTTTTAGTTTTCTTTTTTTTTTGAGTGAATCGCTAACTAGTATTCACTGATTTTGGGTGTGACCCGTGATCAAATGTTTTTGCGTTACAGACTTTATATTTTCTGTTTCCAATAATAAATACAACGCAACTAAATATTTATTCTTATTTTGTCCAGCACAGTTATCGGACCAAAAATGCCCATTCTAATTTAGAATTCCCTTTTCAAGTAATGGTTTATAAATACAACTACCAATTTCATTAGAACCTCTTTTAGCAGTCACTTCGTTCCAGATACAACAAAACCCTTTTTCGCAGCAATATCAAAGATAGTGAAATATGTTGCAAGTTTTTTAGTGCAATTAGACTTCACCACAGGGTTATGAAAGAATTGCTTGCAAATCGAAGCATGAAACTATCATATCTGGATCAGGGATAGCTCCATTTTTCACGTCTTTTTTTCTCCTCTCGTGCTTTTTCTTTATTTGGGATATGATTATTGAACGAAGTTAATTGTTTTGTTTTTGTGTATTATTTAAATTTGTATAATGCTGTCCTGACCATTGATCTTTTTTTGACTGAAAACGCCCAATATTAAATTCTGTGTTAAAGATCGTAGAATACTGGGATAACTTCACGAAAGGTCGATCATTTTGTTGGCACTTTCCTTTGTATAGCCTATAGTGTTGCTAAATTTAAAAAGCCATCAATAAATTGTCTGGTAGTTAGTCTGGTGTAAGCGTCGGACTAAAGCGTTGTGGGTCATAGGTTCAAATCCTGGGTCTGGCAAGTACACATATTGTTTTTCAATTTGTGTATGAGTCAGAGTATGGACCTAATAGGTGGAGCAAGTGGCTGACATCCATATCTCGTAAAAAACAAAAATCTGTTAATACAAACCTCCACACCGTGGAGGCCCATATGATCTTATTAGATCGGACATGGTTGAAAATTTGAGCTCTCAGGAAGTGGGATTCTACCCTAGGAATGCATTTGATGTGATCTCTAACATATTGTTTTAATTCGGTATCAATTTTCTTATGATTTTCATGTGTTCTTCTGAGATCCTTTTCTATGATTCCATCACTGTTTATTTTATTTATTACTATATTTATCAACAATCTACTGTCAAATTGTCAATGTTGTCAATGACCAGTCACCAGTGTGACCACAACACAAGTTTTATTTACTTTGTCCATTCCTGACCTATGATAATTCAAGATGTCATAGTCTTAAACTCGCTGAATTTTTGAATCCTAATTTAAGACCATAACAACTCAAAATAGCATAGTCTTTAAATATCACACAATACAATTTATAAAAATTATAGACTATTCTTTCTGTCCTGTATTTCCGTAGAATTTATTTAGACTTGTGATAGTCTTTGACCAGATAAATAATGATATTTTCAACCTTTCTGCATTATTAACTCAAAATGTCAATGTTTTGACTTGTAATAGTTTAAAACTAGGGGTGCGACATGTTGAAACACTTTAATATGTATGTTTTGTTGTCAAAACAAAACAATAGAGCGATGCTGATGAAACCTGCTGGATTTATCCACCATTGAATATTAGCCATTAGGTTTTTTACGTAATTTGATGTTGAATTTGGAGAGTTCTGAAATATACACAATGTCAAGTAGTCTTTAGTTAGAAAATAATCTAGCATCTTACCACTTGCTAGTCATTTTTTTTTTGTTTTGAAAAAACGACTTTTGAAATTATAGTGTAGGTATTCTCAAATAATAGGGAAATCTAAAATCCCTCTTCAACATTTTTTTCCATTTTCGCACCCCCTGATGGTGCATATTTCTCATGTTGGGAAGCCCTGGTCTATTTAGAGAAGGTTTTCTTCAACGTCTTCGATCCAACCTTTGTTAGGATACGGCACCATAAAATGAAGATTAAGATCGCGTTTCTCGATAAAAAATTAACCTGTTATGTCGTAACGTATATTAGAGAAGTTTTGAATGCAAATATATCAGGTTTGTACATTTGTTTATACCTGATTGTTTTTCATCCTTGACCTTTCGTCGTTAGAATAAATAAGTAAAAAAAGCCGCCTCAGTTTAGTATCTTTTATCGGATCGATTCGATTTTTTTTCTTCACTCTAATTGTTGGTGTTGTTTGCTTTCGTTTTAGACAAAACCTACGCAGAAACGTGATGGACAGAATTGAATTTGTTTACTGACATAAGGAGAAAAAAGTTATTCATGGATGCATATAAAGTAGCATTCGGAAATATTATATTACAAAGAATGAACCGATATACAAGGAGTTGATAAAAAGTGAAATTAATGTATATTATTAGTTCGCTAGAACTAATAAACATGTTTTTTCAATCGACGATTACTTCCGCAAGATTTGTCATTGCGAGAACATTTTATTTCAACGAAAGTATTTTTTATTAGATATTTATTTTAAGACCTACAGAAAATATTCAATATAAGACATAAATTAAATAAAAAAATGTTTGTCTCAATAAGTAAATACAGCTGTTTTTAAGATTAGCATTATGTACGGTGTTGTCCGATAAAGACGGGCTCAAAAAGGCTTGCAGGATGCAGTCTTAGCCTGCCAACATATTCTTTGTTACGTTTAATTACTTGCATAATAAAACTGGCATGGAATGCATTTGGGAACCTGAATAATATCTTCAAAAGTGACTTACCATTGTCTCTTAGGCGTAAATTGTTCATGCAATGTGTACTCCTAACGTTCACGTATACATGTGATAAATGGAGTATTAAAGTAGGTAATAGAAATAAAAAATACGAGTAACGTAACGTGACATGGAAGGTGCATGTTCAGCATAACGCTTAAATATCACAAAATAAGTTTGTGGTGTGATAGAGGTCGCTGAACAAATGAAACGGCAATGGGCTGAACATGTAGCTTAAAGAGTGGATAACCCGCTGGACAGATGATCTCGTAAAGTTCGGTGGATGTAGATGGCACCAAAAAAGTAGGGACAGAGAAGAGCAGAAGGATATATATGTGACCTTTATCCAGCAGTAGATCGACCCCTTGCTGACGATGATGAACAATAAATAAGCATGGTAAAGTAACAAGTGAATTTTTACAGTGAGGGAAAATGATCAACGTGTAAACAAACCAAAATGCCATTCAATGCCTGGTTGGCTCACAGCCGTTATGACGTACATATTCCACGTGTATTGCATGTTTGATGCTTGTGCAAACATTAATGTTCTCCATATTTTTATACGGTGTCGAGTCATGGGTCCTGAAGGCGAGGGAGCGGAAGGCAATTCATGCTACGAGATGTGATGTTGGCGCCGAATGCTTGGACAGAGCATTAGACGAATCAGTCAATCGTCCAGAGAGTGCGAATAAAGGAACGGCTCTCGACAATATTTCTAAGATGCATTCTGCAATTTTTTGGACATATTGTCCGGCACAGACCGGACAACCTGGAGAGACTGGTTGTTTTAGGTGGCCTCCATGGAAGGCGAAGTAGAGGAAAGCGTCGGCGCGCTGGAGCGACCAAGTGAATGAGCTGACTTGGGTGGCACCATTCATTCTGCCCTGAGAGAAGCCGAAGATCGAGAGGAATGGAAAGTCTTGTTCGCTCAAAGGGTGACAAAATTCAAATGTGGACACGACCCTCAGCTATGAGGGTATGTACGACTAGAAGACAGCATGTTTAATGGATCGCTCTTTAAAATTGTACGCAACGTTTTGTGTTAAAAATACAAAATAATATACCTACTTATCCATTTCTCTTCGTAGAGATGTGAAAATGTCGAACCCTGTGTTTTCTTCACTTTTACTGCAAAATAATAATTATGTGAACCAAGCATACTCCTAAGCCTAAGCCTTCCTCCACTCAAATTTCAAAATGAAAATTCTTGAAAAGGAAAATAATCATCGAGAATTTTAATATCTGGATGTGGATTTTATGAAAGATAAATGTTTACTATAAATAAATGTAGTCTTTTTTATTCTGGCAATACCGAATGTGTAATTTGACCGACCTTTGGCTCGTATTTTCTGATTATATCAAATCCTTTCATAAATTAAACATATTATGCACATATATTATTTTGTAATTTTTCCACCCTAACATGATAAAGAAAACAAACCCCAAAAGTAACGTTTGGGATTATTTAAAAATAATTTAGAATTGAAAAAATAATTATGTTAAAATATAATTAAATATATGTAATATACTTGTCCAGTTGATTTTAGACATCTAGAATAGTTTTAATAAATATAACTAAATATTAGTTTTATGTTATTAAGTATTTACTTACTATTTTATATTAAATATAATATATTTTACCAATTTATTTCCTATACCTATTATCATCATTCACATCTAAATTTATATATTTCCGCAGAAACTGAGTTTTAATTAATTGTAATTTAAACATATGAAAATTCCTCAAATAATATTCTGAAAATAGAATTTTCTCGATAGTAGTTCTTAGCGTAGAGAATAATCTAGAGACTTTTATAGGTAATGCTAGTCATAATATGACGAAGATATTATTATAATGCAACCGTGTTTCAGTTGAGTTCCCTGTTTTTCACATTATTATGCAGATAGCAATAGTACTTTCTGAATGAGGTCTTTCTATAGAGGCCATAGGGTGAGATTTATAATCGATGGGCCCTGTACTACAAAATATTAGAGGGATGGGAGTAAAAAACTACATTATTGTTAGCAGAATCACACAATATCCATAATTTATTATTTTTAACATTCCAGACTCTGTTAGCATTAGAAAGAGAAACTGATCCATTTTGACGAATGGTTTTGAATAAATACATTTTAAATCGTGACAGTGTGAAAAATAACAGTTTGGATTATTAATTATTAGTGGCAAGTATACAGAGAAAAAATCTGAAGTGATCCTTTGATTTTGTCTTGAATTAAACCGTAAAATCTACTCATACGTCACCTAGTTTATATAGGTTTGCGAAAGCGCTCCTTCATCTGCCCTTATAGTGTTTTCACGAATTCTTAAAAATATTTTTTTTAAATCTCTGAGAATACCCATATGGCGAATTCAGCCCTATTTCTAAAATATTATGATTTATCGGTTCGAGTCCTGTTCAGCAAGATATTTTTTTCAAGATTCTTGATAATAGGGTTGTTTCTGTCGGTTTATTCAATACACAAGGCGGCTATCGACGGTTAAAGTAATACATATTATCATATTTATGTAGGTATTGAGGCGGTAAATTGTGTATCTCGCTCTAAAAGTTAACACAGCCAAGAGAAGGGCTATTTAAACATAGCACTTTTTTACACGGTTAACTTATTGTAACAATTAACCCGTATCCGGAAATTTGTACGTAAACAGTTCAACGTAGAACACTTATTCGTGTGCCGCAGTACGTGAAACATGAGTTCGTGCAACATTTAATCAAATGACGAGTTCTTCGTTGAACATTTCACCGTGGAATACATTTCACCGTGGAATGCGTATTCTACAACATGTGGCGCTGGTTTGCAGTTCCAATTAGATTCAATACGAATTTTATGAGATGTCTTTATTGGTTTTAAATAATTTAATGTTGAAACTACATACATATAATTACAATATGAAACTATTTCTAATTTAGTTACCTACTTATTTTCTTCCGTCTTTCCCATATACTCCGATGGTTTAAGTGTTATAATTTTACATGATTATTATACGTTACCAAAATAGCATTATTTTCTTCAAAATTGTAAGTAAATAATATTATATTTCTTTACCTTCGTAAAAGAAGTGGTTATGTCGATATGTCATTTTTTCCAGTACAAACGATTCTTTAATGCCTTTCAAAGTCATTAATTGATAATATAAATAATAATATGCACGATAGATTTTTATGTTGTTTTTAATACAAGAAAATAATTTGGAAAAGACCAAAAAATAAAGCAATTTTTGAACATTTTTAGGAACTTTTCAACACTTAACTTAGTATTGGCAAATTTTGATATTGGCACTTATTTTACCAAGATCCAGATTTATAATTCCTTGTGTAATATAGATATTATCGTGTAAGTATTAATAATTGATGATTTTTATAAGTAGGTACTTAATATTATGAAGTGCACTTAATGGTAACTATAAAAACAGCTATTTATTGGTTGGAATTAGGAAAACATTTTATTAGATAGTTAATTAAAATAAAACACAAAAATAAGTAGTTAGTGTTTATTCCACAATTCACACATGGATATTATAGGTTAACCTATAATCCTGAGATATTGGTATCATTTCAGTACCGTTTATTATATATTGTACTTATAGGTAATAAGTAAAACTAATAATACACCCATGGTGGCTGAGTTGGTAAAGTGGTCGTCTATCAAGAAGTGGGATCGATCAATCCAGCGTAAAGACCCAATGTGTCGTGCAGTGGCGCAACCAGGGGGGGGGGGGGCAAGGGGCCCTGGCACCCCCCAAAAATGAAAATTATCAGAATGATTTTAAACATTTAAATTGAAAGCCAATAAACTATACCTTTGGGCTTAGACAAATAAAGACACAAAAAATGATTTGTAATAATTCTCCAGCACCCTTTTTAGAAAAATTTCGTAGATTTTAATTTTTAACACAAAAATTTCGAAACACTAATGTCAGGTTTTTTTAGAAACACAATCCCTAATGGAAATGTCAAAAATTCTCGATGTCCACCCGAATTCCGGAGTAGTGTCGGTCATGGCTGGGGAGGGCTGACAGAGCTCTAGCCTGGGGGCCCGGGCTGTGGGGGGCCCGGCGTGTCGGGTTGACCAGATAAGTGAGATAAACACACATCATAAATTAGCTTTAATAGTAAAAAAGTATACTTCATGGTCATGAACATTTTCAATTACTTATATAATTGTGCAATATAGTTTTTGATTATAATGTGTCGATACTCGACAGCTCCATTATTAAAGTAGATGTATTAAAAATCGCCAATAATTCACTGTATAAGTACCCTTAATTTGAACTAAAACACAATTTGAAGAACGTTAATGTAGTGTTTCACACTGCCTTTAATCTAATATCGTAGCCTGAGGGCCCGTTTCAGGATGTGGGGACCATGGTGTAGGTACACCGAGCGCAATAGACAAAAGACCGATAAACGAGAAATTAGGCTGTGAAGAAGAAATAGATCCTATGGGACTAATTTACATTTTCCTCCTTGCCCCCCCCCCATATTAAATCCTGGGTGCGCCACTGGGGTCGTGTCAAGTGATTATTTCTAGTGTGTCAATCAATATATAGAATGTTACATTCTCAAATCTAGGGTCTTATTGGTTGAAAAAAAATGGTTTATTATAATTTTTATAATACCTATGTATTTATTTAATAATACATTCAGTTTACTGTGGGAAACATGTCCTAAATATAATTAAAAAACCAATAACGAAATGTAGTAAGTGTTTTGAAATGATGCATTACCTAATTACAAATCCGTTTTATTTTGGTGGAATCTAGTAAGTGACACTGACTAAAGTCTAAACTAAACAATACATTCATTCAAGACAAATGTGTCCAGATGGTAGATTTTTTTTGTATTATGGTCAATTTATTGGGTTGGCCCTTTCTCGAGAGTTCCCTTGTTCATTATTGTGTGCACAAAAAAGACCGTTTTAGAAATTAATATTATTAAAAAAAAAACATTATTAGGTACGTACGATATGGTTGTAATTATAATATACTTATCTACCTATTTTCTGCTGTGTCCCTTGTATTATAATGGTTTTATTACGTACTTTTAAGTAAGTATTATATTTTTACATTAATATTTAAAATTTCATTATATATTGTAAATAAATAATATTATATTATGTTACTATATTTATTGGTATTATGTATTGATAATGGGAGCTATTTATAAGTAATAACCATATACATAGTATATTTGTCTATGGTAATACCTACGTAATGCACATTAATGGTATTAACTATCAAGTTTAGTATTGATGAGAAAATATTAAGTATATCATTAATTTAAATACCTATAACACAACAATACTATTTAGGTAAGTACCTAATGTTTATTTCGCAATTTAGACAGGTATATAAATATATATGTACAGATAAGTTAACTGAAATTACAAATATACCTAATGCTAATTTAAATCTATTTCCGTTTTATCTATGAACGTACATTTTATATTATTTTTATAATAACTTAACTTGTGTACTCCATCATAATGCAGGAAATTAAGAAGGCATCAGAAGTGTAGATAGATAAAGATTGTCATGGCTACGGAACCAACGTGTGTTTCAAAACATACATTCTTGAAATTGACTACAATGTTCTTATAGCTATTTACCACGTGATAAAGAATATGTTATTTACATTACGTAAGTATCATAATATTATGTTTTAATTTGTTAACTGTCAATTCTTAGTGGAACTGCATTTTTGTTATATTATTTCTGTCGCTTTGGAATTTGTTTGATAAATATTGTTTTAAAAAAATGTACTCAGTTGAAAATGTCCCTCTGAGGCGGACGAAACAGGTCCTAATTAAAAGTGGAATAACTACTACAAAAAAATGCGTTTTATTAAATTAAAACAACAATATCATAATATGCATTAAAGTTTCTAACATAAATGAAACGCGCATTCAATATTGGCAATATTCGAAGACACTAAACTGGCTTAGTATTTCTTGCGTTGCTGGCTTCAAATTCTGGGTCGATGGTGACTGGCTTTAGCATTTCTATCTTAATAATCAGTTCTGTGGTATGACCTATAGATATTTAAAATGCACTATTATGCAACTGTAACAAAAGTTACCTATAACGTAAGCGTATTAAACATTACATATTATTTATAAATCATGTATGTGTGAATACTTAGTAAACAGAATACAGTATGTACCTGGCTAAATAATTAACATTTTTGCTCCAAAGCGCAATACATTGAGCTGCATTGAATAGAAATTATATTAATAAATAAACGGCACTGTTCGGTTATACGGAATACAGCGGAAAACGCATTTTGAAAATAGCCGATAAACTGGATTATTTGTTAGGTTAACCTAACCAAACCTAACCTAAACTAACCCAAACTAACAAATAATCCAGTTTATCGCCTATTTTCAAAATGCGTTTTCCGCTGTATTCCGTATAACCGAACAGTACCAAATAAACTTTTTACGAAGAATGTTGTCACTTGTTAGCCATTCGCCAAACCCATTGGGTCTTTACGCTGTATTAACACACAGTGGTTTCAAATGTTTTAATTAGATTATTATAATCTGAGTGGACTAATTGAATTAAAACTTATTGTAAGTAGGTATTATTGAAAATACAAAGATGGCAATACCTAATTTATTTAAAAAATAAATGTTTTTACCTAGGTATATATATTTAATTCATTTAGGATATTATTGATCTTTATAATATATAAAGTAAGTACTTAAGTATCTTAATATATATATGTATTATACAAAAAATATAAAAATAATAATACTTAATTAATATTATATAAACTAGATAATAAGTAGATAATACAATCATAGGTTATACATTAGATATAGTCAATTCACTGTCATTTACTTTTTTTGTTTGTAAGAAATAAAAAGGTTTTTATATTTATACATATATGTATAAAGTACGCGTACCTATCAACATATCCTAAATATAATTAAAAAATCTTGAAATAAATCAATTACAAATCCGTTGTATTTTGCAGTTTATTGTGTAGGTAGGTCCTTTAACTTTCACGTGCTTCTAGTGCACAAAAAACATTTGGCCACTGTAACATACCTAATATCCGGAGTTCTGATCAAATCTAAAAATTAATAAGTATTAATAAAAAGTCAACATTATTACGTACCTACCTTACTATAACAAAAATAACCTATAATGAAACGGAGTGTATTATACGAGTGTAGAATAGGTAATTAATATTTTTTCTGCAATCCGGAACATAAATTGGCTCCATAGAATGGAGATTATATTAACAGACTTTTTACGAATAACGGTTGTTACTTGTTAGCCAATCTTGGTCTCTCGTTGGATTAACACACATTTAAAAAACAACATGTATTTTTTATTAAGTCACAGGATTGAACCCACTTACTATATGGAACCGCTCTGCCAAGTCGGATACCATGGCTGTATTATCAGGATATGCAAAAGTTAAAGTACCTACGTAGTAGTACCTATGTTTAAAGTTGCAAAGATCAATCATATCCAAAATGAATTCAATAAATGCAGTCATCTATATAAGTAGGTATATTTATTTTTAAATTAAAGTATGCAGCTATTAACACGTTCGTATTTTCAATAATATCCATTTACAAAAAGTTTCAAATCAACATTGTCCATAATATTATTTTAAATAATAATAAGAACACACATTTTCTATAATACTATAATAAATTTTCAACATATTTGGTAGTTAATTAAAATAAAACGCAATAAGCCACAATAGACACATTTAAAAAACAACGTGTATTTTTGTATATCCGCGGGATCGAGCTAACCCACTCTTCATAAACGACCGCTCCCCCAACTCGGGCACATCTATTTAAAAGTAAAGTAGGTACTACGTACTTATCTATAAAAATCAATAATATCCTAAATGAATTAAACAACAGCATTTACATATACCTATGTACCTATATACATTTATTTTTTAAATTAAAAAGGGTATGTATTGCCATCTTTTTATTTTCAATAATGCATACTTACAAAAGGTTTCAAATCAACTAGTCCATTGTCCACACCAAAACAACAAAATATTGCTATTTCTGTAAGTTGCAATATTAATGTCTAAATAAAACACTTAAAAATACGTAATAAAACCATCGTAATACAAGAAACACACATTAGAAAATAGGTAGGTAAGTAGATTATAAATACAATCACATCGTATAGGTATATTATTTATGTAGTTTCAACATTAAATTATTTAAAACCAATAAAGACATCTCATAAAATTCGTATTGAATCTAATTGGAAGAGCAAACTAGCGCCACATGTTGTAGAATACGTATTCCACGGTGAAATGTATTCCACGGTGAAATGTTCAACGAAGAACTCGTCATTTGATTAAATGTTGCACGAACTCATGTTTCACGTACTGCGGCACACGAATAAGTGTTCCACGAAGAACTGCATACGTACAAATTTCATGTAACCCAATTAACCACCTCATTACATAATATGATAAACTACTGTCGATAGCTGCCTTGTGTATAGAATAGCTTTGCTGAAACGTGTATGTTCAAAGAATGTCTTATTCTTAAATCTTGTAAATAAAAAATTAGTTTGATATAATTATTATTGTTTAAGAAAAAAAATGTTCTTGTCAATTCAAGTTGATTTTACTGATACAACTGAGAGATGAATAAAATACTATGAATAAATACATTATGGTTGTTATAGATATCATATCAAATGAAAATGTATCGGTATAAAATTATGCTTGTCTGCGATATTAATATCAAAAGATAATATTCTTCTAAATTTCTTATTTCTAAAAGTAACGTTCTTCAAAGTATTTATACTTTTTTGACGAACCTAGCGGTTGTATTCAATCTACAAGATCTTTTTCACACGGAATATTTACTGGTGAGGCAATCGTATTGCTGACAGAGACATCCCATTGATTGTTAATTACTGGCTAGTGATTGCAATACCGAATGAAAATACTAATACCGGTATTCGTGAAATATATGGAAACAATAGATTTACCAATAAATATATATATATATATACATCTTTTTAAAATATTAATATTTTATAGCACAGGGGTGTTGGAGGGCAACGGAAGTATACCAGACATCGCGTAAGCCGAAAAAAGTATAGTCATGTTTAAACCTTTCATGTTAATTACATTTTGTTTCCACTTTCAATACCGAATATATCGGTATTATTTGGTTTTGAAATACCGGAATTATAATCCGTAATACTAACTCTCAGCGAGACGCCCCTGTAAAGTGCTCTAAATCGATCAATCTATTCAACTTTAGTCGAGGTTTCTTTAAACCTAATTATCAAATTATTGTTTTATGTATTTTTCATATATTAATATGTTTATATTGTTGATATTGTGATGTTTTTGTTTTTTCCTTATCATAGGTAAAGTTTATTAAAAAACAAACATATAGGGGGGGGTAAGAAGAGGTATATTCAAATAAAACGACAAAAATATTTTTCATCACGATTTTTTAAATATTTTATTATCACTTTTTTTTCTTTTTCATGTTTTTTTCATCATATCTTACAGTCGACCACTATGTGGTTGACGCCTAAACAAATTATGGGCAAGGTAATTTCACTTAAAGATATTTTTTTTAACTATAATAGTTATGCTATCAATAATTATATTATCGTAATATACAGTAATAATTATAATATTGATTTACACACTAAAAGTATCGGTTGGCCCGTAAAAGTGAAAGAATAATAATATGCATTCAAAAAGATACCTTATATTAACAGAATATCTGTATTATTATCATATTATAATAATCACCTTACATTACACAAAATCTATATCAAATATTTATAATTCTCTTAATATTTTTTTATTTAATATTAGATTCAGAGGCCGGGGAATGACTCGATTGTAAATAATTAATTATTAAATTAATTAGGTAAATGTAAAGAAGTTTTCTAGAGGATAGAAAAATATCGAAAAATAATTCTATTATATTAAATATAAAAAATAATAATAAAATTTTATCTCAAGGTCTCATACTTATATTATTAGAGTCAAAATACTGCAACGAAATAATATATAGATAGTATTCAAAATGTAGCATACATTTTGTAACAAAGACCTAGTTTTGAGTATGTATGACATAGTTATGTAACATAAATTTCAAACCAATAAGTAAGTCATTGCTCTGAAGAAAAAAACATGTTTTTCAATAGGTAATATTATTTATTATCTTATTGTGGAGTTATTTGTATTTATTTAAAAAAAATATCAAGTATCAAAATGATAATATACATTGAAATCAATTATTAGTAGGTACTCACAAAAAAAATATTGTTCGAGATGGATTGATAATATTATGTTCAAAATGTATTCAAAGAATATTAACCGTTGCATTTGAGCATAAATAATTGACTTTGGTGAGATTTTAGTAATTAACGTTATAAATTATTTCGAATACAGTTTTCCCTTTAAACGAATACATAAAAAATAATTATTATAATATTGCTGTAAACTTAGGAGTCCTCTAGAAAGTTCTTTTCATTTTTATAATAATAATGATTGTTTTCATAGGATACAGTCGCAATATTTTGGCAACAATCATTGAGCATTTTACATTAAATTTGTCTGTAGACCTCACATACACTGTGAATAAACTATATAGTGAATCATTCAACCATTCAACAGTATAAAAATAGTGAATTCCGTATTATAAAAAAACATGCAATTTTCATATTATATAAAAGAAAAATACAAACAAAATAATTATATATTATATATATGGCAAGATCGACTGATATTTCTGCGTCGTACCCTCTTTCGTAAAAAAATCAGTCCATTTTTAGACTTGTCAGGCTTGAATGTTAATTTTTTCATTCAATTCTTGTTATGTATATATAAAATCTAATTCATTATTCATTTATAAACAAAATGAAAAATAATCTTTAGATTTTTCATAATATAATATGTAACCCTTTTAGTAATGCACGTTGAATGTTGAAATTTGCAGAAATGTTAATTTTAACTAGTACACAGAATATTATAAAATAGAAAAGCAAAAATGTTACTTTTAGAGATCAGCTTTGTTTGCTGTAAATTATATAAAAGGTGACATTTAATATTGAATTGACTGAAAATGTTTTCATAGATTTTAGAAAAATATACCATTATAAACAAAACAAAATTATTTCGGAAAGTTGTTAAATAACTGTTCTTGTACTGGGTGACCCAAGAATGATCATATTTTATCTAATTACTTGAATAACTACGTCTTCATAAACAATACGACGAATGAAATAATGTGTTTGAGGTTTTGTCAACGATTCAATATTTAAACATAATATAATTGAATATTAATGATTCTTCATGTGTACTGTATATTGCTAATATCTCTGCCTCAGAGTTTGTGTATCCTAAGTCTAAAAAATCACTTTGGATAAAACGTAATTTGATTTTTTTTACGCCATTAATGTTAATGTTCTCACGGTGTGGTAGTTTTGGGAGTTTTTGATTTATGTTACGAATATATTATTTTAAAAATCTGTATTGGCTTTTGAGCGATAATGATAATTTAGATGACACAATTGTAGGCACACTGAGGTACAGATATAAAGCATATTTTAAATAATATAAAAACAGTTTTTATTCTATACATTCTGATGATAATGTTGAAATATCTACGACAAAATTTGTACTTAATTTGGAAATGAAACGTTGTTGTAATAGCGTTAGAAAGGAACGTTATTTTTTGTTTAAATTTTCTGTATTGATCGTGTTTTTATTGATTTCAAATCAGACACACTGTTTATGAAAATGTTTTTTTTTTTAATTTCTGACTTGGAATTAAATATGTACATTTTTATGGGCTATTATATTAATAAAATAAAACAAATTATTATTGTTATCTGTGACATAAAAACCCATGACAAATAATTTAAATATGAATTGAATTATGTCAAGAAGTACATTGGAACGCAACACCAACAGAGAGCCGAAGGAAGGCTGATAACTTTATATAATCCGTTCATTCGTTGGAAAAGTTTTCAATTAAAAATATACAATTGGACTACATTTCATAAAATAAAAATAACAAGTTGTCGGCATAATTCTGTCAACTGGGGGGCAACGTTCGCAATTTAACAAAAGATTACACAACAAGTTTTTGTTGTGTTTTTTTTTTTAAATATAAACATAACATAAAAAAATACATTATTATTTGCAATAAAAAAAGACAAATTATTGGCAACACCGAAATAAGTCATTTTCGTCTATTATTTTTTTTTCAATATATTACAATAGATTTGTAAATAAATTACATTATAACATTGCAAAATATTTTATTATATCCACGGATTATACAAGCAGGCAGATGAACGTGGAAATTTTTGTTACAAATTATCGTGCATCTGGCTATTCAACACTATGTAATAAAAAATCTACATTTTGAAAATACCGCATACAAAAATACTATGTTTTTAAAAATGTATGTAGCAAAATAATATCGTGGTTCTTCCAAATTTACTAAAAAAATACTTTCACATTACTATGATTTTTTGAAGAAGTACAATTTTATTAAATATGGAAGTAACTGCAAAAATATTTTCATCAAAAAAAAATTTGTTTTTAAATTAATACCGAACAATGGATTAAGTATTTTTTGCGTATGAATATTAAAAATGTGACCCACGGAAGCATAATAATATGATAAAATATTTTAAAGAGCTGTAAATCTATTGTCGGTAACAATTGTACTTTATTCAGAGTTTCTAGGTCATTTTGACATAGTTATTTTTCAAAGATTTTTTGCAAGGCACACCAAAATTATTTTTTGAAAAAAGAATTAGAAGTTACACATTCATTTTGTCAATTCGCTGCCTCGTATAATATATTTACAAGTACGGCCGTCGATAGCTTTAGGATGACCAATCGCATTTTTGATCATTGTTACTAAAACACTTAATAAAATATTTTCCGTTTCATTTGTCATGTACGCACAAGATAATATTATATTATCAATACGTCGTTTTTTATAACGTACTTATTTTTTAATTTTGGAACACTATTTAAAATATTTTCTTTTTCATTCGTCATTTATTGTATGACGTCTTGAATGTTTATATAGTGAGTTAATTATTCACCTGAAAGCTATCGTTAGCTGGAATATTGAGGTGGTTATATTTTCAAAGTCCCTAGCCTCTGCGAGTTCTATAAGTACATTTTCATGCATGTATTTTTTTGTTTGTTTAAAGTAAGTACAACACGAGATAACTTCGTATGCATAATATATTAACTATTAATCATCTTTTATAACCTAGCGCTGAATATTATATCTTATGCTTAGTTTGAATAGATTTTTATGTATTCATTTATTAAAAATTTGAAGATCTTTTTTTTGTTTTTGTTTAAACACTCGGACGATAGACAATTAACAGTAAGTAAAACCGCTGTTTTTACATTACTATTCACATAAAAATCACATTTTTAGAAAGAAGTCATTTCCGATACCCCGCAATATCATTCGATGAAACAATCTAACGATACTGTTTTTTAACACACAAAAATTGACACAGTTGAACTCAATAAAATTTAATCAAATGTTGCATTGTTATTTGTTTGTTAATGCAAATGATTACACATAGCTCTTTTAAAACACAAAACGTGTACAATTAACCAACTCAATATAACACTTGATTCAAACAAACATAAAACTGTTTTCAACTAAAAATATCAAGGAAAAATGTACGCCTGTTTGTTATAGATAAACCAAAAGAAAATGACAGTTTTGACTATAAAATATAATATAATGTTAATTCAGTGGTTTGCTGTGAAAATAAATTAATTTAATAAATTTTTAACTAATGTACAGATTAGCATTTAAATGAGAAAACGTTAAAATTCACGTGATGTAACGTTTTATATTGAACTGTTTACTTACTTTTATCTTATTAAGTAGATATGTATTATAAAAAATATTAAAGTAATTAATTAAGTATAGTAATTTCTGAGTGGAAAATAATAAGCAAGAAATCCAAGTTTTTTAAACAAATAAGCAGAAAAAGTATTCATTAAATTTGGTTTATTTATTATTCGCGTTATAAATTGTATTATTTAGAATGTTATTTGATCATATCAAGTGTTACTAGTTGTAGAGTTATTTTGGTGTAAAATCAGGCTTAATCTAGACGTCACGTTAACACCGCGGAATGCAGCGCGTTAATGAAAGCACTCCGGTAAAATATTCGTCCGATCCATTTTTATCATGGCAATATTATGCGCACGCAAGTGCTTTAAATTCTGCTAAACAGTTAGCGTGACCCCAAGAATTAAGACCAGCACGTTGTATCGCTGTTTTATGAAATAAATCAATGCAGGTTTATCGGAAAGACTTCAAAGTTAATTACACAATGTAAATATGTCTATAAATATAATATATTATGTTTATTACATAGCATATCTATATAGAGTAGGCGGCCGAAAAGTAACCAGCAATCAAGGGAAATGTTATATTATGTATCAATTTTCTTTATATTATAGGTATTTTGAAAGAGCAGTATTTTATTAAGCCCACACATATGCATGAAGATCGCGTATAGAATAATTAATGATTTTAAATCGTATACGAAACACTAAGATAGAAATTGACATAATTATTCCGAATTTTATTTCAAATATTTAAACGATAAAAAAAACAACGTTAAATAACATTAACAATAATAAGTGGGAAAAATGTGAAAAGTATAGCATTACGAATTTAATTTTTATTATTTATAGTTTCTTTATAATTTTTTCATACATGTAGAATAAAAATACTTTCATTGTCATTTTCTGCTATTTAGTTTAAAAAAAAACATGTTTTTACGAATATTCAGCAATAATTAATTGATCAAAGTTCCCGTATTCGTACTGAGATAAGCTATAATGAAGGGCTAAATTAAAATGCCTACTACTTTGAAAGAATAAATACGTTCCCCTTAATAATTATCATCCTTTTTTGCCTTCTTAGGCACTATGTAAAAAAGCGTTTTATATTTGTCACAGTTTACTTTTAGGCCATGATATATATTATATTTCAACAACAATAATATTATTATTCATTAAAAATGCAATTGATTTATTTTAAACATTAATTATTACAATTTTCAATTGAATAGAACATCATCATTAAGTGTATTAAAATCTTTTTTTTTACAGTAAATTATTCAGTAAATATACTTTTTCTATCGAAATATATTCATCTATCATTTTAGTAATTTATTCAACAATCAGTCACCTATCAAATTATATCTGTCCTTTTTACGTGCATGTAAATTTATCATAATATAATATTTATCTCAAATACATACATACATACAATTAAATATATATATTTTAATATTAATGAATTGGTAATTTTACCGATTAGGTAGGTATTTACTTTTAATCAGCTTATATTTAAATATACATTTTACGCTGACTTCAGTAACTAGGAATATTAATAACAATTGTAAGAAAGTGTTACAAAAATGATTCAAGATATGTTAAATACTGAAAAGTCAATTAAGACCTTTTATTTTACTGCCAACTGACAATGTAAATGTGACAAATAAATTTAATTACTGTTCATAAACTGAATCTAAATATATTATTCTTAACCTTGCAAATAGAACGTAAGTAGTATTCATTTTACCAGCTGGAAGATTTATAATAGAATTCCCGAAATAGTCTGTTTAATTTTATAATGACAAAGTTTATCTAAACGTATTAATGTCAAAATACAGTAGTACATATAATTATTAAAACATAAATTTTACCCTTCAAGTCTTGTTTAGTATGGTATTTTACAGATGTTATTTAAAAGACGATTGATGACAACAGTTTTAGCGTCTTATTAAATGAGATAAATCTGTATATATTTCAATTGAACTCGATGATATTATGATAATTGATAAGTAATCACCGTTCATTCTTATCAAACAAACTTCTCTAGTACATGGCACAGAAGGGCGCAGAGCTTTTTATAATGAATGTCTTTTCTTTTAACAGCCATCGAACGAGAGCGTTCCGAACATTAAGAGAGCTTAAAAGCTTTCTTCATCCAACATTCTTCTCCACAGTTTCACCCACAATAAGGTAACATATTTACCGGAAGAACAAAACTTAAAAACTATCAATGACATGTTAGAGTGTCTAAATCTAAATAATACGTATTTCGTAGATCATTTTTTTTGGTAAAGTTTTTTTTTCGTAGGTACGTTTTTAGATATTTTTTTTCTATAATTTTATGTAAATTTCAGCCGGATGGACATCGGCGTAATTATAATACAACCTCATGAAAAGCATAACTGAATAATGTAACAAAATACACAATATCAAATCACACACAGCAGTAACGCGAAATATTATGAATGTCACCCGTGTCGAACGGCGCGCCAGCGACGCCCCTTCGTTTTGATTCACAGCCTCTTATCCGAAAATAAATATACACAAATTATCTCAAAACCGAAGAGACGGTCTGTCCGCCCTCTCTCTCGCGGAGATCGCGGAATGGCTTTCGACGGTGTGCGGGAGCCGGGGTCGACTGCGGAAGGCCGCATCACGTTGAGCAGGCCATCCACGGCGCCGGGCATGAGCACGGGTAGCACGCGGGCATTATGGGCGCGTAGTAGTATCCGTTGGCGTACAACAGGGCCGGCTGGGGTGCCGCCGCCAACAGGCGCTGTCTCTCGTGGCACAGTTCCTCGCACGCCAGGTTCTCGATCAGCGCTAAAGTCTGCCGTCGCTCATGTCCCATTAGGCATACCGTCGACTCCTCCACCACGCTGTGGAGGAGCATGAGGAAATGGTATTTTAAGGTTTCTTCTTCGGGGCCGGCGAAATGATTCCATAGGTAGCTGCCTAGTTTGGCGCGCTGTTGGGTGATATCTGGGAAGTCTATGAAGAATCTGGAGCACATGTAACGCTCAAGGGTCTTGATACGGTCTGGGCGCGCTGCACGGTATGACTTAACCAACAGGTTGCAATATTTGAGGAGTCCACCTCCGCGGATCTCTTCAGGATGCCGCGTACATATAAGCTTCTTGTGAAGGTGATAGAGTGCTTCTCTGAAGTCCCCATACACCGATTCTCCGACAACTGTCGGGTAAAAATTCTCGCTGATCGGCAGCTCGGCGCAATCGCTGAACAAGAAAAGCGAGTCGAGAACGATTTGGAATGAGTCGACCGAGAACTCGAATTGCCGCCTCATCGTGTCGACGAATTTGAGTTCGACATTCTTGTGGCCGCGAGAGTTTCCCAGAGAAATAAGAGACCATCTGTCGCCGTCGTTGTTCACCTTCACCATTTTGCTGACATAAGCTTCCTTAATTCCGCAAGTGGAGACCCTTTTACGGGCGGCTCCTTCTGGGAGTAAATCACAGAGTGAAGCGAGAACTGCGCTCTTGACTCTGTCGTAATGGCGGCCACTGGAGAATTCGACGGCGAAGATTAAATCGAGATCGTTGTATGGTTGGCTTTCGGTGGCCAATACGTGAGAGGCCGCTCCGCCGTTGAGACGGATGTCTCTGACTTTCATGCCAGCGCCGCCTTCCGTAGCCGGAAGCTCGAGTTTGGCGCGGACCGCGGTGACTAGATCACGTAGCCTCACGTCGAGGGTGGGGAAGTTACCCCTGCCGTGGATGCTGACGACGTCGTCCATGACGTCACTGAGGCGGCGCACCTGCTCATAGCTGAGCACTGCAAGCCGCTGCGCACCGATAGCGAGACCGTCGTCGTTATTATTATTGGCGACCACTGCGGTGTTATTGTTGCCGGGCGCGGGAACAGTCGCGCCGAGCGTCAGACCCTCCATCTTGGCGGTCAGCTGCTCGCCGGGATATGAGGAGTTCATCTGCAAAGACAAAAGAATACACCAATTAATTAACACGTCAAATAAGTTGAGCTATTGTAACACGTTGTGGGCGGGTGAACACACCGTGGATAAAATAACGAACTCTCTTGGAGGCAGACAGGTAATGCACTGCATAAAGAGAGAAATGCGAAAATCCATTACTTCTTGTGGTGTCAGGTAAGATGATTTTTATTACTCACGGTGGCCGATCGGCTACCACACCGGCTTATAATGTCGAGGGTCCAGGGGTCGAATCCCGGGTGTGACAAAATTCACAAATTGTTTTTCAATGTGTATTATTTAGATACAGAGTATGGACCAGGTTGTGCAAGTGGTTAAAATCTATTTCTCGTAAAAACAAAAATCTATTGATACATCATCCACTATGAGGAGGCCTATAGTACGGTCTTCTTAGGATTATAGTAAAAAAAATGTAGAGCAACTCAAAATATTAATGTGTACCCATCTAAGACCCATCTAAGTTTAATATATTTATGACAATTTAATCGGTGCGAGATACACTTACAGATGGTGGGCCGTGTCGTTCTTTTACAAGCAATACGCATGCGTTTAAAGGCTGTAATAATCCGTACGTAAATTTATCATGTTTTTTCATAGAATATCATAGCATCTACCGGAACATAATCGTAATAGATCGGCAAATTGCACTAAAGTTAAGACTTCTCATTATCAGCTCTCAAGAAAATAATTGTAAATTAGATTTGAATCGACATTGAAATAAATATCTACGCCGTTAAATCGTATATATTTTGGGATATTTTTAACAATAAAATTGGGTTTAATTAAAGTTTAAAAACACCGTAATGCATTATGTTCTTATTCGATATTATTTTACGTTGACATTAATGTGAAGGTAATGTGTGTTCATCACCAGTACAATCATATTATTATGTTTTTAACTACCTACCGAGCGTATAATTTATTGATAAATACCTACCAATACCTATTTTGAAAAGTCACTCTTCGCCACTGATAGTACGCGATTTACATACAATTTCAGTCGTCTAATTAAGAGAATGTAGGGGCAGTATATTAACTGAAATTTTAGGGGCGCCAATCTGCACTAGGTTTTCAGTAATTCATTGATATATTATATCAATTAATATTTACCATTAGTTTTTGTTATTTTACCTATAATGGGTAGGTACATATTCGTTTTAAAAACATGTGATAGTTTACGTAATAAGAAGAACGTGTGATTTTTTAAAACACGATGTCTAAAAAATATATTGGGTGTCTTCCTTCAAACATTTTTGAAATTATTCAAAGTTACGGCAATACGCGAAGCGATAAAATGATTTATACGTGAAGTCAAACGAGCGTACTACGATTGATAGACGTACCTAATAGAGAACTATCAATCACAACATGTTGCAAGGTATTTTGTAACATAGCAACATAATACGCAACCGATTTTCAAAATGAAGACCTCGTAAATTTTTAACGTCTCATTTGAATTCCGATGAAATAAACTTTTTTCTACACATTACTCGTTGGATGACAGGTAATTTAGTTAATTAAGATTCTTTTACATTGCGCCGTGAGTTGCTAATTAAAAATACTGATAGAAATGTAAAATCAACGTGATTTACTACAAGTGTAATCAAATAGTCATAATACATAGACGTGAAGAAAATATAATTGAAATACATTTATTTATACGTAGAAATTTTTAAAATGTACCTATACCTAGAATTACAGAAAAATTAACCTATAGACGAAAACGTGATAGGTTGCTGTAATTTCGATTGACCATTATACGATTGCTTTGACCAATATTATTATTAAAATCAATACCTATGAGATATTAATTCAAACGGTGGATATTCTAATTTTGAAATATTCGATCCCAAATTAAAAAAAAAAAACAAACGGATTAATGAAAACGTCACGTAGGTAGTTTAGTTGGCATCTATTGAAAACGTATATTGTCATCAAAACGCCATCAGAACGAAAGTATGATGGCGTTAGAAAGAATAAAATACATAGTAATAAATTAAAAAAAATCTCATAAATCGTGTTCAAGTAACGAAAACAATTTCAAACCTCCCAAATAGGTAAAATCTTTATCTGAATCTCAGCGGAAATACACAAAAAAGCTCTTAGTTTCGGGAAAGGGATACTTATTGTGATTATCTGCTCAGTGAAAAATGGGGTATGCTAATATAGCTTATTGAAAGATGTATAAAAAATATCTAAATATTTTTTGATCAATATTAGAAACGTGCCTCATATAAAGTATAGAAAAAGATTGCCTTTATAACGTTTTGAAACGTTTATTTTTATTTTTTGGAAAATGTAATATTATAATGTATAATTATATATGATGATTATTATTACAGCGGAAAGCTACGCAAGTAAATAATTGTGTAATATTTATGTAGTAGACAGAATAACCCGTTATAGTCTTCTGGTTGATGAATTATTACTCACAGGTAACGCAGTAAGTAGGTGTTAGCAGATAGAGACGGTTTATTAAATTTGTTGCATCAAAAAAGTAACGCAATGCTACGTAATAAATTAATAACATATTATTTGGAACGCTACAAAAATGGAGGAGTTTTTTTATTTTAGTTTCGTAGCGTAAAAATAACGTTGGCTGGTGTAATTTTATTTAAAGCGAGATCGTAAAAGGAATAAACCCATTAGAGAAAATTATAACACAATGGTTTGGGAGATTTTTTTAGTTTCACTACGCAAAAAAGATACACAGTTTAATTATTATTATGCAATATTATAATATGTATGAAACCATAGCTAGTAAAACAATAATATTGCAGTAAACTGCAATGTATACAGTCTGCAAGCATTGTTCGTTTTTTTTTAAATTTGAATCTGTTCTACAGTACAATATTATGAAATATTTGAATTAAGAACTTCAGTACCACCTAATCAACGCGTTCAGAGTTACTAACACATTTAAAAATAAATTAAGTATCATTCAATCGAAAGACATTACTGCATATAGTACAGGCATTAGAAATATACGGTGTTGCCAATCCGAAAATAAAACCAATCGACCATTCAAAACGTATCCCGAGCCAACAAAGAAGGCATTATGTTGGCAACACTGTACGTAATGTAATTTTAGTTTTCTTTTATTATCTAGCTGTTGCGTGAGACTAATAATTTATCATCATGCGATACAATTTATTAGACGAGATGTTACTTTCATATTATCGCCATACTTGAACACCTATTTATGTTATGCCAAAATAAATTATTAATGACTTCGAGACATCTTTAAAAAAAGTAACATATTTTTCCTAATTTATTTCTGAAACGATACAGACATTTTTTGTTAAATAATCGACCCAAAATTTAGAAGGTCATTAATAAAAAAAAATTTTAAGTCATGACCGATTTTATTAATCAAGAAAATTTTCCGTATCTATCTATTAAAATCTCATTAATCAATATTTTGCAATAACACAGCCTTAAATTTAATGATTTAAATAAAATTTATCATATATTATGTACCTATATTAATGTATAGATAAAAGGTACCTTACATAAAAAATCTTTATTATATTTTTTTATTTTGTAGAAGAGGTATGTCATTTTTTTATAGTTTGATTGTTGTGAAATGATTTAAAATAATTTATTTTTTGTTTAGTATAATTAAATATTGTAATGTTTTAGTAATGACTATTTCATTACAATACAAAACAAATCTTTAGAATAATATTATGCAATATTATTTATGGTTCACTAACTCATTAGGCGGTAACCAACAATATCTTATGTGAAAAAATGCTTCTGAAAATATAAGCAAAAAATAATATATATTAGAAATATTTGGATGAATGCCAATAGTCGGCCGTGACCTTGGTACTATATTATAATGAAAAGGGAAAATGATTCATAATATATTTAGCATTTACGTCAAATTTAATATGAATAAATAATGGCGTATACGTTGTCTATCAACGTGTAGTTACGATAAGTTATTAGCACAATGGCTTATAATATAATAATGCCAAGAAGGAGTACTAATGATATCTATTGTTTTGATACGTAAATCAACATAACTACAATATAGGTGACAAGACTAACCGACAATAGAGTGTTGTAAATGATTAATTAAATACAACGCTAAAATATTAATATCATTTAACTATTTTTTTTATTGAACAATTAATAATTCACAAGATGAATGTTACATTCTAATTATTGAATATACATAATTTTGAAAACACTTTTAAGAAAATATAATATTATTATAACCAACAGACAAAATCTTTTTGAAAAAAGTAAGACACTCCGCAGGAATCGAACATGCATCTCTCGGGTATCGCGCCCATGCACTGGTACCTATACGACATATTATTGTCATAATATAAGACAGTCTCAATACTTCCTAAAGTAAGTACAGACGTTTAGCAATAGACTATTATGTACGTACTTCCATAATGACAGATTTGTTGTCTTCTGAAACTTCGTATAAGTATTATGTATGTGTTTCCAACATGTTTAATTGTATATTTAAAAATAAGAACCCTCTATTCAAAAACAGTGCTACAAGGCAGATCTACAAGCAGTATAGTTGAAGTGGCAAGAGGCGTACAATACAGTGGTGGACCGAGGGTAAAGTTGTATGTACTTATATTTTGACGCTGGAGCACGAGAAGTAATATTTTTAATCATATAAATTGTATGGCGTTTATGGTAAGATCGCAGACGATATTAATATAACATAATGCCAATATTATTATAATTATGTCGTAATTTACCTGACCATGATCTTAATAATCTATATTTTAAAACTTACATTCTTTACTTGTAAATGCAATGACTGGTAAACAATCTAAGTACTATTTATTTTGTTCAACTGCAAGTGTAAATTCGAACCACTTTCACTGACGTTTCTGTGACCGACTTACGACGAATGTAAGTAAGTCGACACAGTTGAATAATAAGTTGATCACCTAGTAAGTTGTACAATACATAGGTATAATATACGAAGGCATATTATAATATATTTTTTTTAAACGAGAAAAAAAACCACCTTGAAATAATAATATATTTGAACGATCCGCTAAAAGATCGCGACGCAAATTTCGTGACAATGTGTATACGTCACAGAATCCGTTTAACTTTATTAGAGAGATAAAATGTTGAATTTATATATATTTTTTAATGTGTGGGTAATTTAAAATTTTCTTAGACATTTTTTAAATCGCTGTTTTATATTTTTTCGTTTCGAAAGTCACGATTTTTCATACCTAATACATAGGTAGCCGTTTATATTTCGGGAATTTGCAATACTGGTGTTGCTAGGTGCAATTTTACTTCGGTATTTTGAAGTTTGACATTTTTAACGACAAAAGTATTCCGAACGTTTTAACAAACGGACGCTTTTTGTTTTTTTAAATTCATTTGAAAAAATTATCTCGGCCAAAAAATGGAATTAACTCGTGAAAATTTTCGTGCGATTATTTTTAACAACTTTCGACGTGGATTATCACGGGAACAGTGCATCGCTAAACTTAATGCTTTATATGGAAATAAAGCACCATCAAAAACCACGGTATATCGCTGATTTAGCGAATTTTATCGTGGCTGTCGTTCGCTCAGAGACGAGCCGCGTGAAGGTCGTCCAAAATCAGTTGTTTCTCTAGAAAACATCGATGCTGTGCGTGAACTGACAATGCAAGATCGTCATGTGACATACCGTAAGAATGAGGCATCTCTGGGCATTAGTAACACTAGCGTGTATATGATCTTGCATGAATATTTAGACGTAAGGAAGCCATGTTCGCGTTGGATCCCGCATAATTTGACAATCGCACAAAAAGAGGCGCGTGTCAATTGATGCAAGGAAATTCTCAAAAATACGATCGAGATGCTTCAAAAATCATTTATACGATTGTTACAGGCGACGAATTTTGGATATATACGTATGAGCCCGAAAGTAAACAGCAGTCGACCGTATGGGTCTTCCAAAATGAGTTTAAACCAACAAAAGTTGCTTGCGCTCGAAGCACTTCGAATCAAATGGTCGCCTGTTTTTTCAGAAAAACTGGCCATGTCGCAACTATATCTTTAGAGAATTATAGAACAGTCAATTCTAAATGGTACACAACCATTTGTTTTCCAGAAGTTTTATGTGAAATGAGGAAAAGCAACTGTCGGCGTCAAATCATCCTTCATCAAGACAATGCGAGCTCTCACACATCGGCTCAAACAAGCGCCTATTTGAGCACTCAAAACATCGAATTGATGGGTCATCCGCCGTAGAGCTCCGAGTTGGCACCAAACAAAAACTTTTTATTCCCGACAGTCAAAGATAAATTGCGTGGTCAACGATTTTCTACACCAGAAGAGGGGTTGATGCATTCAAAAACTATGTTTTGGAGTTACCTTCTACAAAGTGGCAAAAATGCTTTTCAGATTGGTTCAAAAGCATGGAAAAGTGTATAAATTGTCGTGGAGAATATTTTGAAAAACAATAAAACTGTTTTCATTGATAAAAAATTCGTTTTTGTTTGTTATTCCCGAAATATAAACGGCTACCCTCGTAAATTGCGCGTGCCCAAATTTGTAAACCAATCGAATAATAATTGTCATTCATCAATTCATGAATCATTATTAATTAATAATATAATTATTTATATATATTAAAAAAATATTATTAAACTTAAATCATAGTATGTGTAGGTACGAGTATAACGTCACAATGATAGTGTAATAATAAAATGACGTACCTAAGTGTCAGCCAATTTCAAAACAATGACACGGTACCTAGTTAAATAAAATAAAAAAGTATTAACATTGTCTGTCGGTATTCAGGTACTATTTTTTTATCTTTATTGGCATTTATTATCATTTCTTCGTGGATGTTGCTATGCAACGAACATGACATGTTCAGAAATGAAGAAGAATACACGATGACAACCCAAATACATACGAATATTTATAAAAAAAAACTATTGCAAATTTTATAATTCTTTTGAGAGATTAAAACGTAAGATATAGAAATTTAATGGTCATATGGTAAATATAACTTGGTTATCGGTTGTTTTGTTTACACCGCAGACTACGGGTTGCGGCTACTTAAGTGATAAAAATGTGTTATTAAATGTATTTTTACAATGGTAACGCAAATTGATTGTTGTTCTTGTTCACAATTTAAAAAAAGATACTGTTATCATCTTTTTAATCAAAAGGTTAACGGCATTATAACTTTCTGTGGATCTATTCCATACACAAGGCGGTTGTCGACGGCTAGAGTGATAAATATTATCACTTTATCTTATTTATGTATTTGAGGTATTATAATGGTTACAATAAGTTAGCCGGTTAAACTGTCAAAACTTGCTAGAACTGCATAGAAAGGGGCTGTTAAAACATAGCACTTTTTGGCAGTTTAGACGAATAACTAATTGTAACACTTAACCACCCAATACATAAATATGATAAACTACCGTCGATAGCCGCATTGTGTGTAGAATAGACCCACTGTAGTAGTCCATTACTAGCACTAAAAAATAAATTGGGTAACATTTAGGAAAATATGGTACAGTCTTGAAATCATGCAGTTAGGATTCACTATTATTGTTTTTCCAGTAATCGGATATATAATATACTTATTCGTAAAAATACCTAATAAACAGTAATGTACATAATTAAGAGTTGTATAATATATAGTTTTCATTTTACTTTTGACTGCGGGTGCGATCCCGTGGGTAAACAATATCTAATATTTATATCATAATAGGTATGCATTAAAATTTGTCACATTAACGAAACACGCATTCAATAGTGGTAATACTTTAGGACATTCCGGAGGCTTTCTTTGTCTTGGGGAAAATCTCGCTTTAAATTCTTGATCTATGGTGACTGTCTTCAGATATATGTTTATTAATCTATTCTGTGGATTTGTGAATGACTAACAACCATTCTTCATAAAAACCTGTTTATAATATACCCTATAGAGGCCCTAATAAAATAAAAAAACAGTATTTTTTATTTTTAATATTGACAGATTGGGTACATAAAATAATGCTTGTCACAAATATTGAATAAAGAATAATAAAAGTTTTATAACGTATTGAAACCCATTTACACATGAGTTGACTCACTGCTGGCAGTACATATTAATTATTGTCGCAACCATAAAAATACAATTTAAATGTATGCACTTATTGTCGTGCAAGCTGCACGTAAGGATAAAAAAAGTTTCGCGGCTTCTGAATTTTCACGCGATAGTTTTCTGAACTTGGCGGCAAACAATACGAACTATAACGCGCACCATACAAACAAATATGCACTCTTATTTACACGCTATTGCTGACAGTAAATCCATGCACGTGTACAGACACTATAATTTAGAAGTAATTGTTAAAAAGAATTGTATAGTTATACAAATTCATTGTAATATTCACACAAACCATAGTTGAGGAATGAAAACATTATACTCATACAAAGAAAGCATGTCCATTAGCATTTAGAGAAATTATCACGTGATATTATATTATAATATTGTATGTGATAATTGAAAATTTGTAAAAATAGTTTCGCAATTTCATTCAAAGAGTAACGACGTAACGCGATGCGCACAGTGAAAAACGATCAAATTGCTATTTCGAGTCTAACATAGCGTCGCGACGCTTCTTGTTGAGTGTTTCTATTGGAACGCGAGAAATTTCTTACGAGAGCATCATGGGAGACTATTTTTGTGGAACTGTGAGATAAGACGTGCCGATCTATTCTTGTGGAACTGCGATAACACTTACTTAGTATTGTAAAAGATAAAACTTTAAAAGTACTTCTCTAAAATAACCGAAATATGTAAGTATATAAATGTATAACAGGTTATGCGTTGCATAGTGGCGGCAAATGAATAAACGAAAACAATAATTAATATCGCAACGTTTGAGAGCAGTGGCGATATTTCATGAAGCAGACAATGTCTTCGCTAGAAAGTATTGACATTTAAGTTTTAAAATAATCGAAACGTAAAAATCCTTAATAACATAACTATTATTGTATAGTAATTAATACACATGTTATTATGGCGATTTATCACAGAGACAATTTTTTACAGGGGTGCCTAAAAAACCTGTCAGTGTCACAACTCTCCATAGACCTAAGACCTCCACTATTTGAGGGTAGGTTTCGTAAAATAAATAATATGGTATATAAGTAGATAACCTAATAAATTTGCAAGAAATTTGAAATTATAAATGAAAGGGGGTGGCATTATATGTCTGCTTTATGGGCGGCACTTTGCCTAGGGACGTCACCGTCGTCTAATCATCAAAATTTAAAGGTAGGTATATTATTTTTAATTCAAAGATAATAGAGATTTAGTACATTTAACCGTATTTTTTTCTTCAACAGTTAAATCACTACTATATTTACGATAGTTTATAATTTTATGATTGTATGTTAAGTAGGTACTCTTCTATCTTTTCAAGTACCAATCGTTTTTTTTCATAGTACTCAGAAACTTGAAATTTGGTACACAGATGCAAGGGCAGCCCTGTACTTCAAACATAATAATTATATGTAGGTACCTACTCTGAGTGAAATTATTAAAAACAAACATTTTTATTAATGTGCTATAGATTCAGAACCTACGGATTCCTCACGTACAGTTTCCAGATATACATTTAAACAAAAAACATTGGTGTCGTCGATCTACTCGTGGAGATAATGTAACTTTATTGTCGTTATGTGTTTGTGAAGCGATGACAGTCGCACGAAAGAGAAGGGTTGGCTTGAAAAAAGGTTAGGCAGCCGAAGGTGGCCATGGGGACCCCACTAGTAGTTATCTTGTTGTCCTTATAAAGCAGTATTTTTCCAATATTCATTTTTTAAAACATTCCAGTTAACTTAGTAAATAATAATATGTGAATAATCATTAATAAATAATCGTTAAAAAGCGAAGACGTGTTAAATAAAATAAAAATGACAAGTTTTAATTGTATTTCATTATTTTTGTTGATTTACTTTGTGTGCGTGTCTCTAAAATATGCCTTGAATAATACATAATAATATGTATGATCTTTTTATAGAGAATCATTTGAAATATTCTTCGTCAAAGTTTGAATTAAATTAAATAAACTTATAATTAACGTCAGAACCATAATAATTAATTAAAAAAGCAATTAATTATATTCCAATGAAACTTGAATTTTGAATTCTCGTTTTGCAGACGAAACTCTTGATTATGTATGTATAGGTAAGCGGAAGTAATCAGCATAATATTAGATTTCTGATTTCTTGACTTGACATTACTGTTATCAGGCAATAATCGTGTAATTTTTAAATTTAAAATAAAATAAATTTCTTTCTAAACGCGTAAGGATGCGTAATATACTCTTTACTTCAAATGTGTATTTAAAGTGAGTTTAAAAGTAAAGATGAACGTATGTATTTCGTTTATTCTATTTAATTGCAGAATAGAATATCTTTAAACTAGAGTAAAAAATGGCGATTCCGCGCCCTGTGATTACGTAAGAATCCGTATTTTATCTTGTGAGATGCCCGCATAAATAAAGATTCTAAAAAAACTTACAAAAATAAATTAAACGTTGTCCAGAAACTAGGTTTTGACGTTTCGTAGTTCGGATACCCACCGCTAGGGTTAAAAAGTTCATTTTTAACCTACTAAAATACATTTCCTATTATTATTACAGCTATGCTAATATTTCCATGTTATATCATTTAGAACGAGATAAAGATGAACTTGAAAACTATCAATGCAATCTAGAGATGAATACACAATTTGTACAACCTTTGGTTTAACATGTTGTTCGTAATAATATTGTCATGTATTGAAACGGCAGATAGTATGTATTGTTCGCTATCTGTTTTGAGTGGCTGCTTACGCAACAAGTTCACGTGAAAACAATGTCAGGCGTCTAACGAACAGTCAACACATTCAAAAGCTATTTAAATGGTGAAGACGATAAAGAAAGGTTTACTAAAAGAATCTATAGAAAACTGGTAATGATTCCTAAATGTAAGTAGACATACCACTGACATGAGCATCATTATCGATAGGAAACTAATTATATGAATGCCTCTTATTTTTTTAGTCACAATAGTCAAATGAATCTACCTTCACAAAAAAACACATAAGTGACAATTGCAAACTTTTCATTGGACCATAGCAAAGAATTCACAATACTAACTGAATTTAAAGAAAAAAACATAGAAGGAAACATTTTTTTCGTTGTGCTAATTTGACAGACTGCAAAAGCAAATAAAATCATTTGTGCGGTTTTGCTTTTCAAAAGTCGATAATATCAACAAATTACTTCGATTTTCAGTAATAATAAAATCATTATCACTAATATTCAATTCACCTCAAGAAGTATTTTTACGTAGGTAGGTAAGTAAGTAAGTAGGTTTATAACTACTTATCGTAAGTAGGTATAAATATTTTTTTTAAATGCGTAGTTATATTACGTTATTTTCAATTAGATAGGTACTTACGAATACCAATCTTGTAACCTTATGTTTACTTTTAAGAGATAAATAAATAAGTACTTAAACATATTATTTCGCTCAGACTTATATTTCAGTTATAAACTAAAAAAAATACATATTATATTAAAGTATCACCTATATTAATTGAATCAGCATTTTCTTGATAGAATTCCATTTTAAAAAAGGATAATTTAATACTTAATATAGATATTATCTCTGTTATTTAAAATTATACCTACAGATATATTTATTTGTTGATATCTCTATATCGGTTATTACAACGCTAAAAAGACTACCTTCATTATAGTCTTAAAAATGGTGTGACAGCTGATATAGATATACATATATAATTTATATTAAGTATTTATTTTGAAAAGTATCACAGCGGGTGATATTGTTTGTAATGCGGTGAAATTCTATATTATATTATTATTACAAAGATTTTGTTTTAAGATCCTTATCTACCCCCCTGGCCACCGTCGGCGGCCCAATCTAAAGAAGCATGAATACCTAACTATCCCCAATAGAATATCATCGTATTAGCACTCTTTTTCATCCATTTTCTATCTATTTCTACGTTTATTAAATTACAAAAGAATCCTTCAAAATTATAGTAGTACCTATACTATAATTATAGTACGGTTGGTAATACTGCCAGTGTACCCAATTTGAAGAACTTTGATACAAGGAAAGTTTTACAGGAAAACATAGCAGAACATAGCTTATTTTTAATTATAATATAATAGTATATGTACATAAATAAAAGTAGGTATATAAATAAAGTAAAATGGAAATTATTAACATCGATAAAAACATTATTACATTGCAGCGAGTTGTGGTAGGAAATGTTGCGAGTTTACCATTTCAATGGGTACCCACTTACCTAATTTATTGTGAGTGAAAAAAAAAATAAACGACAGTGAACAAAGCAAATAAAATGGAAAACGATGATAATTTGTAATTCGTAAACTACTTTTAGTTTCAGTTCGGACCGGTTTGGGCCAAATAAAATAAGCTACACAGGTCCCGACCGTCTGTTGGATCAAACCTGTTGTGAAACGACAAACAACCACTGAGAGTGGAAATTTACGTTTGCGTATGAAGTAATTCACGAACATCGTAATAACAGGTCATTATTTATGGGACCATTATAAAGTTGCTTGTTTTTAAAAGAAAAATTTAATTCAAATACAAAGTTCGATATTATAATATTCATAATAATAATGGACGTTGATATCTAAACAAAACCGATTTAAATACAATAAAAACATTTTTTATCTAACTTTATTACGTTGTTTATGTACATGTAATCAATAATATAATACATAAGTACTTATATTAATTATTGAACGAATATTTTTATATTCTCAGGTAATTTTTGAATAAATTACTTAATTTGACGTCGAGAGACGTTTAAATCGAAGTATAATATCTATCATAATTGCTAAATATTGCTTAAATGGGTCAAAACTTATATAAATCAAAAAAGTTAATTATTTATAATTTAGGACAAATACTAATAATATTGGGTAAAATAATATCAAAAAGTACACAAATCCAAAAACTCCGAATAATTAATTATCAATTATTTAAAAAAAGTCAGATATTTTTAAATGTAGAAATTTAATCAGAGAATAAATTAGCTTAAATATCTAGAATATGGTCGTTATATACTTATTTACGTTTAGAATACGTATGTACTTAGTTAATAAGTAATGTATTTAATCGCATTACGTATTTATAATTAAAAAATGTGAATAGTAATCAGTAGGTATTGCATTGTCTTCCATTATAATAGAAAAAAAACAATAATAATAAATGCAAATTATTATTCTATTTTTTGTTTCGGTATGTAGGTACCATATCAATGAATTATTTTGTAATGTAGATAAGATTGAAATATTAAAATGTTTTTTTTTTAGATTATTACGAGTTGACAGCACTTAAATACAATAATATCAAAATTGTTATAATTGCATACTTAGTTGTTTATATCACGATAATAATATGTTGTAGTAAACAAATTCACGATAAACGTTCGTTACTATGTGTGACATTTAAATTTTTATGACATCAAACATTGGCAACATTTAATAAACGACATATAAATAATATAACAGCATAATAATATAAACAATGCAATTTGTTTTTACTGTTAATGTAATAAATTAATGGCACACGTTATAGTAATATAACTGGGTCGCATAAGGCTCCACGGAAATCGCTGTGATTTATGGTCATTAGTGTGTAAGGGCCGTAAACCTCATTTTATTATAATATTATGAAGATGAACTCTCAGTAAAATAAAAAAGTATAGCATCGTAAGAGAATGAAATTTAAATCGAATTGAAAGAGTAATTTTTATTACATAGTCATTTTTACAATGTTAATTAAAATATGTTACTGTTGTTTTTTTATATAAAGAAATAAATAAATATAGATGGTTTTTCATAATGAGCAAACATTATCAGCTGCAGTGGCGCGTTAGGTGACGATTACTGCCTCCCTACGATATAAAATGAACAATCTAATTTTTGTTCACTGTTACCTACCTACTTGATTAACCAATTTTCACTTATAAACCCCTACTTTTATATGTGAATACTGTCTCTGGGAAATACCTATTTTCCACTCAGTTTTTTGTGAAATCTTGTTTTTCAAATTTCAATATAATTTATTAATTGAGAGGCAAGTTCTAACACTTATGAGGCCCCCTTTTAATTTTTCTGACGAATCGGTTGAGTTAAGGAAATGCGCCTCTGATCAGCAGTCACACTGGTATAAACTTTCAATTTTGATAAATTATCCATTTATTATTTATTTAATTTAAATAAATATAAACACATATGTACTTAATACTTTGTATAATAACTCGTATAAATATAACTGCATAATATTGTTCCCTTAGTGCCAGAATCTATTAATTCTGAACATACGTACAACAGATCAATTTAAAAGTTTCAACAACTTATTTTGAATCAATTCAATCAAAAGATCGCGTAATTTGTATTTATGTCGATTTCCACAAAAAAATACCTAGTTAAAAAAATTGTCAGTGACTGGTTAACGTTAAACCGATCTAAATTTAAAAAAAAATACGAATTAATTAATCTGTGTTATAAAAATGTGTAATAGAAGAACACATAATGGCAACATGATTTTCAAAAGCCGTTAAGTCTACATTTAAATTAAGTACAATTATTAAGAATAATATATTTCTTTTTAGTTCAGATTTGATATGTTGAAGTAACTCATAAGTTGAAAGTTATTTATTGATTAGTGTAATTAATACGCTCACATACATTATGGAAACTAATTAATATTGTACTATGTACAAGGGAAACGATGTATAAAGTATTGACATGTTAGTTGACCGTGACAAATTTTCTCAACTCACTGACACACACAACATAATATTATAAAACCATACAAGTTAAGAATATCGTCACTGGGTAGGCGTAGGGTATCTTTTATATCGATTTTCAACTAGTTAATAATAATACAATAACACACCCAATCGACAATACAATACAACACCACTACACAATATTGAAAGTCATTTATAGTCTGAAAGCAATATTGTTGCCATCAATTATTTTGTCTTGCCACAAAAGTTATTAAGTAGCATGAACTAATAATAAATTGAAGCTGTAAAAAAATATAATTCTAAATAACAGTATGCTAATATCATTAGAATTGTTTAAACAGATTCAATATTTTCTAGAAATAAAAAAAATATAAAACTAAATTGAACAAATTTTAAATATTAATTAGATTAAAACATAACCCATATTATCATTTAATAATCGGGACCGGCTTTGCCTATTTTAACATAACGTTAATCAGCTGAATGATAACTGAAACTGAATTTAATCAGTTGAGAATGCTCTATTGTAGCGGGTGAAACCGGTCCTGATCATCATTAAACTACGCAAAATAAATGTAATTCATCGTCAGTCAAATCTTGTAAATCTGACAAATCACACTTTGGTCGAGATTTTTACTGAATGCATTCGAATATAAATTACCATAAAAGCAATAAATGGATGATTTTTAGACCCATAACACGTCTGAACATTTTATTACCGGCCTGTCCATATATAATGGAAAAAATTGTAAAACCGTTACTATAATATCAGAAATTCTTATCATTTTATATAGGTACAGAGTTTGTTCTTTGTTTTAATTTTTTGAATTTCGAACTTAATATATTTTTAAGAATATTAGACGGTTTTTACCGTTTCATGAATAAAAGTTTGTTTTGGATTTGTGAGGTTTACAAAAAATGATAGCGATTTATCGCGTTTTATCTTTATTAATAAGTGACCTTTCCACCAACGAATTATTAAAATTGTGAATCGGAATAAAAATGTCAATCACACGTTACAAAAAAAAATGCAATAAGTACAATAATATATCATACAATAAGACAGAAATAAATAAAATAATATACTTAATATTCATTAGATAGTTACTGTAATTATAAAAGACTCACGTTATTATCACTAACTGTATTTTACGTACTAATTATTTTTATAGCGTTCAGAAACGTGTCGAATATGTTATCACTTATCAGTTAAAAATGGCAATGCCTGCAAAATTAGCTGCAATTTCGTAAAGTACGTTTTCAAAACAACTATAAAGCATCAATTTATGTATGTAATAAATTATAATTATAAAAAAATAAATTCCATTACAGTTCGCGATAAGTCAAAGATTCAATAAACATTCATAATAAAGGGTCAGAGATTACAGAAAATAACTCAAAAACACTATTTATTATGGCTGCATATAGGTAGTTTGCATACGCGATGTATTTTTGAATGCACGCTATATTACTATAAAAAAATACGATGAAAAATAATGCTCTGGCGTTAGAAATAGAACAAATTCACGAATGGCACGGTAAAAAATGAAATAAAAACGATATAAATACAGGTCTCGCGTTTAAAAATAGAACAAACTAATTATTAATTGTGGTAATATTGAATACAGTTTAACACCGTATATTGTTGCAGCTAATCAGGAAGCCAGTAAAATATTCTGTTAATTAGTGTAGAAGTACTGCAACTAATTAACATTGAATAACGAAACTAGCGAACGAAATAAAACAGATATTTTTATGCGATACGAAATAAACATTTTTAATGTTGCAAAGATTAACACCTTTCACATTATTTTGTCTACTTACGAACACAGCCAAGTCAATAATACGAAGACATTAAGTTTTATCATCCGATGAATTTCCCAAGAAAATAGTTTATAAAAATCACTGAAAACATCCGTGAATTCTTATTAATTTACTTTTTAATATAACATTTATTGAGAAAAAAGCCAATTTTCATCTCTACGTCGCACTTATGACATAATTTTCACGACTTAAAAAATTTCTGTTTAATAATTTTATTATGACACAAAACATATAAGTATAATTCTGATCTATTTTTCGAAGGATTATAAATCTTTCACAATTTTTTTTCGTATTTATGTAAAAATATGTTTTTTGTAATATAATATTAAAAAAATGTAAGTTATCACTTTATAATAGTGAGTACTAAACTATAGAGTTTAAAGTAATTTTTCAACCAACCTATTATTTCACTCTCCTTCTTGATATAATTAAACACACAAAACAATACTTTGGAATTTGATACTTTTTCTTGAGTATTCTTTTATTTTTTACACATTAAAAGGGATTCTTTGTATGGTTAAGTGCAGAATTTTTTTCACCCGTTAGTACAACAATACTATCGCGTGGTCGCGAATCACCGCCCGCCTGATAATGTGGGGTTTATTGTAGTGGATGTTGGACGCGGCTGAAAAATGCGTGCGATTCACGCGGCGACCGGTCGACGACTGGCGCAGCGGCGGGCAGTGTTGCCAGGCGAGCGGGGCAGAATTTAGTGAAAGGCGTCTAGCGTCGTGACGTCACGGCCGACGTGCGATAGCGGGTCATGCTGTGCTCCGCGGCCTGTTGCGGGGCCCCGAATTTAATCTATCTGCTGCCAAGTTTATTTTATTGTGTCCCAGCTGCAATAAATTATCAATATCGTCCATCAGAAGTAGGCTAAATTTATTCCAGTAGCTGGACAGTCCATTGACACATTCCGAATAGGACGTCATAGTTTGAGTTATCACGTTTTTTCTGATACCTAATATTATATTTTTTCACTTTACTACTAGGTACTCATCTGTTCATGTCCTCGTGGGGACTCCAGTCCTTGTGGTTCACCAGTCTTCTCTACAGCTTTTCATAGCTTCACCGTATACATCCAGTGACGTCCCTAGATAAAATGCCGCCCCTAAGCAGCGCCAAAATGCCGCCTCATTTTTTTACACATTATTTTTATCATCGTTTCTTGAGTCCAATATCTACGAAATGTGTTGTATGAATACATTACTAACTAAATATCAGACTAATAAGGACGTCGGAGAGCAACGGAGGTAAACTAAATATCGCGAACACGTCAAAACCAATGAGCTGATTTTTTTAATGGAAAGATATTTTCGTTATTACTAAGTTTAGGCAGCTATTTCTATATATTCCAAATGATTTTCCTTGATTTGCCGCTCTTCAAGTAACTGCCGCCCCCAAGCGACACTCAATCTGCCTACCCCCACGGAACGTCACTGTATACATCCTCTAGATATTATCTATCGGAATCCCAGAATGCCAGAAATGGTAGACCAGATTAAAACCCTCTTGAAGCACCTGTACAACGTGAACCACCAAAATCCCTAGTCGCATTTTCACCTTATGCGTGACGAAAGACTACGTGGTCTGCTTTATTATCTCCTCGTTGCGTCTTGATTTTGAGAAAAATTCTGAATCTGATTATTTCTCTAAATCATATTATACGATAAGAAATGATATATCATTGGTTACATACTCAAGAGGAACTTTCACATACACTATATATAAGAAGATAAGTACATATTCATACCAGTCACTTAACTTTTATAACTAAGTGTCTACAGTTATCTACTGATAAGAACGCCAATATGTTGAGAAATTGTTGTTTTGTTTTTGAGATTACTACTGTAAGATGTTTAATGTAATCTAGTAATATTATACACTGGAATAACTTTAAAATTCCAACAATGTAAAAATCGTGGTTATGTAGTTGTAGTAATGGGTGACAGTTTGGTTTGTCAGTTTAAAAAAAAAACCAACTTACCAAACCAAAATAATGTTGTTTAAAAATTTCACTTGTAACACATTAAATTCGAAATGTATGTGTAACCCTGAACAAATTTGATAACATCGTAGCGTTTATACTATCAATGATTTATGAATATTGTCCAGCAAAATTTGTTCATATTATATTATTCAATATTGTTTTATACCACCTGTACAAAAGATACATTGACAGGTTTCAGCTATCATACTTGAAAATGTCACTAGTAATAATTATAAGTGTCATTTAAATTATTCTCGGAATAAATTTACCTATATTAAATGTACATTATTAATACTCTTCATTACATCTATAACAATTTCGACCGTTTATACTCCCCCGCTGTATTAAGCTATCAAATGTATTACACAATTTGTATAAAGAGTTCATTGACAAATTTACAACAAGAATGTCACCACTCAAAATATCATTTTTATACATTCAAGAATAGTGTTCAGTTTATATCAACTATTCCGATACTGCATAATAAACAATGATAAGTCAGAGTTACAAAGAAATGAATTGAGATACATTTCGTAAACATTGTCAAAATGTAAAATTATCTGAAGGAATTATCTATAATATGTTAATGGTTGAGGTCGTTTAAGATATAATTAATTATTATATTAATTGCCTACGTTAAAAATTCACGTATAATCTCACTAATTATTTAAAATATTATTAATATTCATACCAACTTTTATTTTGACTAAATTGGCTAATCCTCCTTACTTTCAATGAACTGTGAGTTTTTGTCCAAATCGGGGAGCATTTGCTTATTTCGATCCTGGCCAACTATGCGCCGGCAATGCAAATGGGCTGACATTAAAAATAAAAATATAATTAAAAATAATTATGTACTTAATTCGTTTATTTTATTGGATTGTTCTGTATATTATGCGAAACTATTTTATTAGTAGGTAATTGTTGAAGAACGCTCATTTATTAATAATATTGATTATAAAAAAGAACTTTTTATATACAACGTTTTTAAATTTTCTGTTGAATTATTATGCGCAATATGCTCAAACTTGTACTTGATAATATGAAGTAAATAAAAAACAATTTTGTTTTGTACCGCACGTATATATTGATAATTTAGTTGCTAGGACCACCCCTTTAGCAACCAATAATAGTCTTTTCCTTTTTACAGATTTTTCTAAAATAACTTTCTATACCAAACAGAATTAACTGAAAATGAGCTCTCTGATTCTGCTTAAAGATAGCTAAAAGTATTAAAAGAATGTTTTGGCATCGTGTTCTGACATATTCTAAAAGTTTCAAATGTCTAGCTAGTCGGGAAGTTAGTTAAAAATCGATTGCAAGATTTGTAGTGGACAAAAAACCACCGGACAAATAAGAATACGAGCTAATAAATACGTTGTAAAATACTACGAAGTATGGGTAATTAATTAAAAAAAATTACATATTATATTTATCTACCATTATAATGGTAGCATTATTTTTTTAAAATTATTATAATTATTATCTTACACTAAAATTCATCAATAGCATACTAAAATGTAGGTCCCGAGAATGTAGTAATGCCGCCGCAGGCGAAAACTTAGAAGATAAAACTGCGAAAAGCGCGTGTATATAAATGATGCAAACAATAATTTGTCAGGTACATATTTCAGTCGGGATATATAAAAAAATACGAATCTTAATGCGATCTGTCATTTTGTTAATATATTTTCGTTATTAATTAGAATTGGTGGCTTTTTAATTAAATAGTATCAAGTTTTAATATCTAGTTACTATATTTTGAAAAAAAGACCAAAAGTGTTGCCGATAATAATAATATCGACGGCCCCAGGAAAAACCGGTGTAAGTCTAAAATCACAAATGTTCAGGAGAGCGAAAAAACTAAAATATTTACGCTATTAAATTCATCATATAAAATGAGTGAGTTTTTTCTAATCTTATTTCAGTAAATCAGATAGACCATTTTATGATCTATATTTCTATCAAAATTTAATGGTAATTAATTGATTAACAGCTAAGATAATGACCAAAAATCGTTTTTATTTGGAATAATATTACGCGCTTGATGTTTTGACTCGGTTCAACATGCTTTTGCGCGGACAAAATAGATCACTGACTCCGCACAGCAGACTTATATTCTGGTATAGAACGGTTTTTTACGTCGCGTTTTTCTTACTCTATACGATTTTAGTAAACACAACCATAGTTATCGTGCTCTTGTACGGAACAACCATTATAGCGCATTATTTAGCTCGAAATAGGACAGCGTGAATACAAAATATTGACAAAGAGTAAGGAGACATATTGACATACAGTTATTTTGTACGAAGTTTTTATTACAGAAAAGTATCTAAGTATGATAATTTTTAAAAAATCAAAAAAAAAATGTAATTATTTTAGTTATTTATATAAATATTGTTAATATGTACAATAAGTAATATAAATTATTCAGGAAATTAGTAATTATGGAAGGATAAAAAAAGTTATGTAAGAAATTAAATTATAACGCAAGTAACTACGAGAGAGAAAAAATGTTTATTTTTATACATAATAACACAATTTACATTAAAAATATGGAAAGAACAATCATAATGTTAATAAATATTTTATGTTAATACAAATAAATCACATTTTATTCATTTTATTGGATTATTGATAACACAATTTATATTAAAAATATGGAAAGAACAATCATAATGTCAATAATTATTTTATGCTAATACAAATAAATCACATTTTATTGGATTATTGATAACACAATTTACATTAAAAATATGGAAAGAACAATCATATTGTTAATAATTATTTTATGTTAATACAAAAAAAAACACATTTAATTAATTTTATTGGATTATTGATAACACAATTTAAATTAAAAATATGGAAAGAACAATCATAATGTTAATAATTATTTTATGCTAATACAAATATCTCACATTTTATTACTTTTATTGGATATTTTATACACCAATCGACTATTTTTCCTGCCTTCGAAATATATGTGGAGCCAGTATTGATTGATGTTTTCAAAATATTTTTTTTCCAATTAATTTCTTGTTGTCTTCTCTTTGCACCTTTAGATGGAGAATACGTTGATCGTACATCATTTCATCATGTGTAGTCGAATTGGGATTATTTGGTTTTTCATTTGTCAAGGTATCATTGTCCATTGTGATTTCTGGAATGGCGATTATGTCATTACAATGCACTGAAGTGGACGGAATCGCAATATCTTGATAATCATTGCGGTATGTTTGTATTAAATCAGTTTGCGGTTTCGATATTTCATCCATTAAGTAATCCAAAACTTCAGGAGATGCGCATTTAAAATATTCGTCAATATCTGAACCACTTGATGTAAACGAAATTATACTGGGACAGTATTCTGAATAGCTAGAATTGTAATCCTTATCTGTCGTATCGTTAGAATCTGTAAAAACAAAATATAAAATTATAATTTAATACTTCAATGTATATGCCCTATGATTAAAAAAGTAGATAACAGAGTGATACCAGTAAAAAACATTCCTAAAGATGAGTTTACAGTACCTAACATTATAGAATTGCTTATTTTTCAGAAATATTAAAACTTAAATCTTTTCTAACATTTCAATATTTCGTGGTATTCAGAAAATACATAGATCGTCTGCTACATATATAACAAAAAAATATGTTTTATCAATATAAAACGCAATATAATTCAAATACTTATTCCCCATAATTTACTACCTATGAGGTTAGTTTCTTCTACTTTGATTGGATAGTGTTATAAAACTTATAAACCAACACAAAATCTTTAAAAAAATAAAATCTTCTATTGAAGCATAAAAAAACGGTCCTGTTTGTTGTCAAATTATGTCAAATAATATTACATAAATTGAACTATATTTTAATAAGTGGTTAATACACACACAGTCTCTTCACCAAGAATCGAATAATATTTTAATAGTCTTACGTTGTTATAGTGGTTATATCATATTATGCTTACCTATGACTTCATCGTTGTCAAGGGATTCTTCATTCACCATGTTTTTCACATTGCAGAATACGCCACTTGCTTCATCCAATATACAAGTATAATCTGTAAATCAATACACAAGCACATTAGATACCATGATTTGGTAGATATTCATAAAATATCTCATTTAAATAATAAAGTAGTTAAATATATAAAAATACAGATAAGTATGAATTACAATGAAGAAATGCACAAAATTAAATTATTTTAGAGGGTTGGCGCAAACCAGCAATCATTGCGTTATGCATTAAATTTATAAATTAATCAACTTAATATTAACATAAGCTAATTGGTTATCAAATAGTATTTTCTTTAAATAGTGGATATCATTATCTAAGCGTTTCATTATGAACTTTCAAAGAAACAGGGTTTAATATCAATTTTCATTCATATCTAATTCTTTTTTATTTAGGTAATTATACAAAATGTAAACTCTGTCCAATTTTACTAGGATTAAATAGCTAATAACTTTCATTATAATAAAACAATCATAATCAATAAGTAAAAAGTATGTTAATGTATGTACTTACCACTCTCACCACTACTAGATTTTTCAAAATTAATTGATAATTTATTTTGAAGTCCACCCGATGCTAAATGCAATATATGTTTTGCGCGATCAGACATGGTATAAGTACTAATTAAATTTTAAAGAAAATAACGATAATTATAAACCGTTGATCATAAAATCATATAAATTAATACCAATTAGGTCACTAGTCATAAACACAAAGATTACATAGGTAGGTACTTAATACTTATTTGTAATTGATGATAAAAATTCTCAGTCGCTAATCAATGGGAAAGTTAAACGAAGAAATTATTCTGTGTACATTTCACCATCTACACGACGTTTTATTTGTTTCATCTTTTCCTAAATTTCTATTATAATAATATATAGGTATAATATAAGGCACCAAGCCCAAAAATTTTAAATTAAAAGAAATTATTCAATATTTATGTAGAAACGAATAAATGTTTCTTTGACTGCATTTTGTATATTTTTGTTAATGTTTTATTGCGGCCAATAAATGCGTCTCTGTGAAAGCCCGCCTAATCCTTTTAGGACATCCCGCCAAATAAAATTATTTTCCCAGGATACTTAGAAGTGAGTAAATTTAATGATTTTGTCTACGAGACATATTTAAAGTGATAATATAATAACAATACTGGCTATATTGTCATATTTGCAAAAATATTATGTACATGTGCTGTACTTAGACTACTTAGGCCCACATTCAATAATTTAATGTTTGAATTTATTTTGATCTTAGCCGAAGTCATAATATTATTATAAAAAGCTCATATTCCCACAAAATTTTATCGGTCTTTTGTAAAAACTCAATATTTCGAAGTGTCATAAAAAGGATTACCTATTTAACTTATTTGTGTCATAAATATCAGTCAAAAATTACTATGTATTCCATTACACAAATAATAAAATTAAGTATCTTTACTAAGTAAGATTTGTTTTCTATTAAATAATAAAAATTGTCAAATTTAGAAATAACATTACCGACTATTTTTGTAGGAATTTGTAATAATTTCAAGAGCAATTTATTTTATTAGTGTATATTATGTTTTCCTACTAGGATACATGATGGTATAATACGTATCGAAATTATCGGCAGAGTGCATAAAACGTTTGAACTGAACCTTTTGTTGAGTTTAAATAGCAGGGTGTTTAGTCTCCAATGTAAGCATTCAAATTTTTATGTCTTGTTAATTATTATTAACAGAAAATCCGAAAAATTAAGATTCTTACAATCTGTCACAATAATGACGTATATGTTGACGAACACACACAAATACAGAAAAAGGATCAAATGAATAAATGAGCAATCAAGAGTCTGCGGCGTATTTAGGTATGTCCAACCCTTAAATTGAGATGGGCCGGACATAATATATCGCAGATGAAACGACCGCTGAATGAATGCAATAATCCAGTAGTTTTAGAGGAACGTAAGATAATTAGAATTATAATAATATGCTATATTGACAAGATATTTAAGTTCGATGAAATCACGTGCCCGTGAAAAATAATTAACCAAAAAGAATGGAGAAAGCGTGAGGAGGCCTTTACCACAGTGAATAGAAACAGGTGATGAAATAATATAGTTTCACAAATTTTAATGCAAATTAATTTGTTTTCTACGAGGAATTTATTTTATATTAAGTAATATAATATTTTCACATTCGGATATAATACTACTGACCAGTTTTTAATTATTAATGCGTATAAATTCTGAAAATATCAATCTTTTTCGAAGATATACCAAAACAAATTACGAGTCTTATGTGATACATCAATATAAAACATGGTGTCTTTTCAGATATCCGTGAAAGAGCGTAACAGCAAGTATTATGAGCCTCTTATTCGAAAGAAAGAGCGCACGACACGTTGCTTATTTAGATATGACTATACTTTTCGGAAATTTCTGTGAACACAAATTTAGTCGACGCAATATGTTGATATATTGCACAATCGTCGAAAACCTAACTTTGTCAATTTTTATGCTAGAGACCTGAAATTTTTACAGGACATGCATAAAAAATATGATATTATAAAAAGCTAATAAAACTTAATACGCTATTTTCAGACTTATAATGGTTTTTCTAGGGCACGTCGATATCTACAGTTAAAAACACAGCTCATTTGTCAATACACTGGCGTCTTGAAATTGTTTTCATCACTTAGAATAGAGTATGGGTTTATTGAAGAATAAGGCATTGGCTTTTGGCAGACGAGTTAAATAATTTATTTATTTATTGTGAATTTCAATAACAGTGGTAAAACTCCCAGGCTTGAAGAATTTACATATTATATCGTCAGTATACTGGCAGAAAACGTTAAGTCAAAATTTAGCTGTTTTGACCTAATAATGCAACTTGATAGATTTTAACACGCTCTATCGTCTGGAAAAACAAGCTCATTCATATTCCATTTATTGTTTTCGTAATATAAAGATGTCAATACGAATTAAGTTAATTATGTTCGCATTTCTTACTGGAAAATAACTATAAGTACACTTAAAGTTTTATGACTGTAGAGATTTAATATTTCTATAGCTGCACAAAAACGTCAACGTGACTTATATCTTTTTGGCTGTACACATTTATGCCACTGCTCGGCTATTTGTACCAACTTAACTAAATTGCGTACGTCACCCGCGCATTCTACTCATCGATTGACAGTTGATTTTATATGCATCAGGCAGTTTTGAGCGCAAATAAGATTTTATTTTGGGAAATATTGACAGCAATGCACCAAAGATACGGAGGCTTCGAATTGCTGAAGGTAGAGCGCGTGTCATTCGTAATTATGTATTTCTAGGAAGAAATAAAGATTTGTTGGCCATGTGTCTTAGTACCTAACATTATACCTCCAGAACTACATCCGTGGTGTGAAAATTTGCCTACTTCAACTTCATTGGATAGGACGTCATTACCTGAGCCATCGGAATTTGATTCTGATGTGGAAGAGGAATAACTCTTATGTAATTTATCTCAATTTGTGTAAAATTAAATGTGGCTAACATAATTAACTATTACGTATATGTTTTTTTTTATAAAATAGATCATAGGTAGGTAGGTACTTAACTCTTGTTTCAATATTTTTGGAAACAAATTAAGTAATAAACAAAATACTATGTAATTCCCATTTTTATTTTTATCCTCTCCTCTAAATACACGTAATTGACATAATTAATTAGGTATTGATTGTATGAAAAAAATTATAAAGACTATTTTAATTTGAAATTAAAATACCAATGATACACAAAAAAGTCATCAAAGTAGATATTTTTTCATAATAATGTCAAACAGAAGTACCTCTATTTCTGTGTAAATTTCTAATTTATATAAAATTGCAAGTAAAAAAATCCATTTCTATAATAATTAGGAGTCCTGTATATTACTAGCCAACTACCTATAACATTTAACCTATTGCCACTCCATTGACTCCAAAAGTGTACTGGTAGAAAACGATAAGTCACCATTTTATTTACAAATTCAAAAAATCAACAATAATTATTACAAAAAATACTTGCTTATACTTGAATTGAATTCTTACATGATTAATGCATTTCATATAGTGGTTTGTTTAATAAATAATGATTTAGGTGAAAAAATAGAGAGCTCCAAACTTCTTGATTTTAGAAAAAGTCGATTTTCTCAAAACAAGGATTTTTGACTTATAGCTTTCTGCCAGTATACCGACGATATATTATAATATATTTTGACCTCACCGGGAATTTGAACCCAGAACTCCGGGATGGAAGGCCAGCCCCCTACGCACTGCATCACGAAAGACCAAATGTTATCAACAATCGTGTTACAGTTAAAAACTTGACCATTACAGCCATAATTATTAAACTATTTCAAAAACAGGTCAGATGAATTATTTTACTGGGAAGCTAAAGGATTGAGCCACGGGAAGACTGTAATCTGACCGTATCGAGTGACGTAGGTACTACAAGTAGTAATAATCGTAACAAAATAAAAGATAACTTGTTACTAAAATTAGGTGCAAAAAGTTTGCCTACTTTAATCATATTTTTCGCAAAGATATGTATAATTTACACTAACCATATTTACTACACGACAAAGCATAATATGCCGATACAGACGTTGGCAAAAGGAGATAACTTACGAATAAGGCTCGATGTCCAAGACGTAGTCATTAACCACGTCATGCTCTATCCTCGAAGAATGTTATTTTATCAATACATCCTTGAAAGCATATTAAAATATGTTGTCTACCATAATGAATACGTGTATTAAATAAGGCTCTAAGTACCAAAAAGTAGTATTGCCTGTAGTTACAAAATACCGAGTCATTGCAGTAAAATTTCATGAAACGGACCTTTTGAAAAATGTGATTTTACAGTGTGAAGCAATCACGCCAGCTTCTATAATTTTAGGTATTAAGAACTCGCAAGTGTCAACACACCATCGTCAGCCATTTTATATTGAATGAGGTTGACCACTGTAGTGCTATTTACACCATTATAAATAAAACAGGCCAACGGACTTATAACGTCGACAGGTTTAAATATTTTGCTGTATTTTTTTGACTTGCTTGAGGCACTTAGACTATAGTTGAAGTTATTGTCGTTAGTATGTAGAACACTTTTCTATAAAAATGTCAGTTTTTTTGTTTTTGGTACTTAGAGCCTTAATTAATACACGTATTCAATATTATTATTAGGTCGCGTATGGCTTAAATTATTTTTCACATTGCAAACCTAGCGAAAAACCAGGAAATTCGTAGATCAATGCGGGCCAAACAAACGTAGACCGTAAAAGTACGCAGGGCGCTATGCACCCTTTGACCTCTAAACTTTACGAAGCGTGGTGGGAGGCTTCGGGGTGATAATACATGGTATGGCGTGCCACCTATCATTCACAAGCGTCGTCCGCCCACGTCGGAATGAGCCTACCAGGCGCCGAGGGTGGATTTCCATCCCTCGGTGGAATGGGATACTACGCAGTAGTGTTATATCTCGAGTTTTCTCGCAAGGGAATACAATTGCGCGGTAAATTTTGATTTCTTAAATATTTTAACAGCATTGAAGAATGCAAAGGAATGTTTGATTTATGAAAATCAACGTGAAATGGATCACATTTTTTCGGAAATAGAGAAATAGGGGATCTGTATCATATCGTAAATATTGAATAATTAACAGTTCTAAGTAAAACGAAAAGGTCAACAGTTTCATAACTAACTGACTATCAAATCTTTTAAAATTCTACTGAGAATAATAGCTTCAGCTGTAATACCAAGTTTTAAGTTAATAAGACTTGGAAATTGAATGTTTATTTATTTAAATAAATGTGTATATTTTTAATAGTCACCAACAAAAAATAACTATGTACAATTATTCTGATAAAAATATAAGATTAAAAATACATCATTTTGTGATGTTCCCAATAATAGACTAATGATAGGAAATATAAAGCAAAAAATCACAATCACATATTATAAATAAATAAGGGTAAGCTATATTATATTTCAACGGATTTGAGTTAAAATTTATAATAGGTACATGGACCAAGTTCGAGAATTTTATTCCGGAAGTGAGCACACGGGACAAATATATTAAAATTTATTCGCTACAATGGTTAAAATTATACATAGAAAAATGTGACAATTATTTTATATGTATGTAAATAAGTACATCAAATAAGTAAGTGGTTTAAAATTTTTGAGACCTTATCAAGTTCTTCAGAGTTAAATCCGTGATAATGTATTATGCAGCCTTCGTAGTCAAGTGCGTTAGGTGCTGGCTTTTCATCTGGGTGCTCCGGGTTTGCTTATCGATGAGATCACAATATATTTATGTAATTTTTCCAAAGCTTAGGTGTTTGTGATTATTTGTTTGGTCTCATGAGGTGTTGTAGTGTTAATATGATCACTTGATATTTACTTCATAATATAACATTATTTTATAGGTACTTGATAAATGATAAGGCTTACTGTGAGAGTGAAACGTTTCATATTCGATATGTTTTTTAAGTGACGAATACGGAAATATTTTTAAAATGTCGACAATAATATTTAGTACATGTAGATAATAATAAATTAAAACTATTCTAATTATCTAACTGTATTTTTTTAGAGTCAGTTAATATTTAAGTTAATTTGTTTCATTCTTGTACACAATATTTAAATACATAATATACTTGCAAAAGATTGGGTATGGTTAGTACAACGATGTATCTGAGAAATAAAACATCTTTCACATACATAATCATATTGTGTAGTATATCAAAGTAGTACCTACGTACAATATATTATATTATATATTTTCACTTGAGAATCGTTATCTTCTCGAAAGTAGAAATTATTTATGCTATTTTTGTATATGGGTTTTTCAATATTTTCAACAGGTATAATCTTGTTTCTTATACAATTAATAACACTTAGATTTTGATAGGAACAAACAATACAACAAACAAGATTAAAATATCTAAGAAATGCTTATTCATAATATTGTATTGATAAAGATAATTCCATATAATTGAATTTGAAATAGTTTTTAAATTGTAAACAATATGTATAAACCATGGATAATACTATATAATCATATTGTGATAAAGATGTTGAAAAAAAACATTACTTATATGAAAATCAATCGAAATAATATAATATGTGAAAGCGAATTTGATAGGAATGTTACTGAGAGTATGAATGCTGCTAATCACTTTGCATTGTGGATCTCAGTGGCGAAGGGTGGAGGTGGGCTGTTAAGATTCTACATAAATAGTGCACATTAAACCTTTTCAGTCATTCGTATTTGTTTGTATGTGACAAAGTCTTCAATTTACGGATGGTGTTGGTTAATTTAAAAAAATCAATTAAACCCTGCCTGTAGGTACCATACAATAATAGTTTTGGTATTCTTTAGGCGATCCGACAAAATACACTTTTTTGTTTTCGTTGAATTAAGAATAAATATTACACAATATGTTGTTGGTCAGTTTTTTATATTCATTGCGCCCTTCTTACCAAGCTATACCTAATATACAAAAGTATTATTATACATATCTATAAAATATCCAAAATTATGTATGATTTCATGTCATAATTGTTATAGATAGAAGAGTATTTTTTGACTATTATCTATTACGGCTTAGTTTAAGCAGGGTTTAACGGCCCACATGCTCAGCGTACGTCAAAATGGAGCTTTTATACTATTTTCAAAGCATAATCCTGGACATTCCTTAAACGTTGTAGATAATCTATTTACATAATTTTGAAGCCTTATTATCCTTTATATTTATTTTAAACATTTGATGACTGCATAAAGTATTTTTATTACATAAAATAGTATTCTTTTAAACCTCTCGCTCTAATGTTTTAGAATATAGTCATATTTCAGTACGTCCATGTGAAGTGGTGCTAAGATTTTTTATATTTATTAATTTTTAAAATCATTTATAAAACTATTAGTAAAATTTATGTCGACATAATTATAGTGAAATATTTACATTAAAATTATATTGATAATCTCTGTGATACCAAATTTGACAAGAATTAGGCATTTTATTATTCAAAAAATGGGTAAGATTTACACATTTAAAGATAATTTTAAAGATACTGATTATAAGCCATGTCTTTGACCATTCAAATGTGATAAACATTCTACGAATAATGTTTGCTTTATAATATTTACTGACCTAAGAATAAGGTAGTATTTTTTTGAAATACGCCATTTCTATTAGCATTTCCCAGTGGCTAAGCTACAACATACGGCCGTAGCCATACATTGACAAACGATAAATGAAGTAGGTAGTAAGATCATAGTAACGCGCGTGTTCGTGTATATATCGTAATAATTAATACAAGTCACAGAAAAAGAATGAGTTTTAATAAATGTAGAAAATAAATACGTATAATTTTTACACATTCTATACATATTTAATAAACAAACAAACTACGCTTAGTTCAATAGAACTTGTTTCGTAAGAGTTTGTTCACATAATAAAATCAATGTAACTTAGTTTCTTTTTTATTTGTGATAAGTATTTAATAAATCGAAAAAAAACATTCACTTTATGTAAAATTGTAAAGTTAAATAAAAAAATCAATTATGTTGATTCACAGTTAACTTGACACATATACATAATGTTATCAAAGTATGTTCGGAAATGTACCGAATTACTGCACAGGCGATGGAGTAAATGTTTTACTGTGCATGTGAATCAAATAGACTTCAATATCACACGTACAAATTTAAGACGTTTATAAAATTCCATTCTGATTTCGCGATTTTTTTATGCAACGAAAATTCTCGTGAACAATGGAAGACCAAGGTATGTACCTATAACATTATTGTGTAATTTTATATTTACTGTTCAAGGTCTGAAAAGAAATGATTCAACAAAAAAAATATCTTCATAGTACTCGTACCATCCTAATATTATAATGTTAACACATTTCAAAATAATATTGTTTAATATATTTAAATAATTATTTTTTATAGATAATAATAATTATTACATACATACAATATACCTAAGTAGGTACCTATACGCTTTATAACTTTGCACTTTTTTACACTATTTACTACACTGATACGCCTCTTTGCCTGATTACCTCGCATAAAATTAAATGAAATGATATTCACTTATATTTATATAATATGTATTTTTTTTTTGACCATGTCCGATCCTAATAGGATCATATGGGCCTCCACAGAGTAGAGGTTTGTATTAACAGATTTTTGTTTTTTACGAGAAATGGATGTCAGCCACTTGCTCAACCTATTAGGTCCATACCCTGACTCACACACAAATTGAAAAACAATATGTGTACTTGCCAGACCCAGGATTCGAACCTGGGACCTACGGTGTGATAGTCCAACGCTTAAGCTGCGCGGCCACCGTGGGCGTCAATGTATTTATTAGTATTATTTATATAATTTTCATCCTAGAGCCGGAGTGAAAAGTTATGAAATGGCAACTCTACCAACGTACCCAATTATAATATTATTTCAGTGATATTTTTTTCAATAAAATCTAAGAATTATCATTAGCCGGGGTCGATCCACTGCAGGATGTATTCCTCCCCTAGCGCCCTCTACTCTTCTCAGTCCCTAGTTCTTTCCACGAACTTTAAATTTGAACTATCAAAGCGGGTTTAAAGACGCCCTTGCAGGCGGTTCTTGCCCCTTGGGTACCACTGTTTGACGGCATTTGTCCAGCCTATTGTCATTTCATCTGATTAGCGACCTGAGTTAAAGATATTCAAAACTTTAGTAAAACGCAAATAAATCGCAGGGTTACACGACACTGATTCGCATAACAGTGACACAAAACGTAATTAATAATTAATTAAGTATCTAATTAGGACAATATCAGTAATTATGTTATATACTACTATAATTATGGTACTCATTTGCTATTTTGGTAGTGGACTAGTAGCATAATGTTTTAGTTCTGACGTTGTAAATTGCGGGTCCGAATACAGCATATGGAAAATTCACAATTTATTATTGTTTTCAATGTTTCAATCCAGAACATAACGTCATAACTAATAGAATAAGAATCAAAGGAATAGCACATAAAGATATTGTTTCTTAAAAGAATGTTAAGGGGGGACATGCTCGTCGTAGGTCAAATTTGAGTTTTTTTTTGTATTTTCAAACCATGATTATGGACATTCCTTAAACGTTGTAGATAATCTATATATATAATTTTGAAGCCTTATTATCCTTTATATTTATTTTAAACATTTGATGACTGCATAAAGTATTTTTATTACATAAAATAGTATTCTTTTAAACCTCTCGCTCTAATGTTTTAGAATATAGTCATATTTCGGTACATGAATGTGCAGTGGTGTTAAAATTTTTAACATTTATTAATTTTTAAACGCATGTATAAAACCATTCGTATACTTAATGACGAGATAATTTTAGTAAAATATTAACGATAAAAATTATATTAATAATCTCTGTGATCCCAAATTTTACAAGAATTGGGCATTTTACTATTCAAAAGATCGGCAAGATTAACACATTTGAAGATAATTCTTCAGATACTAGATATAAGCTATGTCTTTGACCATTCAAGTGTGATAAACATTCTACGAATATTGATTGCTTTATAATAATTATTGACCTAAGAATAAGGTAGTGTTTTTTTGAAATACGCCATTTCTTTTGGCATTCCCCAGTGGTTAAGCTACAACATACGGCCGTAGCCATAAATTGACAAACTATAATTGAAGTAGGCAGTAAAATTATATTAACGCGCGTGTTTCTCAATTTTGACCTACGACGAGCTTGTCCCCCCTTAAGAAAAAATATGCTTGTGGGACAATCAATATCGATCCATGTAAGGATTGTAGTTCCAATATCCAATAATGAGGGTGATATTTTTATCTGACATTGTGCATTATTATTTTTTAAATCGTCAATAAAAATAATATTTTGATGGAGTACTTTTTCAAGATTTCATTATATTACAATATGTCACTATAATATTATGCTATGAATTGATTAACAATGACGTCACCTTTAATTACTTATCACTAGATTGTTTTCATTGCACAATGTGGTGATATGAATATGTTACGTAATTTACAGGAAATATACCTAATATGAAAGGGGCATATTTTATAAGTGCAATTAATTTGATGCATGAATGAAGATAATTTGTATAAATTGACCCACATAGTATGTAGCTGAAAATCTCATAGAACATTCTAGATAATTATTTGTCTTTTTTTAGTGTTCACATTCATCATTCATCATTCATCATTCATCATTCGATTACTATACAATTGAAGTGGCTGTATATTTCGGTTTTGTGATGTTCCATGGGGGTAGACAGGTAATGCAGTCTATAGAGGTGACAACACAGAACAGATTAATAAATAGACACACTACATAATATCGACGCAGGGTTTTGAATGTGGAGTGTCTTACGAAAATTAACCACACATTATAAACGTGCAATAGTGTGTGTTGCAACCTTTAAATACATCAATAATATTGAGAGCGTAGTTATTAGAACAAATGACAAGCGTATTTTTGACACGTGTTTAAGTTTATCTCATATTCTTCCACACTCAAGATCAGTTGCTCTCTACAAGCGTTGGATAATTCAGTTCCCATTATTTCTGATTTACCTAAGTGATACATTCTAACAGGCAGGTGTATGAAAGGTATGCAATTTTTTTATTCGAAAGTAGTTTGATGGATTTTTTTTCACCTGTGGCACTCCGCCTTAAATATTAGTGGTGGTATATGCCAAAATATATATTTTTTTAAAAGCATTTATCCGTTTAACCTGTGTGCCCATAGTTCTGGGTAGTTCGTGATGGTATTTCACAAGGTACGAATACGATACATTGGAAAATTTATTTACTATATATATTTTTTTTAATATTGTTTATAACCATGTCCTTGCTTTTTCGTACAAGGTGGTTGTTAGTAATTTTGAACAATCATAAACACTCAGGCTTTTAGGAATCTCATAAATATATAATGTCCTCACCGAGTCGAACCTAGAGCTCCCGGATGGAAGGCCAGCGCTTTACGCACTGCACCACGAGAGCCGCTTGTATTTACTATAATATATATATATATAATGACGTTTTCAAATGCAAATTGGAAACATGACTTTGAATGACTTTTGTTATTTAACACTGGATATGTTCACAAAAATTATATAAAAGCACTCAATTACTAATTATATTTGAAACTACATTCTCGTGTGAATCTGGATTTAATTATCGTACTTTGTCAATTACGACAAGATCTATAAAATATCCCGTGAATCTACCAGATAGACAGATATGCAGATCGCAATCATCAAGAAAGTTCTTCGTCCTAACAAAAGCATGAACGAAAAGAAAACATTAGCGTTCACAATTATTTACGTTTTTTACATTTACTTAATTTACATTTGCATTTTATACACTGAGTTAGAGACGTATTTTTGTATACAATTTATATGTTCTTCTGCCTGTGGATATTTTACTCAATCATGTGTAAATAGTGCCTAATGTTAGTTTTTGTAGGGGGTGCAAAAATAATAAAACAATACTTCGGGGTGCGGGGCATTTCGACCATGTCCGATCCAAAAAAGATCATAATATATAACTGATTTTTGGTTTTTAGAAGAAATGGATGCCAGCCACTTGCTCAACCTATTAGGTCCATACTCTGACTCATATACAAATTGAAAAACAATATGTGTATCTACTTGCCAGACCCAGGATTCGAAGCTGAGACCCACGACGCTATAGCGCACGGCCATCGGTAAACCATGGTTTAAGGCAGAGGACACAAAAATAATGGGAAGTGGATTTTCTTCTGAGTGACGCTAAAATAAGATATGTTATTTCACGAGTGTGGAGAAATACGGAAAAAAAAACTTAACGATATACCTTTGTTTAGCATCTAGAAATACTAACAATGATCGTTATAATGTTTGAAATGGTAAATTATTTTGGGAACTTCTTACTGCACCATTATCAATCAGGCTTAGTTTATTTTGCACATTTAATTACTTTCAAACTTTCATACTTCATTTGCGGGATAGATGATTTATTTATTGAACATTAAAGTTATTTATAGAAGGGAAAATCTACGTAGATACCTACATTATAAAATTTCCAATTGTGCCATTGTGTTATCAAAAATTTGGCTGAAATTCTGAAAATGATATTCTAAAATGGGTTAAGTATATTTTTTTATTACTAGTGTTGTTAATATTAGTCTCCCGCACGCAACTATACTAACTATATACGCATTATGTAAGGTGATTATAAATAATGGCACATTCTTTATCAAATTTGAGAATTTGAATAACGTCATCGTAGCTTAAGGGTTTAAACACCTGTTAAAAATATGTTATTCTGTATTTAAACATTCAATATTTTAGAACATTCCGTAGACTTTTATATTTCTTGTTTTGATTGCCATTCAATCATAAAGCAAATCACGGTTCAAATTCTTGGTCTATCTATGGCAACTGGCTGTTTATTTATATCTGTTAATCTGTAGTTTAAGATAATAATAAAACATAATATGTAATGATTTGCTCAAAGTTTCAGATAAAGTTATATTCATGATAACTGTCGATATAATGTCAGGTCCACACTGGCAACATGTCGCGCGACAACCTCGTTAAATTTTACGATAATTATCATAATTGCTTAAGAAATTTTACGATAATTATCATACTTATCGTAAAATTTAACGAGGTTGTCGCGCGACATGTTGCCAATGTGGACCCGGCATAAGACCTTTTTCTTAGGGACGTATTTACGTGATAATATATATTACGATATAATTATTACGAATGTACAACAATATTATGCATGTCTAATGATTTTTTTCAAATATCAGAAATACTTACTAGGCATTCGAATGTTATTGTACAAATTAGTTACTTAGTGCAAGCTATTAAAAATTCGTGATAAACAAGTATTTAAAGCATGCCAAAAAATCTTGGCATTCGTTTTAAATATTTGAAATAGATTTTCGCATTTTCTTCGATAAATAGTATTTATTTTTTCAGTTTGCCATGAAAGAAAATTTCACATTCCATTTTCAAACTGGCGTGTTGCCACAAGGTAGATAGATCAAATAATGAATATTCAAAAAAAAAAAACGTGGAGGTTCAACACGCCAATGCGACCACTCCGTTAAAGCTGAAAGAAAATTCCCATCGGTGATACCAATTTCACTTCGCGACTTTTCATTTTACGTCTCGCTAGTTAGTAATCTGGTATAATTTCATCGAAAATATCTCGAGCGCATGACGTTCAGTCAGTCATTGTGTCGTTTTGGCACGACAGTAACAAGATGGCGCTCACGCATATTCGAGAAGTGTCAAAATATCTCGCCGACTGAAAAAAATGGCGCTTGTCTCCTTGGCAAAGATGACTGAAATAACTTCACCGGCGCTGTCTATTTAATGATTCCATTGTGTTGTCTCATTTGAATGCAGCCCTATTATCGTAGTTTAAAGATCGCTAGCCATATTCACACATTCCGATTAATTATAAACATAATATTATTATGGTTTGGTTATACACATTGAGATTTTCATGATACCTATAACATATTTTAAAACATGTTTCATTCATTAGAAATTATTAGTAATAATACGGTAACGTAGTAGGTTTGTAATATTATTATTATTATTAAACATGTTTAACCATTATTGACAACAATGATTTATATTTTCCATGAAAACTGTCAGCATTATGTTTTTTATACGATATGCCTTATTCTTAAATATTGTGTACCCTACTATTCACATCACATCGACAATATTCAAACAGGTTATAGGTACCTAATATTATTATATATTATTAACATGTACATTGTTGTAGATACAATTAACTAAGGATTCATTGATTTGTATACCTAAATATAAGCAAATAGAATATAGGTCCATCTAAAACCAGCTGTGTATAACTACATAGTTCTATATAATTATCATGGCAGGTTTGACATTCTGTGCCTGTCTGGAATTTAGTAAGTAAGTAGGTACGTATCGCAAACTATTTTTTTTAATTTAAAAGAACACAATAACAATTTGAGTAGGTTCCGAATACAGGTGAAATATAAAGTTCCATATAATATACCATCTACCTCCCATATACTTCCAGAAAGAGTATTGTTCACCCTGAGCAAGATTTGGTTTCAAATAATAATTTATCTAACAAACTACGCTTCTTCAACATTCACAACACAAATAATAATACCCCGTTTACACGTGCATGGATTTACTGCTGACAGCACGTGGCCATAGCAAAAAGAAGTATCATCGTGCAAGTTGCAAGATTACATGGATATTGCATGGATCAAAAAAGTTCAGAAGCTTCTGAATTTTAACGCGACCGTCGGACTGTGCGATAACTGCGCCTGCGCAATAGGACGACAATAGTGAACCTGCCGGAAAAACACGAACTACACCGTGTGGATTTATTTTGACGTTTACCAATTTTCACGACTTGTCAAATAACACCATACAACTCAATCATCCAAAAGACTCATCATTGAGATTACGGACAGAGGTTGCAGTACTGATTTATAGTAAGATACATAGCATCCCTGAAGAAAAATCAGTGGAGGGAATTTGCAACATGCTGAGGAGAGTGGAGACGGCCAGGTTATAGTGTCGATGATGACGTAATATTGAGAGTGTTTTCTAAATAGTCGATGATTTAAGTTTTATTACACTGAATTAAAAATAACCACAATTAAACGCATTTTGTCAAAAGTGTTTTATTGCCTTTACAATATTATGATATAATTATTAATATAATATGTATTGAAATAATATAGACAGACGTGCTACTTCGTGCTAATCTGACACGACGTATCGCAGTAGCTAGCACATTTTCACATCAGCTGTACAACTGTCAAAATTTGGCGGCAAAGCGATTTTGAGGTTGGGTCACGTTTTCTTTTTGTATTTCGGTCGCTAATCGCGTGCGCCATTTCAATAATAATAATAGGTTCGTTTGACGTACATACATTACTGCGATACCAGCCGATTAACAGCCATACGCCATGTGACCGCAAACACACGCCGACATATCAATCAGGTTTCCTTAATAAAAAAACGTTTATTTTTACGTGCGGCCGTGAAAAATCTGAAAGAAAACAGCTAGCGTTTTAAACGCTTGTATGGATTTTTTTATTTATCTTTTGATTGTAACAATCAAAAGACAAAATATAATACGCGGAATGTAGAATTTATGGCCACCATTCTTATCATTTGAAATATTAAACGTTTTTAATCATTTTATTACGATAATAAAGCCATAATATGAACTACTGCGATAAAAAATGTCATAATAATATATTACTTCTGAAAAAAGTAAGACGCCCACCACGCAGGAATTAAACGTCATTAGTTCAAATTTTGTCGCAATTAAGTACGGCTCCTCCAGCATATTAGTCTATGTTCGTAGGCGCGATACCCGAGAGATGCAAGTTCAATTGCTGCGGGGTGTCATACTTTTTCTATTGGTTATAATATATTTTCTCAGAATTTTTTTCAAAATTATGTATGTTCAATAAATTACTACAATAATTCTAAGTAATATTTTTGGTATTTATCGTCAATAGTATTATGCTAAACCAAATTTTATGTTGATATGCAATTTTTATCTTATTTATTACTTACGTCAATAAATTAAAGCCTATATAAAATCAACCCTATTAGAAACCTATAGATATTCAAAATAAAAAAAAACAGTATGGAATCCAAAAAAAAAATCGGTGTGTGTATCTACTTATGTACGCGCGTTAGAAGTTGGCGTAACAAATCAAAAACAAAACTTATGATAACCTAGATTGTTCGACTAGCTCTTAATTATCTTGTTAAACACTCAAGAAAAAGGGCCGCTTACTGGAGCGCCATTGGTTTATTTATATACACATTAACTTGTATGACTAAATTATATAATCATTCCTCGTTGTTTTTATTTTTACTTTTTTTAACTGTCACTCTGACGTTTAATCGATTGTTTACGCAAGGAATTGCAAATGGCCAACAATAATAAATGCATTGCCAAGGCAACGGAACAATTCTACTATCAAACTTGCATTTGTATACCGCTGACGGATTCGCAGCTAGCTTCATAGGTACTGTCGCGCACTTTCGTAACGGTGTGCGCGCGCAGCTTTCAATTTCTCTCTCTACTAAATGCCCCAAAAGAAGTATAACTTCAAAAATATTTGGACGTAACATAAAACCAGTATGGATACCTGTATGGATATTATTATCCGTGGCTCTATCCGACTGATTTTCTCTTAGGGATGCTTACATACTGTAGCTTAAAATTTAGAAGGGATCTTTATTTAGCTACAAATTTTTTCAGACTTATACGCGGCGTAAATGTGAACTCTGCCATTCTTGGTGGTGTTGGCTTGTGTGTCTCTGATAATTACCTTAGGAATCGAGGGCATCCGTTGTTTGTTCTCCCACGGTGCAGAACTAACCTGCCATTAGTAATGCCAATTGGGAGGGCAGTAACCATGTTTAATGAAATCGCTTCGGATATTGATATATTCCACTTACGTGAGGGTGAATTTAGGAGGACGTTGTTTTATAAGTTTTTAAGATAGGGTCTATCAAAGTTCACTCTGTGTGCTTTCCTCTACTTTTACTTTGTTACTTATTTTATTTATTTTCTTATTTTATTACTTAATCTCTGTATTTTTATTTTTAAAAATTATTAACACTTATTTTATGTCATGTCATGAACGCTTTGAATTTATAATTTATTGTGTTCATTATATTATGTAAAATAAATAAATTTGATTTGATTTGATTTGACCAGGATCTACTTTACAATACGTTATGATTCCTTTTATAACTGGATATAATAATGTCAATTTTTTCTGATAGTCTAGACTCTAGGTGATTCATTTGGGTGTTGGTGTCGTTACTTTCACTAGCACTGTTGCAAAGTAATTTTGTTGTGGCCGCAATGCCAGAAGAATTTGTTCATCCTCTACCTACATATAGTACGTATCACATATTCAATATGTGAACTCATACAGAAGATATGACCGCATGACCATTATTAGTTAACACATATAAGACGTACATAGAGTTATTTTTTTCAACCACATTCTACGTATTTATATATTTACGAAAGGATGAGCACTGTATGTGCAGAGCTAGTAGACCGTGATATCTATGGTTGTCTACGAGAGTCGTATTTTGAAATGTTATGTCGACCTAATATGATAATTTATTCATTTTAGAAATAAATATTGGTTTTTGACATTGATTTGTTTTCAGTATTTTTGAAATCATTGAGTAGGTATTCACTAAGATCAGACACAATCTCTACAATACAAGCCAGTAAGTCATGTTTTTACATTTTACAAGGAGTTACTAAATTCAAATTTATTTATTTGCATATTTTAGATAATACAAATTACAAATTCAAGATGCCCACAACATGACACGAAAAAGAAAGAAATAATAATATTAAGACGAAGAAATAGAAGCCGCATTAGAATATATTGCTGAATATCAGTTGTGCGTCGATTACATTTAGCTACTTTACGAGCTATTTGTTGGCGAATTTAAAAGCGGGCGATTAAGCTACTGCGATTATGATGATGACACACAAAACATTCCATTCGCTGAGAAGCCACAAGCCAGCGACTATTTTGACAGATCGTAGTTCGTTTTTTACCAGGAGGTCGCTACTACGCTCTACTGCGCAGATGCAGTAGGCCTACACACCGGCGTGTAGCGTGTAAAGTTGACCGGCTTTCAAATTTTCTAGGTAGATTGTTTATAATCTGCTTATTAGCTTTTTCGATGATGACACTGGGCGACTTTACAGGCAGATTGTAAATTCGCCAACAAGTAGCTCAATGTTATTGACGCATAAGACAGTAGCGATAGTCAACATAGTCGCTTTCAGACAATTTTATTTAAATGTTGAAATAATTTATAATAAATAATTAGGTAGGTTATACATAGTGTGTTTAATATAATATTACAAGTAGTATGGCATATTTAAAACAACTAAATAACACTGGCGTTAAATCTGTCGAAAGAATGATACTATAGTCGAAACAATAAGAAGTACATGTTCAATCAATCTGTCGGTAAAACAGTTTTCTATGCATCCGGTGAGCGGCAGTTTTCGCTTTTCCTCGCCCACTTATATTCGCCGTGACGTCATCGCCTGCTTACCACGCAGGATTCTAGCACTTTCCACGCCGTGTTTTGGCGGGCATTAAATAGAGACGGCCGCTACAAGTGTTACGGTTAGCGCGTGAATCAGAGTGCGACGGCGATACTGCGTAACACATTTTCTGGCACCTACCTTTGTGGAATACTCTCTCTCTCTTTCATTCTATTTGAGAGTTTTTTTAGGTTAGGTCCGTGTTATTTTGCGAGTTAAATTAAATACAGTGAGTAATTACTAATTACAGTGCCGTGCACAATATCACTTGACGCATATACAAAAATGTAACTGAGCTGGAATTAGTTTCTTTCAATCAGAAAAAAATATTATATATCTACGTAGTAGGTATCTATTCGCCTAATCTACACTAGGAAGTATTAAATATAATGGCTTTTCGCTAAAAAAAAATTGAGTTGATACGATTAAACTCAAATACTATGCTTATTTTTGTTATAGTGGAAAGTGCAGATCGGCATGCATTAGAATATTTTATATCTCGTATTCCAGAGGACATTATACTAGATTTTTCACCTACAGTATTTTACTCTGTAGATATGCGTGGATGCGTTTAGTTAAACACGACAACTGTACCCTTCAGAAATGTTTTTGGTCTAATTTTATCAATTGTATCGGCAGCTTAATCGTTAAACTCAACGCCTAGATAGCAATTGATGTTTGTTCCCAAACCCATTATCCCAAATAATGTAACTATGTTTAATGTGACCACTGGAAGTAGAACACACGAGCGGCAACCAATCTTAGTAAAAATAATATACACCAGCGTTTCCAAACCTTTTTTGGCTCGCGTACCACTTGGTAGTACATCACGCTTAATTGTACCACTTCGTAAAAATGATTGTATTTCGAGAAATTTGTTATTCTATTTGCATTATAAATTTTATAGGGTGACCATATTTCCCAGAACTCAATTTATTTAAGTGTGTTAAAAAGTTTTATTTTTTCTGATAAAAATTAAACATTTGAACTTTACATTTCACAATGTTTTTTTTTTTTAATAAAAGGTGCCGAAGCTCATTTCTTGTCGAAATTTAAAACCAGGACATTTAAAAAAGTTTTTTTTTAACAACTAATTTTTATTAAAAAAATTACATAGAATTAAATTAAATTATTTGTAAGTACAAAAAAAATGAAATGTTTCGGTAATCCGAATGTTTCGTGTGCAGATGTCGCGAAAGAAATGAAGGTTTCATGCATCCATTGGAAAGCACTACTCCGCACACACACTTGGGCTTAGGACAGTCGTCGTCTCCAGTATACGAAAATCCATATTTTATATATTCATCGCAGTATTTTCTCTTAACGCCTTTTTGAATAACTGAAGACTGCAAAATTTCAACCTTTTGCACCGAATTTTCAGAACTGTCATTTGGAGAACTTGGCAATACATCACTGTCCGTGTTTTGTTTGAGATTTGGCACGTACCGGTTTTTAACCACTGATCAATGAAGTTTAATAAAAAAAGATGATACAATCACAAACAACAACGCACCTGTCACTCGTAAGCCGCACGCTCAAGCGAATGGAGTACAGCCATAGACTATAGAGTACAGCGCCATCATAACAGTGACGGCGACATCTCAAGTTACTGATAGCTAACGCGCTAAATTTAAAAGTGCACTCCAAAAATACGATATTGATTGTTGGATTTTCGATCATCGACTGTAGGTACATATTAACAACTGTACTGTATATTATTAATTAAAATTATGAATTATAGAAAAAATACAATAATTTAAATGTTATTTTTACTTTTTATGTCCGCCATTACTGATTATTTTTCGCGTACCATCAACTATCCACTCGCATACCACCGGTGGTACGCGTACCACAGGTTGGGAACCGCTGATATACACTGTTACAAGGAATAATAATCATTTTTGGTATGTAGGATTTCAAATATTTAATTTTAAAACATAATTTTATTATGAATGATTCCTTAATTTAGTACCTACACCACTGGATCGTTTTTTTGTATGTATTATTTTTGTATGACATTGAGGGCCATGCATTGTTCCAAGAATTAATAATACAACTTGTGCAAAGTACGTTGTCTGTATGCTCAATATAAGGAATCGAAAAGAAATTTTTTAAATTTGTAAATGGAACGCGCGCGAAAAATGAAAACGGACGCCATGTTGAGCAAACGTCAGATTGCTAAGATTCTTACGGAATTTACTCATTATTTAACCCCTTTGAAACCTTTCCATCATTATTTAACTGCGCAACAGAATAAAGAAAACGAGTAGATATTTATAATTTATTTCCATAAATGTTACGTTGAATTATAAATTAATATAAATTCTTTAATTCAAATAATTAGGTAGCTAAACAAAAAAAAACTACTTCAAATGCTTTTTAACCAGAAATGATTCACATATTATCATAAGAACTGCATACTTACATAAAAATAGCTAAAATAATAATAAACTATATAAAAAAAAATCAATTTTATTATCCTTATAGGGAACCACAAGGCATATACGTTATTATTAATAATTGTATTATAATATTATTAAATATAATATGTACCCATTTGAAATTATTTTGCATGATACATGGTTAAGTTGGTATACCTACTCCACGAATATTAGCATCGTTTTGTTGCCATACCAATTTTCTTGATCACGCAATGGTGCCATTATTAATGTTTACTGTGCGATTACTTACTCAAAAAATTTAGTTATAAATGGTTTTATTAAACAAGATTTACACGACTTTTCAACTAAATTAATAATAAAGCCAAAAAGTATAGTATTATTAGCTACTAACTCATTGTGACTGATAGGCTTTGTAAATTGGCAAATAAAATGTCATAGTAGTAGTGTAAAATTCCCTGCAAATGTAAATGAACCCGCAATGCAAAGCCACCTGTAGCTAACTTAATCAGTAACAGAGATTCTTTTGTTTTTGCTTAACTTTCGTATATTTAGGGCTCCATCTAAATAGGAGAAGGTTTTTTAAACATCTTTGGGTAAGTACTTATAACAACATTTTAAAGAAAAAAAAGTTCAAAACACACGGCAGGATGCGCCTGTTGATTGCGCTGTTACGGAAAAAAAACAAAATATCACATTTTTGAGCTAGCTCCGGATGTTTAATTATTCAGAAGAAACCGGAGTGCGGAAAAGCCATGGTGTTGGTAGATTGATTATCCACAGGAAAAAAATAGCGACATACGCTGGTATAGTAGAGCAGAAGGAAAACCGTTCAGAATGGCTAACCATGGCTAATATCCAACATGAGCTATAGCACCAGAAAATTGGAATAATTTCTTAATCCTCCTGAAAATAAATATATAAACGAGGATACTATGTTCACACATCTTGCTTCAAATTTATTATACTTATATTAATATTTATTACTTATACCAGGTGTGTCAAATTTCTAGTAGGCTGTGATCTACTTATCCACTATTAAAACTTGCAGTGATCTACTACACTCTACCATTGTCATTCTTTAACTTTAGCTGACAAATTATATTTAGTTGAGGACACTGAGACGTTACAACTTAAACAATAACACTTGGCAGTGACGTCCCGTGGGGGCAGGCAGATTAAGCGTCGCTTGGGGGCGGCGGTTGCTCGAAGGGCGGCAAATCAAGGAGAATCATTTGGTATATTATATAGAAACAGCTACCAAATTTAGTTAAAACGAAAATATCTACCCATTAAAAAAACGGCTCACTGGTTGGAAACAAAATATATTTATTAATACTAAAGGTTTGACTGCGGCTTTTTTGTCGGGTTCGCAATGTCTAGTTTACTTCCGTTGCCCTTCGACGTCTTTGGTGACCAGAAACGACACGTGCAGATTTGCGAATAATATTACAGTCTGACTAATTAACCATGGCGCATGGAAGTTGCGTTGGCCTTCAAAACTAAAGATGTCAACGATTTGAGTCTATATCGAAGTGTCGCGCCGCTATTATATCTTAAACCTTAGCGATCTCAGGCTAAAAACTAATATACCAATGTTTCCAAGTTTAATTAAAATTATTGGTTGTGGAAAAACTATGTTTATTGTGGTGCCTATATGCTCCGCCTATAAGAGAAGTAGTAATTTTATTATTGCATTTTATACATTTTGTTACGTAATACTAAGATAATATGAATATTATTACGTAACAAAAGAAAATATTATTGAAGGTACGTGAACGAAATGCTGTAATTATCGAGGAAAAAAATTTTTTTTTGTAAAAAAATACCCAAATATATAATAAAGTTACTATAATGTACGTATTGTGAGGGAAATTCTACTTTTCTAGAAAATTATTTCAAAAGAAAATCAAAACAGTTGTCACAGTTCCGGTGACTTCGACGTGCAAATTTTAAATGAGCCGGATCCGCTGGCGAGGGGGGGTTTATACCCCTACGATATTTTATAGTGTGGAAATGCGCATGCGCGAATTTTTTGGGCGTCCATTTTTTTCATAGAATGTCTTTTGTTTTCGATTTTCCTCAGAGCGGCTGTCAAAATCGTTTTCCATTTTTAAATAACTACGGGGAGATTTCGATATCACATTTGCAATTCTTTGGAATAATATTAAAATATAAAATATATAGGAATAATATTAAAAAAATTAATTTAAAAACTTTCCTTAATGGTTTTCATATCCCAATATAATAATATTATAGATATTGCCCGTGAGTGCGAAGTGAAATTCAGATCACGTCGACTACATGGCTTTCAACTACAATACAATACAATCCAATAATATGTACTATCGCCAAATACATCGTTTGATCGTGGTTGCATTAAACAATGTATTATTTTAAAAAAGCCTGTAAATAAAAATCTGTAAGCCAGATAAAAGAGTGTATTTTTATTTATTTTTTCACACTCGATTGGATTCGAACCACCGATTGTTCGGTTATCTGCCGACGCACTACCTTTACGCCACGGTATGGTAATGCGATCGTGACGATTATACAATATAATATTATATTTTAGAATTGTTCCGTTGCATAGGCAGCGAATTTATTATTTTTGCCATTTGCAATTCCTTACGTAAACAAACTATTACACGTCAGAGTGACAGTTGGTACTTTAAAAATAAAAACAACGAAGAACCATTAAATAATTTAGAAATATAAGTTAAAGTGTATAGAAATAAACCAACGGCGTTCCAATAAGTGGTCATTTTTCCTGAGTGTGTAATTTTACAAGATAATTAAGAGCTAGTCAGAGAATCTAGTTTATCACAAGTTTTGTTTTTGTTTTGTTACGCCAAAGAAGTATAACTTCTAACGCGCGTACATAAGTACACACACCGATATTTTTTTGTGTGTTTCCCAATAAAAATGATTATTTATCCAATATGGCGAAGGGTCGCATGTTACTTGGCTATCACAAAAGAGCGTCGCAATCTGTGCTCAGTGACGTCCCGTGGGGGTAGGCAGAATGAGCGTCGCTTGGGGCGGCAGTTACTCGAAAGACGGCAAATTGACGAGAATCATTAGGTATATATAGAAATAGGTAGGTACCATAGCTTAGCTAAAATTCAGCTTATTGGTTGGAAATAAAATGTATTCATTAACATAATAGGTTTAACAGGACGGTATTTTTTTGTCGGGGTCGTGATGTATAGTTTACTTCCGTTGTCCTTGGTGAGCAGCAATGACACATGCAAGTTGTCAGGTGTAGTATTTTTAAATGTATCTGAATCCGTGGGCTCTCAATATTCTCTATTAAAGTAGAGATGGCATTTAAATTAGGTTTAGTGGTATATTTTGTTAGTAATGTATCCATACAACACCTTTCTCAGATATTGGAGTCATGAAAGGATGATAAAAAATACTGTATAACAAAATGGGGCGGTTTCTGGCGCTGCCTAGGGGCGGCATTTTGTTTAGGGACGTCACTAACACTTAGCTTTTACAATTACAAAAAAATACTTAATTTCCTTTTCGTCGTGAAATGTACAGTTTTGGTCTTCTTTTGGGTCCTCATTACACTAATCGTCAACATATTCTCCTAATATGTAAAGAGTTTATTGCGCGATGGTATGGAAACTTTGCCTCCATATAAAGCGCAGAGAATCACATCTTCTGTTCTACTCACTCATGCGGCAAGTCGTAAGTGATGCACTATAAATCAAGTGATATGACGATGGCACGTGGGCTTCCTTTAGGTTAACGTAAAAACGACTTTCACGTAACATGGTTTAGTGAATAAAAATGGACATAGTTAATTATTTACCTTCGAAATCTCAATGAAATCATATTAAAATATTACAACTGAATTTTCTCGATACAATTCGTATGATGCGATCAATAATGTCATTGGATGCGATCAATCAAAATCCATCCCACGACGGTCGATCGCGATCAACGCGATGGACATTCCCCTTTCATATTATTAGCATCCATAAATATAATTTGTACTATTTTTATTAGGTTCCAAGCGTAGGCACACAAGCTGAACGCGTGGGATTTTCAAATCATTTACCTTAATAAGAAGCCTTAAATTTTCACATATAATTTGGCTGAGTTTGTTTACAAAGTTTTTCATATATTATGTTATATTTTTAGAAGTTTATTTATGTAGCGTTTAATGTATATATATACAGATGTCACATTACCACGCACCGCTCTGTAGGTATTATGTAAATGTTCGGCTATTGTATAAAATCGATAGATATTTCGGTTTTGCACTTGTTTTAACAATGGCGTGAAAGCCGAAATATACTACTAGGTATATACTATGGTATGTGCTTATTATGCACGAATGAATTTGAATTATTTATTTATTGAAAATATAAAAACAATTTGTGTAATTTAATAGTTTGTAAACCGGGAGCGTCTAAGAAAGAACTTTCAAAGACCCCATTGTGAATATAGTTTAGTTATATTATCATTATTTCTTCTTAGATTTTCTTTTTTTGCCGTTCTTTATTGAAGATCCACCCTATCCTACCCTGGATCAGTCATACCGGATCCACAATGTCAACATTGAACCACTTATGAAAAATCCTAGAAACCAAGAAAATCTTCTTCTACCTTCGTTTTTGTCACCGTTTGCCTTTCCCTAAATTATGAGATGGGGTAAATCATACCTTTCATTCCGGAAAACATTCACAAAGTTTGCAGCATTTCTGCATGAAGTAGTAGTAACCTATAAAGTGATAAGTGATAGTAACCTATAAATTATTCTCCTGTCTAATTAGCTCAAAAACCTTATTATTGGTAATACAATCAGCCAAGAGTATCTATATCAGGGATGGCAAATAGGATCTGATCGGTGTGCCAAAATAAGCCGATTATTTTTTTAATTCGTGGCCTCGTGCCATTCCTTTTTAAGTGCATTCATGATAATATCATCCAAATCATATTTCTTAAATATTATAACGTTGGTTATATAACTATATTGTTTATTGAATACATAAAAAATGATATACGCAAAATGAAAGAAAATAAGGAAATATAAAGATTTAACAACACACTAATTTTTATTTGAGGTTTTTTGTTTCATATTATTTGCGAGACTTTTTATATCAGGCTGATATGTCATGGATTGCAAATTAATACATGCTGCTGAATCATCCTTTGTCAACCTATTTCAAGTATTCGAATGTACATACATGATTCAATATAGAACATCAACTGTCAAGTGTTGCCACAATATACATCAACATGCTTTCGCTTTGATTTTATATATTACTGCTATAAACATTTTGAATATTAAAAAATCCCATCGAAAACTTTTAGTTGGTCACGCGTGCCACCCATGTGCCATCGCTGATCTATATGGTACGCCGATACAGCCACATTTAGAAAGCCTCCAGTCTTTTTTTATGGTACGTTCCTTTCAAAAGAAGAAGAGCCCAAATAACAAGGGATTATCTCTATCATCATAATATTATATGAATTATTAATAAAAATAAATAATTTTCTCTCGTAAAAACCAACAATACAATGCAATAACCGATCGGTTCGATCAAAGAATACACATACTTACATTTCTCTGAAAAAACCAATATGTGAATTTGATAGTCGAACCTGCAATATATGCAACCTGGGACAATCATGCATCATAAGTTCTGATCGGTGAAATTTGTCAAAATGATAATAATATATAATGAACATTCATTAATTTGGTTTGAAACTATGCGTAAGTAAGTATCATTAGGTTTCAGATAATAATCTTGTATTATTAATGAATGATTTTCACTTTACATTTATCTGGAGTTATTAATGAAAATCAGCATAATTAAGGGTCAAATTAAGACATGCTTCATAAACATGATCAGTGCAACAGTGAGTAACTAATAATAAAAGCCAATTATTAATATATTTAGTGACGTGGCAGTTGTGCAAAAATGATATTTTTGCTTTCCAGATAGTAATGTAATATTAATGAATCTATGTATTACAAGGTAGGTAGTAATAATTTTTCAGGGCGAATTTTTGGACACAGTCTAAGTAGATAGATATAGGGGACATGATAGTTTTTGTTTCGACTTATACGTGGTGTAAATGAGAACTCTCCCATTCTTGGTAGTATTGACTTGTGTGACCCCGATAACTATCTTATAAATCGGGAGCATCAGTTGTTTGTTCTCCCGAGGAGCAGAACTAACCTGCCATTGGTGATGCCAATTGGGAGGGCAATACTCTGTTCAACCAAATCGCTTGGGATGTTGATATATTCCACCTACGTGGGGATCAGTAGGTATAGGTGGACGTTGTTTTATAAATCCTTAATATAGGGTCCACTTGGCTCATTCGGTGTATTTCCATTATTTATAATTTATATTTTTTATAATTTTTGTACCTTTTACTTTGCTTTTCATACTTTTTTGTGATACTGCATATATTTATTTCTTCTTTACACTGTTTCTTTGTTTTTAAATGTCATGTTGTGAACGTCTTAGATTTATAATTTGTAATGTTCACGGTATGTAAAAAAATAAATAAAAATAAAATTGAAAATGTGTATAAAATAAACAATGGAAAAAATAAATAACAAAAGATTCGTGATGCTGAGAATTGAATGAATACAAGTGCATCAGTCTGCCCAAGTTGTGTAAATCGACCTAAAAACTAGATTTGCGATTAGAAATTCTGAATAACTATTTTCAACACTGTGTGAAAGAGGTCTTGCTTTTAACAATCTATTATTACTAGACCAACAATAATTATGTTACATTTTCGGTATTTGAATCATATTATAATATATTAACATATTGCTATGGAATCAATAATAAAAATATGTTATATACTTTACATAATATTTATTACCCAGAGGATAAAATCGAAATGTTAATAATAAAAAGGTTTTATCCGGACTCGAATGGCCCACTCCTTGTGTGTGCGCCTGAATTAATATATTATATTGTGCTCATTTACAGATTTTTTTCTTTCATATTTATAATTAATAATACTGGTTTCATATTACGACCAATTCAATTGATGATAATATTACGTAAAAAAAATAAGATACTAAACAGTATTTATTATTATGTTATGATTTTTAACTGAAATTTAATTCAAACGATTGAAGTGAAATAACATAAGCACTGCTTATATTATTATTATTTGCTATTTTTGTGCTTCTATTTTTTTAAATATATAAAATATAGAAGGTGAATGACCGCTCATTGTATAATGTTATCTTAAGTCGCAATATTACAGATATTCCTTTCGTTTTTTATAATCTTTATCTTAATTTTAATAGTTTTGAACTTTGACACTGTTTGTATTGTATAATATAAAATCAAATACTAACGTATGCAAAATAAAATTAAAATACATTGAAATACATAGTGGCTACAATATATTTTACGTCGTAGTGACCTTAAAATAATATTATAGATCGCTAAGTGATCCGATTCATGTCTGGTTTTGCAGAAAATGAGTTAATAAGTAATTAGATTCTGTTCCTAAAGTTTTAAATCTTACCATCTGAGTCTATCTATAAATGATACCGGAAATCACTAAAGCCATGGAATTGTACGTACATATTATTATTTATTAATCGGCTAAAAAATCTCCAATTATTCATTGTGTTTTCCCGAAGTTGATTTTTTAGACTTATAATACAGTCTGTCAGGTATAGATATGTTTAATTCTGTATGCGTCCAAATTTAGCGAAAATGAATTATCGGATACTATCTTATTTGTCCTGTATATATGTAATGATAACTGTATAGAAATAACAAAGAGAAAATGTCTTTGGAGGTACTTACCTAAATATTAAAAAAAACTCGGAAGAATACAAAACGAAGATAACTATTTTTAAAAAATCTAAGTACCTACTTAACTAAAATCTTATCATTAAAATATAGCAGATGTTTAATGCGCAAAAAAAAATCCAATTTGCCTATCTTGTAACTTTGTCAAAACGGACTTAGTTTCAACTCGCATACAGAAATAATAAAACAAACATAATACATATTAAGTACATTTAAGTAAGTATACAATGAATTCCATATAATGGAGTTCTACTACAATTTTTAATCAGTACCGGTTTCGTCCCATTCAATGAGACATTTTCAACTGATGATAATAATATGTAAATTCAGTTGACAATTCGCGCGGTTCATTCAGGCGAACGAAATGAATTCGATTATCATTGTTAATTCATGATTTTTAATGCACACACCAATACAAAAAATGTAACAATTAAAGCATTGCGGTGAAAAATTATGACCCATAAATTTTGGGAACCTATGGTCTAAATCAGGGGGGAAAACTTTTTGGATGGAGGGCCAAATTCAAGAATTAAAAATGAGCGGCGGGCCGTAAATAAAATACCATTTTTAGATATACACTATTTTATTATCACGAAAAATAAACATTACAAAAAAATTAATGAGAAGAATGAATGTACATTTTTGAACAATTTTTAAAATTCAGGTGTTAATTTTGTAGTTGATGTTCTCAAAACTGCTTGTAAATGGGTATCGGAGATATTTGATAAAACAATTTTTATTGAGGTTCATGATCGAAAATGTTTGTCATATAGGTTGATCCAAAAATAAAGAACATTTTTCTTGCATAATCTTTAAGTTGGTCGAATTTGTCTGAATTAAGAGCATTGTAAAATTAGGAGATTTCTTCACGACGATGCAATTCTCTTAAATCAGTGTCACACTGCAGATCAATAATCTCAAGTTGTAGCTCTGTCGGTACACTATCAATATCTATTGAAATCGATGTTCAACGTAGAAAATAGTGGTTACATAGTGTGATACGAGACGCAAAGAAGACGTAGGTACTGAGATAATACATTTACGAAACAACAAATTCTTCAAATTTTAATTTATTGTCAATATTTTTTAAAAAATATATAAAAAAGTTATTCGTAATCAGAAGTACAATTAATGATGGCGGGCCGCAAAAAAATACCCGGCGGGCCGCAGTTTGCCCTCCCCTGGTCTAAATTCTAAACAGTAACAAAATATTAATTACCTAAGCCTATTAATTCTATACCATTTTGTTTCATGTATGTACCTAGGTAGTTTGCATATTCATAATGGATATTATATTTACTGAACGTAAATAAGAGTATAATAATTCTGAAGATATATTTTATATTTTTTCTTGTTTAGTATGTACAATGAATGAACATTTTTATATGAAAAAAGTTTGCATTGTTTCACCTGAATGTAAACGCGACAGAAATATCATAGTCTTTTGAAAATAAACTTTTAAGCTCGCACGCTCAAAAAGCTGCGGAAAACTTTTATATTAAAAGTTTGCGTTTGCACAAAAGTCAGTCGCATGCAAATTATAAGACAAGAGAGAAATATATTATAAATATACCACTTTGAGAAGAAATGTTTTAAATAGCGCTATTCTTCAAGACATAGTCCAAACACAGGTTATTAATAATTACAATACATCAAATTTTATAAAATGTATTGTCGTATACTTTTAGAAATCCAGCATACATGTATAAATTTTAGGAATGTTAATATTACGTCATATAAAATGAATAGATTATGCCCTAAACAAAACATAAAGGATTATAATAAGATTTATACGATTAATAAGATAAGATGTATATATTTTTTAATTTAACTCTCATTAAGATGATCGTGGCACGAGACACAATCTCTTGTGTCCAATTACACCTCCGAATCATAAACCACAACAAACTGCTAATTTTTGTGGATGTAAAAGTGTTTCAAGATTAGCATGTGAGTTTTCATGACTTCAAATGCAACAATTGAACTTAACGAAATCTTTTAACCAAAAATGAGCTTCATCCCTGAAGATGATTTTTCATGAAATAATGGGTCAATGTCAAGTTGTTCTAAAGCCCGATTAGCAAAATTTCGACACACTAAACAGTCATTAAATGACTCAAGTTCGTGTGTTAATTATATTTTATACACCTTCAAATACTTACACATCTTTATGAAGAATATTTCATGAAGTGCCACAAAAAAGTTAAAGTTCTCGAGAACGACGTGTAATTGATTATTCTGGATTTTCATCCACACTTTGATTCAAAACATCGATATTTTCAGCAGTACGTTTATATTTTTGACGAGTTGAATTCTGAACATCGTAAATATTAATTATGACTTGAATTTTCTAATTAAATTATGAATATTAATTTCACGTAATATCCGAAATGTAGCTCGAATAGATTTATTTTAACAATTCGTAGGTTTATACAACGTTTAACCTGCATGGATTTACTGCTGACAGTACGTATTATCGCGGCCATTACAAGAAAATGCACGTGTAAACATGTATTAGCATGCAAGTTGCAAGACTGCAAGCATGAATCAAAAAAGTTCGGAAGCTTCTGAATTTTCACGCGACAGTTGGATTTTCTCAATATCTGCGCCTGCGCAGTAGAACGATGGTGGCGAACCCGCCGGTAAAAAAAATGAACTACACCGCGTAGAGACTCATTTTGAGGTTAACTGATTCTCATTACCTGTCAAATAGTACTATATAATGATAACATCGCGTCTCGCTTACTCTTGAATAATGAGATTGGCGAGGCAGTCAACACTTTTACGTGGAAACAGTGTTATTATCGCGATATTGCTGCACGCACACAGGCGCTAATACGCTGTACAACTGTGTATTTTTCTATGATGATTTGCCAAATAACACTGAACACAATAATTACCGTAAATTTTGCCATATCGTTTTAAAAAGGTATACATTCTTATTACTAATTTGATAACCCTATATTTTATTATGTATAATATTATTGTTTTTATTGACCAGCATAATTTATAAACGGTTATATTTTGTAAAAATTGTGTCACCCAATAAGTTGTAGTAGTCACTTTAAAAAAAAGTCTGGAAATTGTTCAGTAGCTACTTATAGTAAGACAGTGGTATTAGTCTAGACTTAAAATTAATGCATTGAGATAGGTACTAAATGATATTGTATTTAAACCGGTAGTAATTGCGGAGTATGACATAATAAGTATTGTCAGTATTATGAGACCCGAAAAAAATACTTGTTTATAATAATTATAAATTATTGATAATTTCCTCTGCATATTATTTTATAAATCTAAGGTCATCAAGAAATTGAAAGTAGTATGCCGGTTTTTTCAAGAAACTGCATTACTAAAATCTTGTTAATTTGAATAATTTATTAATCACACGAAATGTGTTTGGGTAAATTAGTATTCAGATATTATATTTAGTTTTTCTTGACATACGAATAGTCGGCATGATATTAGAATACAATTTAATATAAGTAATGAATCGCTTTATAATAGAGAAACAATTTCGACGCCTCAAAAGCAAAATGGCACTTGTGACATTTTGACGGGTTTGAGTTATGAATGGGGTTTTGCTCGTAATTTTTTTCTCTTTATTATAGGCAAAATGGCATTTGTGGAACTAAATCCATGAAATCAAAATTTACGAAAGAAAATAAAGGTCACTTTTGTATTTATAAACTAATCTTCAATTAATTTATAATGAAAACTATTTTTTAATTCACGAGATTTAAGAATGTAACATTCTAATTATTGAACATACATAATGTTAAAAACACTTATGACAAATATATTATAACATAACCAATAGAAAAAATCTTTTTTGAAAAAAGTAAGATACGCAGCAGGAATCGAACATGCATCTCTCAGGTTTCGCGCCCATCCACATAGCCCACTATGCTACAGGAGCCATACTTAATTGCGACAAATTTTAATTAATGGCTATTAATACTCTCTTAAACGTTTTCCAAATCAAGTTACAACTGGCGATCGGCTTTTGTATTTTAAATCAAAGTAGGTATTACTTTAATTAATAAGCGACGTCACGAGTCACTCCAAGATTTTTTCTATTGGTTATAATATATTTCTCAGAAGTATTTTCAAAATTATGTATATTAAAAACGTAACATGTACACGATTTTGCCAGTCTATCTGCAGTGGCTAAGAGAATGTGTAATTATTTCAAAATTTGTGAAAGCAGAAAGAAGGGCGGGGCGGACTGTTGTGACAAGAATCTTCGATAATGAAGATATAGAGAAAACAAGATAATGAAAAATAAAAAAATAAAAATAAAAATTACATTTCAATCTGTGAGTAATAAGTCATCTGTGCTTTGAATTTCATTTCAAGATACATATAAAGAAATAATAAAATTTCCACGGATTTTTTTTTCACTAAAAAAACTTAAAATGCGCTTTTCTCAAAACTCCATGTTTGCTCAAGTGTTCTTTTTGCTTTTGGGGCGACGAATCTTGAACTTACGCAGATTGCGATTTATTCTAGTGTGCACGAATTACACAGGACGAAATTAATTATTGTTACCGATACTATTAATTCCGACTGCTCTTACATGAAGCATATTGCGTCGTTTTCTATCGCTCGGCGTTGTTCCAACAACGTCATATTTTCTGTTAAAACTATCGAATATCACGTTTATATTAACATGGAACATGTTTTACTCTTGATATCCGATGCAAAAGCGTTACGAAAAATGAATGTAGAATAAGTATAGACGCGCAGCCCGCCCGCGGCCCACCCCGATTACTTACGCGCGCCGATTATTTTCATTTTACTTTCAGTAGTCTTCATTCTGTGCAATGTATTGTTCGTCTGTAATTATTACTTTTTTAGTTTACTTATTGTACTCGTAATTAAGTACATAATTTTCAGAAAAGTAAAATTGTTTGAATCCTTTGGATTCGGTTACTTTGTCAAATAAATTTTCTTTCGAATTTGGACAACCAGCATTCAGAGAATCAGTAGGCAAAGCATGTTCCATGTTTAATAATTTTAGCTGTCAGGGCTTAAGTAACCATTATTTTTTAGTAGACAATTATGTATATTAAAATATCATTGAATTCAAAATTCAACTCAATCGATTAGTGTTTTATATTATCACAAAAGAAAAAATGTAACGTAATATATAGATATAGCATTGATTCTTTGTTGATTAGGGGTCATCCATAAATGACGTTACCACGATTTAATATATTTTTGATCCCCGGTTAAAACATGAAATTTATAAAATAGTTGTAATTACTTCACCATGAAAAATCTTAAATTACGTTTTTTTTAGGAAACGTGTTTTGGCCCACGATATTCCGTGCGGCTACGCGGCAGGCTTATGATGTGGTGGGTCCCGTATTCAAATCTTGGGTCTGATAAAAAATCACAATATGTTATTTTTCAATGCATGTTTGGACCCAGAGTATGGACCTAATAGGTTCATCAAGTAACTAACATTTATTTCACGTATAACATCACCACCATTGGACCACAATTGGATTGTCGAGCCAATTAAAAAAATACTCTTAGGTAGGTACAGAAATCAAAACATTAAAATATGCGTAAATTGGTTCGATTATAATATTACGTTACATAATTATAATAATACCTACTTTTATGCATTATATAAAAAAAATAATATATTATTACAGAATGATTAAATCGCAGATGATATATGAGAAATTTGTGTACACAGTTCATATTATAATTTTTCTGAATAAATATTATTTTTTTTATTTCGTGGGTCGTGATATTAATTTTAATTACGACGTTTTACTGTCGATATCAATATGAAGCGACTCCATTGCGTTGCCGAATAATTTTAAGTACACAATATTTACTTACTAAATATTTACAAAACTGTGTAAGTTTTCTTAAAATTAATTATTCTATACAATTATGAGGTACAGATAAAACATAAAAAATCAATAAATACTTTCTTATTTTTTGACAATAATTAACAGGTGTTTTAATAAAACAGTAAAAAAACAACTGTGTTTTTTTAGAACTAAATAAACACTTTATTTTAAATTAGGTTCCTAAAATATATTTCCTATAAGCATCTTTTATAAAAGCTACTAAAATATTATCTGTATTCTAACATTTCTAATATCAATCTTAAAACAATGTTATACGTATCTATATATTATAGTATATAGATACTTACCATATTTTTAACAGGTGAAGCATTTTATAACAATATTTATATTATGTTTAGTTTTTTAACTATTATTTTTTATAAATAATTAAAATAATAATTATGTCGACCGAAGGTACTTGGTGAAATTTTAATTTAAATGATAATTAATTTAAGTTTTGTAGTATATATTTGAATATTTTTTACGACCCGGTATTTCTCTTCAAGAACTATGTACCTACACTGACACTATGTATAGCTACTTGTTGCTTGCATAATATCAAATTCACATAAGTATTAAATAAAAGTATTTTTAAAAAATCTTAGCCGAAAGACATCATATAGAAATTATAAACACTAGTTAAAATTTACAATTTTATAGTTGTGAAGATGTCATACAATTAAACTGATCTTGGAGTGATAAAGGTTACATAACTACCCTGAAAGATATAAATCTATAATTTGGTATTATGTAATAAAATATTATATTTCGATATCATTCATCATAATAATGTTTAATCCTAATATGTACTAGGTATATAGAATACGAAAACTCAAACATCAAGTGCGGCAGCTTGGTGTATTAAAATCCCTTCTCGCGCTTCCCTGTTCGTTCCCCTTACCATGAAAGCATTTGAAGTTTCTTATATACTGTACCACATTTAGATGTGTTAATAATGTTAAAAGTTTTTATAAGTGATGGTAGGAAGATTAGGTCGTACTACGAAGAATAAAATCGACAAAAAAAGTTTATTCAGCCCATATACAATACTGATGAAAAAATCGCGACGATAACATAACTAATCACTTGACAATTAGATTGAGCCATATACCTTACTAACGATATCCCAACTCACCAGAAAAAAATACTGCATAATATTGTCATTGTGTTAAACATTTCTGTTTTTATTAAGGAAGTCGGTAAATAGTATCTTCCAATCCTGGCAATATTCTCACAATACAAGCGCCTACTCTGTTTGCCGTATAGCAAACGACACGCGGTATAGCTTGAGTGACTACTAATATTATAATCACTTAAATATTATATTAACTGGTCCATCTATTCAAAATGTATATTTAGTATTATGTATCCGGCCAAAAATTTAATTAATACATAATATTATAAACATACTCCATAGTAATATTATAATTTTATTCAAATAAAAAAGCCAATTACATCATTCGGTTTAAATCAATTCGATCAGAAAGTGCTTAAATTTTTCGCAGTCGATTCGTAAAATAAACAAAATTCACATTAGCATATTAATTAAGATTTTATCAATCGTTGAACTTGAGAAGAATTGGAATGGATATTTATTGAACCAGACATTTAATAAATATAATTATATAAGTAAATTTGTATACAAATTAAATGTCTATATATTTTTTAAATATACTATTATATATTTCTCACTGTAGATTACTTTTTTCTGAACTGAAAAGAAACAGTGTGACGTTTGATACAAATTGATATTAAACGTTATACGTTACCGACAAAAGTTACATCACTGTTGGGTTACTAATTAATTATTAATAGTATTTTATTAGTATTGACGATTATAACAATTTATAAGAAAATATCTTTATGAATAGTATGCAACTGTAGATCTTTCTCCGTGTTATATTATTACTATAGGTGAGGTTCGCAGCGATTATGTCGGCCAACGGGTCTTCCCAAGGACTTTCATAGTCAGGAGCGGCAGTAAATTGCAATTTCCAATGTTAGTGCCAGTTATTGCTTATCTTCGAATGCAATTAAATGAATATTTTCGATTGCACAATATTTACAATCATCATTTTCTACAAACAATTTACCATATTACATTCGAATTAGAAGCAATAACTAACACTGCGATCGAAATTCACAAATCGTATTATGTGTGAGATTCTAGTTTCCATGTGTGCATTCCGATAAAATATTATTTTATTTTATTTTCTCATCTCAAATTTATCGAATTGATTCAATTATTGTATACATGGCTCCCATATCCTGAAGCGGGACCCCCTACCTATCGCTAAGGTTAAGAAACGTGTAATGTTCTACAATAGTGATCCCCAAATGGTATTCTGCAGAACTGCACGGTTCTGTGTAAAATAAAGGGTTTTCCGAGGTTTTTGGCATTTTTAAATAAATCAACTTGAATTGTCGGCACGGTATCATATTATGAAGCAATAATAGCGACCCCCTTTTGTGATAGCCAAGTTACACGCAACCTTTCGCCGTATTGGATAAATAGCCATTTTTATCAGCCAGAAAATCCACTAAAATTAATTATAAAATAAAATTCCACTTGTGAAATAGCGCAATAACTGTTTTTACTATTAGCGCGAATTTGTAGTGTGTGTTTATCTCGCTTAAGCTATCGACCCGCCACGCCGGGCCCCTCCTAAGCCCGGGCTCTGATATACTCTGAGGGTTTTACGTGTAATTTATCAAATAACTATCTGCTTACGAAGTCGTCAGTTTCGGGCTCGATTTTCATATTTGACAAACTTACGTGTTGTTTTCCAGTTTGTGTTCGGACCCAAAGTATCAGGAAGAATAGATTGAAGAACCGATTATAAAAAATCATCTACAAACTAGAATATATACGTCGATTGTTAGGTTATAACTTTAACTATGTATTTGTTAATTATTCAATAAATTAAACAATGACTATTTGAGGCAGCACCTTCATAGTATTTTCATACCAAGTTATGGCGACCGAATTGCAGTACCCTAGGCCAGCAATATCAGATCACTAACGCATTAGACATTGAACCACTTTGCTTGAGCTTGCGCAGTCAACACAATCTTTTTTTGCCTACGCTTCTGCTGCCATTTTCCTGCATTATGAGCTGGAGTAAATCGTAGTTTTCATTGCGGGAAAATATGGACGAAGTATATAGCTATTCTGCGATTGACAGTATGTATTGGGAGGAGACTTAAGGAAATCTTTATTAAAAAAATATAAAATAGATGTTGATTATTATTATATAATATATTCTATTAGGTACCTACCTTCACACATTTTTAACGTCTTATGAATAACAATTAGTGTATAATATATTTCACAGATAAGACTTTTATACACAGTAAACCCGCTTTTTTCATGGAGAATCACTTGAATCAAATGATTTCCTCGATTTCTCAGAGTTTTTCCACGCAATCTATTTTCATTTTCCCTTTTTTTTTCAAGTAAAATTTCTTATGGACTGTTGCGCGTAAACGGAATTTCAAACACGTAATAATTAATATGATTAGCGAAAGTGGTTATTTCTCGCGTGGCATACATAAACCCTTTATCAAAGACAATAATAATACATAATTCATAAACACACTGGACGAGGTGTGAGACTTTTCATGAAGGCATGATGTGCTCACAAAGTATTACTTATTCAATTTCAAATTAATAATAAGTAACTGGTATGTGCATTTATGATACCTTATGTTTATAGAATGTGGTTGTTTTCACCTTTTATCGCTATTCATCGGGTATATATTATATAATATATGTAGATATAAAGTTATCAGGTATGCAAGAACAATATATTTTTTAAATATGTCTACTTTACTATATTTTGTAATACAGGAAAAGTTATAGGGCGATAGGAAAATGAGATATTCTTGGATATACCTACAACCTCCGTAATTGGTTCAATGTTCAAGCATCTGGTGATCTGATATGACCAATCAGGATAGAGAGATATACCTACTGCAATTTGGTGACCAATCTTCGATAGGAGACGGCACGAAACGAAGAAAAAGTTTATTTTATAGAATTTTGAATACCGCGTCAACACACTGATTGGATATCTAGTGAATAATTATACAACAAAAAAAACTACATCGCATTATACATCTAATATTACTATACGCTCAACATAATATGATTTATAATAATTTTAATTTAATATGAGTATGCATAAAATAGATATAAAAAGTAACATTATGACCTACACTGTAAATACGTATGTCAAGAACACACGCTCCTTGGCATATTGTTTCACTAATTTTAATAAGTTTTGCTTTATCGGATATACGCGTATACAATGGAAACAAAATGTAAATATTTTATAATGTAACCTGAAAGCAAAAGCTCTAGGTACTTACTTGGTGTATTAACGATATCTATCATATTTTATTACAAGTTTAGTTTTCAAAGCTCTTTTGATGGGAAGGAATAGAAAATACATCATTATCGAACTTTAAAAGACAATTTTATTCGATGTTTTTATTTTAAAACATAATTATTTTTCATTCAATAATTCGTCAAACGATTAGTTCCGGACTGCTTTTATACAAAGCATGCTCACTTTTCACCCTCTTGAATTTCCTAGGTCACTTCTGCTCTTGTGACATTTTTGCGTGCACGAGGGATGGTTTCCAATCCTGGCGTCCCAAAAAATTTAAATGTATATGCGCCTGTTTATTACCTACGTGATCGCAGCCATGACATATCCTGGGTCAGGCACAATTTGCGAGGGGTGCAAAACTAGTCAATGCGCTCCCTAAATACATGTACATTTTCAGTTATGTGCTGTGTATTTTGTTTTTGAAACTTCATTTAACAGTATTAAATTGGTTATGTTTTTTTTTATTTTTTCTTCTTATCTCTTGTGAGATTGGTGTTATGATGTAAACCTCACGTTGTGAACATCCTGAATTTTGATTTGTTATGTCCACAATTTTTTTTTTCTTAAATATAGGTATACATAAATGTATCATAGAATATAAATAATTTTTATAGTACCTAGATAAGAAATAAACTAAATAACAATCACATCTCTTTGTTACAAAGAGCAATAATTTAAACTGAAATTACATATATGTTGTGATTAAAACTTTGCAAAATCCGGGCAATACGACAATACCAATAATAATTATTGACCTACATATAAACCTGCTAATGACAGCTGGACGTAAGACAACAGGAAGTGCCTAAGTAAATAAATACTACACAGGGAATTACTAATACTGATAGCGATATTACTGCAAACTTCTTGGCTATGTGAAGGAATTATACCCCGTTTGCACGTGCATGAATTAATTTACTGCTAACAGAACGTATTATCACGGCCATAACAAAAAAATACACGTGTAAACGCATATTATAGTGAAAATTGCAAGATTTCATGCATGAATCAATGATCAGAAGCTTCTGAATTATCACGTGACAATTGGACCGCGCAGTAGAACGATAGTAGCATACCTGCCGGTAAAGAAATGAACTTTACCGCGCAGAGACTCATTTTGAGATTAACCTATTTCCACGACCTGTCAAATAGTAACATACAATGACTACATCGCGTCTCGCTTACTGTTGATGAATGAGATTGGCGAGATAGTCAGCATTTTTACGTGGAAACAGTTATTATCGCTATAGTTTAAAATACACACTATTTGTGTAATCCATGCACGTGTACAGGACAGGTTCCACATATCGCAAGACACAAACACCTTTACCAACGTATCACCAATATCCTTTTCCTTCCAATAAAATTCATAGATTTGTTGTCTTATTTTAAACATAGTTTTATTTTATTGACAACCAATCTTTTGACATTTTTATGACTCAATCTAGGAATCTGTTATTTATTGTAAATACTTTGATTTAAAAAGGGTCTTTGTTTTATTTAAGTATATTTGTTTTTAATCTGTCAAATTAAATTTCAATAATAAACACGATAACTATAATCAATCATGGCAACAAAATGCAATGTGAAATTGTTAGAAAATATATTTATTGTGTATCAAGTGCAATGATCCGTGTGATGTAAAATATATTAAATTTGTCGGTCAAAATATTACAATACCTATTATAAATGATAAATGTTGTTTTTTTGTATTGAGACCGCCAAATAATAATAATATTAACATCGCAACACTTTATTGTTGCATTCTTGCTTGCGATCCCAAGAGAAATAGTTTCTAAAAAGAGTTACATGAAATCGCCGGTCGCCTGTCCGATTTTATAATTGGATTACAAAATTTGCAGGTTTTTGTGTTAATATTCAACCAACAGATGGCTTATGTAATGATATTAAAGCATTGCATTATTATATTATATTTGTATTGATGTATCTATCTGTCCCTCTGTGTCTCTTAATGCACGTAAACTTGATTGTGTCGATCGCATAACACCAACGTTGCATCCCTTACTCTTAAATACTGTTTTGATTGATTACTTATGTATTAAATAGTAATGTATGAAAGGGTTTTACACATTTTATAACATTGTTTTAAAGGTGTTTTAGAAAAACATACATTATCATGAGCTTCCTTCATTAACCAGCCAGGGAAGAATGAAAACAGATTAGATAATAATATTATCGCGTGCGCCTAAATTATTTATAATTTAATTTTAGTTAAGTAGGTATATTGTATATAAATGTAATAATATATGGTATAATTCACATAACACAACACTGCGTATAAGGATTGCAAAACCGGTATATCGGTATGTCTCATTGAATACCGGTATTTATCAAAACATATTATAGAAAAAATAAGTAGCTACCAATAAACATATCTATTTAAACACTATTTCCGGTACCTACAGAAAAGTCCCTCTAAAATCCAACGTTTGTTGGATGTATTATCAACGTTGGATCAATAGTTAAAGAATAATTGGAAATATTTGAAACTAATGTTTTCCTTTTTGAAATGATAATAATATGTTAATTCAACGCAACAATTCTATTAGTATATTTGAGGGATTTTGTTTTAATTTTATTTAACTTTTGTTGATTTCAGTTCAAATATTTGCGTTTTGGCAGCATACAGCTTATACAATAAATATAATAATATTCAATATAGTAGTTAGTAATGAAAAATAAAGTATGTGTATGCTTTCTTAATACCGAAAATACCGGTATTTCGGTATCGATAAATAATAATTAAATACCGGTTTAAAATACCGGTATTTAAATCCCTAACTACGTATATAGGGCGAAAAGATCCAGTAGTCAGTCAAATATAAATAATTAGATTAATAGATAATTGTTATCTTCTAGTACCTATACATAATTAAACTGGAAGTATGTAAGTAATTATTATGGATAACTTTTAATATAATTTTGTCTCCTTTTAATGGTAACAAATAATTAATCAGATGTGTTCTTACAAAGACAGCCTACTTAGGGTTAATTAAATCAAAACATTTTCCAACGCGCGTGGGACGGTCTTAATAAAAAGTAATTTCTTCAGGTTACAACAAGAATAATAATTCTTTTATAGAAATTGAAAATGCGGGATTAATTTTTATTTTCATTCTCCCTATTATTAAATTGAAACTTTTTACAACATACAATACTCGAATTCACGAGATGATTTATTCGACAAAGAAAATAAAATTGATCAACAAGTGCGCACGATGCCAAATGTACTATTACGGCCATTTGGCGAGTAACATTTTTTATCCATATTTTTTTTCTGCAATATTTATTATTATTATTGTAGACAAATAAATTATTGATCATTTTAAAAAGTTTAAGTTTATCTTAGTATTAACAATTAATAGCAATTAATGACGTGGATTGGCCTTAAATATTATTATTGTTTGCTTTATAAATTATTATATTATTAATGATTATAATTATTTCATATTGTCCAAAACCTTGATCGAATTTCAAATATATTTAAAAATATAGTTTAGTGTACGCTGTACTTTTACTCTCTTATTTTATATTTGTCTACGTACCAAAGAACCTTCAATCTTCTTCAATCAGGTAAATTATTATATTTTGTGGTTCTAGAGGGGTTGAGAAACGTAGCGATCGAATAATAATTACGTATTCAAAAGGACAATAAGAAAATGAATGTTTTATTTTTTGAGATGACTATGTCAAATTAATTGAAATGAATATTGTATGCTAATGCAATGTAAAAAGAACAGCCAAATAAACCCATCTGAATCACCAAATTCGGTACGGTACATAGGAGTACCTATTAACAGATTGCCCAAAACTCAACCTCTTTTAGCTCTCATTAGAAGTATTTTAAAGTTATCTACGTTTTACTTTCGCACACAGAATTAACAAGTACCATACAATTATTTAATCGCTAAATAAAACTTTACCCGAAAACAGGAAACATTTCGCTTAAACTTTTAATTTTTTAAATTAATCGTTAGCTTGTCAGTGTAAATCTGGCGACACCGTATTACTACCCCCGAATAGGTTGGGCACAGCGGCTCAGTCTGGAGTTGGGGACACCAGGGAGGTTTACCCCGTGGCATTTACACCCACGCGTACTGCGCAGCGGTTCGAAGCGTCTTTTCCTCCCCCGGGTACCTCTTTCCTCGTCAAACTTTCTACGCTAAGACAGGGTTGATATGCCTACAGATGCCCATTGACTCAGATTAGTTTATATTTTGACAACAATGCGAGATACGTCAGCTATGTATCGCGGACTTAGAAATTACCCGAGTACATGAAACTCTAAAAATTACTTACCCTACGTATTTCTGACAGCAAATGTATATAAGTACATAGATTGATTAACTTATTAAGGACCACCATTCAGAGAAAAAAAACCAATGTGATAGTGGGTCACAGCTAAGTTTCGATATAGTAAAAACGGTTTATTATATTAAAGCTCCTACTGATTTGTCTGCACAAAGTACAAAACAGCATAATAATATCATACTTGAGGTTAGGCAGTAGAAGAAGTTTTCTGCATACAGAAGATAGTAGAAACATTTTTAAAATGTTGTCAGAACCTAAAAATATTAATCCTCGTCCTACAGTGTTACATCTGCATGCTATCTTCAGACCCGTCTTTAACAGCCAGGATTAAAAATAATATGTTGAAGAAAAATTATCTTCCATAGACATATTTATAGTCTTCACAGTTCGTATATAAATATAAAGTAGATAATACGGTTGATGCATTTTTTTTATAGTATGTATGTTTGTATATTTACAAATATGTAATTTATTTACCATGGTCGGACTAATATAAAATCGTCTTATAATATCTATTGTTACAACTCCGAAAGAAGATTTTTTTAAGTAATAGGTCATACATTCTTTCATACTTGCTATGTCATCACATCCTTTCAGGAATATATTGAGGCGTAACAAATGAGATGCGCTCTTCACAGTTGTACTGGAAGCATCACATGAATAACTCTGGTTATAAAATATATTAAGCTCCCAATCATTTATAAACGCAAAACATTAGGTACTTATGCAAAGTAAGTAAACAACGCAAGTTTTCAACAGCAAACAGACATATTTACATTAGTATTTACAAAAAAGTACTTAATGCAATAATGCTAATGCAAAGAATATTAATTTTTATAGTTAGACTTTTTTGACCATGCCCGATCCTAAGTATTTTGGTTTCAACAGAGTGGAGGTTTGTATTAATAGATTTTGGTTTTTTTTTTTTTACGAGAAATGGATTTTAGTAACTTGCTCAACCTATTACGTCCACACTTTTACTCCAAACACACATTTAAAAATAATATGTCAATTATTTTCCAGAACCAGGATTTGAATCTGAGACCCACGACATTATAAACCGACAAGCTAGCGAAGTAAATAAAACTAAAAATAGTATTGCATACTTTGGCCACGTGATGATATGGCATCCCGAGAGGTATCTTAATATAACTTCAAAATATTATTATTAAAAATTAAAGAAGATATTTGGTAAGAGAGAATGTCCAGGCTCAAGAATTTCACAGCTCAGCAGTACATTCCTGTTTAGAGCAGTAACAAGAGAGGAAAAATGTGGCCAAAATCATCGTCAACTTCCGGTAACAAATATTCCACACAACGAAGAGAGATATTATGTAATTACTTATTATTCAACTATACTGAAAACACTATATAATCGCAAGCAAATACGGTAATACAAAAAAAGTCGTGTAACTTTCTACATATTTGTAGTTTAACCTACTTGCCTGTGTCCCTGTTTTAAGCTATCAGCAGTATGAATGGCTGCTGTGTACGTTGGTATGATATATATTTTATATGGGATATCTACTGCTCTTGAAATTTTGGATTCTACTGGTTGGTATAACGCTGAGTTTATAAAGGTCACTATTTGGCAGTGGCTGTAAAATATAGCAGTAAAAAACATAAAATCTGTACAAATATAATATTTTTTATCTAGTACGGTGTGATGATAATAATTTTAATACCATACATATTTTTTTTAAATACACTGATCGATATACTTAAACTTATTCTCTGGTATATCAGGTATGAGCATGACAGCAAAAATTAAATAAAATGTTTGAATAATTACCTCAGTTTAATGCCATTTTGTCATAAATCGATAATATATTATCGTTCTTATAACAATTATTATATTAGGGCGAGGGAATTTGTGTGAACCATGAAAAAAAAGCTGTATTACTTATGAGTGAAAGCACAAAAGCTTCTGTCGCATTAGAAAGCAAGCAAGAGTTTTTCCATATTATTCGAGCCCATTGTATTTTTATACGTAAATATTTACATCTCGCATTCTATGTTTAATATAAATAGCGAATCCAGAAATAGAATCATGAGAAAGTCTTTTAGCAAGCTGTCGTTTTATTATCATCAAATTTTTCCTCATTATTGATATTTCTCCTATTTTTAGCATCTTCGGAATTTCGGTAACTTATAATTATTATTTAATATTAATTATTATAGGATATAAAATATTAATTAAATTTTCACCATTTTATTTAGTATATTTTAGTGCAATCACCATAACACTAATTATAAATATTATGATTGTCTATATTATTAACAAACCAAGCAGAAATATTTACACCGTACATCGAATCATTTAACTTTTGAACAAATTACACAGTTGCATGGCACTGTTAAATTTGACACCATTATCACACTTACATACCTACGTTATTTCCATTTATATGTAGAGGAAAGAAGTTAACTTTAATTGAATACTGTATTTCGAAAACGTTACAAGTCACAATCGTGTTTGAGTCGAAATAGTGAAAACAATCTCTTACCTATATAAAAATAAATAGTTTTTATGTAAATTATATTATTTTATAGTAAGTGTTAACACTGTTAACTGTGTTTTCAAAAAAAATACAAAAAAGTAGCCATATATTAATTGTGTATTTAGGTAATATGAACTAAGGTCACTCTATTTTCAAATTTGACATGTGACGTTTTCAAAATACAGCATTCAATTATTCTATTTGTTACCTGCGAAGCCATTCGATACACAAGGCGGCCATCGACGGTAGTTTATAATATTTTAATACTGAGGCAATTAATTATTGTTACAATAAGTTAACCGTCTAAACTCTCTCTAAACTGTAAAAAAGTGCTAAGTTTTAACAGCCCCTCTCTTAGCTGTGTTAACTTTTGGAAAGAGATAGACAGTGTTGATAATTTAGATAGCTAACTTATTGTATCAGTGATAAAATTTATCTCTTTAGCCGTCGATAGCCGCCTTGTGTATAGAATAGACTCACTGAACATTTATTTACTATAAATCGTAATTACACACAATCAAAAGTAGTACTATCCATTATTCAACATTAAATGTGTAGCTAATGATGTACTAAATATCTTTTGTATATTATTAATATATACCGAATAAGTCACCGGCCAGGCGGACTAGTTACACATAATATAATATACAAGGCAAGAGAAAATTTAATCATAAAAAATGAATTTGTTAGCCATCACTGTATATTATTATGTACACCTACTATATACGTGAATATATAGACATTGGTACATAAACAACTCTCTTGTCCCCAGAATTATTGGACACTCACAAACATGGTAAAAGAAATAAAGATATATTTGAGAATATAGTCCTGAGAAGACTCTTTGGGGCTATTAAAGGCTATAGCATTTGGAGGTCGAGGTATAATGAGGAGCTGTATAGTCTTTATAGGGGTGAAAAGATCATGTGGAATATGTAAAAGTAGAGATAGCCAAGTGAATATAATTCTAGAGGAGTTACTAGTAAGTCGGGATATTTACTTATTCCCTGAAGGAAATAGCAGACTTGAACAGCTGTAAATGAGATTACTAGTGTGCACCACGGATGATTTAGGGATGCTAAACTAACATAACTGGAAAACATCGATGTTGGAGAAAAAATAGAGTTGGCCAAGAGCTGTTACAAAATGATGATGAAAATGAATTATAATTTAATTTTTTTGAAATAAACCCGAAATAAAAGATTTATTAGCTAATAGAAAATCGATATCTTTTCAATTCGAATACTTTTGTTCTGTAAAGCATTTTAAATTGAAAATCCTCGTCGTTGGGGATTTGAATTTAAAAGTGAATTGTGGCAACACATCTCTCCTGAAATAGAACCACCCACACAAACTGGAATTATTCAAAATTCTTCTAACGTTCCCGAACAGGGGCTCAAAACTTTATGGAACATGGAATATATTATTTATTCTTATTATGCCAGTATTCATATATGCCACCATGCCATGATAATATTATAATCTCTAGTGTTACATAAGGTCACGGACATAATTAGGATGTACCCTCTAATTATAATATGAATTATAAATGTTGCTTTTTGGTCACAAATTTTAGTAAAATACACTAATTACAAACAAAAATAATTTTGTGGTAAATTGTGGTCCAAATATTAATAAAATTTTTAATTTATATCGAATATATTGTCAATATAGTCACAATATTTGATGCTGGAAGTTATAAATAAAAAGGATTAAAAAGTAATCTTTTGTACTCATAAAAAACAATGTTTTTTTTTAATAAATTAAAAAATGTGAATTATTTAAAAACAAAAATATTTTTACTGATAGGAGAAAAATTAATAAACTTACATTTATGAAAAAACATAACTATACAATAATATGTAATAATATAACATGGAAAGATGCATGTTGGCCATGGTGCAAAAACATAAAGACTACGCGATGTGATAAAGGTCGCTAAGTAGTTGAAAAAGCAATGGGTTGGATAATATACATTGGACAAATTCTCATACAGTGATACCCAGTGGTCATTAAACGACAACAGGGGCACCCTAAAATCGCCGGAGTGTAAAGACCCCGGCAGATGATGATGATGGTGAATAAAATAGGATTTAAAAAAAGAACGTTTTTTTAATAACATTGCAAGTTTAACTTTCAATTTAAAATATTTTTCTTTTTAATGTTTTTAGATGCGATTTGATTAATGAAAACAGTTTAAAATGTAAATTATAAATAAATTGTCCCAAAGTACAAGCTTCGTATTTTTCCGCTTGGTGCCTCTGTTAGACGACGTTCACTGTAATGTAAGAGTAAAATCCTTAAAAACTACCAATAGCGCGTAATGTGCTATGCAATAAAGATGCATTAAAACGTAAGGGATGTAATAGAGGTTGCAAAGCTGATAAAATGTCAACGGGCCGGTATGTCGCTCGGCGAGTGGACATCCGCCGGATAAAGGCAGTCATACAGTGGTACCAGTGACGTCCCATGGGGGTAGGCAGACTGAGCATCGTTTGGGTCGGCACTTACTCGAAGGGCGGCAAATCGATGGGAATCATTTGGATATAGACATACTTAGATATAGCTACCTACCTAAACTTAGTAACAACGAAAATGTCTTTTCATTAAAAATACTAGCTCACTGGTTGGAAACAAAAAATGTATTAATTAACATAAAAAATTTAACAAGGCTGCAATTTTTTGTCGGGTTCGCAATGTCTAGTATACTTCCGTTGGCCTTAGACGCCCGATGTCCTTGTTGACACGTGCAAATTTGTCTGCCATCGACACTAAAGATGCATGCCCCCCCCCCTCTCACAGAGCGTTCCATCTACCAACTTCAAAAAATCCCAACAATTTATAAATTTAATTTTGTGTGTTTTAGTGGTATGTAGGTAAATATTTTGTTAGTAAGTACCTAATGTATCCATACAACACATTTCTTAGATGTTGGAGTCATGAAAGGATGATTAAAAAATACTGTATAAAAAATGGAGCGGCATTTTGTCTAGGAACGTCACTGAGTGGTACCCAGGTGCACTAGTGACTAGATGACGTAAATCCTGTCGGGAAGACGAGCTCATTAAGTTTGGAAGTTGTACGTAGAAACGAATAACTAGAGTAGAAGAAACTAGGGAAAGAATTCATCCAGCATTAAATCGACTAGGGCCTAGGTCCTAGGCTGATGATGGCATTTATGATAAATGTTTTAGACCACTTCTCATACAGAAGGGTTTTTAAAAAAATACTGCCTTTGAACATATTCAAATTCAAACGGGCTTATTTTTCCCCTTCTATTTAGTTAAGCTATTTCCTTCTAGCCTCACAAGCATTTTTTACTTGGGAAATTTTATTCTTGGCTTGTAATATCTTTTTTGATGACATCTTATGTCTTTTGATGTTTATGTTATTGAGGTACTATTAAAATATAAATTTCAGTGCCTTTGAAACAAAATTTAATTGCCTTTTGATTGCTAATTGAAAACATTATTTTGAATAGTAGGCATAGAAAATCTACCATCGTATTTAGGTGACTAAAATAAAATCATTCTTATTGTATTAATTATTATCAAAAACTGCTGACATAAATGTTTTATTAGAATGTTAAATTGTTTGGTATTATTATATTATGTTAAACTATGTTTACTGTTAGAAATTGATAAATAATATGTCATACATATTGAAGCAGGTAAGACCGACTACGGATTGTAAATAATGGAAAAAAAATCAGTTATAAGTTTGTATACTTTTGTATGAAAAATACTACAACTAGGTATAATACATTGCATTTAATCGATATTGTTGCAATGAGTAAAGACAACATTCTCATCTATGACGATGGCGAATTTACGATGTGTTTATCCTTTTTTTTTTTTTTTTTTGAGATCTGGACCGCCGCCAAGTTTAAATATAATATTTTATTACCACACATTAGCACATACGTACCGAATTTAATGCGATTGGGTGCACGATAAATAATATATAAAGAATACACTTTAAACACAGATAGTATGTAGGTATTTCTTTCGATACTCCTTAATGAGAGCAGCAAAAACCGTGCAATGGTCTTGCTGTCAAGTCTAGCATATTTAAATACTTTTGGAAGATTAGAGTTATTGTTAAGACCAAAGATTGTGTAATATAATTAACAACAAATGAATTATTAACTCAACAGTTTATAACAACATTTTCAATTATTGTAGTCGCGTATACGAGAACATGATACGATGTACACTCGAATTGCGTGAAAAGATATTTAGTCTAACATTTATACTAAATACACAAAGTCTCGGGTCCCTGTAAAAACAAGGGCGAGTCATTATGATAAATATAGAAAACACATCAATGACTTGGTCTCAGATAGGCGCACATCGTAAACAAACAATAAACTGATAAATAATGTCACTGTCCAAAAGCAGTTTATACATGCAAGTATGTAAAAAAATATACCCTTACTTTGGGCAATTGGCAATTGACGATGATATATCGTAAATTGTCTTAACCATAAACAGATTAATGATAGTATAAAATACAATATATTATGCACATTGAAAAGGTCAACTCCTACACAGGATTGCTAACCCAGATGACACTGAGAAGGGATGACAAGTTAGGGATGATCGTAATAAGGGCATGTAGTTCTATTTAAGAATATAAATAACAATTCAGGTATATTTAAAATAAATTGTATTTTAAGACCCACTTGAATTGCTGTGTCTTAAAAGTGGCAAATTTATTTGTGTATAATTTGTAAAATATATTTCGGCAGTGTTTCCTAAAGTGGGCGCTATCTCCCCCCTGAGGGTAGTGGAGAGATCTGGTGGGCGTTGACTAGCTCCCATGGCAAAACAAAGCGCTGAGAAGCAAGTGGGTAAATAATACAATCTAATTAATTTAACACAAATACTTAATAGCTCTTCTCCGGGATCACCATTCTAAATAGTATTTTTTTATTCTACTGATTTGATTACTATTAATAGTACCTATACTTAACTGTGTAATAGTTTTATAATTTCAGTTACTAGTTTAAAAAAAATATTATTAGTTCTTAAAGAGATTAAATTTTCTTATTTTCCCGGAAGAAGGGGAGGGTGTAAAAAAATATTTTTGAAAGTGAGACGGCGTTTCAAAAAGGTTTCTAAAACTAAGCATGCCATATTAATTGTTTTAACTGCCTTGTTAAATTGTTTTATTTCAATTTATTAAGTGGCGTAGTAAAATTAATTGAATTTTCATTTATTTGGTAGATTTCCATTTTATTTAAATTAAATATATAAATTTATTATTGAATTCAGTATAAAAAATTGCTTTTGTTATGCTTATAAGAGAGAGTACTTGTTAGCCATTTGTCCAGTGTGTAATCAATATTGGAAAAACTACGTGTATATTTAACATTGAAAACAACATTTATTTTGTAAAGTGATCAATGTAAATGGCAATTCACTCAAAAATTATATAAATAAACTTCCAACTATAACGACGGCTTGAGAAAGCAAGAAATAAATAATATTTTATAATTATGCAGATTGCTGTTTTACCTAAAGCGTGTCATTGTTTTCTATATTTGAATTTTTTTATTAGTTTTATCAATCTTAGTATGTATTTTATATAAGAAACCTTAAATCTTTCAAACCAGAAAGCCTCAGGTCCATTAAAGTTAAGAGCCGAATGAACTTAATTCCATATAAAATAATCATCGTCTGTTTATTTTATGTGTTGTCATTTATTTTGTGTAAGTGGAAATTCACACGGTCCGCTCCGAGCTAAAATGATACGAGAATCATAAGATGGAAAAAATAAAAGAAAAATATATTTATTCCTTTCAGACCTTGCGACAAGTTTTCAGTACGAAGGCCAAGGGGCAAAGGCAAAAATAAAAATAAATAAAATACAAAGGCGATATAAAATATATGCATAATACTATACACAGCCTAAAATCGTTTTCATTGCCACAGCCTTCCTTGTATGTTATCTTATGCGTAGTGTTATTAGGCTGAAAGATATCAATGCGTAAAACAGGTCAAATAAAAATCGTCCATGGCCTGAATTTCTCTGAAATCCTTGGCGACTGTAATGTAAGCCGATATTTCGTTTAGGCTTCAAGGAAGCGATCACAAAAGATCCTCTGGATATTGCTTATCAAAGATGCAATTTACGTATAAAGGCTTGAAATAATACAATTTCCTTCCCAAAGAATAGTTAGACACTTTAAAGTTTCATTACGAAAATTTTTGATGGAAAGACACTATTATTAGTAACAATTCAAAATGCGTAGCTTTAATTTCATAAGTACTTACTTATTTTACAATAATTATAATATTACACTAAAGAACGGTTTCATCCAAAGACCGAAAAAAACTAGCCATATGTGCAAATGAGAAAGCATTCGACACTCGTATAATCTCCGCAATATAGATTAGAGTAAGATAAGAGACATATGAATGAAGAAAATAGGTTTTAAGACGTAAAGTCGATAAATATTAGATTGATGGATGCGGTTAGGTATTCGTAACTCTTACAACTAGGCTACCGAACCAAGTAGTAACTATGGTTGCGCTATCTAAGTAAACTCCAAATTATAGATACTAATAATCGGTACCATTTTTGTAATTATTGTAATCAAAGTAATAACATTACTTGATTTATACATTGCGTCAATACATAAAAACACGAACGTAAAATTTAAGAATACAGCATTGATTATAGACATGATTTGATTTTTCTAATATGTATGCCTCTGCAGAGGCAATATTCTTGGATGCATATGACGCAATACATTTGTAGTAAGGTTTAAAAAGGAGCCTCAAAACAGTTCACACTAGTCTGATAAAAAATGCGTATTTTCTCACAAATTGACTAGGCACAAAATATTACCTAAAGCATAAAATTCATTCAACTAACATCAACGGGACTCAACCTCTCAAACAGATGCGTAACTGAAACAACACCAAAAATAACTCACTGACATCATCACTGCCATTTTCAATAGATAATAATTATTTTTAGGTACGTTTTTAGATGTAATCCAATTAACCTTTTTATCATGGGGGGCCTTAAATTCCAGAGTGTTGGAGCGGAGCTCAGAGCAGGAGCACGAAGCAGTGGAGCAATGGTGTTTTACCCTGAGCACCAAAAATTTGTAGTGCTCCATTATTTCGGATGTTTTTTCTTTATTAAACTTTTGTTCTAAAATCCAATGAAAATATTATATTTTACACTTCACCATTATTTGAAATACGGTAACACTGCCGACTGATAAATAACCTCACTCAGATAATGAAAGACGATTTACTGTCCACAGTTTTGTTTACTATAATTAATAATGAAAAGAACGAGTAATAGACTATATTTTTTTCTTTTTAACATTTGTATACATAATACAATACCTAATAAAATAATATTTTACTCGAAGCGGAGCAGACCCCGGAGCGGAGCTGGATCAAGTATTAGATCCCGGAGCAGAGCTGGAGCGGAGCAACTCAAAAAAAGGGTCCGCTCTAACCCTCTGCTAAAATCAGTCGGTAACTCGGGTATCCTAGTCTCTAAACCCATCATTGTGTATCTGAGGCTTTTCTTAGGTTAGTATATTCAGTCTAATATTATATTAGACTAGGCATACTAATGTAAATTTTATTCGTATAGCTTTATTACATACTATATAAATAGTGATATTTTTTTAACATAATATAATCGGGTTTTACTTTTTTAATAAAAAACAAAAAATAGGTTTAATTTCGATGTAGAAATAAATAGCTTCTTATTTATTACATAAAAATGTATTTACATAAATAATAATCATTTTTTGTATTTCCCTTAATTTCAATCTAGACTTATAAAATAAATTTATATTATTCTTACTTCAAGCACCTACTTAGCTACTATATATTCAATTCTTTAAATTAAAAACGAATCCTTAGAAAGTATTTTTTGAACAACAAAAATAATATTTCCATCTCTCGTTCATTAAACTTGAGAATTTTCATCCTACGCATCCTAGGGATAACCCCCTTTACATAATACGCGGGAAAAGAATTTGTACCACGCAAATGTTCGAGATATATGACAGGGGTTTCCGGAACGTTTCATAACCGGAAATGCCGACTTTTTCGTAGTTACAGGGTCTACGAGTCTACAGATACTGAAAAGGTAAGATAATTAAACCCACGGTTTTTTGTTTGTTTTATAATCATGCCCAGTCAGACTTCTAGCAAATATTCGCTAAAATTTGATCTCCAAGACAAATGCCTAAAATAATATATTTATAATTTGAGATGTTGTATATTTTTTCGTTACAAAAAAAGAGGTTTTATAATTAAAAATAAAAATCTGCTACCAGAATTGAGAGTGTCCATCTGTCGCGTCCGCTGAGATCTGAAGATGTACCTTACAGGTAAACTATCAGTACGTTAATCTGCAAGATAGCACTCGGTATACGGTAGTCGAGGTGGTCGGCATTCACTAAAGAACGAAAAACGTATCTGTTTTTTTTCCAGATGTGTCCAGCAGGCTTCAGATGAGACAATAATTAAGACCAACACACTGGATAAGCCAGTTCCCGACCGGCCATGGCTACTTCGCACCCAAGCTCGTTTGATAGGATATGGACCGAAATGCATGGCACTGTTATGTCCCAGTGATGAGTAGCTTAATGGAGTAGGAGATCTGGGTTGGCAGGTCCTGTATGGTTTGATGATATTAACCTTCCTTAAGTTTCTTACCAGAATTGGGACACTCTGTGAATCTTTGATGTAATTCTTCACAGTTTTCTTGTACGGTTATAGACTGTACGTCTTGAAGGTAGTTTTGTCAGGAGATTTACCTTCTTAGGATTGATTGAGCGGTGGGCGTTTGTAATTGATTGTGAATACAGCGGAGAAAATAGTGTTTTACGTGAAGTAAAACATTACTATTTATTTCAGTAATAATTTTAGTACAAAGTGTTTGACAGACATAAGTTACGTACAGTACTATGGTTGGAGACTAAAGACAAACAGGGGTAACATTTCCTGAGGTTTTATACTATTCTCTTTAATGGGTTTTTGACTTGAACAGACTGCACGTGTCCGTTATGATATATGCTTTTACATTAACAAGAAATAACATTTATGACATTATTCGACTGTGCAGGTGTTTATTATCACATCTACTTACATCAACAATAAATAACACTAATAATGGTTAGTGGGTTTTCTAGTTCGGGTCAAAAAGGTTAAAGAGTGTGTAAGATCTGAATATATATATAACCCAAAAGATGCACATTTTGTGCAATTAATGTAGATAACAAATTGCTTTACTTCAAGTATTGAACAGAGGGTCATAAATAATATTTGATGTTTACCAGTTAAGTGCTTTTTCTGGTTCATCTCTAAGCTTGCAAAAGCGTGAGATCCATTTCATAATGATGCATCTGTTTAAATCAACATAGTTACGTGCAGGTGTTTACCCCAAATAGGTGGGAACAGATTGCATGAACTCGTAAATAATAAGAGTTAAGTGTATGTCTTAACTCGTGTCTGTATTTTAAAAGAGGGTGAGAAAGGTGTATCTATCAAGAGATTTCCTTAATAGCACTTTGAAGTGTTATTTGTATAAAAGGATACATATATTATCTTATTTATTACTACAGGTGTGCATCCGGTTAAAAGACGTTATTTTAGTTAATTTACTGCTTTTAAATGGTGATTTGAATGCTGTGAGATCACTTTGAATATTTCTTAAGTTGACACGTTGCATAAATGTTTATATTATATTACTTTAAAAGCTTAAAGTTTATATGATGCTATAATCAAATAGCATTGTAAATTAAATAGGTGTGATGTATTATTAGTGTATATAACAGCACGACCATCAAGACGCTGAACACGTCCTCTGGCTCTGCTTGCTGGTAGAATCCGACCAAGTAGAGCTATTTGCCACGCCGACTAATTATTAAATCAAAGTTTACTGAATCGTGTGGAAGATGGAATAATTCCGATCTCTCCTTAGATTCATCACTTTTTACTCCTGACTCCTATGTTTCGTCAGAGTTTCAGTACACGGGTACAGAGAATACTCTGTCACTAAAGATAAATGACAGCAGAACAAGTCAAGATTCTTTTTTTTAAGCACTTAGTCGCTTTTACAGTCGCGTGCTGTTTCGTTTAGGGACAGGGAAGTGTAGCACTAAAATTTTCTCATTCTGACACGTTTATAGTGTAATGAAAGGCTGATGCATATACATCACGGGTGGAAATGGGGTAACTCAAATAAAATACTGCTCATACAATTGAATGTGTAATCAAAGTATTTAATAATCAATTCCGTATTATCAACCGTTATTTGTGGTGAAAAAAAATAACCTATACACAATTTAATTATGTGTTGTAATACCATAGAGATTATCAATTATTGCCTTTAATGTCATAGTGAAAAAAGCTAATAGTTTTGCAATAAGATTAACGGTTAATTTTACGGGTAACTTGGCCGAATATTATGCCTATTTTACCGGTTATAGCATTTTATGAAATCTATACATGGGAAAAAATAAGTACATTTTAGTCTTAATACGAATATTAAAAGTCCCCTAGCAGAAAAACACGTAAATTCAAAATACCGAGTACTACGTACCTACCTTAGTGAACATTTATGATTCACATTTTACGTTATTATCACATTTTGATTGATTCTGTAAAAAGCTTTTGAGATATGGCTACAATGAGTATTTTACAGGCTGATTACATTGACAATGCGTAGGTATTAAGTAGAGCCAATGACCTAAGAAAAGTTATAGCTATCATCAAACGCAGAATGTACTCCGGACATAAGTCGTAATCCAGGAAAAGGTAGAGGTCAGCTGGTGGGTAAGTAGAAATAAAGTATTACAGCTACGCAACATCTGTAAGTGACAACCTCCAAAGCGTTGGTTTTCTACTAATACCTACACCTGGAAAAAGATGTAGGTTCTGCAATTTGGTCATCAATGTTTGTTAGAAGACTGTATCGAGAGAAGAAGATAAATCTTTTTAAACGCAGTCTTCGTCGATATCTATTGTACCATTTTACACTCGTAGCCCAATGCGAAAGGTAGTAATATTACATGCAATAATTATTTATAAAAACTCTATAGTATGTAGGTAATTGTTTTTTAACCCTCAATTTAAGCTGACAATAAATACGGTTCAATATTAGCTTAGTTAACCGTTTGAGGTTAAACCGTTACAACTCCAAAGTATGTCGTTAGAAATTTAACTAAACTACAGGGCAGAAAAATATTCGGATGATATTATGTAACAGGAGTGGGCGTCAGGTTCATGACATTATTAAAGGATTTGTATGACGTATCCACTCTGCTTACGAGTGGAAGAGAAATGTATTATAACACTATCTAAAAATAACAAAATATTGCATAATAATAAGAGTAAAAATTATATTATATAATATAATTCTTTGTACGCATTATACGGGACGTCAGCCTCCATAATTTCACTGTCGCATACAAAAAAGTATATCTACAGATAATAATATGTCCATTTTTTTTAACTTCCAACCAATGGGATGCAGTGTCGCATCTTGGAACTTACGTGTTGTTTGTAAATAGGTATCTAATAAAAAAAAATATACATAATCGCTTAAACGAATAGCGCATGGCAATTCATTGTAAAAAATAGTCTGTTGGGATAACGTCCATTCTGTGGAGTTGCGTATGATTTTCATAGGCGCAAATATTACTAATTCGAGTCCACTAGATAGACGCGTCGCAGCAACTTCTTCTCCTATATACACCGCGCAAGGCATTCTTCTCCAGCTGGCTGATTCCCACAGTCGGTCCCGCTGGAGGGTCGTTGACGATCCATTGTGGGAACCAGCCGGAGGGAAATTGAGTGTACTGAGAGGAAAAGTTGCTGCGACGCATCGACTTACTGGGCTCTAGCTCTTACTATTGCTACTATATAATATACCTAATATGTCTTTTATCAGTTGTTATCCAACATAATATACAAATAATATTGAAATACATACATATTACCTATATTGATAATAAAATTGAGGTGTTTTTCTGTAATAATTAAGTAGTTTTTTAGTCTCTTTATACCGTTATAACTCAAAAACTATTGAATCAATATTGATAAAACTTGTACTGTATAGCTTATAGTCTACATTGTTAATACCTAGAGTTTATTAAAAATATAAAGCGCAAAAATAATACACTTGCAAATATTCACCACGATTAGGGAAAGTGGCCAGACGAGGTTACGTGCTGGCTCACTCACGTGTGTCTAAAAAGATACTGACTAAATATTCCCAAAAAAAGAATGGCTGGGTAATGGGTCACGTGCCTATATCCAACCGTTGTCTATGTAACTGATTTTAAAACTAATACTTAACATATTTCTTTATACTATAAATAACGTGTACTTTTTCTTTATGTATTTCACACGGATGAAGTTGCAGACGATCGCTAGTAAACATTTTTTTTAATTTGTAGCTGGATTTTATATTTTCCAGATTTTGACTGGTCAGGATTTTGATCGACACACATCACATTTTTGGAATGATAATTAAGATTAAATGATAATAATAATATATTACTACACTTAGCTACCTAATGTTATGATGGCATAATAAAAAAACAGTTATTAAACATAATGATAATAATAAAAAGAAAACTAAGTATAATATATAATTAGGTATGAAATTATTGAACGCGATAAAATTTGTAAGAAATTGCTACCTACTAATTACCTTTCTGTGTCTGACTAGTTAACAATACAATTGTTAAGTAAAGGTTTTACCTGTCCGTAATTAACTTCGAAGTGTACTTTTGATCTTGCTAGTCACTTCAACCTTCAGCCGATAATACGTTTATTTTATCACGAAACATTATTTTAATTCAATTCAATAATATTCAATAACAGATCATAAAGACACTTTCAGAAGAGTCAATATAGTTTGAATAATATATACACTTACTTTATTTTTAACTGCATGACTTGAGCATTTGTGTAACAATATTATAAATTAATGAGAAAAAATTAATTACCTTTACTAATTATGGTACAATAAATTAATCTAAAACACGATCGATTCGGTTAACTATGACACATCTGAACATCACTAGAGTTATTGTTTTCTTAGTAATAATTATTATTTATAGCTGAAACAACCGGCAACTCCCTGCCGTTCTGCTAGATCAAGCAGGTTACGTCTTACATGTAGTAGTTAATATACATTATAATGTAATTCTGATGTATATACGAAGCGTCTAATAACAAAAACTGACAAGTCACACATATGATCAGTCTCACAAAAAAGTACCTAGATATATATTATTCGATATATATATTATATAAGAGCAATTTCATATAGTACCTAATATGTAATCATCTATAATTTCTAAAACAGGCCAAATGTTTAAAAATATTACGATTTATAAAAATTGATTATGTAAAGTGATATAATTATGTGAATGTTTGACATGTTCAACTTTATTTTTCATATATTTAATGCAAAAAGGGTTCATTACATAATTTAAATGGGCATATCGTCGCTTAAGAAACAACACCGCGGAAGTCAATTAATAAAAATTTTCAGGGGAAACAAAAAACGTCTCAAAAAATTGGAAATTGATACCTTTTAACTTATTTCTTTAGTTAAAAAAATGTTTCTTTTTTCAATTTTGCGACGATATATTATTGTTCTATTTTTTAAATAAGAAACAAACGTTAAAATCAAACAAGATAATATAATAATTGATGCAGAAAAACGTCATTTACCACTAATATAAGAGAATTGTGGACTTTATTACACGCCTCATATTATAAGATTCCAATGATATTATACAGTTAAGTACGACACGTGGTTCATATATATATAGAAAGGTAGATACCTACTTTATATAATATATATATATTTTATAATAAATTTTATCGCCCACTTTTAATACAAACTGTCTAAGAATTAATAGCGTTGAATAGTATATCAGGAAAGACTTTATATGAATGTCTTCCTATTTTAATATTATTGAACATATATAAGCAAATAGTTTATCACCAATATTATTGTAAATATATATTTTGGAATTTACCTATATCATTCTCCATCCCTAAAATATATATGAAACTTTCTTAGTAAACATTTTATGCAAAATATTGATTATTCTAAAATCGTACAATCTCTTTGGTCTATACTCTATAGTGTATAATATGTATTATAATGTGATTATGTTTACAGGCAGATTTAAGCGCGTAAAATAGTTATCAGAAGTTCTACGCATGAACCATTGCTCCATGGCAAGCGGGTTTTGATAATATCGTCCTATCAAAATTACTTAAATTTATATGTTTTGTTATTATTGTGATATTCTAAATATTGATAAAAAAAAACGTAGCTAACAATTATAACTAAAGACTTGTGAGTTATTGACAAAACACCTGAGTCCTTCTAAATGTGCGCAACGCCACGGGAGCGCTGTGGGCGTACGTAGAGCCTATTTCTGGCTGGTTAGAGGTCGGCCTGTCTGAAAACCAATTTTCAATGTTATTACTTAGAGGAATTTTTTTGCCTAGTGAGGTGTGAAAAGCCGTAGGCGGATTGGCAGGATAAATGAGCTTTTTTCAAGAAGGTGGCACGGATAAGTTTTGTAAGTAGGTAGTGTCCGATATATTATTATCTAACTATCTCGAATACTTATTTATATATACGGATATAAGCTCTGTCTTCATATTTCTCCATTACATATTAATTACTTTCCGCATATTATACTTTATTCAATATATGGTATTATATTGTGAACTAAATAGCTTATTCTATGTTTATATTGTGTTTTTACGTAGTACTATCGATCGATATTGATAAAATTAATTTTAAATTACGAATGTTTATAGGTAGGTACCTAGATTTATTTTCATCTTGTGTGTATTTAAAAAAAAATGAAGATCCGAAAGGATATCTACGAGTTGAATAAATATATTGTATCTTATAAATAATAACGTGGTTATGTAAGTCAAATAAATTTGTTAAATCATACTTTAATTAGGTAAGTATATTGTATTCAAGATTCAATATTAAAGAATGAAATATTTTTCATTAAAGATAAATAAATTAGAACAGAAACAAGAACAACTATTAGAAAAATCGTCGAAGAAACGTTTCAACGGACTTGGGTTTGAGTCCATCGTAATCTATTGTATCCTGGACAAGATCAAAACACTCACTCATCATAAATTTAGGTTTGAATCCCACTAGGTTCAAGATATTTTCAATGATTTTTCTAAAACATAATTATGAACCTATTGTGACTACAGATTCTATAATAATTTATAACATAGTTCAATTTCCAACCTTTCAATTACTAAAAATCCAGCAACCATCTCTGTATCGTATTGTATCTTTGGCTTAATACTCTCCAAGATTTCCTTACCTGAAAATAAAAAGAAAAAAAGTATTAATATTTTCATTTCATTGATAGCAGAAATGCAGTTTTATAATATAAATAAATATATATGTAAAGGAAGATGTAAGAAAGCAGGCGAGAAGCGGGATTTTTAAAGGTATCTTTTGATGCATAATAGTGCACAGTGCATAATGGTAACAGTGCGAGCAAATTTGAAAACTGCAGTTCGATATATTTTATTGATAATTTTTATTTTAAATAATCAACACGACTTATCTAAAAATATTTAGATGATTTATTTTTAATTAAAAAATAAAAACTATAATAATATTACAAATTTATAAAAAGAATTATAATAAATATTTTTTTATTTAACGAATGACAACGGGCGTAATTACAATACTTTGATTTAAAATATAAAAGCCGATTTCCATAAAGTAACGCAATTTAGAAAGCGCTTCAGAGAGTACGTGTTATAGAAACACCAGTTTACATCGTCGTAATTAGATAAGACACATATAGCTTAATGGTCAGGATACATGGGCACGTATTTCGGGGGACGCATGTTCGAATCCTACTAGCCATATATTATTTATATTTTATATTTTTTGGTTATATATTTCTCAAAAGTGTTTTGAAATTGTGTATATTCAAAAAAAGTTCATTGTGTAGTTTTTTTTATAGTTCTTATTATTATATTTTACATTAAAATTTTGCAGACATGTTAGAAATTTACTATTTCTCTAGCATTAGATATATATTAATCATAACGATAACACGAACTGCATGAATTTTAATAATTTCAATGCATTTGTGGAAAAAATGTATGAAAATCACAATATTGGGCTAGTCACTATCTAATATTAGAACCATATAAAAATAAACAATGGGTTGTCCAATGAAAGTATTTTTGTTGCTATCACAATTTTTCTCGCAACAGTGTCTACCATAGATTTTCGCAAGGCTGCTAGTAACATATTATTATAATGAAAAGCGTTTTATAATCCCTTTGTTGAATAGCACTGCCTACTTCACACGAAAGACGAGTAATTTATAAACATATTCGATAGTAATTAGTGTCCTAAATTGATCCTTAATGTATATTATGTCAAATTGATATTGAAGATATAAATCACGTTGTTTGGCAATGTTTGATTATGGTGGTCAAAAACTAAGTGACTCCTTGAAATTTTAAGAAATAAAATTTTTTTACAGCTCAGCCAAACAACAAAGCATTTTTGTGAATCCAAATACTTCTGATAGAATGTAGCATATAAATTATAATACCATATAGTTGAAGCTAACATGTAATCAATGTATTTTTTTGTTTTTATAATCACTAATAATATTATATAAATGTAATAATGGTGTATAAATATATACAGCCAAATAATCTTTAGTTAATAATATAATAATTCTGTGGTTGCAGGATAAAAGACCGTAAGTCTCGTTTTTACCAAATTAAGATTTTAATGCCAATGTGTGTAAAGAATTGTGCTCTTTTTGTGTATCATAGATTTTGTCACATGTTAGCAAAATAAATGGAGATTTTATTTTGTAGAAATAGCTTAAACTGAGAAAATCATTTTTAACTCTAAGTAAAATTACTTATTAAAAACATTGAATTTAACACAATATCAAAAACTTGTACTTAATTGTACATAAATAATGTAAAAGAAATAAAAAAAAATACACCGATTAACTTCTAAGCAAGAGTATTTTGAAAACTGTAATTTATTTCAAAACCGAATATCTCAACGTAAGTACTTTTACCCCAAAACCACAGAATTATAAATAGTGCAGTATATACATATATAGAGAGTAGTAGGAACCTACATTGTACAGCATTTTAAAATCTCATATCGCTATTAGTTGCCACATGAGAACACAATATCCAGTGCGATATTTACGAACATTTTTCAATATATGAAAAGAGTTAAATCGTTGAATTGAAAACAAATAAATACAAATATTGCATGTTATATCGGAACAGGTGTTTTCCATTTAAGCGCACAATAAAAACAAAGGAGCGATAATGGAAATAGCAAACAGCGAGTGGAGTGCCCGTCAAATGGTCGGATTATTGCATACGAATTCTTTGTTTATTGAATTGTCCTTTTTGTGCAAGCCGTATTAAATCATTTTTACGTAAAATAAATATTCAATGCAACATGATTTAAACTGCAGTAAATGTATTGGAGGTATACATAAAACACCACATTCCAAAACACATACTAAAACAATACAGGATAAAAACGATATAGCATATGAAATCATTATACGTTAAATGACTTATTACTTAATGCAACAGGATCTAAACTGCAGTTAAAAATGTATTATAATATTGTATATTATATTAAAAAATGCACCACATTCCAAAACATATATTACAAAAATACACGAGTGAAACACACAAAATAACATTGTTCCGAGATATAGGTTTTTATAACAAACATCTTTTGAAAGATATAATATATACGTGAATATATATATTTTTAAATATTATATTATATATTTATTTATTTATCCAATCTTCATAGATTATTTTATAATCCATCACAAACAAAATACCAAACGTTTCTGTCAAATATCATAGAAACAAAAGTAATACTTAATCATTTGGTTTTTTTAGCCTACTATATTTTGTCATAACAACACTTAGCTATTTAGTCTTTCACCTCTAAAGACGCGCTAGGCGCGTGGTCATTAGATCTTATACTTTCACTGCTGACGAGTTAATAAAGCATTGTTCTGGGACTATTTTAAATTGGGAAAGCTGCTTCCATTTTCGGTTTTTTCTTCTGTGGCGCTCGACGGAGCATAGGCGTCGTTGAGAACTCACAGTAATTTTTCTCCGTGAAAATAACTTTACACAAAAATTAGATTTAAAAAACCATATTATTTTATCGTGAATTTGATGGCAGCTGATGTAATCGCGGAGGAGAATAATATATATTTTCCAAGTTAAATAATACAAAGAGAAACCGCTTTTTGTCACATTATAAATCCGTAAACACTTTTTTTTATAGAAGTGTGTGGGAGCGAAAAAGCGTAAAGAAAGTAAGTACTTAGGTACTTATTATAATATGAGACCTAAATTCTAAAAAGGATCATGTTTATTAAACTCTTGTTTCAAAACCTTTATACGTAAGTACTATAATCTCTTTTCTTGCCCATGTCCGCTTTTTAGGCAAAACATATGGATACAGCACTAACATTATATACTTTCATAGGAATTTAATTTACTTGGTTTTATAAAAGGTCGGATGTTACATATTTAGAGATAGTAAAAGAGCAAAACTGTTTTGGCATTTGTACAATGGCTAAATTTATGTATTAGTTTCGCTGTATTTATCTATTTTTTTTAAACTAACAGAATATTATTGTTTAATTTCAATTCCATTTTTTTAGGTTTTTGAGTATATTGATTCCAGACTATTGAACTAACTTTTAAAATAACCTCGAAGAACTGACGTTATACAGTTAATAATTCTTTTACCAATATTGCAGACAAACAAGTTAAGAATGATACATTTATAACTCATTTTCACCAAAAAATGGATACCTGATCATTTACGTTTGATAAAGAGAATTCAATTATCAGACTTTTCATCTCTACTCTCTCAGGGTATAAGTATACTATTATTCCACGACGGAGCTAATATTTTCATCATATTATATACTTATTGTGTTGTATTAAAAAAATATTTCAGTTATGATACGACCAATGTAACTATTTGACCTAGAATACCCGGATTGGATAAAAAATCCTCTGAATAGTGAATAGTAAAATATGTCAGAGAAATCCAATTTCCTTGTACAGTCGTAAAGTTAAGGTGAAAGTATTTCAATATCCAGTGTGGTAATTATTAGAAAATCCAATGTCGATATTGCGATTGATTCATTAGACTCAAATATCCGGAATTGAAAATTTCCGGATTTCGATATTTTGGAATTAGTTTTTGCATACTATTACTAATTATTGTAATTATTATTTGCATAGCTGAGTATTCTTGCAAGCTAAAAAATAAAACACAAAAGAATGATTTATTTTCGTCGCCTTTTTCAAGATGGGAAAAATGTGCCTGGGATTGCAATCCCTAGTTGACAAGCAGATGCCTTGATATTTGAATAAGGTGTTTGAATTATTTCAACTGCTATATTGGATCACATTACCATGATTGCATTGAGGTATTCACGATTCCCGGTATATGTAAATAGTCTTGCAACACTTTATTGCATTAGAATAAAATTCAATCAGGTATAATTGAGGCCTTGCGAAATTAAGCATTCCAAAATGATCCGAGCTGATAAAATCGAAACCATTAACAAAAAATGCGTGCACGGAATCACGCCACCGCTACTGACGGACGATTTTAGCTGATATCAGCTGTTGCTTGTAAAATAATAATATAACTACTTAAAAAATATCTGTAATGCGCAGTAAACATAGTACACCAGATAATTAACTACGCAAAACTATTTAGAAATAACACTATAATATATCAAATTAGTCTATGGTGTGCTCATCCCAAAACCGAGTATTACGTCATAGTATTCAGAGAATAAACTACTTTATCACCCACAAGAAATCAGACTTGCTGTGCATATTTTTGGATATATTTAGCATTTTATTTATGTATTTTTGACGTACGTAACGTACATAAACCAGTCAATCAAGCAGTTTAACAACTATCAAATTAACCATGCGGAACGTCGTATAAGTCAATTCAAAGAACATAACTCACTACTTGAAGCAGAAGTGAGAGAAAGAGAATATAATATTAAACCTCACGCTTTAAATTGAGGCGTAATTTTCTCTGAACGCCTGTTTGCGTCGTTAGTAGTAAGTTTGACGATGAGTGCAATGAGTACTTAAAGAAAAACTAAAACATTTATTATTTTCAAGATGATCGGAAAATTGAGTAGATATTTACTTGTGAAAAACTAGTGTTATTATTCAGTTTATAACGTCACAGTCGTTGTTTTCAAGTTAACCATAAGGACGTCCACGTGACCTCATCTTATCTATCACTTGATTCGTATATGATCACTCACAGCCGGCAAAGAAAAATTGTGGATCCCGCGCTCTAGACTGAAACATAGTTCAATAGCGTCATGCAGTAGGCTCTTTACAGAGAAGAGAAATATATTGCGATGACTTCAATAAGTTCCCAAAAGAAGACCAAATATATCAATTTCACGACGAAGGGGAAATTAAGATTTTCTTTTGTGATAGTCAAGGACAATAATTAGTGCTGTTGTTTAAATTGTATCGCCTCTGTATTCTCAACCAAATATAATTCGTTAGTTTAAGTTGAAGAATGATAATGAAGAAGTGCTTTAAATCGCAACAATTTTTATACTGAATAAAATATCACAACCAACTTGAAGTTCGACATGCCTGGTCTATATCAATATTTATTAAATCTAAGCTTAATATTTATAGTACCTTTATAAATAAATAAATGTCTAGGCCCTGGGGGATTTGAGGGCTCCGATGAGCCAGTCACAATTTTTAAATGCAATGGATTTAGAGCTCTCCATAAAGTTTATGAAGAAAACCCTGAAAGCTGGAGATGACCATGGAGAAAATGAGCGGATAACATCAAGAGGGACGAATAGAAGCTAAGAGATAAAGGGAGCTTGGGATAGAGTCCTGGAAGATGGTTGTGTGGTAAGTAAGTAAGAATTAGATATATTGATTGTGAACTTGCGTTTTTACCTTCTACGTCACCGCATTGCATTATATTTGTATAGTTATACGATGATTAAGAGGAGGAAATGCATAGCTATAAAACTACTATGAAAATAATTACCTACATAATTTTAATGAAGAGATTCGTTTTTTCATAGTAAATAGTCATAAATTTATATTTTTTTTCTAAATAATAAATACAGTTTAAATTGAATACACCACGTGGCGATGAAATTCACAAGCTTCGATAGTTGCATTGATCGATAATTGAAGTGAAGGCCTCCAGTCAAGTTTGTCGCTCGGTGCGTTGAGGTATTCAAATCCTTAGCCTTGTTTGTACTTATTTGTACCGGAAGCACAGCACATTTATCGTCAATCGATTCACGTAACGCAGAGGTACTTAACTAAATATTTTTTTGAATAATATCTTATATGTGTTAAGTTATTTTTTATATACTTATATTGAAAAGCTTTATTGATTTAATCTGATTAAGTATAGGGTATAGACAACGTAGACGTAGATAGAAACAGAAGATCGATAATACCAGTGGTTGGATGGAGTAAAAAAAGATCTGCTGACTATCGGCGTGTACTGGTATTTCAGAACGAGAACAAAATAGTAAACTATGATAAACACGGCCAGGGCCTACGTCAGACTGTAGCACAATTAAGAATGATAACGCAAAAAAATGTGCAGGAAAAAGTTATATTTTCCAGGTAACAGGCTTTAGAATTCGTTTAGCTGAGGCTATATTTTATATTTTAAATAATTATTCGGGAAACCAATAAAAAAACAAGATTTAAATGACACGTATAATTACAAAATTAAGTTAACATTTTAGCCAGATCGATAATCTCTCGCGAAAGACGTACCTCTACTCATCTGCCAGAGTATGGTACCTAAGTATTAATTCTATTGCTGTTGATGCCGCAAAGAGCTTTCAATTTATCATCAAAACGCTAAAATATTACACGAGACATGCTTGTAAACTGACATGCTAGCAAAATTTGTGTATTTGTTTATAATATACATTTAATTAAACATAAATATATTCAAAACTATAAGTTAATTTTTAAAATGCGTTTTAAATTCTCGAGAAAAAATATATCTTATATATAATATCTTTCTTCCAACTACCGTATTCTAACCTTGTTTTGCATTTTTTATCAATGCTTGGCCATACTAAGAAGTTATACCACCATTTATCAGAGAGTTCAGTTCCCAACTGAAAAAAATATAATAAAATATATATGTCTTTACTCTGATGAGATATTATGCATAGGTGTAGTAAATGTGTAATCAAACGAAAAAGCAAAGTAGCTATATTATTATGTCTTTCTTTTACTAAGTAACGCCACTTGTTTATATTAATATATACTTGTATGGTTTTAGTAGATAATGGTTTATAGAGAAATATCCTAGTTGTGATGTGACTATAATGTCAATTAGGTACAGTGAAATGGTTTAAATATTTTCAAACACCATTAAATAAGCAACAGTTTAAATTCCTTCAGAAGAATTTTATCCAAAATATAATGATTAGGATAATACCGACAAGTTTTCAATTCCCTAACGCTAACTTTTTAAATAACTTAGATACTTTTCAAGTATTAAGTACGCGTGCCATATATCTCGCACTCCTGCAACTTGCAATCTGACTCATTAAAATGGATATTGATGACTCACAGCCGATTTCCAAATGACAAAGTCGATAAATAAAAAATTAACTCTGCTGAAGTAGTTTAAAAACCATTACAGGTAATAACATGAGGCAAGATTATTCTAGTATTATATTCATGCATATGAAAATTTTAGGTATAAAAACTTAATAAAAACTTGTCCCATGAGATGCTGATTTTAATTGTTATTACATTTTATTTATACCAATATGGCGATAGCACGCGAACAAGCAACTACGTGAAATACAGAAATAAAAAAAAAGACAAATAGGACAAAAAAATATGAAATCAACTAATTAAATTTGAGTTCTTTTCAAATCAGTGACATATACAACGCGTAGATTAGCGCGCGCGTCGTTCTATCCAACTTCTACGAATATCCAGTCAGCGTATTTAGACATCTGACAATCACACTAGACTGTTACGTGTAACTCACCTCACCACTCCGCCGCTGCTATCTGAACACTCAAAAATAAACTCTACGTGTAGTCTATAAGCTATGTAAGTTTTATCAATATTGATCTAATAGTTTTTGTGTTGTGACCGAATAGAGCAACCAAATGAAATTGTATTTATGTATCACGGAAATAGTCAATACGCTATCAAAAGGCAAATATATATCATTTATTTGAAAACACCTCATGCATATACATACTAGAAAAAAATCATTATGTAGTGTGTCGTATTTATTTCTACAAAATGATTTTTTCTGTGTGTATATGCATGGGATGTTTTCAAATTGTGTATATTCAATATATATATATATAATGTTACATTCTCAAATCTTGTGTCTAATTCGTTGAATAAAAAAAATGGTTTGTTTAAAGGCAAATATTTTGAAATATCAGACAGACAATTATTTCTTATTAATAACTATAGAGAAATATCTTGAAATTTTAATATATAGACGCCATAATAATAATATTATAAGGAGTAGGTATAAAAATAAATATCGTACGTCATTTAAAATTATATCAATGCATAACCTATAAAACATACCCAGTACTCAATTTAATATTAGCTTGTCGTAAGAACGAACTTTATTGTGTATTTTCTAACTGGTAAACAAAATAAACAACCTACGTAATTTTACAAGTCTATGACGTCTGGAATCTTGGAGAAGTATGATCAAATTATTACAGTATAATGCAGCCTATATATATTATGTTGCAAACAAATGAACCGTAGCAGATGCATTAACAAGCACTACTCAAGTCTTCGACAATACCTAATACAAATGAATTGACGTCATACTTTTTTATCAGCTGTGTTTACGTAATCAACAATAATTTTCCATTGATTTACTTAAGTTTCTTTTGTCAAATGACGGGATTTCTATATAGCTGCTAAATTCAATGGCTCACATACTAACGTATTATTATCTCGATTATTTTAAATGAATAATCTACCTGATGACGTTGTTATATTGATAAATCATTTCACAGAACTCGGATCGTCAGTAAATAATAGTTATAAAGGTGATTAGTATCATGAATTGAGAAAAAGTTTATTATTCTTGATAATATCCTCTTATAAGTTAGAACATATTGTGGGCACCACACGGCACATACAAGGATTCCTGTTGCTTGCCAGTATTCTTACAATATCATTCCAAGCTTTGCCAGTATCGCATAGCTCTACCCTATAGACCAGGGATAGAAAATAGGATTTGATTGGCGTGGCAAAATAAGTGTACTTTTTTTAATTCGTGGCAATTGCCATTCCCTTTTAGATGTACACATGATACTATCTAAATCATATTTATTGAATAAGAAAAAAAAACAATTGGGTACATTAGTAACTATACTATTTATTGAATACGATGATGAATAATGAGTACACATAAAATGAAAGGAAATATAAAAACATTAAATGTTTAAACACACTAATTTTTGTTTGGGATTTTTTGTTTCATGTTATTTGCAGGACTTTTTTGTAGCAGGCTTTCGATTAGCTTCAAGAACAGGTGATATTTTCTTGAGGTATCCACAGCACGTAGCCAGACTGAGGACTAACTTATTTTACGTAAAGCTTTTTCACTATCAGCATTATGAGAGGCTGCTATGTTTACTCTCTTATCTCCTCGTTACACCTAAAGTTACACCACCGCACACGCAGTATTTACCGTTTAGTTAAAAGTTATAATTAGTAACTAAACTAAGTTATAGTTAAACATACGTAAAAAACACCATTCATTTATATATAATATACAGATGATATTGATTTAGTGGCAAGATCGGATCCAGCTTTAAAACCAGCATTTATTTCACTAAAAAAGGTGACTAAGGAAATGAATATCTAGAGGGAGAGAGGCTTCATCAAGCGAGCTACTCAATGTCTACGATTATATGAAAGTCGACGAATTCATATTATGTATATCTGGGTCCTGGGGTTATGTAAAATGGTATTAGCAAATAATTTAGTAGAATAATTACTCTGGCAAAAAACATTGATCTTATAGGTCAGAATGCCAGGCAAAAAATAATGAAAGAAAACTGGAAATATTTTAAAAGAACATTCTGAGAAGGATTTTTGGATCCGTATGCGATTATGGTGGGACATATAGCAAGGAAGATACAACTACAGACTATACGCGTTGGACTTCGTTGGGCAGGTTATGTTTCTATGATAGAAGACACCCAACTACCAAAGAGGCTTCTCTTCAACATACCAGAAGAAAAACGTAGGCTCGAGAGACCTATACTACAGTGATTAGAGAGGAGTGTAGATATTTTCTAGAAATGGGCAAAACCCACATTGGGTTAATGCCTGTGTAATGAGTAATGACATTTTCATTATGGGTCGCCAATAATCATTTATTTGAAGATACAATAATGGGCTCTACGCCGGCGTAGATGGCTAGGTTTTGTACATAACGGTAACGGACGTCAACAAAACTAACATTTAAGAACCGGGTGGCAAACCAACAGCTGTTTGACCTAATACAAAATGGAGGGATAGTATGAAGATCTACTATATATTTTTTTAATCAAAAATAATTTGTCTCACCTGTCTTCAAAAATATATAATTTAATTTTAAAATATGGCTACCTCTTCACGAGGAATCATACAAGGACAAGATGTACACAATGTTTTTCATGTATTTGTTTTATCTGCCTCTTATTCAATCTTACTTTATTGTCAGATTTTTTTTATTACCTACTATAAAACGGTCATGTCTAACATCTATTGAACCATGAATATGTAAAATTCGTGTACATTCAGTTTTTTTTATAATACGGCTTCATTAAGACTTTAAATGGTATGTATTAAATATTCCTATTTTTCTTTTTTTAACTAGCTGATGTGAAATTCGTTTTCAAATTAATCATGAGAAAGCCCGCGTATTCTTGTATCACCTGATTTGTATTAGGTACATCCCCATTATGCAGTATAAACGATGGGTGCAAACAATGCACAAACGAAGACAAAAGCTTAAAATTTTCAAGGCGAATGGGAAATTGAGTATTTATTTGTGATATTGACAACAAGTATAGTTGTTTAATTTATATTGCGTCAATAGGTATCCTAAGAGCTTGTCCACGGCGCGGTTTTGCGTGCGCAAAGCGCGCGAGTACCAAAAATGCGTTGCGCCCAGATGACGCGTTTTACGCGCGAGTAGCAAAAATGCTTTACGCTTAGTATTCAACATGAAAACCAAGGAAACTGTGGCTTACGTACCGTTGATGGTCATACAAGATGATCTAATGCAGCGGTCACCATTTTTTTTTTTGAAAAGGGTCAACATGTAAATATTTTAGAGCATTTGGTCCAAAAATCAAGGATATTTATTTACCTACCGAGCCTACTTAAATAACAAGTAAAAATACATTTTCACCAATTTATTGAACAAACTATTATTTTAATAATAATAATAAGTAAATGTAATTGAAATACAGCTCTAGGTACTGAGAGTTACTATAACTATATAACTAACTATAATTTATTGTTAGAGCACGTAATTTTTTCTAAATAAAGTTTTCACTTACCTAGAATATTGTTTTGTTCTTCCGAATCACCAGGTTTACAAAATATTTCTACGAGGTCTACCCAGCTTGTGAGTTTTATATTTATATTAGAATAATCAGAAGATTTCATGTCCCATATAGCCTTCCTTTTTTCCATTTTATCAATAAATAATTCTGTATCGCAGTATTCACGCTCCATTTTGAAAAAAAAATAATGTATATTTTAAAACGAGCCGACAAATCACTTCCGCGCACGCTAGCGATCGCGTTGTTACTGGGCGCAATAATTGGCGGCATAGTACCTCGACTCGCGCACAACACGCGCGAGGTCGAGAGTCTGGCGTTTGTACGGCGTATTACGCGCGAGTGTCGTCACGCGCGAGCGCTTGTGGACAGCTGAATTGGGTCACATGTACCTGGAGAACGCGCGATTTGTCACTCGCGTGTAAAAACGCGCCATGTGGGCAGGCTCTAAATATAATACGTTCATTTAAATAATTGAAGAATGACAATGGCAACGTGTGATCGACCACTGCCAGTTTTGATACTGAGCAGTAGATCACAGCCCACTTGAAGTTCGACATACCTGCAGTATAAAATAACAATATTGCAAATCCCTGCGATTGTCGAAATAGATATTATAATCTGTTCCAGGTGATTCTACCGCAATAAATATAACTATACATTAGACTTGAGTCATCATGACATAGACTTCTTAGCTAAACCACACATTCAACTAATTAGATACATTCTGTGGAGAGATATTATTTTACGTTCAATTACATACATATTCCAACCCAAGAGAAACTGATAGGCAAACCAAATAATTTGGGGACAAGACATTATTGTAATATTATATCTAGACGTCTTAATTTCGTATACCGTGAAGATTAGTTTAACTTAACTACACCTCCTAAGTGTCGCTGGTAAATTCATCGAATATTGTTTGTGGAATATATTACAAGTACGTAGGCACTCATACATATTGTCGAATGTATATTATTTCGTCGAAAGCATTTAGACGATAAAAACAACTGAAATAGTTGTAATCAAGGTTTGTATACAATTCGCTGTCTGAATTTAAAAAATATTTTATTATTATTATAAAGATTAATTAATTATAAGGATTCCGGGGTCCTGGAAGGTCGCTAAATACTATCTAAAGAGTGTATTCGGTGGAGCTACGGGATGCTGGTTTGACCTGGAATGAAGCAAGAAGACTGGCAAGAGATAGGAATTCTTGGAAGCGCCGCGTCGTGTCCATATGCTCCAACTAAGTGGCGGATATGGCCAAAGAATAAGAAGATAAAGAAGTTATTTGTATCAAGTATGTATATACCTAGTAGGTATGTAATGATATTTTCCAGTGAAAGTACAAAGTTTGAATGTATGTCCGACTTTAAGTAAGCTGTGATCTATTACAGTATCAAAACTGACAGTGATCTATCACACTCTCTCATTATCAACATAAGCAAACGTATTATATTTATTTGGCTGAGGACACTGGAGTGTTATACATTAATAAGTTAATTAAACAACACTTATCTTTTATTATCACAAAAAATATCTAATTTCCCATTTGTCGTCGGTATAAAGAGCCTACTGCGCGACGGTAATGGTAATTATGTCTCAGTTTTAACCGTGTGGATTGATATTTTTTCTTTCTGTCACTCCTGCGGCGGACCGCAAGTGTATGAATATGAATCAACTGATACGACTATGTCACGCAGGCTTCCTCGTGGATAATTTTATAACAACTTTTACGTAAGCTAATTAAAGAAAGAAATGAAGTGTAACTAAATATATACGTTTTTTACATTTGATCTCAATTTCTATGAACCTATAGTGCGATCGACAATAATCCATACCGGCATGGACGCGTTGGACATGCGTGGTATAAATAGTAGTTGTTATCTCTGGTCAACTGGATTTATACAATAGTAATATTATATACCCACTTATATGCCTACAAAGCTTTGACGATAATGGCAAGAAAAAATAGAGTCTAGACTCATTTTAAATATAGTAGAAGCGGATACTTAAAGTCTCGTGGGTGACCAATAAGGCAAACGAGTCCATCATCGATCTGGTCGTCAACACCAACAGATTGTGAGTTGGTACCTCAAAAAACATGAAGTATTTGATCAAGTTGGAGGGTCTATAGGGTGAAATAACTCAATTAAGATGTACGGACTAAATCAAGAGTGCAAAGTGAGTACTCACGTGAGGGTCATCCGTATTTCTGAATTTAAAATGAGTAGAGACTATCAATAAATAGTATTTTAGTCGAAATCCAATTAAATTCAAGTTATAAGCAATTATAAGATACCAACGAAGAAGTATCATCTTATTATATAGCAACAGTTGAAGTATTTGATAATGATGAGTAAATTATAAATATTCATTTCTTTATCATATTATAACTTAAATTAATACTCCATAAACGAGCATTATTGTATATGTCATCGTTTTCAAATTAAAAATAAAGCCATATTTTAGAACATTTTTTCAAATATATTTTTGTCTACATTTAGTTCAATTGTTATTTAACATTTCATAGTAAAATATATTCAATAATGAAACTACATTAAAGTTTGAAATTGACTGTTATAATTGTAGAAATTTAAATATGTTACGTTCTAAATTTGTCATGACGTATCTAATAATATCAATGTAAATTCGAATTGATATAAGTTTTGTACTATTCTATTTGAGTCATTTTTTTGCGACCCGGGTTCCGCTTTTCGGCATCTTCAGGCACTGTGCACACACACCAAAAGGCAAACACATACTGAAAACGAATACAATTGACTCTAACTTATACAATAAAGTAGGTAAAAACTTGATCACCTACCTACCTATTAAGTCAAGGATCACAATAAAACAAAATATGTAAAAAACAAATTATGAATTAATAGTTGGAGTGTTTGTGAAAAACCTCTACCTCATCAATAATAATACACTTGATAAGCGTATACAAATCGTCAACACCTAATAATAGATCATTAGTAAAAATATAAATAATAAAAATACTAGACTCAAGAGATGTAAAATCGTCCATTCTGGGAATAATGGTAACGTATTGGGAATTAATGGATAATATCTTTGATATCAGTCTTTAAAAGTTATTAAACAATTAATATTCCTACATGATACCTACTTTTTTTTAAAATAATATTTTTTTATCTCAACGTTTATTTCTCAAGTGATTTTTTACAATTAAAAACCTAATTAATAATTTATAGCTGTTGTTAATTTACTTTTCGATGAATTTTGTATCGGTTAGATTCGACGAAGTGTATTCGATAAATACACCTGTGACCTTTAAACATTTAGACGAATAAGGATTTAAGCCTCAGATGATTTAAATTCGTAGGCAAATCATTCTAAATCCGGGTACACAGGTGTGGAACTTATGTTTGGGAACTTAATCCTACACCGCAATATGGAGTTAACCTTTAAGACGCTGTAATGGGACGGTTAGAGATACTTGCGACAAATGTCTACTAATTTAGTTGTTATAAAATTGTTGTACATTATAAAATAAATAATATGGTAAAACATTTTAGTTTGCTAATTAGATATTTTGTATTTGTGTAGTAACAAACCGCCACATATCTCAGGACTAATATGGAAGGGAAAAATGGCGGGTGAGAAGAGGTGGAATTATTTTGTCAGAATTAAAACTGTTTTATTATGACAGAAAATAAACATTACAAAATTAACAGTAGGTATACGATTCGATTATACAACGCATTTATTATTATATGTGTAGGAGTATATCATGTTAAAGAACATGTCTTATTACTTCTTCTGGAAGATCGATACTAAATCTTAAGCCGCATTTAGACCAAGCGAGCGAATGTTTGTTCTTCCCCCACTCCAGCGAAATTCTTATGCTCGCTCAACAAAAAGCGTTTATGTGAAGAGAAATTTGCTGGAGTGGGTGAAGAAAAATTATTCGCTCGCTTGGTCTAAATGTGGCTTTATACTCTGTTCATTCGGGGAGAATCGTACATCGTATTTTGTGACCGAAAGCTGGTGACATTTTTCTACCTTTCTTTATAACTAGTTTTAGAAATATAATATATTCAATTCAATAATCTGAATGACAGGACAGATTAATAAGATAAAACTATGAAAGTCAGTTATCATACACTAAAACTTCGAAGCTAGATATGGTTAATTACTTTATATTCACACACTTAATTAAACCTTATTACAGCTTTTCCCAAAAAGCAATTTACTTAACAATATTTTTGTGTCCCTACTCTAGGTAAATAGAATTGTGCAGTAGATGAGTTTGCATTGAAATACAACCAATTCGCATTCATCTGGTTAAGCGTCCACATCAGACACAGTGTCTCCAATTGCGTATAATATAGAAGCAGAGTTAAGGTAAACAGGCTCATTGCGCATTCTTATGCGCACTGTCATTTAAATTAGCGTTATCTTGACATGCGCGCGTCGTGCGAAATACGTAAAGTCCATTGATTTCCAGGTATTTCCAATACTGATTCGAAATTAATTCCTTTGGCATTCATAATGCGTGCTGTTTTTTTTGTATTTGTTGCGTTCTTTCCACAATGTGACAGTTTGAGGAAATAAACATTACGGATCTACCTAACAATAACTCTTGGTGTCATCTTCTGTCGAAGATCAACGACCAAATTTGACTATGTCTTTCTTTTATAGAACTGTTATATGCTGGCCTAGTTTCAAGGTAATCGGACATTGCTGGGGGACTTCGAACCCTAAGCGATTTTCAATAAACATTTTCATATAATATTATTAATAATTTAATGTACCTACTTGATGGAATTTGAATTAAAATTCTAATGTATTTAAGTTTTGTATTATTTTACCTAATAATAGATCATTAGTTAACAATAAAAATACTACACTCAAGAGGTGCAAAATCGTCCATTCTGGGAACAATGGTAACGTATTGGGAATTAATGGAGTTAACTGATGAGATATATTATCTATGATATCGCTCCTCAAACGCTATTAATAAAACAATCAATACTCATTAATATTCTTACATGATATATTATGTTCCTACTTTTTTTAAATATCATTTTTTAAATATTAGGTTTTGACGATCTATTATATGCTTATCGAGTGAATTATTATTGATAAGGTAGCGGTTTATTTACAAACACTTCAACTATTCATAATTTTTTTGTTAAGTATATTTTTTTATTATGATCCTTGACTTAATAGGCAGGTGATAAATTTTGCCTTTTGGTGAGTGTACACAGTGCCTGAAAAACGACTCAAATGGAATAGTATAAAACTTAAATCCATTAGAATTTTCATATATTGTTACGGCGTATTTTTCTAGTTTTGTGCATTACTAATTTCAGTGTAAAATATAATATCTGACAGATTATAATAATTAAAACAATATATCAATTACTCAGTGAAGTCACTTGTTTCACAATGATAGTCGGAATTCCTTCCACGTGCAATTCAAGGAAAACTTTATAATTTCAATGACTAACACACTGTTTATTTTCTGATGTGTTTACCCAAGAAGCGGAAGATGTGATGATCTAGTATTATTAACGAGTTATTCCATTTTTGTAAATATTATTATTGCCATTGTTATAACTAGATACTTACCTAGATCATTTTAATAACATTTAAAAGAAGGCCAGTTTCAAAATCCTTGCTGTCAAAACCAATTGTATACAAATCTGGCCATAACCATTATTAAAATTATGTTAACATATTTAAAAAATATATAATATTAACAAGCGCCCGTAATTGACGGGTGGTAGAGTGTCCAGTTCTGGAAACGGATGTTACGGGATCGAATCACACATTAAAATAAATCCGTTTAAAAATCGGAAAACCTCAAAAATACATAGGTACATTAGAAACAATCTTAAAAAAGATCACAGCCGACCCAAAGATCGATCCAACCCACATCCATTGGATTCCGGCCAATGCGCTTTATCAATTCCAGTGTTTATTAAATATCGATAATATTGGTGACCGGCTGCTAAATTTAGGGTAGGTATATTTTATATTAAGTTATTATTAACATTCGAAAATATTGTGAATTATTTGATGAATGACGATAGCTTTAGTTAAATAAATAATATTTAACATTTTTTAATAATGTAGCATTCATAAAAGAACATACAATAATTCAGAATATAACATCCGCTCGGTACAAATATTTTTTTATATACCATCCAAATTTTCGTATATACGTATATACGGTTTCCAAATTACAAATAAAAATATACGAGCAAAGACCAGAAATCTAACCATTACATCGTGAAATCCATGAGTTAAGCAATCACACAGTAAAAGTTTTAAAGTGGGTTTCTTGCTCACTCAATAAACCTACTTTAAAAATAAAAATAAATAATATATAATATAGTACTCTTCGTCAGTTTTACTTTATGCGTCCTAGAAAAAATAGAAAAATAGAGATACTCGGGAACAAGGTCTTATAATATATTTTTGGGTTAAAGGCTATCTTCTGTTGCGGTTCCTGAACTTTTTTTATTTAAAAAAAAAAGTAGGAAATACTGAATATATACAATAAGAACATTAGATATATTAGGTTACTTTGAAATTCGAACGATTGTGCTGATAGCGTACGTATATTTTACTTACGTAGGACTTAGCAATTGTATTGTATCATGAACCTTATAGAATAAAACGAGTATGGTTCATCTTTTTGTACAAGATGGAAACCTAGATATAAAGAGCCTAAAATGATGAAAGTATTCAAAATGTGTATACAAAAGCAATTTCTGTATAATGTAGGAGCTGATCATCAACAAAGACTATATTATAATATTGTCTACCTACTATGATACTAGGGCTTAAAGGAAATCGCAGGAATCTCAAGATAGTCACGATTCGAGGTGCAGGTAATCGACAATGGACACTTTCTTTGCGTTGGGGTTCGACCAAACACGTTTATTTTTATAGCAGTTTACATAAAACCAAATTATAGGTAAAGGTTATGACTTTTTTTTACTTTTTAGCCGAGATTGTGACATGCTCTCTCGACACGAAAACAACAAGCCTCATTTTTGGATCGGCAACTTGTTATCACAGGTGGATGTCAACTAAACTTTTTTTCAGGCACCTGCCTGAAGTTGAAGCGCTTATATTTTTTTTAATAACCATGGCCTTGCTTTTTAGTGCAAGGTGGTTGGGAGGGTTGATTACATTGGTGTGCAGTTAATTCTGTTCTTCCATTTATGTTAAATATTTTGTGTAGTGTTCTTATGTTATTTTGTTGATTAGAAATTCGTAAGGTTTTTGGAAATCAATTTTATGGTTATGCTGCCTACATATGGTTATGCTGTATACATACACTGAGAGTCCAACACTTCTTTTCTAGTATAGGGCAGTCGTTGATGACATGCCACACAGTTTGATATGTGTAGCCGTCACATAGATAAAGGTCATCGTCCCTCAATTTAAATCTTTTTAGGTAGACACGCACTGCTCCGTGGCCTGTTAGTATTTGTATGAGTTTGTGTGATATTTTTATGTTCCTGGCAATAGTGAGGTCAAACATTATGTTTGGGCGTCATTGATCCTGTGGCGGATGATGTGTATCTTTTGTTCCATAGCTTTATTGTGTCTTCGTTTAGTTTTTGTTTTGCGTAATACATGGGAAAGTGTGTGTAGGTTGAAGGTCTTTTATCTGTTGTGGTTTATTTAGCGTTTTTATCAGCTTCCTCGTTCTCAGCTAATCCTGTGTAACTTCTTATCCAGAAAAATCTGGTGCGCTTATGTTAGGTACTGGTTTTGTAATGAGAAAATTGTTAAAAACGCGTCAATTTTAAATAAAATAGAACTGGTTCTGTTTTGGTTATTCACTTAAATAAAATTTACTATAATTCATCAATTCACATGTACTATCGATATATTATTTCAATGGTAACACTACTTTGCTTGTAGAATTCTTTAGACACGCTGTTCATTGAAGAAACAGAAACTTTAAAAGTAAAATTTTAAGAGTTATCTAGGCTTTAAAAAGAGAAAAATTAAGAATAAAAAAGAGACGGTTGAGTCTCTTTTTTTCTAGTCTAGTTGATTGAATACAATACTCTGACATAATAATGTCACAATGTTTTCAATATTATCATAAGATTACATATATCATAATATCCTTTTAAAATATTACCAAAGTTGTGGAATTACTGAGAATTCAGAGTAAAAACGTGCTGCTTTCTAAGCAAAAACTCTTTTCCTTGAGAGCGAATATGTTTCAAAATGGAAATCTATGCTGAGTACATACAATAAACAAGATTATACTGTATAAGTTATTTCGTTCCTTTTGCGCAAGCAAAAAAACAGCTTCTCTTACGTCTTACGTGATCGTGAGTGCTCAAACTAGTGTCTTAGGGTATCAAAAAATGTCAAAACGATAAAAGGGTACAATGATGTATGAATACTTATAAATAAATAATAATTATAAAAAATCATAATGTTATAATAAAAGATCTATTAAGTATTATTATAAAATATAAATAATTAATAACTGTAAATCTGGAAATTCAAGCAACATTGATGCTTTTCGAGGTATCCAATAGGTAACCAGATTCAATAGTTTATTATATATTATTCACTTCAGATCATGTGTATCTCAAGTCCAATTTTATCGAAAATGAATTAAGTACAGATTGTGTAGCGAAATTGTGATATCTTTCAGCAGCGACATACCAAGGTGTTTTATTACCCGGGGTAATAACGGAAAATGTACTCCTTGCGTAATACAAAACTTGTAGGTACATATATATAATTACTATCAATCTGTAAATAGGTACTCAGTTCGATGGTATCTGGCTACCATTAGCTAAAAATAGATTGATCAACATACACACATACGATAAAACGTTACTTTTTAGGTGTGTTCCTCCATAAGTTGGTAATTTTTGGATGAAATTTGTCGTTCACTTTTCAATCTTGCACTTCAACAAAACCACTATTGCGCCCTCATATACCTCTGTCTTTCAGAGCCAATTCATAGTTTGTTTTTATTATATATCATAGTTTATTCAAAGCAGCGCATATATTCTATACACAAGACTGCTTTCACTCTCTACGGCAGCTATCTAGGGTAGGTTTGTACCGAAGTATTAGCACTTATTGTAATAATTACAATAAGTTAGTCATCTAAATAATCAAAACTTTCTATCGTGCTCTCAAATCTACCACAACCAAAAGAGGTGCTGTTAAAACATAGCGCGTATTGTAACAATTACAACTAACTTATTGTAAGTGTTACAATAAGTGCTAATACTTTGATACCAATCTATCCTAGATAGCTGCCGTAGCGGCCGAAAGCAGTCTTGTGTATAGAATAGATGCGCAAAAACTCGAAATTCTTAAAACGAACTATTTTTAATTAATTTAACGGGTATTTATGTGGTTGAACTCCATTAAGAATGATTTTGAAACAAAGATATTTTGTTAATTCTACTTTATCTATGTTGACAGCTGTTTCGGGCTATGAACAGATAGACTAGGACTACACCACTGTTATAACAGAGAAAGCAAACATATTAACTTATATACTCTCTCACTGTATCACAACCATCCGAGATTGGAATAAGGTTGTCAAATTATCCAACTTTAGTTATAATCGACTATTTCAAAGATGGATACATACCCCGAAATAGCTATCAACATAAATAACTCAGATAAAGTAAGTAAGATTAATAAAAAAACTCTGTTTCAAAACAATCGAAGGAATTATGAATGGTATAAAAAGTGATACACCTTAAATATCTAAAATCAATTTTAATGTAAATTCAAATTACACCAAGTGCCCTCGGTTGATAATATTAATTTGTTAAATGTCTTAGTGTTATTTTATTTCCGAATATTTCATTATAAGAATACAAGTTGTACTGAAACAATTAAAATGTAACAAAAATAATATAAATATCTTCCCACGAGCTGGTTTGCTAGCGAATTACGCCCACATTACACGGAGTGATAGCAATCTTTTTTAAGTACGCCAACAGTCTTAAAAATCAACAACTTTGTACATGTAAGACGGACTGTCAACCCATGGTATTAGATCCCTTATAGTAAGATTTTAAATGCCTATCAAATAGGTATTTAAAAAATCTTATATACACAATTATCAATAATATGTTAGGTACTAAAACATATAAGTAATACATGTAAGTATACGCTTATTGATAAAACTTTGTGTAGAAACCGCACAATTATGTATTTATTAATTGTTGTTAATTAATAATAATGACTGAGGATACGTTATTCAGTAGTTTTTATTCTAATAGATTTGAGTTTTGTACTGAATATATTAACAGTGGGTACCTATTTATTTTTTACGACTCTTAAAATCTACAACACTTTAGTTTTTATGTTTGTTTCTTTACGTAGTAATACGGTTTTCACATTCTTTCAGTATATAATATATTACTTTGTTATATAAAAGATAATTAACTGTATTACATCAGAGTCATTTGCCATTAGTGAGTGCGCATAATGCCTGAAGATGCTGAAAGGTGAAACCCGAGTAGCAAAAAAATACTCAAATTGATTGGTACAAAGGACAAACCAATTAGGTATTATTAATATGGTAATATTTTGCAGCCTCAGTTGTTTCTTTAGTATTAACGAAGAAACCATTGAAATATAAAGTTTATGGAATATATTTAGCTAGGTATTATCATATATATTTAAATTGTATACCACTATATAATCATGCTATAACTACGGACATCTCATCTATCATATTATACAATATGGCTCAATTTCTAATTTTAAAATAACGACATTTATTCTCACTCTCTCAGTGTATTAATATATTATTGTTATGTGACAAAATGTATGGCATTATAGTGACATATTGACGGCCCCGAGAAATAGCGTTATAAGCCTAAAAATGTTTTCAATTTTATTAGCTTTCTATAATATTAAATTGTGTGTGCGTGCCCTGTAAAAATTTCAGGTCTCTAGCATAAAATTGACGAAGTTAGGTTTCTGACAATGGTGTTATATATCTACATATTATAGCATCGACAATATCGACATAATTAATGTTCACAGATATATCCGAAAAGTATAGTCATAATCTCGATTAAAAAAGTGCACTGCGTTCTATGCTATGACATTAATATGGACGAATCATCTGGAAAAGAAAATGACACTCACTTTATTATCGGGTCTGCCGAATGGCATAAGCTGTTCTAACGCCATTACAATAAAGGTGATATTGCTATAAATTCCTGATGCTTTTTGTTGGGTCTGCCGAATGGTTATTACGGTATGTTACAAATAAGATAATCATAATACTTGCGATAATATTCTTTTACGGATATCCAATTATACGGCTTGGTTTATATTGACGTATCACATTAGCTTTGAAAAACATATTGGTTTATCTTCGAATATAATAATATAATATGTATTTGCGATAAGTGCAATATAATAAGTATATCTTTCTTAAAAATTCTACGGATATTTCAAATATATTTCTAAAATACACAAAAATTCTAAATTATCGATATGGTAAATAGCGCAATACAGCACCTGAGGCTACAGGGGTTCTTCTATAAACTTTATGGAAAGCTCAAGGCGTCTTCGCGCCCTTAAGGCATCGAGGATATTGGGTTTAAATTGTTCGCGGAGCTCTGCATTCCGTACGGAAACGCTACCTTTGGCTTCCTTTACCGATCCAAGTATTCTTCGGGAAATTATGTTTTCAAATACTTAGATAGCCTTCTCATGTTTCTACGTTCGGCTCCAAGTTTCACAACTATACCGAGCGATTAGTAAACATTAAAATTTTGGAAGTGTTTTTCATAAACAAATGTTTACAAACATTTGTTTAACACTTCTCTTGTCAAAATATGCATCTTTTGTTTGCTGGTAGTTGGTGGTAATTAAAAAAAACGCTTAAATAATATGTATTACTTAGTATTTATCACATAGTTTTGCTCATTTGGCGAGCTTTATTAAGTTTTAGTTCAGTAGTTTACGTTTGACTTTATAAATGCTATAATATTATTGACAATTCTGTGTGGTATTCAAAACAATCTCATCCCTTGTAATCAATTATTATGATAACTTGCCATTTTATCTACAAACTCATTCCCAAATAACATTATTTTATGTTACTCTTTTCTACCCCTACCGAATTATATTAATTCGAAAATATTAGTTCAAAGAATTTTATAGAACCTGTATTCGAACAGATAATAACAATTTTAAATAACGCCTTTGTCTTACGAAGTATTTAATATAACACATATTTATATAAAAAAAACTTTAATGTTATAAATACACAATTGTTGACAACTACTGACTGTTGTGGACAAGTCGTAGTGTCTAATCGCGTGACAGAAGCTTTAAGACTACCGGTTTTATTTTTTTCTTATATTTTAAATAACAAGGAAAGTGCGCGAACAAAAGCTCGACACTTTTTTTCACAATTTTTCGCAAAAAAATATAATATATATAAGTAGGTATGTACATGTTTACTTACTTTGAAACATTATTTTTATTTACTATTATTTCTCAAAGGAAAGTCGTGATAGTTGAATGAAAAAAAATAATAACACAATTTTATTATGTTAGTTTTTTTATTCTAAGTTACTTTTCCACATGTTATACAATTCCTAGAAAGGATTCGTTTTAAGACACTATCTCAGTGCCTTGTATACTTACAGTGAATATTATACTAAAATTAAAATATTATATAAGTAGGTAGGTACTATTATAAAACTGTTTTTTTTACCACTATGTTTCAATCAATGTTTATACAGACGCATTGAGTAAAAAAGAATATGACTAAACAAATTTATAATATGTATTACATATTGTGACAATACTAAAGATTGATTAGAAATTTGAAGAATTTTATGATAATAACATTCTATAACGATTTTTTAATATTGTAAGTTTGCCATTGAATTATAAATTCGTCCACCAGGATGTTTATCTCAAACACTCTCTTTATACAATCGTTCACGCTACACCTCTATATTCATAGATCTATTAATTTGTATTTTAAAATTATATAATATAAAGGTTATATTATGATATAAATATGTACCTACATACTCTATGTTATTACTACTTAGTAACACGTAACTCAAATGTATTTTATGTATAAATAAATCATTGACATAATCGTCTAAAATAAATACATTCGATTAAGTAACCGGATAATGTGGTGGACATATTAAAGTTTGGTAACCTACATATCGATATTACCATATTACTATGTATATGTGCAGATTAACCACGTATAAATTTTATACAACTGTTTAAAAATGAACATTTCTGTTCATATTATTGCTCAAATATAATGAATACAATCTTGTGTCACTGTAAAATTTATTTGTATATATGTATATTAATGGACTGGACATGTCACTCGAGTGGACAACTGCTGCACAAATACTGTTACACAGTGGTACCCAAGGGGCACTAAACGACTACAGGGTTCCCAAAAACCCGCTGGATAGACGAACTCATAAAGTTCGGTGCATGCACGTGGCAGCGAAGAACTACGGATCGAGAAAGCTGGAGTAAGCTAGGAAAGGCCTTCGTCTAGCAGTGGATCAAGTCCGGCTGATGATGGTATATATATTAATTATTTTATTATAGTAGCATAATAATTAAATTATGTATTACAAAAAAAATCATTAAAAAAAATATTAAAAAATGTTAGATGGAGTGGAACTCAAACTCACACCTTTCACTGTCCGGGTGAGTTATTTTATCCTTTGGCTTATTGATTCACATATTAGATATCACAATATTAGAATCAATTATAATAACCACGCTACGGAGGTATATTACATAGTTTTATAAATAAAGCAAGATAAAATATATGACTAACGTGATTTTTTTAATTATAATTTTTTAATTTTAAATTTATTTATGACGTCTTGCACTAATTAATATTTTTTTAGTAATATTAAAAATACATGATACTATTAGAGAATTATGTATCCACTCTGCAGGGCAGGCCACGTCCTAAGAATGGATGATACCTAACCACTCAAGGGGTAGGTACCAATTCAATATACCGGAAGAATAATTATTATAATAATTGTCAATATATATAAAATTAAAAATCTGAATAAAAACCATCGATACATCGAAGTCATGTTCATTTTTCTTGATTATTAGGTAAATAATTTATATTCAAATAAGCTAGTAATTAAAATCACATATTATTTTATATCTTCATCTCACCCTTGAGGCTGAAATCGCCCACGATGGAGCATTCTTTATGTCTTATGATCCATTTCAACGACAGAGAGGAAACTTGCAAGCCAAAGTAAGTAATTATATTTAAATATACGGTAATAGGACTTTAAGCATTTACTATTTCCAAATAAATTAAAGTGCTTGGGCACATTTAATGGGAGATAATTTTATGATCATTTCAACTACCAATAAATCGTAAGCTTAATACAGTGTTTGTAAAATGTATTCCATTTATAAACGTTAACACATCCGTGAAATAAAATTTGCTCGATTCGAATAGTTAGTTAAACTCTATGTAGTATCTTGTTATCATTTAACACGGATATCTTTAATAATCCGGTTTATGTCTTATTTCGAAGATTACGACATATTATTATCAGAGGTGATTTCAAGTTATGTATGTTCAATATACTTATGGAATGTTACATTCTCAAAATCTTGTGAATTATTCATTGAATAAAAAAAAATGATTTATTAAAAAATTGTAAGCAAGTGCAAGTAGACGTTTTACTAAATATTTGGCTAGAACCGGGCGTCGGTTAGTAATTAAGGTGATTAAAATATTCCTTGATTTAATACACAAAAACCGATAGTCAATAATAACGTAATTTGATGAGCATTTCATGTGTGACCCACTAGTTTAAATTGTCGCAATTAGACAGGACACTCGTAGCATAATTATTAGTTAATGCAACAGTTGTCGCGATACCAGTGGTTATACGGGTTCAAATCCCATTGAGCTTCGTGTTTTCTTTTAATATGAATTTTTCTAGTGCTTACATGTTACCTATTGAATAAATACTATATAAATCTGTTGCTTATTGTTGACAGTTTGCGATAACATTATGTTTTATTATTTCGTATAAATAATATTATCTGAGATATTTTCAAGTTATGTATGTTCAATATATTATGGAATGTTACATTTTCAAAATCTTGTGAATTATTCATTGATTAAAAGAAAATAGTTTATTACGGTTTGGTTAGTTAGGGTCTAATCGAATTTTAAAAAACCATCTGCAATTTGTATTCTTAGTTCAATGAAAACAAATAAGTATGACTGACAAAGTGTGAATTATTTTTCTCGGATCTCACAGCATACTGATAGGTACTATTATGGTTTGGTCTAGGTAAAGCTTAATTGAATTTTAAAAACTAACCAATATCATCTTTAAGTTTGTATTATTAATTGAATGATGAAAAAAACTATGACTGAAAAAAAGTTTATTGTGCACTTTTTACGTTAAATCTCTACAGTCTACCTCCACTCTTCACCACTGATACCAATAAGATCAATAAGATGATTGACATGATGCAAAATACCACAGAATGTGATACTTAATATTTTTGCTATTATAGAATGTATTTTGTATGTAAAGTATCATTTCTGAAATGGTATTCTCAAAAGTTATTTCCACGTTTTTCTTAGCTCGTATTCTTGTTTGTCCGGTGGTTGTTTATCCAGTACAAATCTTGCAATCGATTTTTAACTAGCTTCCCGACTAGCTAGACATTTAAAACTTTTAGAATATATCATAACACGATGCAAATGCATTCTTTTAATACTTTTAGCCATCTTTAAGTAGAATTGAATTCATTTTCAGTTAATTCTGTTTTGTATGAAAAGTTATTTCGGAAGAAATCCGTTATCCAATCCACTATTATTGGTTGTTATGGGTCTGGGGTCCTAGCAACTAAATTATTAATAAATACTTGCGTCACTATGGAAATCAATATGAAATGTCTAAATGACATTTCAGTATTATTTCTATCAAGTAAATTTTTTTTTGATCGTTTAAGCTAGTCAAGTCAAGTATATTATATGATTCAACAGAAAATTTAAAAACGTTGAAGGTATATAAAAAGTTCTTTTTATCATGTAATTATTTACTATTATATCATTTATTTTGTATGTAAAGTAATTTCTGAAAGGGTATTCTTAAAAGTTATTTATATATATATATACATTTAGCTTTTATGAATGTATACTTTTATTAGAAATTCTACCTTTTATAAAGTAATAAGACATACTTATGGACTTGCCAACGTTTTTATTTCTAGAGCTCTCAATTTAAGAAATCAAACGTCTTATTATTCGGTTCGCTGAAAGCTGCATTAAATTTTACTGCAGTGTACACCAACACAAATATAATAATACCAGCTATTTTCAAATAGCAAAGCTTCCGTGCAAGCCATAGTTTGGATGAGGTAAACACTGGCGGAGAAATTTCAGACCAAATAGCTTTTACGCGAATTTTCTATGCAACATGCATTTGCGAATGCTACCGATAGAACTTTTATTGCGTAGAAAAGAGCGAGACGGTAAATACATGAACGAAAGAACAATAAAAGAAAGACAATTTTATTCAGATTGTGATGCACATCGTTTTGTAGTTCTTCTGTTTTTGTTCGGATCGTATTATTTTATTTGATTTGAATGATAATGTTTCATACAATTATACTTACAAAACACACCGTTCCAAAAGGAGATTTATAGTATAACAATATACCATAATAATATAACGGATAGTGATATTAATTAACTTTATAAATGCCGAAATCTTCTATCAAAAATCCTATAATCGACAGAGTTTGCACATGCTTTCTTTTTCAAGTATATGCGGAACGTTTTTTAGTCATCTTTACATGATTTAAGAATATATTCCTCCGACGCCATCACAAAAAAAAATTAACGTGCTCACACCTATCTGTCAGTCTCCGATTGGCGACGACTGCGAAATTTCGTTCCACCTACTGTTGAAAGTTAGTTGCCGTTTCACTTATGTATGCTCTTAATAATTGCGTAAACATGTAAAACATATGTCATCCCTAATAATGACAAAGTACCAGTGACATATTGTTAATTATTACAATATAAACTTTCACCCATGTTTCTGTTACTTATTCTATATTACGATATTTTATATATTACGCATGTAAAGCCAAATAAACCTTATATTCAATTTTTCAGAATCCATGGTTCAAATTAAAATCAAAACAAACCCTCCATGTCACTAGATACATTACACCATATGGCGGCGCGACAGTTTCTCAATAATACTAAGCACGCTTTTAAATTACACCAGTAAACTTTAAGTGATTCTCTTATTAATTATACCTATTATGTCAGGCATGTCCAATTTCATGAATGCTGTGATATATTTTATCAAGTATCGAAACTGGAAGTTATCGACCATACTCTCCAATAATTATCATTCTTCCACGTGAACAAACGTATTATATTTGGCTGACAATAATTAAACAATAATAGCTACTTGTCTTTCACCATGGCAAAAAATTATTCCCGTTATGGTCTTCTTTTGGGCACTCATTGTGAATGTTACTATTATTAATATACAAAAAATGTATTGCGCGACGTTAAAGAAAAGCTACACCCCCGCTTAAAGCGAAGGAATTTACATCTTTTCTTTCTTTCACTCATGCAGCATACTGTGAGTAATGCAATATGAATTAAGTTTAACGACGAGGTTACGCAAGTTTCGTCATGGTTAGGAGGTGAAATAAGAATAGCGAATGCTTACCTTTCAAAATCTCAATAAAATCATAATTGTATTACAACTGAAGGTGCATAAACAATTTTTGCATATTTACGACCAAATTGCTATGTTGCAATTGACTTAAATGTCTTAAATCCATCCCGCGATCGACGCATTATACCTACATGCTTGCAATATGTATTGCAATAAATTCTTTTTCTGATATGATACCTAATTCTGAGGCAAATATTGGCCGCCTTATTGTGTTCGGTTTTATAATCTTCTCCTCCAATTGATACCAATAGGTTCTACCGCACTTCCTTCTAGTTCAGTATTACTTGACCGCCCCATTGCAAGAGTTTTATTTTGATAAATCTGACGACGTCAGGCTCATCAAAATACACATTGTTAGTTTTGGGAAATAATTGTTTTTAGACACTAAAAATATAATGTGAAAATTCGAGCCAGCTCCAGGATTCGGTCTTACGAAATACGGCTTTGGAAACCGACAATATGTATTTTAACATATATAATCATAATATCGTTATAATATATAATAATGTGTTTTATACAATAATAAAAATTACTATTAAAAAAATCTATAGTTGCGTAGTGGCAGAGCGCCATCTCTGAATCCATGGGTGCGAATTCGATACGTTTAGCAAAACTACATAGGTAATTTGAATTCAATTTAAAAAAAGTCTTATTATTTGTAAACATAAGTCTGTTAATACAACGTTTACTATATGGTGGCCCAAATGCTCCGCTTATGAGCGAAAATGGAAAATTATTATACATTTAAATAATGCTTAAAATTGTCCTCAGATAAGTTCTTAAAATCAACTTGAAAATTCCGACATAGTAAATCTAAATTAAACACAGTAAAAATATGTCTATATAAACGCATTTTTATATAAATAACTTATCTTGAGTATTATATAAGTATTTAATATTCGAATAATTACGTTACCTACCTCGGTCAAATTATGTACCTACCTATATGATCATAAACCATTATTTCATTCTTATCAACTAATAGTGACAAAATAGCTGATATTCACGTAATTTCAATCGACCAAATAAGTGAATATTATATACCTACTCTATGACGCAAGATAACATAAAAAAAAGCGATAATTATTATATTTAATTGTTTTTAGATGTGTTTCATCTCAATAGTAAGGCGTCTGAGCACAATGGTGCGTGAAATGAGGAAGCTTCAAAGTCTTTCAAATGGAATAATAATTGTTTTTATTGTATAACAATATTTTAATTGGATTACCACAAAGTGAATAATTTTCAGAATTTTATTGTTGTAGCGTCAAACAATTAATGTATTTGCGAAAATGTTATATTAAATTCCAATTGATGAAAGTTTTAAGTATACAATTCCATAATATGTTTTATACATTTTTCCATACCAAGGATTCATTATCATTCAAATTCAAATAGTTATCCTAACGACATGTTCAATACCTCCCATCCGGGCACTCAAGCACTGCAGAAAATTAACCTTTTTTTTTGTTTTTAGTGTACCGATTCGATTAATTTTTCATAATATATATACGTACTGATTTTATTGTACATTTTTTTTTTTTAATATAATGATACTTTGTATTTTGTAAAAAGTATATTATATTTTACCTGTCTAATATTTTCACTAATATATTAATACCCACGATGGCCGCGTGGCTTAAGCGCTGGCCTCTCGTGTCGAGGGTCACAGGTTCAAATTTTGGATCTGGCAAGTATACATATTGTTTTTCAATTTGTGTATGAGTCAGAGTATGGACCTAATAGGTTGAGCAAGTGGGCTGACATCCATTTCTCGTAAAAACAAAAATCTGTTAATACAAACTTCTACTCTGTGGAGGCCCATATTATGATCCTATTAGAATCGGACATGGTCGAAAGAAAGAAGAATGTTTTATTATTTTTACATTTATTTTTTAGGTGTTTACCAATCAATAAATAAATATGAATCGATTCTAGTTTTACCTTTCGGCATCAGAGCACAAGTACAATGTTTTAATTTAATTTATGTAAGTAAAATTGTACGACAGGTGTAAAGTGAATTTGCAAGATTTAGAAAGGAAAGGATAATGTCCTAATAAGCAAATCGCTTCGGATATTGTTAAATTCCACTTTCGTGTATGAGTTTAAATAAGGGTTATTTTAAAAAAATCTTTAAAAAGGTTTACTTAGTTCATTCGACATACTTCCGTGTACTCTATAATTATTTGTATTTATTCTTTTTATGGGTACTATTTTTCTAATACTGATTCCATTTTTGACTTTGAATGTTGGCATAACAAACCGATGACGTCGAAGTGTTTCAATATTTGAACGTTATGTACCTACTTAACTGATTTTTCGTTAGTATCATAATATAAATTATATCATTCATTTATTATTGAATAACAGCCGCTTCATTTACGTCAAACTACACGCATATAATATTATAATCTATTTGCCTGATAAAAATTGATATTTTTTTGTGTTTTTCAGATATGTAAAACAGCCGTTGATGAGAGGCGGAAAGCGAGGCGTTTGGAAATGTAGGTTACAGTGTTCACTGTTGCGGCGAAGCCTTACGAGAAGCGACAGTGTCATTCGCGTTGGGCAGTCCGCGAGACGTCTAGGAAAAGCGACGTCGGCTGGCGTCTCGTTCAAATTGGCGCCCCATCACGCCGGCGCCGGCGAGCAACAGGCTGCCGAATCGATACCCGCCGGACCCGACGCCGTGACGTCAGTGTAAAAGCCTACTTACCTACCCCGAACCTCCCCCCACCCCCGGAATTTCTCACTCGTCTGCGGACGCCAAGTGAGGCCGTGACGTCTTTGGGGGAAATTGCGCCGAATTTTCGTTCCGTGTAGAGGTTTTCCTCCTGGCATTGAAATTGTGCGCACATTGATGGAAATTCTCCGCATGAGAACATTGCCATATAAGTACAGTAACAGTATGCTTGTAAAAGTCGTAGACTAGTACTATTTACAGCATTAAACTATTGATACCAATTTAAATTCAAAGTAATTTTTATTAATTTTTATTGAAAAAATGATAATATTGAATTCAACCATCTATCGCATTTCGGCTATCACACGATTATTCAAAACTTACAAAAAGAAAGTAAATCTTTGTAAAATTGGATCAAAAAATATTATCTTTATAATCCAAGACTGAATAATGATAGTAGGTACCTAAATTGGTAGATGTGGATTCAAATCCCACTCTTCCAAGATCTGTTGTAGGATTTTAAAATGTACTATATTTCAAAGATCACGCTTCTCTCCAGGCTGTTCGGATCTTTTTTCATCACGTCACCTAATTTGTAGTTGGCTGAGAGACGTTCGTTGAAGTCAAGAGAAGATAAGAGTGATCTTTGGTCGCGTCAAAAAGAGGAGGTTGTGACGGTATACGTATTGCAGATGGAACGACACCATCAAGAAAGCAACTGACTCAACAATAATTGAAACGATGACTGATATCAATATAATATAATATTATCACTTATATAACATGTAACTAGGTACCAAGTAAATACCGACACAATTAACTACCTGCAGTAGATTATTCAAATTATTATGGCATAATACAAAAAATATTAGTTAAATTACCTACTTAGCAGGATAGTCAAATAATTATTCTAAAATCAAATACCTGTCTAAATTACCGTTAACCAGCGCCTTAGACGTCTAATTATCATACCCTTATCGGTTAGCATTATATTTTTCATACGAGGAATATTTTCATTATGGTTGTTCCTGGTTTCATACCTATTATTTTTCACACATGCGTCAATTTTATATGTAGTCATTTATTTAAGCACAGTTTTCCTTTTAACCTGGTGCACATTATAACCTAAAATGTGTTTATTATTCTGAACATTCTCCCAACTGAGATATTTTTAGATTTAATAAAGTATGTTTATCTACCCGCTGAAACCCAGTTCAGACTATTTTTGGCTTTTCATATTATTCTCTTTGACTTTTGGCGAGGGCGGATCGACAACTTTTAGTATGATAAATAATTCATAATAATAGTACGCCTACATACTTTATATAATATACAGTTTTATAAATTAAATTATTTTCTATTCGATTTTGAATATTACGAAAAGGGTATTTAAAAACTTCAGAAATATATTATATTAGCAATAATTCGCATACGTCATAAACAGATGAATAGCGTAATAAACTAAAGCCTCACTTGGACAGTGAATTACGGGTACTGAGATCGAATCCTACTCGGTCAAACATTTTCTAGTAGATATTATGTTTTTAGGTAGATATTTCAAAATTATGTAGTCATACCCTAATGGTACTTCACGGTAAACAGTATAAAAGTTGACATGATTTCGATTCAAGAAGGAGTGGTAGGGAATTGACGATTGGATCCGACCAAACACATTTATTTTCATACTAATTTACACAGTCGATATGATAGTTTTACATCATTATGGCATTGATTTTTAACTTATTGAAAGGGGCTCGAGATTACAAATTTATCCTTAAAAATAATCCCGGGGAAGTTACATTTTGAATCGGATACTTTCTTAAACTGTCAAAGGATAATGATATCCTAGTAGGTATAAATGCTGAAAGTGGTTGTGTCGGCCACTGCTGGCCGCATTCTATGGGTCGCGAATTTTAAACAAAATTAAAATAGGCGTTGATTTGGTTAATTAGCCATACATGTAATAATAGATAAGTTCTCATGTTTTACTGATGTATTATTAAGCTAGCAAACGTAAGTATATGATATGTATATTTATTATATTTTAAAACACATATCTATCATAGAACCACATTTATATATTATAAATTTGATATTATTGACAAATAGAGCACGACGACCGTAACATATATTCAGATTCCAAATAGAGTAAATCATCTAAGCGTGTTTACTTATTCTGAACTATTTGTTGGGGCGATACGGGTATCTCAAAACCGTCAGCTATTCAGACGGCGGAATGCATGGATCGCTGGAGAGATATACAATAACATCATACGGCTGAAAAATCTTACAGAGTTCTATTTGGACTTACAATCCACTGGTTGTCGGGTACAGATATGTTCTGAAGTTAGTTCTCGTATGTATTAAGACAATTATACGGTTATAAATTAAACAGCACTCTGTATAATGTATTCAAATATAAGACAATATTGATGTATAAATTGATGTCGATATGTAACATAATTTATGTATATCATTTCACGACATGTTAGAGCAGTGACATACAGGAATAGTTGCCAGCTCAAATTCGGAGTCTGGCAGAATAAGGACCAAACGGATTGAAAAAATAGCTTTCAACGTTTGTTAAGATAATTGCCATTTTGAGAAAACTAAGCGAAAATGGTAAATTATCTTTTTAACATAATATTATTATGTTTGGGAGGTATGTTGTTTATAATCTAGGAAATTAAATAATATATTAAATTTTACTTAAGAAAATCGGGTAGCATAAAAGGAATGCTAAGTCTAAAAAAAAACAATTACTTTGAAATATTTTTATTGTGATTTTTAAACGAAATTGTTTACGTGTTTTGTTTTTTTAATTTAATCAGGAATTTCTTATGACTGAATAAAAGGATTCGTTTCAACTTTCTCTCGATTGAAAAATAACTCGAAACTTTATTTATGTATATATAGTGATAATAAATGTACACATATATTATAATCAAAAAATACCCCATGAATACACATAAAAAGCTACTATAGAGCCTTTGTGACGTAATACTCAGAAATATGTGACGCACTTTGGAGAACAGCTTTTCTCGCTACATTTCGCCTCCTAACGGAGCGTAGAATAATCCTTAACGATATTTCGTTATCTTTCAATACCAAAGACTTTCAAGACGTCATACGTTTATTAGTTAAGCTTTCGAGTGGGTGATTTTTTTATCAATGACAATACTTCATTAAAAGATAATGTAGTAAACAATCAATGATTGGTACATATTATCAGGAAAACCCCCCAATAAACTATTTTTGTTACTATCACCTTCGAAGTCGAATCAAGGTATTGAATATTAAATTGATAAATTTTAGTATCAAGTTATTTTATTTATTAATTTAGAAAATAGGCATAACGGATATTAACCATAACCATTCATCTGAGAGCTCTTGGTTCGATACATGGTAAGGTCACAATATATTTTTTATGTAATTTTCTCAAGTCCTGATTGTTTGTGATTATTACACGTATATTAGTATACTACTGTTTCACTACGCTACTGGTATAAGGCATCATAGGATGTTGTAGTGCTAAAAAGAATATTATATACGTGATAAACTATAATAACAAATATATGATTATAAATACTAACTATGAAAAACATAAAAATACTTTGTTACTGACAATAAAGAAATATAAAATAAAAAAAATCAGGATAAAAATTAAGTTATTATTGTAATAATATAAATTGAATATTGTTGTTTTTATTTAATAAAACGCAATTTTTTTTATTTTTTTTATAGTACTTATTCCACTTTTAATTAATATATTAGGACCGGTTTCGTCCGCTTCAGTTGGACATTTTCGACAATACAATGCAGTTCCACCATGAATTGACAGTTAACAAAATAAAGGAAATTAAATTGAATATATTTAACACGTCCAAAAACATTTATTATTGGTTAAAAAAACCTTCATGATGCCATTAAATGGATCAATTACACGATATACATATAGTATCATGAAATATCACATCAGTCATGCAACGGGATAACATGTCCACTGCAAACTTTCGAGTTAATTTTGTTAGGAAAATTAAAATTAATACTTGCCAGAATATACTAATTGAAAATGAACCTACAAAGAAGTAAAAAGAAATGCTTTAAAATAACAATCACTGTTCGGGTGGGCAGGGATTGCATTGATAGCATAATCAGATGAAAACGTGTTGGAAAATTCTTTTGATTATCATTATCCTAAGGAAAGAATCCGTATTTCTTAAAGCTGAAAAATCAATGAAACCTATTAATTATAGACTCAATCTAACAACAATATGTGGACAGACCTGTGATTATAATAATATAATATATATTTTAATCTGTATGTTAATATATAAATACTCTCGATTCAGCGAAATAATACTTGATGTTAACGAAATCCAATTTCTTATTTTTATACTAAAACCGATCTTTGTGGAAAATAAGAAAAAAATATATTATGTATATAAAATTAAAAACTGCAGTAATTATTGTTTGTATGGTAAAATACGCATATTTATTGGCACAGGAAAATTTCATGTTCGCACATTTGTTATTTGATTCGATATTTTTGTTGTTATTATACCAGCATTTTTTTATCGTCTACGTATTACAATATAATATAACATGTATTTATATTTTAATATTGTAAATGATAAAGTCGATAGCTTAAAATATTTAATATGACCTATGTGATACTGTGTATTTATTTTGTACCAAGACATACTATTATTCTCCAAAGACACCAAAACGTTACGTAGGTACATTATTATATAATGTATTCTTTGGAAGGTATTAAATGATAATAAAAACGCAAGATAATAAATATTCAACAAATCCTATATCAAAAATATTTTTTAAAATGTGAGAAATTTTATCATAATATAGGTATTATACGAGTACCTATATAATATTATTGGGTATTAGAGTATTTCTATAATCCTCTTGTTTGAAATCACTTTAAATTTAATTCAAAGAGATTTTCAATATAATTTAATACTTTGAAAGCCTTTGTTTATATAGGATTGTAGTTTTCAATGCGTAAACAAAACTACCTTTTGAATATGATTTTATAACATTCAAAAACTCTATCCATAAGCCAATAGTTTTGCTTTATATAAAACAATAGATTAAATATAAATAATTACAAGAAAAAAAGAACTTTTTATATACAACGTTTTTATTATGCTCAATATGCTCAAACTTGTACTTGATATGAAGTAAATGAAAAACAAACAAACAAACAAATATAGAATACTGAAATGTCATTTTGACATTTCATTTTGATTTCCATAGTAACGCACGTATATATTAATAATTTAGTTACTAGGACCACCCCCATAGCAACCAATAATAGTCTTTTACTTTTTACGGATTTTTCTGAAATAACTTTCCATACAAAACAGAATTAACTGAAAATGAATTCAATTCTGCTTACAGATGGCTAAAAGTATTAAAAGAATGCATTGGTATCGTGTTCTGATATATTCTAAAAGTTTCAAATGTCTCTAGTCGGGAATTTAGTTAAAAATCGATTGCAAGATTTATACTGGACAAACAACCACCGGACAAACAAGAATACGAGATAATTAAAACGTTGTAAAAATACTTAAATTATAAGTCATTTTTTTTAAATTTTAAACAAAAATTTACTGCCGTTTTCAGAAAGCATTAATAAATTATTCATTTTACCTCTAATGCTAGAAATACATTACAATCACGTCACGTGAGTTTACAAGCTAGAACCACCAAAATATTCGATAATAAAAAAAGAAAGCCTCTCCTCACATCGATGGTGAAGAGACGATGTTGAACCTGGCTTGGTCACATACTATGGATGCTATTAATTAATTTTGAATGCTAAATTTAATTATGTAGAATAAGTACCTACTACAAATTATGTTTATATCAATTCATTTTTTAAACCATGTTTGATCCTATGATGATCATAATATGGACATCCACAGAGAAGAGGCTGTCTTAATAGATTTAGAGATTAGAGAAAAGTACCCGACGCGGCAACCGCTCGGTTATCGTGGGCGTACTATTAAAATGATGATAAATATTATTTTGTTAAATTTATTAAGATATAATATATTAATAATGTAACTTTGATAAACCTATTTTAAGGTATGTACAAATAATGATGTATTCTATTGTAAATAATTGCGGTATTTCAAAGCACGTAACATTTTAATGACTTCAGCATTTATCAGATGATAAAGTTAAGATAATTTCCCGGAAAATCACGGGATTTTAGTTTGGGATCAGCCTAAAATAGATATTGTGGAAATGAAGGGTTTTCCTTTAAATACAGATCAATAGAGCAATTTATTTTTATGTTTGTTAAGAACCAATTAAAATTTAATTTACACTAATTGGACGAATCATTATTAATATAGAGGGGGAAAATTTAAATCTTTTTAGTTATATTACGTAGATAGATAGAATATTAACAATCATGTTTTTCAATGGGATTATATAATAATATGTAGAATTACCTGCATATTATATTCTTCTTATATTCACTTGATTAAGTTTGAACAAATAATCAACAATGTATCCACAACTTGATAATTTTATCCGTGCTAAAATATAATAAAATACACAGTGTTAAAATATTGCTGTCATATTGGAAAAACTCAGTACGTAAAAGTAACCGGAAGGCCTCTATAAAACCCGCTAAGTCGACGAACTATCAAAAACAGTGTAAGAAGCGTATAAAGGTTTTCATCCAGCAGTAATCGATCACAGTTGATGATGTTAATTATTACACACTTACGTCGAAAAGGAAAACAAATATTTATAGGTACCGGGTGGGATTCGAACCGGGATTCCAACCAAATGAACTTTACCAATAAATAATCTGAATAATAATCACGTCAAATTTACTAAAATCTATGCGTCCGAAGTGTTATCTCGATTTCCCTTAATATTTTGTAATTTTGAATAAAGTTATTAACAATAGATACTTACCTTTTTTAATAAATAGTGTAATAATGAATGCTACACTTCTTTATATTCTACATTTAATAAAACAATGGTTTAATTAATGACAATATCTGGAAAAAATGATTTTGTAATATCAACAAAATTAACCGCGGCATGGCATGTTTGTTGCAACTGCTAAAATTCTCGCCAAGACTAGATGTGTTCAATTGGCATACAATATAATATTTCAATAAATTTCAAATATGCCTGAATATAAAAGTACATTATGTGCATAGGTAGGGATATAATAATATGAATATAAATATACACTTTACATACATATTCCTTATAATAATATAATATGTGATGTGATGACATTATGCCAATGACGTTTGACATAATATGAACAGGCGTGGTTCTGACCATGAAATATTCAGAACTGTGTGCGAGATCGGTAATATTTGAATACTCATAGAAAATTGAATTAGTGTACCTATTATGTCAATATTGCGTTGATTCCTTGTGTGCAGCCTTCTTATTGTCTTACAATTGTTCAAAAGTTCCCATGCGTTTGTTATTGTGTTAGCTAAGGTAAATATTTACTTTATCGTCAAAGTAAAAAAAAACAGTATATACAGAATAGCCTTAAAGCTCCATTGCCTTTTTTCCGCATTACTATATAGCCGGAAAATTTAGGAACGAATCTCGCTTCGCCCAGATCGGATTCTATTTTTAGCCCGGGCTAAAGTTACTGCGTATTACGGTGCGAAATTGATTTAAGAGGGTCGTTACTTTCGACTGACGATTATATGTGCTCTGTATATTGATTCTAAAAGAAGGTTGTGTGGGTGAGGGCACGTATACTAAATTATATGATTAAGTGAGTTCCTATGAATTATTGATATATTGACTGTGTTTGAGAAATGGCAATAACTCTTCAACTATGCCACGTATTTATTCCCTTCTCCATTTGTTAGTATATAAATAGGTAACCCATAAAATCACAATACGTACGAGTATTGTAACCCCACAACTTCGAAGCTTTGGCAAAGTTTTCTAAATTACAAATTGTAATCTTATATTATGATAATAATATATTATAAATATTATGCGATTTTTTCTGAGACAATTCCGGAATAGATATTGAATAAATTTGTTATTGAAAAACAATTTTCCGTCAATGAAAATCTAATAGACAACAGTATTTTTAGCTTTTCCTCCCTACAAAGCTCTGCATAAACAAGAATTCTTCAGTAGGTACGATCCGCTCTTCGAAGTTCAGTGTTTTTTTCTATCCGTGTGGTATTTCTCTCCAAAGTATAGGTAATGGACAAATTATGCAGCATCTCGAGTGATAACAATTTTTGCATATTATCATTAAAGTGACGATTTCTGGTAGAAGAATAATGTCCTGACTCAAAAACCTTAGAGACTGGTTTGAACTCAGCACTCTATCTCAATTTAGAGTAGGAAAGGACAGGGAGAAAATGACCGAACTCTTGGACGATATCCGAAAACGGGTATAGTACGAAAAGAAAAAAGTGTAATTTCTCACGCGACAGTGTTTTTGTTTTAATTTAACCGAATGCCACGTTTTGTTCCAGCCTACATGTTTTGTAAAAAAAATAGCTTGGAAAGTTTAAGAGGTCACTTCCGGTATCCATCTGGTATCCGGGAAATGTCTGTTGGCAACCCTAGTCAAACTTATATAAATGATTTCAAATTATAAATGTGGTACTGGTAATTGTAAAGATAAGTATATAAGATAGATCCAATGCCTTAATGGTGTAGGTATTATTTAAATTATAATATTATGTTAAATTAAATTTAAATAAACAGTATGGTAAATTAACTTAGTAATAAGTAATAACAGTAGTTATTCGATTACCATTAAAATAGTCAGAAATTGCCGGTCGGTTTCTTGGTAATTGTATTAACAACCGTACTCAAATTAGAGTAGGTACATCCTTATTTATGTAACCATTATTTTAGTTTACCTTATCTTGAAAACTAATATTCGAAGACAACAAAGGATAGTTCGTATCAAGTATCCTAAATCGGAAACAATTTCTATTTTTGAATATCCCTGCCAATGAATAATGTTTTACGTGGGAGAAGTAATATAGCATTATGAAAAGCGTAGGTTGGAAAAAGAAAATTTTAGTTGAAATGCGTAATAGTATTGGTAGTATATTTATTTGGCTTATACTGAATGAGTTTAGTCCATGGAAGTATATTAAAATTATTATTGACGTATCTACTTAAATACTTTTTTCTTTTATTAAAAAAATACACGTCACATATTATACTTCTTACATAATATCAGAGGATTTAAATGGAGGGGCCAACCAGCAAAAAGACCCGCTCCTCGACTGCCAGGACGTATCGAAGCGTATTATTAATTTGCCGTTGGTCCCTTAGCAGGTATCAATCATCGCGGAATCGACTCGGCCATGCAGGTAAAAATATGTTTGTTACAACAATAATTATTCTCAAATCTACAACTCAATCAAACATTAAATAAATACAACTAAATATTAATATTATTATTATATATCAAACTTAACTTCCCAGTTATACCACCATCTGAAGGGAAATCAATTTGGAGCGTGTCACGAGTTTTGTGATCTAAGCTTAAACAGTTGGTTTTAACTAGGGAATCCAATCCCGAGCCAAAATTATGATCCCAGGATTTCGGGATTACAATTTGACAATCCCGGGATCCCAGGACTGGTCCCGGGATTGGCATTTTTTCCATTGTTATTATATTTTTTTTATATTTACAACTAACATCAATAAAATCGGTCAAAAATAAATCTAGTATAATTTATACTAGATATTTAAGACATTTATTGTTAATATTGTATACGTTCAATCTTGAAAATAAGTTTAATGGAGTAAATAATATTGTAAAATAATTAATAATGTGAATTTATTATGAAATTTCTGTTTCTGATAGTAGATAGTAGTTCTGGTAGAAGACATAATGAATGGGTTAGCAAGATTTAAAATAGTAAAGCAAATCATGGTGTACTTATGGCCTTTGCGCTTCATAAATCTAATTATTCAGCTAAATATGAAACTGCCGTAAAACGTATGAGATAATGGTGGAATTACTTTGTTAATAGTGCGAAGCATTCTTTTTTTCCAATCTTTCTCATTTTTATTAATTTATGTAAAAAAATAAAATTAATCGGCAACTTACACATGGGTATAAATCAAACTTCATTAAAACTCTTTAGACATTAAACTTCTAATGTAGTTATTTGTTATTAAAAGTATTTTTTCTGTTATATTTTCGCTGTGATTTTATTTTCCATAAAAATTGATAAAAAAATCAATCTCGAAATTTTCGGGATTATATTTATCAATCCCGGGATTCATAGGTATCGAAAATAGCTCGGGATTCCTAGTTTTAAACACAAAACAGATTAATAAGATAACAATGTAAAGGCAGTTGCCATTGACCAGATTGAGTTTACGCCTTAATGATATTCAGACCATAAATTTCTTAAAATTGAAAGTTTCCTGAACGTCCTCAAATATCATGTTATGTGTCAAATTTTAATGCATACAGACATATTGATCATTTAAAATAATAATATTCTTGAACACGGGTTTAAATTTATTTCATACTTCTCCACATTAAAGAATTAAAAATTGTTACTACCCCACTCAAAAGGTAAAGCACTTCCCATTACATATTTATTTGTGTTTTTTTTTGTTTTTATTTATTTTTTAATTGTGTTCTATTTTCAAATACGAACAATATTTCCATTTTGATCACCGATATAGCGGTTATTGAAATGTAAGCAAAATAACATTTTACATACTATCTATTATAAGTGCCATTCTAATTAGATAATCGGTGTCTATAACTCATTTAATTTGTGAATATTTTTCGTATACTTCTGGTGGATTTTAGAAGTTATAGATCAGGCGTGTCCAATTTTAAATAGGCTGTGATCTACTTACTATCACACTACATTGCCATTTTTTTAACTTAAACAAGCGTATTATATTTGGCTGATGATACTCGTTTTGGTTCATTGTAGCCAGAGTCAAATCTCTTACTATGTGAAGGTATGAGGAAACTACGCCTCAGCTTAAAGCTCTGAAATCTTTTTATTCTCTCACTCCTGCGGTAGCCCGAGAGTACGAATACGAATTCAGTGGTACAATAAGTCACGCGAGTATCTAATTTAAAAACGATTTTCACGTAAGCTGGTTAAGGAAATAAACATAGGAATATAGTAGTCATTCCTTTTCAAAATCTCACTGAAATCATATTATTATATTAAATTTTATATTGTCAGTTATACTCAATTTTATGGTTACATGTAAATTGTACGTAAAACGTTTCAACGTTTCACAGTTCGCCGTAAGCTTTCTTATCGGAAAGAGATGACCGTATACTATACGATCTCTAATTTTATTAGATTCATTATGAACATTAATTCAATTTTCTTAGCTGATTTTGGCAAAATTCAATAATTGAAGAATGAAAACCGAACCTAGCCTAACAAATAATCCAGTATAAACTGGATTCCTGTAAAATGTAAACCGTGAAGAACCGTGTTGTATTTAGACATGAATAATTTTATGTCAGTACTATACGCCCCAAAGAGGTTGGACGGTCTTTAATATACGGCCATATATTTCCGATACAACATTTCACGGTGAAGTGTGATAAGGCGAACTGCATACGCAACACGCAATTTTATAGGCATGTTATAATAAATAATTACAAATTGTGTGATTGTTAAATTTTAACAAGGTATAAGTACTATTATTTTACTAATGTTTTATTCGTAGATACCTAATTACAGACTGAATTTTATTTAGTGGAGTATTATTATTTAATTGAAAGTTACAATATAATAAGACTGTATTACAAAAAATTAAAAATATCGAAAATATTTACTTATTGTATTTCATAAAAAGAATAATTTTATTTTATTCTTTGTAGGTTTTTACGCTAAAGTTCTTCGGTACGCCCATGCCTCTTTTCCGTCTGTAGGCATTGAGAAAACCTTTTTATTATTGTATATTTAACGAACGTAATCCCTTGTGACAAATATTTTTTTCGGCACGTCGGCTGCTTCAAAATTCCAATAACATCAAAATAAATGTTTTTTTCATGCCAGAAGGAATATTTTCTCGTTATTTCCGAAGATATGACAAAAATTCGAGAGATTTGTCAGGCGCGTGTCAAACAATGTACAATATGATCGATTCTAATTTACTGCTATCGTCACATAACTTCGGGTCAGAAAATAAAATAATAAAAGCATATGTAGGTATACTCATAGAATAATTTTTAAGTCATATTTTGTTTATGATCTACCTGTACTTTTTATTCTAAGTGTCATGTTGTGAACGTCTTGAATTAATAATTTTTAATGTGCTCAATGTGTCTTTTTTAAATAAAAAAAAAATAATGTACTTTCTGGAGCTTTTTTTATTTGATATTATTAGTGATTTTTCAGAAAAATCAATGTTATGCAATAAATAATAATACCAAATTTTATTATTAAAATTATTTTTTTCCAAATGATGAACTGAAAACACTGAATGTATACCGAAAACGGATAATTGATTATTTCTGATCCAAGGAAAACGTACCAAGTTTGGAAATGAGCCAAAAGAGTATTAGATCATTATAAACTACTCGACTACTTGTAAGTATCTGAATATTACGGTTGAAAATTAATGATAATTTATTCGATTATATTACTTGTCGTTCCAATTAAAAGCCATTACATGCAATAAAACATGCAATTAAATAATTTAAGATATTATAGACACACCTCAATAATTTATATCCACACCTAATCGCAATCGTTTAGTCAACTTTATTAAGTAACCGATATTTTTTCGTTTTCATGATGGCCGGGCGGCCTACGCGTTGGCTTATAATGTCGTGGGGTCCCAGTTTCGAATCCTGGGCTTAACAAATATGGTTATTATTGTTTTTCAATTTGTGTTTGTAGTCAGAGTAAAAACCTAATAGGTTGTGCAAGTGGCCAACATCCATTTCTTTTAAAAACAAAAATCTGTTAATACAAAACTTCACTCTGTAGACAGACACCCATAATATGATCTTATTAGGATCCTAAATGGTCAAAAGAAAGAAATTATATACATAAACATTAATTTGTACTTAACAATCTTTCGTTAGATAATTTACAATCGTTTTATACTAGGACATATTATTTAAATTGCGTGTTACCATCATAATTATTAAGTCCTCAAGATACCCATTACCAAAATAGTTGTTGTGTTTTTTTTTCGAAAATTAAATGAGACATTTCAAAAAAAAATGAATAACTAATGTATGAAATCATGTTAGCAATATCAGTATCTTATTTTAATTGTAAGGCTTCTTTCTTCTTTCCTTGCCGATGTATAAGAGTACTCAACTGTAGCGAAATACGTGAGTTCGAATCCCACTTGGTCCAACTTTTTCTAGTAGGTATATTTCAGACATTTTCAATAACAAATATTGCGTTGAATTTAGTTTTGGCATAATATATATTTGAATGTCATGGTTTGTCGATCAGACAAATTCTATAGAAATGAGGTGATAAAATGTTGAATAGCTCATCTATGACCTATGCGTGAATTAAATAAATTGAATGTCGTAAAACGCCAAACCTTTGTCGAATATAATATAAATGTCACAAGTTGAGTTATCGCAGTATTCTAACGTTAGAATCATTTTATTGTTAGTTCCAAGGACACGATAGTCGAATATAATAATATTTTATTGTTATCGTATTATACATACATTTTGGACCCAAGAGGTAATAATAAAAATGAAAAAAATATTTTTCTCTCTACGCAAACAATAATGGAAAACCAGTTATCACTTTAAGTTGGCATTTATTCATTTACTAATAGATATTATTATAATATATTATATGTTTGAGTATGTATTTATGACTTATGAGTTTAAATCGATGTCATTCAACGTATTGACTATAAAAAACGCTTCCATATTCATTTAAGTAATATTATCTTTCCATTTACATGTTTGGGGGAAATTCACTGAAGAGTTCTGTTTTTTCCTACGGTGGAATTATGCCAAATCAGCTGTCAAATGATGTTTTGACGTATATGTCAGATAGAAGTTGCACTCCCAGTCAATATTTTGAATAGTGAAGAAAGAAGACTTTATATTTCAACTCTTCCAATAATACAGCGAGGTAATAATAATTCATCTTAACATTTAAAATAAATTAAATTATAATAAAAAACAACTTCGCCACTAAATTATATATTTTTTAAATCTTTAACATACATAATGTAATACTTACTCTTTTTTCAAAAAATATTAGACGATAATTATAATAAACATTTTTGACTATTTCATAAAGCTTCTACGGATCAGTATTTACTTATATTTGATTATGTATATGTACATATTATCTTTTTTAATATTTCTAATTGAAAATATATTTTTTTAAATCATTAAAAACAGCTTATCCGCTTACAACAGCATTATCAGATAATTCAAAAAATGCATAAATGATAAAACTCTTTAACGATAAGTATATGAAAATTATTATCTATGCTAAAAAAGTTACATTCTCATAAAATGTAGAAATTATAATGAATTTATTACGATAGATTATAATATGTTCTATTGTGATTTAAAGTTTGCTTTAGATAATCTGTTTTTTTCTATTATATAACGTGCAATGACCACATTATGCATGCGTTATAAAATATGATACAATTTGATACATCCGTCTTTACAAAAATACATACAGCAAGACGATATATTATAGATGATGTACAAATTTTCGCTAGAATAGTTTTAGATTACAATTTATATTTTGCATTGTTATGCCAAACCATATAACATGACGTCTATTTTTTTTAAACCAATTCATCTGAAATAATGACAGTATACTCATTATTTATCTCTAATAGTTTTGCTAACATCTGCATAGTTATAAAACTCCTATACAAAATAAAATATTAAATAATACTGTACACATATAAATTAACCGCTTATTATTTGGTATCTAGATTAAGAGATTAGAGGAAATAGTTTTAAATATTATCAAAGTTGTTTCAATTGCGTAATTTTGGGATTACTCTCTTTATCCAATGTCTTGTTCAACAAACATTATCTAGTTTTGATAATTTGTTATTTAAATACAATTATATTGTAAACAGTAAATTGTTATGCTTGTTTTTACTATTTAAAATTTATAAATTAAATACTTAACCGTCAGAATATTGTTTTAGAATTTGGACTATTTTTAATTGGTTTTTAAGTGAATATCTTGGCCGTCTCACAAAGATTTTCGTAAGAAATTTTTGTTTTTATGCAAAATGGATACACGTCGAAAAAACAACATTTTGTCAGATCCGAAATTAATAACTTTATATGCCATGCCGACACGTTACCGCTCGGCGCCAAGGGCACCTGGCTGATTTGGAGATAAAAGCTCTTTATAACATAAAATTATGTCGACAATATTTGGGCATATTCATATTATGAACGGACAATACGTTTAAACAATTAAAAATCATTTTTTTTTAATATTGGACAAAACATAGATAATTGAACGATCTTTAACTGTTTTTCTTTAAACAATGTTTTTTATTTAAATATTATTTTACCTCTTAATTTACAAAAAAATAATGAAAAATTTCTCTTTGTCAATGTTTAAAATATTTAGACATGTGACAAAAAAATAATAATATTACTAAGTAGATTGGTAGGTACCCCACGTTTTATATCATACAAAGAAATGTTGGATTAATAGAAAATATATTTCATCAATAATTCATTTTGTTTTATCAGAATGGATAGGTGTTGATGTAGGTTGGTAAAGCATAGAAAATATATTGTATTCATTTCTCAAGACATTTCGTTTGGGAAGTCGTAATGAGGTCTGATTTTTGCTTGTTGTAAATAATGTAACATCATGCCGATTACAACAACGGCTGATGAAATATATTAGTCAAACTTGTAATACTGACAAAGAATTGCACTCAATAGAGAAAGGATCGATTTGCTGATTTCAATGCTAACAGAATAACTGTTATATTATAAAAGGTAGGTTATTTAATAGTGGCAGTATATAACCAATTTTGATTGCGCCGAATGTATTGTTTAACGTTATTCAAACGTGTAAATACATATTAAATTTGTTCGTATTTTTTATAATACTCGTAGCTGCAATTATTTTTTATTTAATGAAATGAAAAAAAAAACAAAATTCATCTGTTTTCATTGACAAATAAAATATAATAATTATGCTGTTTAATAAAAAAAAAATGTAAAAAAAACCGCCTAAAATCCTCATCATAATATTATGTAGTTTTGTGTCTAAAACAGTTGGATATACTTACCAACAATTGTAATGGTTTCAAAGTCATAATATTATCTTCATTGTTCTCATAATCTTGACCTATTCACCAAAAGTGTCACCTGGGTCGCAGTTTCATTTGGTTTTTGTTAAAATAACGCTAACATACTGGCACAGTGATGCATATTTTTAACTTCTTTTTCCAATTGAGAAAGAAAACAACCATTATGAACAGTTAAAAAAAGGCAGAAAAATCTAAATGCCTACAATAATAATATAATTATTTAATAATTTTTAATTCAATACTGAATAGTACACAATATTTAAAAATAAAATATTATCAACATTTAAGGTCAATCTCAGAAACATATTATTGATTTAAAATATGGTTAAAAAATTATTACCGAATGGGTTTCGAGCCCACGTCTATCAAATTCCAGTAGTATCAATGCATTAAATGTAATATTTCCGATGAGACAACCAAAGAAAAATTCTCATCTTTGACTATGACATACGATTGGTTTATCGATGTATCATACATGAGACACTCCATACCCTTGTCGATTCGTCATCGTATCTCCCCTGACTCTGCAGTGGTGCTACCAAAGCGATTTACGCTATGCATGTGAAGTGGCGCTGGACTAATAGAAATGGCATGACTTTGTGCTTGGCCTACCTGCACATCTATTCTATACACAATACTGCTATCGGCAGCTATCGAGGGTAGATTTTCATTTTTTTTTTTGAAGATTTAACACTTATTGTAACAATTACAATAAGTTAGCCATCTAAATAGTCAAAACTGTCTATCTCGCTCTAAAATGTAACACAGGCAAGAGAGGTGCTGTTAAAACATAGTGCTTAATGTAATAATTGCAACTAACGCTTTGTAATTATTACAAGAAGTGCTAATACTTTGATACAAAAAATGAAAAACTACCCACCATAGATGCCGATAGCAGTCTTTTGTATAGAAAAGATGCGCTGGAGCATAGTAGAATAAAAAAAAATAAGTCAGTCGTATACACTTATAATGTAATGTCAATTTTATGTATATTTTTCTCATATTATAATCACACTGACTGGTTTAATGTCCAAAGATCTTCAATAATAATAATCTGCTGAAAGAGTTTAAGCTTTTAAATTTATTAATCCCTAAGTAAAATAATCTTTTTTTAAATCTCGTTTAATATCATGAAGGCGTATCATATGATGTTAATATTATTTTATCAGCAACATATTGTAATAGTATATCGACTGTGTTTAGGAAAAAGGGCGTAACCCTCGATTTTTCGAAAAGTACTTTTATTAAATATTAACAATGTATACAACTAAATACACGTTTTATAAAAAGGAAGAAAGCCGCAAATGCCGAATTATTATCTAAATTCAGGTTTTAATTGAGATTAATTAATTTTTAATTTATGGAAAAACGCATTTATCTGCAATTTTAATGACTTTTCTGTAATAACTTCTTTAATTATTATTAGATCGAAAAAATATTACACGAAATCATCAATCATCATGCACCCAATGTCTTTGCCTATTTTTTAAAAAATATTAAACTAAAAACTCTCAAAAAATAATTTTTGCCTCTCCTGTAAAATTTGTTCACTGAGGGTTACGTCCTTTTTCCTAAACACGGTCGATATTATAGTCTAGTTGTAGCTGTAGGTTTTTTGTGACACCGCATTATTATCCTGCAACTTACTAAAAGCTCAAAGAAGACGACGTCTTACATTTCGTAATGGGTGAAAGAGCTTTACGATTTCACCCTGGCCTACTGATCTACTTTTTGTAATGTTTTACCCCCGAATAACTTGATAACATAGTTAGCCTTTCTCAAATTCTTACTTTGTAATATCGTTTTATTTTTTTATTACTTGTAAGTGGTTTTAACGTGATCCTAAGTACCTAACTGTTTTTATGTTAGTCTGAGTGATCAACGATTATGTTGCATTGTATTATCACTAGGGAATCCAATCCCGAGCCGAAATTCTGATCCCGGGATTTCGGGATTACAATTTGACAATTCCGGGATCCCGGGACTGGTCCCGGGATTGGCATTTTTTTCCATTGTTAATACAAAAATTTTATATTTACACATAACATTGATAAAAATGGTCAAAAATAAATCTAGTATAATTTATAATATTTAAGACATTTATCTACGTTCAATCTTGAAAATACTTAAGTTTAATGGAATAAATATTAAATATATATATATAAATAATAATGTGAATTTAATACGAGATTGCTGTTTCTGATAGTAAAGACTTAATGAATGTATTAGCGAGATTTAAAATAGTAAAGCATATAATCATGGCGTACTTATGGCCTTTCCGCTTCATAAATCTAATTAGCCAGCCAAATATGAAATTGCCGCAAAACGTATGAGATCATGGTGGAATTACTTTGTTAAAAGTGCGTAGCATTGTTTTTTTCCAATCTTTCTCATTTTTAATAATTTATGTGAAAAATAAAATGATTCGGCAACTTACACATGGGTATAAATCAAACTTCATTCAAACTCAGTGTATTTCTAATGTAGTTATTTTTTATTAAAAGTATTTTTTCTGTTATATTTTCGCTTTTATTTTATGTTCCATAAAAATCGATAAAAAAATCAATCCCGAAATCCCGGGATTATGTTTATCAATCCCGGGATTCATAGGTATCGAAAATAGCTAGGGATCCCGGGATCCTGGGATTCGAGATCCCGGGATTGGAATCCCTAATTATCACCATAATGTAGACATATCATTGCTTTCAAACATGTTTTAATTGTTTAATTATTATATCAAATAATAATATACTTATTATTTTGCAATTAACTCTTCTCCTAAATCGAATAATTATAGCCAATAATAACCATGATGGATCTTATTAAATTAAGCTATTTTTTATTCAATGAATACAGCATTGTTTTATTGAACAAACAATTTGGAAAAATATCATTGTCCATCAGATTACGGCCAATGTGCACCCGCACCATATCTAATCATGGCACAATTATCATCACATGATTTTTGGTACTTTAATTTCCATCATCACTTTTTGTCGCAAAATATTTTAGCTATCGTATAAATTTCATCACATTTTTGAACCCCTCTCATTCGCTAAAAAAAAGTTTAAAATAACCATTTTCTGCACAATGTTTTAACGAAATGACTTATTCTCAGAAAAAATATGTTTATAATATTGTTGATTGTTATAATATTAATACTATCGACCGAGGGTACCTAATGGATTTAGAATTGTTGATTTTGTTATTTATTATTTTGTCGCAACTGCATCAATACAAAATTATCACATTATATCAGACTCTAGTTCAACAACCCTTTATCTCAGGTATTTTTTTTATTATTTTAATGTATGATAGTTTGACGTAGTTTTTATTTGTTATCTTATCTACCATCATAATAATATTTTGTCAGGTGACAATCAAATCTATAAGCATGTCATTTAAATGAAATAACATAAAATTAAATGCATTTATATACTGCCTTACTTGAAAAAAAAGAGGTTGATTTTTTTAATGTTTGTTTGGCATTAGAAAGTATGGAAAGCAACCACAATTATTGTATCAAAATAAATCGTACGTAAGCGAAAGCTATCTTATGCATTCAAGATGACCGCAAGGTTTGCCAAAAAATCGTCACAATCACAATATTATTTGCTCAATAGATCAAATAGTATGTACACAGTAATTCAGTTCTTTGTAAGTTCAATAAACTCCCAACAGATGCCGCAATAACTTTCAACACGATCGTTTGCACATTTGGCTGACCAAAAATGATTATTTATGTGGGCATTACAAATGCTAGTGTTGCAAATTTACCAATATTGAAATATTATATTTGAATAGTTTTGTTTGACCACGTTTTTTAAGTAAATCTATGACAGCCGGCGGTAAAAATAGACTAAAACATGGAAAGAAATGTGAAATTACATTCGTCATGAAATATCATACATAATCAGAACACCGTGATTTGAGAATATAATTCATTAACATAAGGCTATAAAGCCCAATGACAATATAGTGTACATAGTGTAACTTGCCAGGCGAAATTCAGGATATGGATCACATCCCCATGGAGTCTTTTATTTTATTTACTAGAAAAGAGTATTGTGTCATTACAGCTATTGGCTAATGCCGTTTGAATAGTATTAAATTATAAATAGTCATAAAATTAATAAAAAGACTTACCTACTTAATATCTAATAACAACCAATATAAAACAAAACAATAGGAAGAGAAAGTAAATATTATAGTAAAATATGGAGTAAATACATATTTAACACGTCCACAAAAGTTATATAATGTAGTTTAAAAATACCTTAAGGCGATACCTAGATGCAAGAGGCAGCCAGCGAAAAAATACGAAGCAATTTGAGACATTTTGTTGATAATTTACAATTTAATCTGTATTAATTAAGTAATAAGAATGTATCTGAAAACATTTAAAAGAAATAATTTTATTATTATTATTAATCTTAGACTAAGTAATCTACCAAAAAACACGGTATATATATATGGAATATAATATATGCGTTCTAAATATAAAATAAAGCAATAAAGAAACTGATTTTAGCCAAAATGTCCCATACACCCTGTGTCTTAACACCGTTGATAAAAGTACCTATTGTAGTTCAAAACCACTTCGACTATGGAATATCCATAGAAGTTTATCATAATGATTTCCACTGAGAGACAAATTCAAAGTGATCTCATCGAAATATTTAAATTCCCTCATTAGTTAGCATAATATCATTTCCTTTTGTCTGTCAGTTCAGTGAAAATTTAAATTTCATAATTTCACTCAGTTCCTGCTTCCGTGATATCATAATATACCTACAACGAAATACCCTAGGTACACAATATGCTAATATAACCATTTAGATTCGTTCGCTGTGTTTGCTTTATGTAGACTGTAATAGATGTGTATCTAGTGCCTTAATTACCTGACATTTAAATACAATTTACTGAAAAATTATCTTTGGCATAAGATAACTAGATAAGATAATAATATCATCTGCTTTATAAAACAAAGATCACACAGAATACCGTCGGCACATGAAGGTTCAAATACATTATAATCACATGATGTGTTGTCACGTGCTGTCATACTAAGCTGCCTCTACGGGAAATAAATGTGTAATGTCGTTTTTCTTGGTATTTAAAATGTTATCAGATTGATGCTCTCATCCCGTAGCACATTTTGAACCTTTAAACGAACAGTGTCAGTTAGAAAAATCTGCGAAAATGGCCAAAACAACAATAACGTCACTTCACGCGTATCGCGCTACATCGCCAACCGCATGACTCAATGAACGTTTTTATTATGTTCTACATGACTACACATTTTTGACTCACGTTAAAATGTGTGCTCTGTGTTTTATTCTCTATGTATTTTCTATTAAATTACTATCTATGTCTGGTATTTACGTCTGTTATCTATGGTCAACTGGTTGGGTTCTGTTCAAAATATTATCTATGGATTCAATATCGTAAGTAATTTTGACGTACGTAAATGACCATGAATAATAATTCAAAATACAAATAAATTAGAGTTGTGACGTTCACCCCGGTCCTGGAATAGTCTCAAAGGTACTTTATCTTCAACCGGTCCTGCCCTCGGACCGATTAAGAACCTTTGTTTGGCTAGCTCGATACTATTCGGGGAGAGGGTGATCAACTAAAGTTCTTGATTGACACTTTTGGAATACACTTAATCAATATTATTTAACTTTATATTATTTAGGACCACTACCTAGCGATAGGTTAGTGCCTAGATCATTAATTATCGGATTGTCTTTCAAATCGAACTTATTTTCGTAAATATTTACGTAAACGTCAAAGACAGCTGACTATCTGTCACTTTCCTTAGTATCAGATGTTTTTCATAAAATGTTTCGTTGATTATTTTTCAAAATAAAAAAAAAACTCCTTTTGGTAATTCAGTTCAAATTATTTATTAAATTATTCTCGATAAATAAATTTAATTTATTTTTAATTAATTATAATCGACAATTATACACTTTAGTTTAATTTCAAATAATTGCATAATTATTTTATAAATCTTATTTAAATTAATTATTAAATAAAGTTAATTAATTATAATTATTTTATATTTAATTTATGTACGATCACACACTTATAACTATGAGTTACGCCGATCGTAAACTTTAAGGAGCTTTCAAAAAAAAATATATCGCGGAAATAACCTCGCTAACGATGATACGAAGCAGTATTATTTACGTTATCGATTGACAACTCGAATCGCACACGTCATCCGCCGTGACGTCAGACTACGACGCGACCGAAATATCTCCCGAATGAATATCGGAGAAATATCTAAAAAACTAAGCTAATTCGGATCGCCTCCGGGCACAACCTTCCGGGAATACTGAAAAATCGACGACTGAAGGTACATGAAATGCAGGACGTTATATAGGCCCACAGCGGGAAAAACCCGAGATTTTGACGTCATTCGAAATATGGACCAATGGGAGATCGTTCTACCTCCTCCACAGAGCAAATGGCCAAAATTTTGGACCAATCATAGAAAAGCCGTTTATTTCCCGGCTTTTCCGGAAAATTATGATCATTCAATAGAGTAAAAATATATAATTAGTTAATACCTATAGACGGTACAAGTTTGATAACAATCGTGAAAGTCCTTATAGTGCTTTCGACACAAATTGACCAAATATCTGTTAGTCCGTTTATCGAGCTAACAGAAAGGAAAAATGAAAATATTCTCGCTAAAAATAATGCGTAGTAGCGGCGTGAGTCATTAAAACTACCGAACGGCTACGTATTTGCAAAGAGAATGGTAGAAATCAAACTTGTCCGTTTCTTTTATGCAGAACTTTTGCGGGCTAATTACGGATAGCCGGAAAGGGTTGCGATTAAAATTAATTCAATTATATTTATAGAACACTTCAACTTAATGGTATAACATTAGTTTCAATCTAAATTTCTATGACAAGTCTTCATTTATTGAGTTTGAAAATTACCTATTTCGGGTAATTTAATATTGATCTGTCAGGGTTAATTGACAGATCTAAAGAATAATTTTTATTTGTAAATTAGGAGAGCAACCGAGTCCTTAGACTTACATTATCAGAATTTCCATTTTCGAAATTCCTTCATTTAACTTTTACAAAAGTAGGTACTTAAATTGGTACCCTTTTTATTACAATTCGAAATATTAATTTATTATTTAAATTGAGTGTGTGTAATCAGTACTTACAAAACGTAATCATTAGATTTTAATTACGACAATATTTGATTTCATAATTTATTTATTTAAGGTATTCGACTTTGGCCGCGGCGAAAACATCGCGACTAAATTTGGAAAAATAAAATTTATTTTTATATAATTCAAAATCAGATTAAATAGAAATGGACATTTATTTACAATGTTTAGCAAATGATATCCCACAAGTCGTTTACAATTTATTATCTATTTTTTAACCTTAATCCTATACATTTCAATTACTTACATTCCATCTTATAAGACCATTTGGTCCCCTTGAAAGAAAATTCATCCGTAATTCATTCTGAGGAGCTATAAGTCACTCAGATTGTACTATGGGACTCAATACACAATTACTATAGCTTTGTTTAGAGATAGGGCACGTATTTTCAAGTAAAATCGACATTCACGGTCGGATCGAAAAGTTGTGACGTCACTAATTTATTAAGGAAAAATGCCGGCCATAATTGAATTTATAGAGATGGTGAGAGGTCATTTCAAATATTCTGCGGAATGGTGAAACCATAGACTAATTTTTTTTTGACGTGCGAACACATGACAGCAAATAACGTGATCGTAATGTAATCGCAACATTATGTATTTTTTATAAAATGAATTGAATATGCCAAATCGATCAAAATGTATATAAACATACAAGTCACAACAATTTATTAAGCCCCTCAATTAGTTAATTTAATTTGATTACTATAGTTTTCTTTCGACAATATCATATACAAGTATATAGGTACCAACCTAACTACTAAAAACTGAGACAAAAACAATGACATAATATGATCCCGAATTTATCTGATTCAAGATACAGCCGTTTTACTGGACCAGTTATTAATGTTCCTTACAAATAAACAAGAGCGATCCTGATTATTATTAAACTAAATAGAGTTGGTACTACATAATCATTGTGTTTTTTTAAATGAAGAGAACGTATTTCTACAAAAATAATGTAAAAAATAAATTAAAATCACTTTCTACACTGTCCTATCATTTTATATTTCCCAAAAAATATAGTCTATTTCTTGAGAGCGCCAAGTCTTGGATGGGTTGGTCACGTTGTTTAATGTGGTAGATCTAGAGCTCTTCATAAAATTTATTAAGGATAGATTATTACGGATAGATGACGGTAAGAGAGGCAGGGTGTAACCGACTGGAGAGAGAGAGAGAGAGAGAGAGAGAGAGAGAGAGAGAGAGAGAAAGACTTCATAATAAGCAATTGTTTAAAGCCTTTCTTTTCACGAAAAATATTTTTAATTGCATATTGACATATTTATATACCTAATAACTTGATTATTTTTTATTCTATAAAAATATTTAAATTTGCCAACGACTAATGTCGCGTATGTAGGAATATATTAAACAGATTACAAAACAATCTGCAAGGGTTTAAAAAAAATATACCACAGCGCAAAAAAGTTATATTATAATATATTGCAGTGTTTCCTTAAAATAAAAGAAAACATTTTGCAGAGAATAAAAAGTATTTATCTGTAGCTTTTAGAAGACATTTTGACTATTTAGATGTCTTCATTACTTTATTAATTGTGAAACTAATACTTTTTCATACACAATACATTTTCATTGGCCGTGAAAAAATAATGATGGGAATGGAATTAGATATGGATTATACATTATAGCATTAAATAACATTATAGGGGACTTTAGGCATTCTTTTTCTGTTATTTTACGTGGGTACGTTCCTAATTTATAGACGTCAGCATAAAGTTCCTAATAATTAACAAGAATTTGGATATTTTTTCGTACATCATTTGCTATAAGTAGGTAACGAAAAAACAATAATAAATCTCCATATTATATTATTTCTACTTTATCGAAAATCTGAAGAAAGGAAAATATAATCAGATATTCGCAACGCAAGTGGGCTTCAATACAAGATGTACATAATATTGAGACAACGATTATTAAAAAGCTGGTGTCCTTCCCCTATGTCTTACAGCACTTATGTTGGTAGTTTCCAAGTTTTCATCCTCTCACTATTTAAGCATATAGTATTAAAAACATCTATATCATTATGCTACTAATATTTAGCTCTGCTGTGCCAAAAAAATCAAGACCTCTGATCTAATGACCGATATTCTGTATATCTGTCATTTAAATTTATAACTAAGAACACAGTTAACTCTTCTGTACTCTTAAGTATCCTATATGGTGCAAGGCTCTCATTCAAGCAAGTAAGAAAGAGTTCACCGGAAAATCTCTAGTAGGTAAAACATGAGTAATTGACAATATTGTACGTAGGTACTTCAAAGAATGGGCGTAATTTTTTTAAATCTTATGCATTACAATGAAATGAAAACACGATTTATTTGGCTACACCATACGAAATAAGAAAATATATACTTACACTGATTCAGTTATAAACAGGAGTTAATAAAAGTTTTAAAAAAACTTACTAGTTTCCATCAGTCACAAGTCATAAGGATCTAAATAAAGAAAATATTGTCGATTTATACATTAAAAAATAGCACATAACCTAGTTCATTATATATATGATATACTTAGGTAATTATTTTTATTTAAAATCCATTTTGTATAAGAAATACCACTTATTTTTGAACAAATATTATACTGAAAAGGGGGCCACAGGCCAAAAAAATACGAAACATTATTTTATAGATGGGGCATAAAGCAGCGGTTTCCAACCTGGGAGGCGCGCCTCCCAGGGGAGGCGCGATCTATTGCCAGGGGAGGCGCCAAAATTTTTGAATAAATTATTTTTTATACTATAATATCTACAAATAAATAAAAGTTCATATCTTAACGTAACAGTGCAAATTCAGTGCATGAATGTTTGTTTTAATATATAATACATATATTTAAATCCTATTAAAAAAATATTTGGAGTGGAGAAATTTAAAAATGGCGCTTTTGCAAACGCTCTGTTTCGGTAATGCACAAAACGACCGCTGGTTGCATGAAAACAATAACCTCAAATTTAAATGTCACTCGTAGCTAAAGTGTCAACTAAAGCGTGTAGGCAGGGTGTGATATTTTTTTTTTAAATTGTTTTTGACGTGATTTCTTTAATATAATATAACAATAATACATGTCTCCACTTTTAAATGATTTCTACGCCAGATATATTGAAGCAAACAAAAATCTATTTCCCGAGTTCTTGGTTAGTTTGCTAATGCATTTTTCATATAATTTTATTAATAGTAAAAAAAGTCGCCTGCGGCGCTGCTTTGTTTCAGGGCTATTAAATATTTTTAATATATGGGTGAAAGATCCTGGCCTGTGGGCCCTATTCACTATGTGGAGCTCATGATAGAATCCATTAATTTTTGTCAATGAACGATGATGAATTTGGTTGACTTCTTTTAAAATTGATTGTGGTAATAAACAAGCTCATTCGTCGCATGAAAAAAAAATTAATTAAAAAATAAATTTGATATAAGTAAGTAGTAAAAACTTGTGTGTTAAAAAAGTGTCTGTATTAAAATTGAAATAAAGGGGGGGAGGCGCCAAGATTAGATTTTTTTTAAAGGGAGGCGTAGTAACATAAAGGTTGGAGACCACTGGCATAAAGAGGAAGAAACTATTATATAACCTATGTGATAAAATACAAGTTTGATTTTAAAATGCTAATTTGAAATACGTTGCATTATTTCAGGGTAACATTGCATCGCATTATTGTAATCGAAGTTAGGCGTGTCAAAAAAAAAATGCGGAAATCTTACACACAATCATTATAAAATTTCCTGTTTTGAAAATATTTCACACCTGAGGCAATACCGGTAGGTAATGATAGGCATATTTATTTATCTGAATCAAATTAGTTTGATGTGTTAATAAATATGGTACCCAATTAATTTCTATTTATATCTCTTGTAATAAATTTAAAAATATTATGTCGGTCTAAAAATATCTAATTATTATTAAACGATTAATAATTGCAAGAATATAAATGAATAATGTCATAACGATGCCAAATTGGCAAGATAAAAAGTAATTTAGAATATGATCTTTGAAATATAATCAAGGATTTTTTTTACACATTTTTGTTCAACGAATAATTTTCAAGATTTGATAATGTACAATTCATTATTCAACATATGACACAATTTAAAAACACCTCAAAAACATACTAAATATACCAGTGATGAAGGGTGGAGGTAGGCTGTTAAGATCCGCCATAAATAGTGCACACTAAACTTTGTCAGTCATACGTGGGTATGTTGGTTAGTTTATAAAATTCAAAAAAATTCTTCTTAACCAAGCCGTAATAGATAATAGTAAAAAAATACTTATCTATATATTATATTAAGCAATTAAATCATCAAAAAGCAAAAAAATTATTTTATATAAAAATGAATTTGTAGTCCAACGAAAACAAATATGTATACATGAAAAAGTGTGTACAATTTATTCGTATCGCCAAAAGTATACCAAAACTAGTATGGTTTGGATTAGGCAGGGCTTAATTGATTTTTAAAAACTATCCAACACCATCTATAAATTGTAGTCTTAGTTCAATAAAAACAATACGTATGACTGACAAAGTTTAATGTGCTGTATTTATGTCGGATCTTAACAGCCTACCTCCACCCTTCGCCACTGAAATATACATATCAGACTGCCATTTTCATTTTACTTAATTAGAGTTGCCAATGAGGAGAATATTAACTTTTCTATAACTGGCGGCTCTCGTGGTGCAGTGGGTAAGGCGCTGGCCTTCCGCCCGAGAGTTCTGGGTTCGATTCCCGGTCATGACAAAAACATTTATGTGTTTTTCTCAGAGCCTGGGTGTTTGTGTTTGTTCAAAAATACTAACAACCACCTTGTACGAAAAAGCAAGGACATGGTTATTAATAATTCAAAAAAAAAAAAAAAACTTTTCTATAACTAGGTACCAATTTAAACATACAACATTGTTCATGAATTGCTGTTAATTGTTGTAAAACGAAAATTTTGTATAAATAATAATTATTTAAAATCAGTTATTTAAATTGTACTTATACTGTTTTTTTAACAAAACAATTTTTATAAGACACGTGTTAATTAAACTATAACAATATTTTAATAATAATTTAAACCACCACTATAGTCATTTCGTAAACTAGAGTGTATAAGTTAACAAAACCCATTCAAAGGAAACCCGACGGTGATCATGGCATAATAATCATTTACAAAGTTGCAGAAGAAATTCTAAACTGCTATAAATTAGAGTCTTATCTTCTTGGAAATACTGTGTAAGTTTTATACCTTTGGCATTATATTATCTTCTTTTATTACGTTTTTAGATCGTGTAGTTGGGCATTTTCGCCAAAGTTTGTACATGTTTGAAATTTGGGTAATATTATTTTTTCACTCAAATTAACCATTTTTATATAGCTAGCAGATTCCTTGTTCTATTGCTGAATTGGTGATAGCAATTTTTCAGCAAAATATTGATTAATACAATATTTATATCATTTTTATTATGAAATTGGGCATAATAAGTTTCCGTTCCGAGACTACGAAACTTAGCTTTTAAAACATGAATGAAACACTTTTTATCACTTAAAAGAGCTCTATTAGATTAAAAAAACCATACACTTCAAAATAAAACTACAAATAGTCAAAAAATATTATTGAATTTTAATTCTTGGGCACATTTCGTTCCCCTCCGTTACCCTATGTCTATAATGGCAGAGCATTTTTCCTTTAGTATTTGAAAAAACCAATCAATGTTCGTTCTGCTATTTTTTTAAAGACAATAATCACTTTTACTAAATTTTATTGGAAAAATAAATAAGTTTCGTTATTTAATAATCAAATGAAAAATAGTTAACGTTCAACTTTTTTGGGGACATTTTCGGAATGGAACGAAATGGTAACGGAGTGTAATTTGTAAAGCTTAAGTTACATGTTACCATAAAAACAAATTTTTGTTTTATGAAATTTATTTGAATTTTTTGATAGACAGATAAATATTCAACGTGCGTCAAAATAACAAAACAAATCAAACTTAATCACTAAAATAGACATATTTTATAATAAATTTCACAATACTTGTAAAATAAGGTAGGTAATAATTTTGACACACTATACATTACCATAACTTTATTTGGCATTTATATTATTTGTAACTCAGATAAAAAATATTTTTAAGCAAATTAACAATATATGAAAAAAAAAATCAGCAAGGGATTCAGACGCGAGTTCCTAGCGCGGCACGGAGTATATAACTTTTACGAAAATAATTATAGTCAAACTCGGTTATTACGATCTCTGACATAGCGAGATCTCGGATGTAATAACGAAACATTTGTTGACAATTGGTTTATGATTTTCGCCATACATTTAATTCTTTCACTGTTATAACGAGCAACTTATCGGATATACCGAGCTAAAATACTGTTAATGTGTCGACCGTTTTAAAACATTTCGACCCTAAGCAATAAAATCCGATTGGACAGGATGCCGCCGGGGTCGGATTACGTTTATGACACTAGTAAAGTGTCTAAGTACCTACCTTATTGGTGTTTCACCGACAATAATAAAAAAGTATCCACGCATATGGTTGAAAAATCCAAGGTTTGTGAAGTCCGTAGGTACCTACCAGCGTTAATTACAATAAACAACTTCTTTTGTAGTTTATGAATGCCATGCTCGTTTCGGGGATTTTTACGATGGTTTCCAAATTTTTTATTTTCGGCTTTTTGTGTAATGTGACATGCTCATTTAAAAATACCTATTCTCTGATATAACGAGTAACGCTTATAACAAGCAAATTCAGTCGGTCCCATCTTCCTCGTAATAACCAAGTTCGACTTTATGTTGTCTTGAAATTTAATTGTATTCATCAACATAAAATGTAGCTATACAGGTTGATTGTAATCAAGACGTACTTTTCTGACATTTCGTGAATACCTACAGTTCTAGGTATTAAATCTAATCGAGTACACATTTCTGTTAAACGTGACAAAAAAATACTTTTTCATACATTTTTATAAATTTCTATGCCTAAAATGTATGGAGAAGTTTTAAAATTTTGGTGGCGTATAACAGAAAGAGTATGACAGAGCCAGTGCCTGTCTCGCAATTATTTCAGTCTGGTGTTTTTTCTTTTCCTTCTGTTGTTTTTTTTTATCTCCATACTTTTATGTGCGCTATTTTTGCGTATTCAGACATATCACATACTTTTTTAATCTTTATTATATTATTATATTATAGTCAGGTTATTTTTTATATTTTTTAATGAAAATATTTTTGTTTTTCATACGAACAGACAAAATAATTTTTTTTATAATCTATGAAGAACTAAACACACACTGTAAACCCAACTTTATGCATGCCATTTCGTTACTTTTACATTCCACATATACGTTACCACCAATATAGTTTCGGAGTGGAAGTAACGGATTCTGTTTCAGAAGTGTTTGAAGCCAAAATTTAGCTTAGTTTTATTGTTAAACCTGCGATATGTTTTATTATATCTGTAGTATGAAAGATAAGCTCCATATGTGTAGTATGTGAAATAGAAATATGTGTTTTCTTACCTTATAAATCGTGGTAACAGTAGTGGAACTTCTTAAATGACCAACCCAGAAAGCAACCTGTTCCGATAGCGATACCGACACACACCAACAATTTAAAGTGTACATGGCGATCAGTGTTATACAAAAATGTTGCTACATTAAAAAAAAACATATTTATAGTGAAAATTTTTCGCCTTCATGCTAAAATCGTGGTAACGGAATGTGGAGTTCCACTTTTTCAAATATCCTGGGACACACTTTAAACGTGATTTTTTTTCAATATTGGTACAAATTTACGAAAAAACTATATATTTTCCAAAAATATATAATGTAAGCTGTTGAAAACACTACGAATTTAATTTTACACACTCAAAATTAATGACGAAATCAGACTTTGTTTATTTGAATTTATGGGTGGGACATGGTAAAAACGCACTACCTTTCGATCTAAATAATCAATTAAAAATATATACAGGTCAGATAGTTGTATTTAACTGATTGAATAGAGTAAATTAATAAATTTGCATGTTAAAAGTACATAACTTTCCAACATTTTATAATATAATAACTATGAAAAAATCAATCAAAGTCATGGGACATGCCAAAAACGCAATGTACAAACTTTGGCGAAAATGCCCAGTTTCACCATTAATATATCACCCATCTTATAGTGGGTAAAATATTTTTATATAGTCTGTAAGGCTTTATGTTATATATGAAAAATATCCACGATTGAACAAGTTTATTGTGCTATATTATATTCGAAGTTTAAGTTATCTCCCATCTTTACGGAGGAACGAATTGATATAAAATTATTTATATAGTGTACAATATAGTGTTGATTACATCTATTTAAATGCAAGAATAAGTTGAAAGGTTATTTTAAAAATTAATCCATCAGTGGATCCCAATGTAGTACATTTTAAAATGCCTAATATTGTGGAGACAAATACAATATTGATAAGCCTAATAACATAAGTTGTATAATTATGTTTATTTATCTGTTACTACATTTTTTTTAAATAATACATAAAACGCCCGAAGCGCAAAGAAAAAAAACATATTGGGTTTGAAATATTCTTTCTATTAATTATTAATTATATTTGGTACCTATTTGAGTTATATTATATTTTGATATATATATTTTAAGTTACTTATCCATAATAAGAACAATATAAATATAAATAAAGCTTAATTCAATATACATAATTTTGAAAAACACCTTTGAGAAAGTATATTAATATAACCAATAGAAAAAATCTTTTTGAAAAAAGTAAGACACCCGGCAGGATCAAACCTGCATCTCTTGGGTTTCGGGCCCTGCACAAAGATCATTATGCTAAAGGAGTCATACTAATTGCGACAAACTTTAACTAAATTGGCACTTAATACTTTGCTCATCGGCGCTCTACCAAATTGAGCTACTAAGGCAATCGGCTTTTGTATTATAAATCAAAGTAGGTACCTACTCTAAATTACGTAAGTTCAATAATTAGAATAGTACATTCTTAAATCTTGTGAATTATTCGTTGAATAAAAGAAATAGTTAAATAATTCAATATCATGACACCTTTACTGACTCAAATATATTTCAAGTTTATTTTAATACCTATATCTTTTTCGTATCCCAGTTTCAGTCCTCCATTATCCTAATGTATTAATAAATAATTGGTATATATAGTTAAATTAAATAATCTAACTGCGCCACTGACATATGCAAAAGGCGTGACAGATATATTATATAAGAATACACTCTTTTTTTAACGTTCTCCCTATAAATCTTAATTATAGTTATAATCAGTGGCGGCTCGTTCATATGCAATGCGAAACTGCAGCGCCCCCAAGTAAATTGAGAAAAATGAAATATTTTTAATACACATAAATTTAAGTATATTATATGAAAATATCAATATTATTTAAGCGTGTAATAAGCTCGCCCGTGCACCGATACATCCAATTTCCAATAATATTATCATACACCGTGGTAGATACTTGATTTTGCACAGTACTGTTTCCGATAGAATTTGCTGGAATTGACGAAGAGGGGCGAGGGGTGCGGGGCTTGCAACTGGAAGCTGAATCAGTACTGCGGGTCAGACAGTCCGATTTCAGCATTTCGCCCATAGATGAATATACTTTCGCCGTTTCTGCATCGCACGTGAGCACGACCGCCACAGCGAGGAAAGAAAGATAGCTGTAATGATTTATTAACATTGTTAAACCTTATTTCTGCAAGCAATTTATGCAAAGTAAAGCAAGATAAAAATAACTTTTTATATACAACGTTTTCAAATTTTCTGTTGAATTATTATGCTCAATATGCTCAAACTTGTACTTGATATGAAGTAAATAAAAAACAAACAAACAAACAAACAAACAAATATAGAATACTGAAATGTCATTTTGACATTTCATTTTGATTTCCATAGTAACGCACGTATATATTAATAATTTAGTTGCAAGGACCACCCCCTTAGAAACCAATAATAGTCTTTGACTTTTTACAGATTTTTTTGAAATAATTTTTCATACAAAACAGAATTAACTGAAAATGAATTCAATTCTGCTTAAAGATGGCTAAAAGTATTAAAAGAATGCATTGGCATCGTGTTCTGATATTTATTCTCAAAGCTTAAAATGTCTAGCTAGTCGAGAAGTTAGTTAAAAATCGATTGCAAGATTTATACTAGACAAACAACCACCGGACAAACAAGAATACGACCTAATAAAAACGTTGCAAAATATAATCCAAATAAACATTTTTTTTATTTTTAATCAACCACAGCACCCCCAATATCTTATCCACGAACCACCACTGGTTATAATTATATAATGTATCATTATGAAGTTGGGTTAATAAGCACAAAAAAAAGTTGTCAATATTAAAAAATCGTTGTATTAACACAATTGTAACAGAGAGTTCTTACTTTCAATAAATTATTAAAGAAACCTATCAAAATCAAGTTATACCTATATTTAAAAAATATTACAAAAAAGAATGATTTAATAATGCTTAGTGGGTGGGTAGCCACACGTAGCCAATCTTTTTACACACAATTTATTTCTATCTAACTTTCTTTTTATTTGTTTTTTCTTCAAAATATTATACTAAAAACGCCTATTGAGGTACACTATTATAATATTTAAAATTGTATAGTAATTTGAATATTTAGAGAAAAATAATTAAAACTTATTATTCATTTTACAGTAGATTTAAAATATCTGACTGAAAAATAATCGTAATGTTTCTAAGCATTGAAAACCTTATTTTTCACATTTCTTCCAAACTAATTACACTTTTGAAACTACTATTAAGATCTGAAAAGTTACTGAAGTAAAAGATTTTTTGGTAAAATATTGAAACAGATAACTAACTATTGGCCTCTACTTCAGTGACGTCCCGTGGGGGTTGGCAGATTGAGCGTCTCTTGGGGGCGGTAGTTACTTGGAGGGCGGCAAATTGAAGAAAATCATTTGGAATATATAGAAATAGCTACTTAAACTTAGTATATCTTATTAAAATATTTAAAAAATCAGCTCATTCGTTTTGTCGGGTTTGCGATATCTAGTTTACTTCCGTTGTCCTTCGACGTCCTTATTAGTCTGATATTTTGTTAGTAATGTATCCATACAACACATTTCTTAGATATTGGATGGATGGAAGGATGATAAACATAATGTATAAAAAAATGAGGCGGCATTTCGGCGCTGCTTAGGGGCGATATTTTATCTAGGGACGTCACTGCTCGACTTGTATTACTAATGTCAGTATTTTGTGTATAACTGTGCACTAACTTCATCACTCGTACAGTTTGTTTGAGATGTTAGTACACATGCATGAGATATTGTGTTCATATGTTGTTTTTAATTATATATATTTGGAGTAAAAACAAAAATCTGTCAATACAACATTCTGTCTGTAGAGGCCCATATGATCCTTTTAGGATTCAATGTGTTATGTGTTGGTAAGTTCAAATTGTAGTGTACCTAATAGTGAATTATCGATGTTTTGTTTGTTCTTACATCGAAGTTAAGTATTATTTATGTTAAAAATAAACAATTTAAGGGTTGTATTGATTGACATAATAAAATATAATTTAAAGATATCCGATAAACGGCCATGACCGTATCTGCTCGAGGTCGTAAAAAATATAGTCTATCTCCATTGTAGTCAATTTCCAAATCTACATTAATTTCCATTAATTTTCATTGTCTTATTCAGGAATGGGACAACTAGACGCTAGGACAATTGGACGCTGCACTGTCGTAGACACGTATACAGAACGTAGACGAGGAATTTAAATCAGTTTCTATCTACTACTTAGTAGTTTTAATTCATTTTACTCTTAACATAATGTTTTTTTGATTGCAAATCGAGAATTACCATGCCTAAGGCTTTATATAAAATAAAAAAACTCTTTTTTCGTTGGAACTTAAACATATTATGCACAATTAAATCAGTATTTACGTGTGCATATTTAAATTATCACCAACTATTAAATCATATTATAATAATTTAAATATAAATAATAATATTAAATATTTTTTTTAAGTATCTGTAAGAACCTAACGTCTATTTAATTTTGAATTGCGTGGTGTCCAGTTGCCCGGCGCCAAATCGTCCTAGCTAGACCCTCTTATTCTACTAACCCGTTTACATAGTCTGTACCTCGTAGGTTTGGAATGAAATTAAAAATTAACTGTACCTATATACTTTTCAATAAACTGGTAGATATCTTAAACCTATTCTATAAAACGTGTCGACTTCAGTATTAATTGTCATTTTCTGTATGTGGATTTATTTGTCAAAATAATATATCAATGATTTTATCAGAAATATAACATAATACTATTTAACGTTTTTTTACTATTCCAATGTATAAATTCCAACTCGTCAAATAGATGGGTAGATTATCTTGTCTAGTGTGTATTCATTAATATTAATATTATTTTAACGATCATGCAGTACTACGTATTACTATAATAAATGCTCTAGTTACCGCAATGAAGATCGTATAGGGATAAACTAACTGGAGCATAATTTAAATAATACATCTTCCTGCAGTATAATATTAAATTAATTAACATGACTATCTGAAAAGATAGTGTGCTATTTATAGTCATAATTAAATGATTCCTTAAAGCTATTTTCAGAATGAATTTTCATTTGAGCTTGTTATAATGATTATGTTATACCCAAAGATTTTCTACTATAACAAAACAGAGCCTTCTTTATTGACCTTTTAATATTACAATACTTACCTAATGGAAAATCTGTAAAAAAAATTAGTGTGGTTGAATTGTTAACCAGTGAAAAATTAATAATCTTTAATGGAGTTAAAGTGTTGTATTATATTATGTATATTTTAGACATTAGTTGCGTTTCCCGCGCGATTTTTGTTAGTGCTACCCAGATAATCTGGGTATGGTATATGGCTATAGTGGCAAAGGGCAGAGGTAGGTTGGTATGATCTGAAAATGGTAATGCGCACTTTTTCAGTAATACGTATTTGTTTTCATTCAACTAAGACACGTGCACTTGCACATTAAAATTAAATAAAATTCAATTAAACCTTGCGTAAACCAGGCCATATCATAATATCATATCTATAATTATGACATTAAATCATACATAATTTTAGATATTTTATAAATAGAAGAATATTATTATCAATTATGGTTTGGTTAGGTAGGGCTTAATAAATTTAAAAAAAAACAACGAACACCATTTATAATATTATTGTTAATTCAACGAAAACAAATAAGTATGACTGAAAAAGTGTGCTCTATTTTTGTCGGACCGCCAATAACATAGGTACCTAAACTATTATGGTTTGGTTTAGGCAAGGCTTAAATGAATTTTAACAAATAACCTGACAATTTGTATTTTTTGTTAAATGAAAACAAATAAGAATGACTGAGAAACTTTAGTGTGCACTATAATTCTCAGATCTTAACAGCCTATACCCCAATACACTACACTTTGAAGCAGAGTTTTGAATGTGTGAATGTCCTACGAAAAAGAAACACACATTATAAACGTGCAATAGTGTGTTTTGCAACCTTCAAATACACCAATATTAGAGTATAAACCAAGAGCACTTATCAGAACGAAGGACAAGTGTATCTTTGACACGTGTATAAGTTTATCCCATATTCTTCCACACTCGAGATCGGTTGCTGTTACTCCAGACCCGTTAGGTATTTCAGTTCTCATTAATTTTGTGTTCCCTGTTTCATGTAGGTAGTTATATCATGCATGTTATTCTTTTATCTAGTGTAGTGTGAGCGCACCTTAATTTATGTTGCCATGTTCAAATAATATCGTGGTATGTCCGTAATATGAACACAGACAAAAAATAAGTAGTTTGCACTGAACAATTATTATTATGCAATACCGTGTAGCTGTAGGTAATAGTAGCTAGTACAAGCAATATTATTATTATAATAATATAATATATCAGAGCGCATTTATAAACATACGCGGTGGAAAATATTTTTTTATATTGTATCTACTTAAGTAGTTAAACTATTGACAGCTGCGTTCTGAAATAATAATACTACACTAGTTGTTTTGTAATAGTTTATTGTGTCTGGATTGTCAACCTTTAAATTTAAAATCGAATGGTTTAGCACTTTTTTCAAAAATAGAATGTAAGATATAATTTTACTTAACACCTTATAGCTGGCAAAGACCTCGGGCCTTGTCAGCATTTAATATGACAACAAGAATCGGGGAGTCATTTAACTATCACACAATCGTCGCATCTATCGTAGCATATTCTACAGGCGTGACGTACTTCGATGGGATTCGACTATTTCGGGCTTGGTCATTGAAACGCCTCGAAGTTGCAACAATGATTTTTCAATTGCGAACGACATCAACAACGACTCTCGCAATTTATCGAATATTCATGTTTATAAATAGCGACTCATGGTTGATTAGTTAACTCAGTCAGTTCCGTAATCTTAGTATCAGTCAGGTTTCTGTTACAGAATCATACCGCACAGTACCTACTCACTTCCACCGAGCCTCTGATCAGTAAAATATTTTCTGAATCATTTACTCTTGTACCAACTGTATACCGTTACGCAGCAATAAACTCTCACTGCTCCATTCATCTGACCAACCTCAAATCCAACTTTTACACCTTTGCTCCTAAAGCGATTTCATCCCTATACAACGAGACCGCCAAAAACTAACTAATACTAACCTTTTCATCTTAAATCGTGGGGTAGCAATCAAACGAAATATAATCTTCAAATGTGGGAGGGTTCAGTAAGAAATAAATGATATTCTCAAAAAGAATCCTGTTTAGAATATAATATGGAATATATTTATTATAATCATATCCCACGTTTAGTGATGTAATTCATACCACCACCATCATTAATAACAATGTATGTTACACCATATTTATTATATGATATAAATATCATTCTGTATTGGGAGGCAATAACTTGTTAATGCCAATGTTCTCTCTATATCGGTACTTTAAAGAATTTTTGATCCATACTTTTCTTTCAAAACGAGGGCTAATAATATGAGACGTACATTTTCATAAACCGATAATTACATAATTCAGTATTTGTGATAACTAGTAAGGTTTTACGTTAGGTAGTGTATTTTATCTACCATAATGTATTTTCAAATTAGAACAATATACGCAGTTTTATTAGCTAACAATTTTTATTTTTGTAATAAATAATATAAACGAAATAAATTTGAACATTTTTTAAATGAATTTAGTGAATTTTATAAGTGTAATTACACATAATATAAATACGCATTTTTTGTTAGATTTAGACTTTATGTGTGATTTATCGGTTTTTGAAAATAGACAGACAGTTTTTTGACAGAAAATATTGATTTATACCTTCATTTGTTAATTGAGTTAGCATTTACTTGGTAGAATTCCATTTTACAATAAATGAAAATATAAATAATATTAAATTCTACAGATTTTTTAAAAAAGGTTTTGTCTAAATCTATATCGGTTGTTACACCATTATCACGATTATATATTATAGTCTTATAAAATAGTCTTGATAATGGTGTTACAACCGAAATAGCTATCGAAAAAACCTTTTTAAACAACCTGTAGAATTTAATATTATTTATATTTTCATTTCTTGTATAGGTACCTTAATTCATAATTTTTTGTCAATATCGATATAAAATAAACATTTCTTTACGTTTTTCAAAATAAAATGCAAATCATTCATTCAAGTTGTATTAAATAAAATAATAGCACAAAGTAGAAACAGATACGTATACCAATGGTTGTTTATGTCTGAAAATAAGTTCGGTGTTTGGTCGGTGGCGGCGAAAGAGAGTGCTGCGCGGCCTTCCAAGGACGTTCGCCTCGATTGGTCCAGTTATGTCTGGCGAGCAGGCTGTTGCGACATAACAATATTGTACGCGGACCCAAACACCAGAAACCCCCCCCTTCGCACACTCGACCACACCCGCCACTGCCTAAACACCTGCGCAGTTAGTAAATTCGCCAACGCGCAATATGTAGTCGTTTACCTGCACAAGTGCACGCTTTATTATGTCCCACAAGCTGGGCTTAATCGTTGATCACGCTAAACCTAACTTGTCTACTTAGCAATGATTTTTTTTTAATTATCAAACTACTGCCAATCTTTGTCTGATATTTTAAACTATCTCGTTTGACATAGGTATCTGTATAAAATCTGTACTTACATCTAAACTAGGGTGTTATAATATATCTGTTTTTGCAGACAATATTTTAATTACAGATTTTTTACCTAAAGTACCTATTAAACCTTTCAGAGCAAATCCGCCTATATTCAGACCGTGGCATTGAATTGAGAAGTATTATGATAGTGCATCCCCGATCCTTTTCAGATGCAAGTGGGCGGATGTAAGCGACTTTCATCTATCGCCGCCTCCCCGACTTGATAGTGAAAAGCTGCTCATGAAGATGTGGCCGATTCGTCTAATGACACTGGATACCATGGCCCCCACATCCTGAAGCGGGCCCCCAGGCCAGGATCTTTGACGGGTCCCCCTACCTATCACTAAGGTTAAAGGCAGTTTGACGCTCTACATTGGCGTTTTCTAAACGGTGCTCTGGTCAATAAAAATTCAGTGTATTTTTAGCGATTTTTAACACATCGAATAATTATGAAGTTGTCGAGTATCAATACACAATAACTAAAAATTTCATCGCACATCCATAAATTTTAAAATGGCAATAACTCAAAGTAAAAAAGCGCTTTTTTTACTATTAGAGCATAATTCATATGTGTGTTTATCTCAATTATGTGGTCGACCCGCCACGCCGGCCCCCCAGGCTAGAGCCCTGTTAGACCCCCCCCCTCGTGGGGCTCATGCTGGGTAAGTCATTAAAACCTAGTTAAAAAGTGGGATGCATACACTAAAGAATGACACATAAAATTATATATTTTTTTCGTAATATCAAATAATAACGAATGAAGATAACCGCACTGAATACACCAGTCAATTATTGACAGGGCATGGTAACTTCGCTGGCAGGTTCTATGAACATGGTCTTGTTACCTGTTCAACGTGTCTATGTGATGGATAAATACAAGATGCAAACCACATCCTCTGAGAATACCCAAAAATGTGTACGAAAAGGAAAAAGTTGCTCATGTCGGTCTCATCATCCATCCGATCTAGTCACCACAAAGCCCAATTTTGTTGTATCTTTGCGATGCCACACTGACAATGTGAAGATCTCGTTAGGCAGATATATTAGCTATTTTTTATTTACCACATTTTTTTAAATCATGTCTTTATGTGCTCCTCTCTCTCATAGACATTTTTAACTCTAAATCCTCAGATATTCCCAGTAATAACAAATACCGATGCTTCATATCAAACGTCAGGTCCCGTGACACACCCGATTAAAATGAGGCATGGCTTGGCAGAGTGATTAACTTCCAATGTTTGCATTTATTCATTTTTTTCTACATAGATGTTATCATACTGAATTCGAAGTATGAGCAATAACTAGCACTCTCATCAAAGTTTACAGTTTCGTGCCATAGCCTGACTATAGTGGGCCTTAAATTTATTAAACGAATTCGAGTCTATTCTTTACAGAAATTATTAATAATGAATGACCAATGGGTACTGCTTTGCTATATTAATACATTGGATGCTAAAGACGCACCTAGCGCGTAACGATTAGGTGGTCATTTGATATAATTAGCATGCTATTTAAATGTGGTAATTTAAAAGTAATTATGTAGTCAGCAGTCAAAATAGATTCGTTTCTCTAGCCTTTTCCAAGACACTTCATAATATTCATTTTTTAAACAATATTTTAATTGTAGTACATATTATAATAAGAATGGTATATAATATAATATGCCATATGATATCAAGAATATTAAAATATCACAAATAAACTGAACTAGAATATTTTAAATACATAATATACCTGTAAAAAATAAAGAATTCATGCATAAACATTTGATTAAATCTTGCATATTGTATAAGAACCATTTACTGTAACCGCAGTAGATTAATTTTAAACCTGTAAGTCAAGTTTGAACGTCCAAATGGTCAGAAAGTCAAAAGGCTTGTGTCAAAGGAGAGAAGTGGTTGAAGCGTATTGCGACCCACTTGTTCAACTGTCCGATAGTGTGGTAACACTATCAGTAAAGTCGCCAGCTGACAGACAGTTATGTTTCGTTTTCGCTGGAAAATTATCTGATGACAGCTCAGAAAATGTGACCAATCTTAACTGTATGACGGATAGTATCGTGGTGTAATTATTATTCTGATCGGGTCAGAACCTTTGTGAAACCTTGCGAAACTTAAGATCGTTCGTTAGAGAAACGTTGTAGGAAACTTTCTCAATAATATAATTACCCCGAGTCAATCAACTGCTAGATGACGGTTTCTCTAAGCTGATTCCATTAATTTTGGTTATTACAATACTTAATTTTATACGTATCCTAAGTAATTATTAAGTATATGAAAGTGAAGCTGAAAAAATAGTATCATTTCGCGTTGCAAATTTTGTATTAGGTACCTACCTATATCTTCCGTAAGCATTTCAAAATTTCAAAACAGTATTAGATCAAATCTACAAATTATTAAATCAACAAATCATTGGATAAGCTCTGAAAAATAATAATCACGTCAAATCGCAAAAGTAAACAATGTAAATGTGTTAACACTAGATTTATTTGCCAGGGCTGCAGTAAAAATTAAACGCCTTGCATTTAGTGTGTTAATATGTTATTTTATTATTTTAGGCGATCATATTCATTATTAGTGGTATCAACTAATTAATATTGTGTTATTTTCTTTTTTATATTAGTATTAAATTTATGGTAAAATTAAACTATAATAATTCCGTCACGAGTGGTGTAGGTACTGTGAATTTTACTTGTGGGGATTCTGTTAAAAATATATATTAAATGTCCACTATTTTTACATATTATTTACTTAGACTATTGTAACATATTTAATCTTAGTGGGCGGATAATGGTGTATATAATATATTAATATAGTGTTTAGTATTATGTAGCCACGATCTTCTAAAAATATTAATATTAAAAATCATGAACCTTTAGATCGAGTAACTATTGTAAAGTAAATTCATCCCATAATTGCACAATAAATACATCATATTATTGCTATATAGTTAAGTAATTCATTGAGTATTGTTAGTGATGCTCCGCATCTGCACCATCTGTGTATCAATCATAATTTTAATAATCTTATTTTCAGAAGGTATTTCAATTGTACATTATATGGCGCTATAATGCTGTATAGATTTTTCAATGTTGTATATTTTTTTCAATAAAAATAAAATTATGTATAAAGAATGTAGGTACTTACATACTACATTCATATTATTATTTACAAAAAAATGTAAGAACATATGTATTTAATTAAAGATTGGGTAAACCAACAATTGAATAAATTATTATCCTGAAAGTTTTACGGTTTTATTAATTACCAATTTTTTTTTTTTATTAAAAACGTTAGAAATTTATTTTGTTTTAACCCTTATTTTTTTAATTTATAAATGAATTGCTAAGCAATTTAGAAAAATATAACATTTTTTGAATATACATAATATTCAATGAAATAATAACATAAGCTCCAGAAATGTCGCATAAAATGGAATTTTTGAATAAATTTATCCTTGAATAAAAAGTTCAAATTTATAACGTTACTTCAGCATTTATTCAATATGCTTAATACAAGATAATTTAAAAAAGTTTTAATGATTGAAAATATATAATAATTTAATATTACGAGTATAATATATTTTAAATGCCAGATAAACAGGTGAACAATAAAAGTAAATTACATTAAAGAATACAGTCATTTTGTATTCTAAATATAGGTGTATAATTATGCAAGAAGTGTAGACCGATTATAATATTATGATATATCTATTGCAAGCATCAAAATGATACTCTATATGTCACTTTCATTAAAAAGTTCTGCATTAACTTAGTATAATATCTTATATCAAACCAAATGTCATTAATATACGCGCGAAAATATTGTATCAAACCACAAAGGTGCTTATTAAGTAGGCACAGTTATTTCGCAAGGAATAAATAATACTTGCATTATGATTCTGTTTCACAATTTTGTGGTGACATTAAATTCAATATATTCCTTATATCACGAACAAAAGGATAGTGTTTTATTTAAAAACAAGTACATGTGTAATAAATTATTATGTTTAACCAATTTTCTGACCTAATAAAGATAAACTGCACTCAGATCGAACAATTAGTATGTTATGAAGATAATAATATTATCTTCATAACATACTAATTGTAATATATTTGAACTATTTTAATAATGTTACTTTCTTTATATTTCTTCATGAAATGTTGAAAATGTGTTATACTTACCTAAAATTTATAATGTCAGCTGCAGATGTACAAATGAATTTTAATTTCAATATATTGCGAAGTTTTTCGGCAGAACGTAAGTATATCGATTATCTGTCGTATGGATTATAATATTGGGATCTCTGGTTACCAGTGGTGAAGGCTGTTAAAATTCGACATAAATAGTGCACGCTAAACTTTGTCATTCAAACGTATTTGTATTCATTGAACTAAGACTACAATATATAGTTAATATCTGTTAGTTTTTAAAGTTCAATTAAACTATGCCTAATCCAAGCCATATAGTAAATAAGAGATAATAGTAAAAAAATATTCATTTATCCATAAAATATCTATAATAGTAAAATAGTAATGTAATAAAATTATATCGGTAATTGCGATGACATATTATCCAACGGTAAAGATTGGCTAATAAAGAAACGATGAACAATTTAGTAGGTATTGTATCTGTCCAATCCTCGGTTTTTAAATTATTTCGTATTTCTGGGATTTAAAAACTCAAAGGTAGTTTTAACTATTTCTTGCATTCAATTTGCCATTACTATAATATGGTGACGATTGTTTTCCATAATTACATTGTGCATAATGTGAGTTTTCTTTCTAAGTTTATTTGCTAATGACTCATTGATTACATCTGACATTAGTTAACATAGGCTCATGAGGAAATACATTATTATTATTAATATTTCCATCAATAATTGTTTTATTAATGAAGCAAAAAATTAAACGTATCGAAGGACTTTGGTTACTGAAGAATACAGAACAAAAATTAGTAAATAGATTACAATGAGTAATGTTCATCCATTAATTTTGTTAATCCAAGTAAGGTTTAATGCTAGCTACAAATCATTAAATTTGAAGAAAAAAAATGAAAAATGATGGTTAATAATAATTTTATCCCTGTCAGGTTCATCGTATTTTGGACAGGTCCGAATTCGCGCTTGTATTGGCCATATGCTTATATATATAAAGCCGCCTAAAAAAACATTGCTTTAGTAATTATTTTTTCGATTTTTAACGAAATCGAAATCTTAAAGAAATTCTTCAACAAATTTCTATCTATAAAATAATATATGAGGTGTTTACTTTGTGATATTACCTGACCATTTAATAATTAATAATCAAATTCCTCTTAAAATATCCATGCAAATAATTGTCCAGCAATAAGTCATAGCTTGCAAAACATTCAGGTCGCAAACGCACTGCGATGACTTCGGTGATATAACTCACCGCTTTCGTTTTCTTTTGATTAGAAATTACTGCAATTTGTCGCAAGCATTATTGAGCAAGTAAGTACACACATAATAATGTGCAGTCGGAATAATAATATAATTTCATTCTTCAATGATAATTGAGATGTAACATCACGATTATTTATCAGATGAGCATGGTAGTGTTGCCACCCATTATACAGGAATGTATGCCAAATACTCACTTTTACTCTCTCTAATAATAAGTTAAATTACGATTTGGTATGCTTATTTTCTAATGCAAAAATCACACCAAACGATGCGATGATTTCCGCTGATCACTTGCGTATTAAAACTGATGCATATAATTTGTCTCGATGGCCTGGAATAATATAATAATCTTGTATTATTGCTTGACCTGGCATGAAGATTATGGTATACATGATATTATATATTTATATTTGAATATACAATGATAATATAAAAAAAAAACAATATGAACACTTAATGTGACCACTATTATTTTAACATAATAATTACATACAAACTCCACAGTTTTCATTGCCCTTTTTAGCATAATAATCTATCGTGCATATATTATTGGCGTTACTGTATAATATGTAATATCTTAGATTTAAATTTCAATACTACCAGTGAAATGTCAGTTTAAATTGCGTTGTTAAGTGTCCATAATATTCACAGCATGTCGACATTGGACCTCTCTCTCTCTTTGGTCAGTCATAGTAGTTAATATGCCATAAAGTCAGAATCGTAAACCTTTGCATTTGTACATAAATTTAGTAAGATATATGTTTAATTAAAAACACTGCACCATGAAACACGATAAAAAAGTGGTTTTCTATAGTAAATAAATGCAGTTTTAAAATATTATGAGTACTAACAGTCAGATAATTAAAAAATAAAAATTTCGAATACATTTATTTACTCGAAAATCAGTACTTATGTTCATGTTTAATTACTTAGGTTCTAGATTAAATTGTGACTTTTATTTTAGTTAGTATTCAATGCTAGCGTACAACGCAAATATAGTGTACCTACATTTAATAAAATGTCGTTTTATGATAGCGCAAAACGCTATAGAGAAATCTTAAGTTTCCTCGACATCTGTGTTTTGTATACTAATAATAATTAAACCCTGTTGACATGTACATGGATTTACTGCTGACAGTACGTATTATTGTGTACATAATAAAAAATGCATGTATAAAAACGTATTATCGTGCAAGTTACAAGATTGCATGCGTGGATCAAAAAATTTCGGAAACGTCTGAATGTGCGATATATGCGAATTAGAACGATAGTGATACTACACCGTGCAGAGACTCATTTTGAAGTTAACTGATTTTCACGACCTGTCAAATAGCACCATACAATGACAACATCGTGTCTCGTTCACTTCTGAAGAATGAGATTGGAGAGCCAGTCAGCACTTTTACATCTAAACAGTAGTTTAAAATGAGCATTATTGGTGCAAGGAAATTTATGCATGTGTACAGGCGTTATTACATTATTCAATATAAATATTAATTGCTTAAAAAAATCAGAAAATCAGAGATCAGAAAAAAGTCCTAGCATCAACTTGATTATTATTATCAAAATAGGCTCATTACTTTAAACTGAAAATCCTGAATACTTAAATATAGTAGTGGAATTATTATTGTTTAATCAATATTATTATTACCTGTTTCATATGCATAATACTATTTACCCCGTCTCAACTTTATAAGGACAAGATTCGAGGATTCCATGAATCTAATAAAATAATTGTACGCATTGTTTCACCATATCAATAAATTATCGCCTAGCGTATGAAAGATTATCACAATATTATGTTAACAATTTTCCATTTATCTAGTACCTAGTTGAATAAATTATCTAAAATTTTCACACTTTTATGATTTACCAATTTTCGAAGTGTTCTGATAATAGTGTCTAATGTTGATTCACTTATCAATAAAATTTTCCAAATTGATTTGGAATTTCCACTTCATACTAAACATGATTTTTTTGTGTGGGGACAACAAGCTACAGATGGAGAAAATCTGCACACGAAAAAAGCTTTAGTGTTTTTTTAACGAAGAACTGTCTCTGTATTCTACAAGGTAGACTACTATAAACTCAGAAATAATGGAAACTGAAATACCTAACGAGTGTGGAGTAGCAAGCAACCGATCTCGAGTGAGGAAGAATATGGAATAAACTTAAACACGTATCAAGAATACGTTTTTTCTTCGTTCTGACAACTGCTCTTGGTTTAATACTGATACTCATTCAATATTGGTGTATTTGAAGGTTGCAACACACACTATTGCACGTCTATAATATGTGGCTCATTTTCATAGGACACCCACACATTCAAAACCCTGCTTCAAAATGTAGTGTAGGGGTATAGCCTATCGGAATTCTATTTATTATAGGCTTATATAACATAGCTACTCTAGTACTGCTAGTACCTACTACTGCGAGTAGCTGCTACTCTGTAACGATTTCCAATAAAGTTTTAAGTTAAAATCTATTATAATCTATATATATAAAACAAAGTCGGGTTAGTTACACCATTTATAACTCAAGAACGGCTGGACCGATTTTTATGATCTTTGATTTGTTGGATTTGTCTCCGCCCCGAATAGCAGAATAACTATTAAAACATCGGATAAATCACGGAAAAATAAATGATGAAGAAAATTCATTTTCTCATATATTTTGTATGGAACGGCTTTTGATTGATATCGATGAATTTGAACGGTGAAACTCGCGCATTCTAAAATAAAAGAAAATCACAAAAAAAAAAATCCGTATACAACGCCATCTCTGATACCATTACAGAAACAATAAACAAACAAACAAAAGAAAGTATGAACATGGCGTTTTTGACAGTTGATTCAGTTCAGGCCTCGGATAATACCGAAAGACTTTGTTGTAGACAAATAGCGATTTTGATCGTGATTTTCAAATGATAAGTTGCCTTCTAAAATGTTCACTTTGTGAGGTTATCAAATTTGTGAATGTGCGCGTATCGATAATTGCTTCATTATGTAATTTTGAATTGTGTGATTAATTTTCCAGTGTTATTTACAATGCCGCGAGCCAGAAGATCTAATCTATCTATCTGTATAAAACAAAGTCGTGTTAATTACACCGTTTATTTTATAACTCAAAAACGGCTGGACCGATTTGTATGATCTTTAATTTGCTGGATTTGTCTCTGCCCTGAATAGCAGAATGACTATTAAAACATCGGAAAATTCACGGAAAAAGAAATTATGAAGAACATTCATTTTCACATTTCGTATGGAACGGCTTTTTTGAAGATGTCTATTGATGATATAGAACTGATTGACTGATTTCGATGATTTTTTTGTTCGTCTTGGCCTCGAGAAGCTCGCGCATTGGAAAAGTAAGAAAATCACAAAAAAAATCCGTATACACCGCCATCTGTGATACCTACATGAGTATTGCAATTCAGTAAAGTACATCAAATACATCTGCAAATATGTCACCAAAGGCAGCGATATTGTGGTTTTTGGCGTTCAAACTCCCAATACCAACGATGAAATCACGCACTATCAAGTGTTTCGATATGTGAGCTGCAATGAAGCAATTTGGCGTATTTTATCATTCCTCATTCATTAACGTCATCCCACTGCTGTACATTTGGCGGTGCATCTGGAGAATGGTCAACGAGTTTACTTTAATGCATGGAACTTTGCTCAACGTCGTGTAATACCTCCAGCGACAACATTGACCAGTTTCTTTTCAATTTGTAAAAGCGATCCGTTTACACGAACGTTGCTCTACTCTGAGATGCCACGTTATAACACTTGGAACGCTTCATCGAAGAAATTTCAACGTCGGAAGCAAGGCGATGCGGTTCCTGATCATCCGGATGTGCAATTTAATGATGCTCTTGGTCGCATTTACACAGTTCATCCGAAGAATGACGAATGCTTCTACTTGCGGTTGTTGATGGTAAATGTTCGTGGGCCGACATAATTTGAATCACTTCGAACTGTCAATGGTGTAGTGTGTCCAACATTTCGTGCTGCATGTCAACAGCTCAATTTGCTTGAAAACGATATTCATTGGGACATGAAAATCGCAGTAGCAATTGTTTCTGCATCTCCAAGTCAGATACGCACATTATTTGCTATCATTATTTCGACATGCTTCCCATCAAATCCACTTGAACTGTGGAACAAGTACAAGGATGACATGTCAGAAGACATTTTACATCGAATTCGTGTCAGTTCAGAGAATCTCGATCTCGAAGTGAATGAGGAGATACATAACCAGGCTTTGTTTTTGATTGAAGACATGTGTTATCTCATGTGCGGCAGTTTGTTAGTCAAGTTAGGAATGCCAACGCCACATCGTGGAATGAATGACGCTTTTAATCGAAAATTGGAACGTGAACGTGAATATGATCGAGATACATTGAACCTATCGGTTCGATCAAATGTATCAATGTTGAACCCCCAACAGAAGGAAGTGTACGATACGTTAATGAAGGCAATTGATGATGGAAATGGTGGTTTATTTTTCCTCGATGCGCCTGGTGGAACTGGGAAGACATTTCTCATGTCATTGATTTTGGCCACTGTTCGTGCGAGATCCTAAATTTATGTAGCAGTTGCTTCTTCTGGGATAGCGGCCACGTTGTTAGAAGGATGCCGAATGGCTCATTCAGCGTTGAAATTGCCGTTAAACCTTCAAACGACTGAAACACTGACAAGCAGTATTGCGAAACACTCAGCAATGGCCAAAGTTCTGGTAGCAAGTAAAATCATCACCTGGGATGAATGCACAATGGCGCACAAATGCGCATTGGCAGCACTCAATTGAACTATGAAAGATCTGCGCAATTACTCAAGATGTTTTGGTGGCGCAATGATTCTACTATCTGGCAATTTCCGCCAAACACTACCAGTCATTCCAAGATCGACCGCTGCCAATGAAATGAACGCTTGCCTCAAATCATAGACTCTGTGGCGCTATGTGAAGAAACTTCAGCTGACAACAAACATGCGAGTTGCATTGCTAAACGATCCATCTGCCAAAGATTTCTCTAAGCAATTGTTGACTATCGGTAACTGCCGTGTTTCTGTCGACGAATCGAACGGATTGATTTCGTTTCCGCTGAATTTTTGAAATTTCGTCTCAGCGAAGGACGACCTCATCAACAAAGTGTTCCCGAACGTCATTGCTAACCACAAAAATCACAATTGGTTGAGTGAACGAGCAATTTTTGCGGCAAAGAACAAAAATGTGGATCACTTAAACTTCATAATTCAAAATCAAATCGTTGGTTCAATGTATTCCTTCAAATCTATCGACTGGTAATAAACGAAGACGAAGCAACCAACTATCCAACTGAATTTTTAAACTTATTGGATCTGCCTGGCTTGCCACCGCACAATTTACAACTGAAAATTGACTTGGTAGTTATCATGCTTCAATATCTGAACCAACCAAAACTATGTAATCTATTTCATTTTGATTTGATTTTTGCACATTTATTGAACTTAATTCATTTTGAGTATTTTAATTCAGCTAATAAGTTAACACAAGATTAGTGATTCTGAGGCGGTACGAAGTTCGCCGGGTCAGCTAGTATTCTAATAAAGAAGAGGTTATTCCTAGTTAAGAACTTTAGAATTGGAAAGTACAAGTATGTTAAGACTAAAATTTCGAGAGATCCTGACGCCGGCTAGGACACATGATAAGTACATATTACCTGTACCTTTATTTAAACCACAAAATACGATTGTCATGTATTATAAACCAATGTTATAAGAGATTCAAACTATTAGTTTGTTAAATTCGTCGTAATTAGATAGGACGTAAGTGGTTTAATAGATAAAGGAGATTGGCCAGAATCAATTGTCTGCCGTCGCATTATATAGTATAACCAGTAATCACGTATCTGAGATGTTTTCAAATTATGACTTTATATTTATTTTAAAGCTATTTATCTTATTGCTGTTTTTTATAATTAATATAAGACAGTCATAAGTCATAACATTTTATTATTTTATTTAATTATAAAACTTCTTTCTCGACAATAATATTGAAAGTTCAAACCATTTTAATATGCAGACGTTTCTTAGAAAGTGCATCTATTAAAATTGCATAGAATGTATCTCACAATAGATCAAATTCAATTTTCCAAGTAATGCATTTGCAATATTATAACTGTCAGTAATTGGTTTTAATGGAATATTTTTATTCATAAGGTATTCGCTTTTGTAATCATGTTCTTATTTTATATATTATGTATTATAATATAATATAATCTATCTTGTAGGTATTATATAAAGTTTAGTTAGTTATTATTAGCAGTTAATTCTTGCTTATAAAGAAGTTAATAAGGTTTTAGCTTTTTAATTGTACATATTTTATAAAAGAGAATTAACTTTAATTAATTTACATTTTCAGTGTGCATTTATCACTAGTGAATGCGCAAGTGCCTTAAGATGCCGAAAGGCGAAAGCCGGAGAGCAAAAAAACTATCCAAATAGAATGGTACATACAAAAATTAAATTCCATTAAGTAAGCTCAGTGAATAGTTATTTTTTTTAAATAGGTAATGTTTAATCGCTATTGAAATAAGAAGGAACAATTTTCGATAATCAAAATGCATAAATTAATGATTACTTTACCGTCAATTTTAGTGATAAAATAATATTTCAAAATATAAAAATTATATAAATAATAATAAAAAATAATATTAAAAAATATATATATATATATATTTTTTTATTTTTTTATTTAAATATATATATATATATTCAATTATTCATATTCCATACATAATATTATTGTAAGTATGTTATTTTGATAATAGAAAGCATTGGGTACATAGCAAAGAATTATAATTATATATGGAATATGTGCGATCCTAATAAGATAATATTATAGGATATGTTTTAACAAATTTGTTTTTTTTTTTACGAGAAACGGATGATAGCCATTTGCCCAACCTATTAGGTCCATATATTTTGCTAAAATATCTAATTCAAATCCGAAAAAAGTTTTTCAATATTTGTCTAGGTCGCCTACTGATGAGATTTTTCTTAATACCTAGTTTTTTTCATGATAAATGCCAATTAGGAATTTGCTCAGCCTATTAGGTTCATGTTTTATATTCAAACACACATTCGGAAGTAAAAACGTGTGAATTTGTCTTACAAGGACTCGAACCTGCGACTACAGATTAAGAAACGTCGTGCGTTTTGCATCTATTCTCACTATTGTGTGGTTAGAATACTAACTCCCAGTTTTATAGTTACTATTTGAATTCCCTCGATAGGATCTAATTCACACGATGTTTTATTAAGTCTATACTATGTATTCTCATTTTAGGGATCGACTACCCACTATTAAAAGTATCACTCTGCCAAGAATAACTAAGCGAAACTTCAGATTATTATCCTTGATCTTTCAGTGGAAATTATAATGCCTTAAATACAGTTATTGCATTGACTTTCGCAGGTTAAGTTACGCTGTCTCGTAACCGAATGAAAAGGTATTGATATATGCGAGTATAGCACAGTTTTTACATCACTAAGCTTATTCAATATCGACTCCGTAGGCAAGTTTTTCTAAATTACTAGTTTATGTTAGGTTAGGTTGTATTGTATTATTAATTTTTTAAAAAATGCAAATTTTCTCATAACGATTCCACTTTTATTAAAAATATAAATGGAATCAGTACGATAAATTTTTCGTTTTATTTAATCTAATACCCCGTTTACACGTGCATGGATTCACTGCTGATAGTACGTATTAACCCGGCCATTACGAAAAATACACGTGTAAACACGTATAATCGTGTAAATTGCATGCATGGATCAAAAAAGTTCAGAAGCTTCTGAATTTTCACGCGAAAATTGGACCGTGCAATATCTGCGCCTGCGTAGTAGAACGATAGTAGAGAACCTGCCGGTAAAAAACCGAGCTACACCGCATTAGACACATTTCAACGTTTAGTGGTTTTAACGACCTGTCAAATAGTACCATACAATGATAACATCGCGTCTCGCTTACGCTTGAAGAATAAGATTAGCGATATAGTCAGCACTTTTACGTGTAAACAGTTATCATCACTATAGTTAAAAGTACACACTATTGGTGCAGGTAAATCCATGTACGTGTACAGGCGCTATAATAATACAAAGCATTTCTACTATTATATTGATAGTTAACACGTCAATAAAAAAATAACTTATATCGTATCTGAAAGAAAATTATTGAAACATTTTGATATCCCTAGCATTAGCTTATTCAGTATATCTACTCGGTAGTTAAGTTTTTCTAAATTACTAGTTTTGAAATAATCTTTCCACCAACATAACATAAATAAAACGCATTGTATGCTAACAAACTTATTGAGTTATTGCGCATTGATTTATCACATGCCTGAGTTATTATGCAATCGGAATTTGAAAATAATTGACATTAATTTCTTCACGATCGTCGAGAATGAAAGTGGCCTGTCCACCATTAATTAATTACTACACAAAGATTTTATCGATTCTCACATAAAATGCTCATTTTATGGTACTTTAATAAAGTCATTAACACAATTTCAATTGTACATACATTATGCACTTATGCTGTTATCACACCAGGTTTTTCGAGATTATTGGCAATTACGCCAAATGACATTTATCTTGCTCGTTACAGCTACGCGTTTCCTGTTCAGTATTGCATAGAATCATAATAAATGAACTATTTCGCGTTGTATTAAAAGTTGTAATAATATAACTATTATTTTTATTCAACGAATAATTACAATTTGGAGAAATCTTGATATCGCTTAGTAATTTATTAGGTAAGAAACGAAAGAACTATTATCCATTTTTGAAATGCACAACAGCCAATCTCAGAAATGTTAGATACGAATATGCCTATAATTTTGAGATACTCTGACACCGAATAGGAATTAAGGAATAGGTACCTACCTTGATTCAAACTACACAAGCCGGTCACCATTAATAACGAAATCTTATTGGACACTTCATTCGCATAGATGTTGGTTTATTTTATCCTAATTAGCGGGAAACACAAAAATAATGGGAAGTGAGTTGCTGTCTGGGTGGGTGGGTGGTAACAAAATTTAAATGTCGAATATAGAGAAATATGCGAACATATTATGTTAAAAATATGTCATTTTATTTTACAACGTTTTTCTTAGCTCGTATTTGTCCGGTGGTTCTTTGTCCGGTACAAATTTTGCAATCGATTTTTAACTATCTTTCCGACTAGCTAGACATTTGAAGCTTTTAGAATATATCAGAACACGATGCCAATGCATTTTTTTTAATACGTTTAGCCATTTTTAAGTAGAATTGAATTCATTTTCAGTTAATTCTGTTTTGTATGAAAAGTTATTTCGACACCATTATTGGTTGCTAGGGTCTGGGGTCCTAGCAACTAAATTATTAATAAATACGTGCGTTACTATGGAAATCAATATGACATGTCAAGTATAAATTTTTTGATCGTTTAAAAAGTTCTTTTTATCTTGTAATTATTTAATATTCACGTCTATGTCATAATATGCATTTAAGTTTTTGACGACAATCGGCGCATTGCTTTCTTTTTATGGCTTGACCGTAAAATTATAAAGTAATAAAGCGAATCCGATTTCAAGATCTTTTGAATTGGCTTTCACATTTTTATCTGACCAATTTAGCTCGTGATAAATTATTGCACTTGGGTCATCTATAAGGGGTGTAGTTGTTAATTGCTTCGTTCAACTACACGCATTATTATTTTATATCTGAAGATTGCTTATGTATGTGACATGTGATGGGCAGCGTTGAATGATAACACGAGTTGGTATTTATCTCGTTTATAATATGGCGTAAATAGATGTGCTGTTATGTTATTACACGGCAGATAGCATGGTGTTATATTATATCGTTAAGGTTTAACATCACTCTTTTGACTTGATAATTCAGCAAAGGACTGAGCGCCCTAGTAACCTCTACGCAGAATCAAGGTCTCTAGACAACACTGTCATTTCATTTCCGCCTCGCCACTGTCTATGCCCCAAACATGAACATAGACAATGACATGTCAGTTGTAGAGTTGGGTAAAACCTCTACACATCTTGTAACTTCAAAACTTTTTGAGATATCCAGGTGAAACTCTACTATACTAGTCTCTATAACTGTGAAAGTTACTGATAGATACACACCTACACAAGTTGTGCGATAAGGTATCATGAACGAAAACACTAGTCAAATGGTACGTATTTGAAATCATAAACAAATTTATTAATAATAGGGGAATTTTAACGAAATTTATTAGTTGTACGTCAGATGGTAGAGTAATATACATTGTGGTCTAAAAATCAGTTAAATATATTACGTAACACAGGAGATATTATTAAAAGTTTGTTTTCGTTAACTTTTTTTACGATTTTTTTTTTCTTTCAGTTTCACACCAATGGGAATAAGGAAAATGAGACATGTGGGCATACTTTAATTGTGCCAATAAAATGATTTTTACATAATTATGTATCAACTGAAAATCAGATGTACCTGATGCCTCCGAGTAGATGTTGCAATTTGCCCCAGAGGTGTTGCAAGTAACCCCGTTGTCGGGGCAGGTTGCAACGATTCTCCATTTTTATATAAGCACACGAATATGTATTTAGTTTCTATAAAATGACTAGTTTATTCATAATAATATATTCTTTGATTATCAATTATTATTTTTTCGTTGGAATACATTGCGTAAATTTGAAAATAAAATATTTACAAGATAAAAAGAACTTTTTATATAAGAACGATTTTAAATTTTCTGTTGAATCATATATACTTGACTTGACTAGCTTAAACGATCAAAAAAATTGTACTTGATAGAAATAATAGTGAAATGTCATTTTGACATGTCATTGATTTCCATAGTAACGCACGTATATATTAATAATTTATTTGCTAGGACCCCAGACCCCTAGCAACCAATAATGGTGTCGAAATAACTTTTCATACAAAACAGAATTAACTGAAAATGAATTCAATTTTTCGTAAATATGGCTAAAAATATTAAAAGAATGCATTGGCATCGTGTTCTGATATATTCTAAAAGTTTCAAATGTCTAGTTAGTCGGAAATTTAGTTAAAAATCGATTGCAAGATTTGTACCAGACAAACAATCACCGGACAAATAAGAATACGAGCTAAGAAAAACGTTGTAAAATACAAAAAAGAAACATTAAACGTGTTGCAACTTGCAACCATCTTCCCCTATAGATTATTTTTAATAGACAAACACATCGTTTGATCTTAAAATGCATAACGTAATATATTGAGAGTAATAGCTGCAGATAAATAAGATTTAGTAATATTGCAATATTACTGTAAGTATGCACTATTGGCTATGAAACCGTCCCTCGTTTAGTCATCGTGGCAAATTGCCATTCGGCATGGCATAAAGACACAATTATTATGCTTTCTCTGTCGTTTTAGATTCGCGAAATGCAACCACTTCGTCTGTATTTTCATCGGCGCATTTATAAGCCATCGTATAGCTTTAGCATCGGCCGACCAAGACGTGGTCATTACGTAAATAATTATGGAATTACTCTGTACAAGGAAGCAGACAATATTGGCCGATAATGGTTTCGATCGTTTGGAAATTAACAAGACGATGTTGCTAATATAGCGTCTCCGTACAGCAAAAGTCATTATCATCAGAGATATAGTGTTATTTTATTATGAAGTGTTTTTAAACATATAAATATATTATAACCAATAGAAAAAATACCAGACATACTATATACTAGACACTCCGCAGAAATCGAACCTGCATCTCTCACTAGTTAAAATTTGTCGCATTTAAGTATGACTCATTTAGCATAGTGGACTATGTGCGTGGGCGCGATACCCGAGAGATGCAAGTTCAATTCCTGCAGGGGTGTCTCACTTTTTTCAAAAAGGCTTTTTCTATTAGTTATAATATATTTGCTCAGAAGTATTTTCAGAATTATGTATGTTCAGTAATTAGAATCATTCATTCTTAAATCTTATGAATTATTTGATGAGTAAAAAAATAGTTAATTCAGAAGTGCTTTTAGTTAAATTTGCGTACGTTTAACATAGTTTTTGACACTTTTTAAGGTAATCAGTCTATAGCAGTTTCGAAGGGTGGGGTAGGCTATTAGGATCTGATATAAATAGTGAATAGTAAACAATGGCCGCGCGGTTTAAGTATCGGTCTATAGCGCCATGGGTCCTAGGTTTGACTCCTGGGTCTGGCAAGCTCACATATTGAGTATGGACCTAATAGGTTGAGCAAGTGGCTGACATCTATTTCTCATAAAAACAAAATCTGTTGATACAAACCTCCACTTAGTGGAGGCCCATATGATTTCATTAGGATCGGACATGATCAAGGAAGAAGGAAAAACTTTGTCAGTAAAATTTATTTTATTTTCTTTGAACTAAGACTACAATGAGTAGATAGTGTTTATTAATTTTGAAAAATCAATTAAACCATGCCCTAATCCAAGCCATAATAGACAATAGTCTTACAATATTCGTTTACCCATAAAATATCTAAAATTATCCTATTAAACCATACACAATATTTTAAATATTTTATAGATAGAAGAATATTATGTTTCATCGATTGTAGGTTGGTATAGGCAGGGCTTAATGAATTTTTAAAACCTACCCAACACCATCTGTAATATTGTGTATTCTTAATTCAACGAAAATAAATGAGTATGACTGAAAAAGTGTACATTATTTTGAAGGATTTAAAAAAATATATAATTTAGTTTAGGCAGAGTTTAATTGAATTTTAAAATCTAACCAGCACCATCTAGTTTTTAGCTCATCTTGATGAAAACAAATAAGTTTGACTGACAAAGTTTAGTGTGCACAATATATGTCGAATCTTAACACCTTTTCTAGACCCCTCGCCTTTGGTCTATAGATATTGTATACGTCTCGGTAACATAGAAAAATAATGGGCGTTACATTTTTGAATGGACAAGCATTCGTATATCTTGATCTTCTGGAGCAGACATTACCAACGCGTCGATTGCGTTACAGATTATTTCGATCGATTGCGACATAGAAATTGAGTCGTGTAAATGTGCAGGTATACCCATAGAAATTGCAATACTGGTATTTGAAAACGAGTATCCCACTATTTTACGATACCGAAATACCGGTTTTAAAAATCAGATAATACCGATATATTTGGTATTGAAAGTGGAAACGAAATGTATTAATTACTATATTTTATAAGGCTTAAGACGACTGATTTTTTTTTGTCGGGTTACGCGATGTCTGGTTTACTTCCGTGGCTCTTCATCATCCTTGGTGACCAACAATGATATATGCCATACAATATTAATATGTTAAAGAGATTTTTACATATATTATGTTTATTGGTAGATAATACTGTTTTTTTTTTCAATTATTTTACGAATACCGGTATTAATACTGTCAATAGAAAATACCGAAATACCGATATTCGTAATTAACATTCGGTATTGCAATCTCTATATATATACATTCAGTTATAAAATTATGATTTCCTTAATATTTTGAAGAGGAAGCAATTAATCATAAATGCCCAATAATAATAAACGCTAATTACAATATTCAAATAGTTCTTTTGAATCTAGATTTGGTAAAAAAGCGCCAAGTTAGTTCGCTAATTATATAGTAGATAGTTAGATTCCCCAGTAGGTGGATGGTGACCGGATAACAACCTACATATCATAATAATATGTATTGAAAAAAAAATACATTTCATATAAATAAATAATTATTTTAAACTTTAAACTAACCTTGCATAAACAAAAAAAAACGCTGCGGCCAAATAACGTCACCAACGGTCAAGAATTTACCTGAAACAAAAAAAAGAAGATATTTACAATATTTATTTTTACTAATAAAGTACTTAATTGATAAAAATGTAATAGTTGCGTAGCATCGTTAATAAAGTGAAAGGTTATCTTAATTATTATTTTTAAAAATGTTTTTTGTATGCATTATCTGCCTGATTTACTAAAAATATGGTATCACCAAGAAATCGTTATCAATATTATCAAAATAATATATATTATTAACATCATCACTGTTTATTTGTTTTTAACTTAAATTTTATTTTAACATCCACTATTGAATAAATAATCTCGAAATCGTAATTGATATAACCTACTTACTACAAACTCGAAGTGTAATATGTAATGTACAATAATAATTAATAGTCCTCTTTACTCAGGGCAAAAAATATCCTTTACAGTGTAAAGTTTACACCGACTGACCGACCCAATAGCTTGGTATAAAAGTCTAATTTATGACCTGTGTCCATCGAGTGTTATTAATCAATATGCCCTCTCATGTTCACTTACACACTTTTTACCGTTCATGAGGTTTGGCCAATGTACTTCTTCGGACATTCACAACAGCTTATTTGACACACAACTGCCGAATTATTTATTACTGTTAAAAGTTTGTATTTTTCATTAGTGCTTCTCAAACTTTTTCATACCTACCTCAACCACGGAAATCAAAAAAAAATCTACGGCTCCCCTCCCCAAAAAAATTAGTCTTTACTGACCAACAGGACTTTGTTTACCATTAATTATTATTATAGGTCCATTTTTATTAAAAATATTAGAACATTTCATTTACTAGATTTACGGATAAAGAATTGTGATTGCGTGAAAATTTGAAGTAGTATTTGACTGATTTGTATCAGGTATTTATATCTTACTTGATTCCAAATGCATCCATTATAATAAAATATAAATATAAATAAAAAAAAAACAACATTTGATAGCTTGTGGTTAATGCAATGATGGGAGACCGTGTTCAAAAATATCACGCCTTACAGTAAGTGACGTCCCGTGGGGGTAGGCAGATTGAGCGTCGCTTGGGGGCGGCAGTTACTAGAAGGGCGGCAGATCGAGAAGAATCATTTTGTATACATAGAAATAGCTAACTACACTTAGTAATAACGAATATGTATATCTTTCCATTAAAAAAAATCAGCTCACTAGTTGGAAACAAAATGTATTAAGTAATTAACATAAAAGGTTCAACAGAACTGTAATTTTTTTGTCAGGTTCGCGATGTCAAGTTTAGTCAGTTAGTTTATTTAGATTTTATTAGATCCGTTATTATATCGGTTATCGATTTAGACCTACACCTTTGCGATCTCAGGCTAAAAATATCATTATAAATGTTGCTAAGTTTTGTGAAGAAGAAAAGCGACACGGATCTCCCTTAATTCCTCAAGACCGAGTAAATTAATGTATCGCAAAAATTACGTCATTTAAAAAGCCACTAAGTATATTACCAGCGTCAAAAAAAATCCCACTTTTGGGGAAAACATATTTATAAATTATTTTTTTTATGTTTTAGTGTTAGGTAGGTACCTATATATTTTGTTATTGTATAAAAATGGAGGGCATTTTAGCGCTGCCTAGGGGCGGCATTTTGTCTAGGGACGTCATTGCTTACAGTTCATCCCGGGATAGTTAAGTATCTGAGTACGACATATCGTATTTATCGTCACAGTAATAATATAAAGAGAGTGTGTATTGTTTGGCAAAACGAAGCCGTGTTTCTTACGTATAACGCACAGTAGATTCTCGATTTTATTATTTTTAATTTAACTATGAATCGTTATGCTTCTTAATACGGCTACCAAATTTAAACACAACATAGGTAACCATGTTTTCTATTAAATTAAGTGAAAATAATTACCAATAACTTGATATTTAACACAAAAACAATACATTTCAGCAATACGTGCTCGCAGTTTTTGAATGAATGGAGTCATTTAAACACAAACCAGAGCATTTGAGCGGAGCTCGGAGCAGCAGCACGGAGTAGGTACTGGAGCAATGGGATTTTACCAGGAACAGGAGTGGAGCCGGAGCTCTACTGCTCCGGATGTTTTTTTATTATTAAATGTTCGTCCTAAAATCCAATGAAAATAGTACCTATATTTTGACACTTCGCAACACTGGAATTATTTGAAGTATGGCAACACCGCCGAGTGATAAATAACCTCACTTTTTTGACAGAAAAGATAAATAATGAGAGACGATTTGCTGTCAGTATTTTGTTTTAAAGTGACGATTATTTTAAAACTACTTATTTTTATAACATTTGTATACTTATCAAAACTTTTTACCCGAGCGGAGCAAGACGTGTACAAGAAATATTCGATTCAGCCGTAGAAATTCTATCTTACTCTAACGCATATTTTGGAGATATAAACGTGCCGAATGCTTTCTCACTTGCATGTATGATTCTTTTTTGTTCAGGCTATGTATGTATCACTTTTGTTACTGATTTCGGAGTTAAGTAGGTAATATGTTATATTACTGCTGGTTAAGGACATTGAATTGTCATCTCACATTTTAGATGTATATCTTGTAATAGATTACATACATTTTTATCGAAATCACATTGAAAGCATTTAAGAAACAAATCATAATACCAATTATTATGATTCAAGCTCTTTTGAACTTACATTTTTTAAGAATTCCTTGTCTACAACGTTTTTAATGAATATATTATACATACCTACTTATGGTAAGTACACTGATGATTATAGTAGAAGTGTAAGAAACCTCTTGAAGAAAATTATAACAATACTTCAATTGAAATATTCTAATCCATTCACAATATCGTTAGCCCAAAACAACTGAATGTAAATAACTACTAAATTATTATGGTTACTATGGATTTGTAATAAATAATAATTAGTTTTTTTCAAATAATTTCTATGCAAGGTCATAAGATCGAGGGTCAAATAGCTTGGGTCTCGTAACTGGTTTGGATTAATTTTTATCACTTTTTTCCATGTTAATCAATTTGTTTTTGTGTTATTCGATAATAAATATCTAGGTAGACAGTGCACATAATTATTTGATTTATTTATTAAACAAGAAATATTATATTTTATAGAATTTAAATAAAAGCAGTACTTATTCACAAATTCACAATAAAATAATATGTCTACGCAACCAATAATAAAATAATAATGGCATTACAACCAACAAAATTCAACAGTACGTATAAAGATAAACAAAGTAATCCGAAACACGTTTAATGAGAGGTAATCAATTGTTTACGGTTGAGTTGTAATGTTAAAAATGTGTTACATCTGACATTCATTAATCATTATTCATTATCCACTCAACATTTTTTTAAATATTTATATGTATACAATATTCATTATTTATCAATTTAATTGTTGTTTCATATTTATGCAGGGTCGCTATCATTGATAATAATTATTAAGCATATGACTTAAAATATTATGAAAAATACCGTAATCTAATTAGCAAAAAGTAAGTATTTTTGATCTCTTAATTTTGTTAATAATCTATACATTACAACACAAAATGTATCGCGGGATTCAAAGACACCAAAACGGATCTATAGAGATTTCTTGTCCAAAACGCATGTATTTTGTTGTGTGATTTAATTCACGAGATATGAACAATTTTAATTTTCCATACATTACAAAATTACTAATTCATTTTATACTCTTTTAATAATTCGTTTAATAAAATACTTTAAACCAATTTATAGCATATTTTTATACAAATTTTAAATTTAAATAACGATATAACAATAAAGATTTTACTGACTTGAAGACAAGTAAATGTGCCATATTACCCATGTAATGTAAATACACAATATGCCCTTACACAAATTAAAACAATAGTTTTTCGATTTCCTGCCGAATTCCAGTAATCTGGGGCTTCACTTAATATTCTTCGTCAGATTTTTTTTTATTTTAATATTCGTTTACCTCAGAATTAGTCATGTCTTTCTATGATATTCTGTAATTGTGCTGTATGATATTTTCAATTTATTTGTATTTCAAAAAATACATTATCCCCACAATCCGAGAAAGCGATGAAAATTTACATAATACGACTATATTATTAAATTTATGACCCATATTAGTGGTTATATAACTTGTCCCCTAGTTATGTATATAAATTGTGTATCCCTTTGAATAATCTTCAAAGTGATTACTGGCAATTAGTATTATCAAAAATGTCACCACACAATCGCGGAAAAATAATATTAGTCGCCTCTGTCAAAACATGGGGTCATTAGAAGGTTGCTGGCTGCGAAATAAATTAGCCAGGTCACAAACCGAGATACCCTGCCTTCAATATATTATTAATATTGTGCTCTTATCCCAAATTACCAAATAATAATATGATTTATTTCTCTAATCACCGGCGCAAACGCAGTGGTTTTGAAAACGTGTAATAGCCGCAAACTGTTCAGGGGTATTTAATTAATTTGGATTTTTTAAATATAAGGTGGCCCAAAGAGATTAGAGTCAGGTGGCTAGATGGAATGTTGAATTTATTGTAATTATTACAAATTTGTATAAACTAACAGACAGAAGTTTTTGAATGATAATTTGTTTATACCCATATTCTGTACTCGGAATTCCAATCCCGGGATCCCGAACTATTTTCGATACCTATGAATCCCGGGATTGGTAAACATAATCCCGAAACGTTCGGGATTAATTTTTTTATCAATTTTTATGGAAAATAAAATAAAAACGAAAATATAACAGAAAAAATACTTTTAATAACATACATTAGAAACAAACTGAGTTTGAATGAAGTTTGGTTTATTACCAATGTGTTATCAATTCATTTTCTTTTTTGACATACATTAATAAAAATGAGAAAGATTGGAAAAAAACAATTCTTCGCATTTTTAAGAAGATGATTCCACCATGATCTCATACGTTTTAAGACAGTTTCATATTTGGCTGACTAATTAGATTTGTGAAGCGGAAAGGCCATAAACCATGATTTACTTTGCTATTTTTAATCTCGCTAACCTATTCATTAAGACTTTACTATCGGAAACAGCAATCTCATACTAAACACAATATTGATTCTACGAAATTTTATAAATTAATGAGAATCGTTTAGATTTGTAAATAGTTTTATATAAATTCCACATAATATATGTACGATTCTGGTAACATCCGTCATATGAATTTGAGAAATAGAATAAATAAATAAAGAAACATTTAGTTAGATGTTTCTACCAGAAAATGCTATTTTGAAGACTCACTAGTCACAAGGGGAATCACCGGATAATACATAACCATTTTTCGCTGCCTTGCGCAATCGTAACAACAACAAAAATAAATAAAAACACACCATACTTTGGTATTGAGCTAGATTAATTTTCACCGATTTTATCAATGTTTTTTGTATATTATATAAAAATTTAATAAGAACTATCAAAGAAATGCCAATCCTGGGATTGGTCCCGGGATCCCGTAATCGTCAAAGTGTAATCCCGAAATCCCGGGATCGAAAATTTGGCGCGGGATTGGATTCCCTACTCTGTACCTATTACCTAGTTTTAAGGAAAATAATAAAATACAAATATAATTGTTTCCACATCCAATATTTGATTAATGTTAATTAATCTAATAAAGGTCGTAAAAGATTCCTAAAAAATACCTAGTCGTTCAACATAAAATAATATTGAAATGAGGACATATTGGTATTTGTAAATATACGTCTCAAACATGAATGAATTGGAATAAATGTTTTCTTTTATTACCTACTTGTTTATAATTATTTTTTTATCTTTACCTTTGACTAGTATATAATCGAAATCAATTCTATTTTAGTCTGTTGCTTTTAATATTGACCACATCTGACATAGATAATAATATTATTATGTTACTAACTTATTTATTGGAGATAACGTAAACAGCTGGTTTAAAATATTTTTATTTTACGATGTTTGTTTTCTGATAGTAGAAACGCACTGATAATTCATAAGTATTTAAGTTATATCAAGAATTTGTAAATTTTGCAGTTTTAAAAGTTGCATGTATGTATAACAATTTTGATGTAGTTCGTACATAGTGATCAGTAAACTTTATTTATAATATTTTGTTAACTTAAGCATTTTTGTTTCGATAAGAATTAGACGTTGACTAACCGAGAATGCAAGAAAAGGTATAGGTAAGTCAAATGATTCAATCATATTAAAATTTACATACGGACAAACACAGTGTAGTGGGGCGGTCATGTAGATTGTACGTATTACACTTCGCTGCAGCACACTTCAACGTGTGTTGTGCAGAAAGAGATGGCCGGAGAATTGACATAAAAAATAACGCGTTGTTCGCGTGAAAAGGGAATGCAGAGTCATATTCTAATTTTATTAAATTCAATAAGGACATTAATTTGATATTTTATAGGTATGACGTGATACTTTTGAGCACCTACCTACTTTTCAACTTACTTTTGAATTAGTCATGTGATCTGATTGAATTTCTAATTTATTTACCGATCTATTTTCTTCTGTCTTTGTCTTGTACCTATTGCGGTTTTATTACGTACATCTATACTGGTTTATTTAGAGATGAATTTGATTTCTATACTATACAGCCATCTGTTTCCGATACAACAGATCACGGTAAACTGTGAAACGCTCAATTTCATACGTTCAAATTTCTGGCAACATTGATATATAATTTCAATAGTTCGATCACATAGTGGTCCGAACAACAAACTAAATGCATCTTATAAGAAAAACATGATGAAGTTCGAATTCATAATTATTATGATTTTGAACATCTCATAAATATACTTATTAGGAAAAATATGTTTAAGCGATATTTGTACTGAATGAGACTCGAACATGCATCTGTCGAATTCCGGTCAATTTGGTTTATCGACGTGTAAGTAAAGTAACCTATTAAATAATAACTAGCTGAGCCAGCTGGCTCTCGCCAGTCTGTCTCGCTAGGTCTTGCAGACAGCTTTTCGTCATAGTGACTTGGTGTTGGATTTTAATATAATAATTGTAAAGTGTGTATAGACGGCGCCATAGTTTTCCCTTCGGGATGGATTTTCATTCACGTTAGACGTCGTTACGATATGCATGTCGTCACTGCCAATACAAATTTGGAGTCATGTGCGTAGTCTATTCTGGAGTCTGGCCTTCTCAATATCATCTGACACCATTTCAGGCTGCTAGGCCTAACAGAACAGCTGGCAATCGCCGATCGCTACCACTGTCATTTTAATTTTAATACAATATATGTGTAGGTATGTGCATTTAAAAATGATAAATAATTATACATCTCAATCGTGATTATCATAAATAGTGATCCAATATAACGTGAATATTAATCTCTTTTGGGTCCCATTTACATAATAGAAAAAGGTTAGCAGCATAAAAAATAAATTTAAACATTATTTTGTTTCATTGTCTATAAAAAATAAATGCTTGGAGCCATAGAATAATATTTTAAAAATCATATTTTGTTTTAAAGATTAACCTTAAACAATATAGTTTCCCGGTGCGGGACATTCATATCGAGACAAATGTTGATGAATAATGAAGCAATACATATTATATCTGATAAGAATAGGAATTTATAAGACCTAAAGATGTAGAATCAGCTTAAAAAGGCCTTCATCCAGCAGTGGATTGATACAGGTTGATAACGATAATGACGATATAAATGGGTAGGTATATAAAATCACAAATTTAAAAAAATATTGCAGTTTATATGACCAAGAAGAGTAGAATTAGGTTGGGATAACCTTCATCCAGCAGTGGATTAATCTTGGTTGATGATGATATTGACGATATTATGAATGGGAAAATATAATATCAGCAATTTTGATAAATATAGCAATTCATATGACCGACAGAAAACCAAACGACTTAGAGAGGCCTTCATCCACCGGTGGATTGATTCAGGCTCATAATGATAATGGAAATATAAATAGAAATAATATACGAGTAATATCACCGATTTTGATAAATACAGCAATTCAAATGACAGAAAGGAGTAGAATCAGGCATGGGAGGCCTTTATCCAGCAGTAGATGGATTCAGGTCAATGATAATAAAGACGATAGAAATAGGTATAATATAGTAGTAGAATTAGGTTGCGAAACTCTTCATCCAGCAGTGAATTGATCCTGGTTGATGATAATGACGATATGAATATGTAGATAAATGTAATATCACCGATTTTGATAAATACAGAAATTCATATCACAGAAAGGAGTAGAATCAGGTTAAGGAGGTCTTTAAGTAGTGGATTGGTTCAGGTCCATGATGATGATGATGATGATGACGATATGAATATGTAAATAAATATAATATCACTGATTTTGATAAATACAGAAATTCATATGACAGAAAGGAGTAGAATCAGGCTAGCAAGGTCTTTATTAAGCAGTGGATTGGTTCAGGTCGATGATGATGATGATGATGACGATATGAATATGTAGATAAATATAATATCACCGATTTTGATAAATACAGCAATTCATATGACAGAAAGGAGTAGAATCAGGCTAGGGAGGTCTTTATTAAGCAGTGGATTGGTTCAGGTCGATGCTGATGATAATGATAATGACAATATGAATATGTAGATAAATATAATATCATCAATTTTGATAAATACAGAAATTCATCTGACAGAAAGGAGTAGAATCAGGCTAGGGAGGTCTTTATTAAGCAGTGTATTGGTTCAGGTCGATGTGATGATGATGATGATGATGACGATATGAATATGTAGATAAATATAATATAACCGATTTTGATAAATACAGAAATTCATATAACAAAAAGGAGTAGAATCAGTCTATGGAGGTCTTTATTAAGCAGAGGATTGATCCTGGTTGATGATGATGATGATGACATTATGAATATGTAGATAAGTATAGTATCACCGATTTTGATAAATACAGCTATGACAGAAAGGAGTAGATTCGGGCTAGGGAGGCCATTATCCAGCAGTGGATTGGTTCAAGTCGATGATGATAAGATGGATAGAAATATGTATAATATCACAAATTCGTTAAGCCAATAGTAGTAGAATCAGGTTGCGGAACTCTTCATCCAGCAGTGGATTGATCCTGGTTGATGATGATGATGATTATGATGATGATATGAATATGTAGACAAATAGCATAAGAAATTCAATACTGCCAAGAATACAATCAACGTAGAGAGGCCTTCATCCAGCAGTGGATTTATTGAGGCTCGTGATAATAATGGCATTATATATAGATAGGTAGATAATAATATTATAATATCACTGATTTTGATAAATATAACAATTCATGTGTAAGTAAGGAGTAGAATAAGGCTGAGGAGGCCTTCATCCAGCAGTGGATAGGTCGAGATTGATGATGATAGGGACGATAAAAATTGATAGATATTATACAATATCACACATTTTGATGACTATAACAATTCGTATTAATTTCTTTCATTGTTTGCAATGGCAACTTTGTTAATTTAATATGACTATCTGATCTATGGAAATTAGTAGCCTAGGTAATTATTCAATAAAAAAAGATTGAGTGAACAGCCACAAAGTATTTTAAAAAAATCAAATTTGGAATATCACGTTATCTATGAAATGGCGGACAGTGGCGTACCCCGCTGTCAAAAGATATTATACGTAGTGAATTGTACCAAGATTATGGTTTTTTCACCGGAAAAAAGTGCGCCAATGCCTACATTACAATATTTGAATAAAAATAATCGAATCTGTTTGTCAAATAAAGGATTAGAAGGGCTTAAGCGACGAAGACGTCATTATGTGAAGCGTAAACAGTAAATATGGCGATTGTATACGTTGTGTAAGAAAATATCGGATATAAACGTCACGTACATGTAAAATCATGGAAAATTTCTGAAATGTGTTCAATTCAATCGGTAGATGAATCGGTAGCGCACATTTCTAAGTGAATATGTAAAAATAACAATAAAATGTCGCTTAAATGAGCTGTTAGTGCGTTTTCCAAAATCTCTTAGGATAATAATATATAGGAGACTAGCTGAGCCAGCTGGCTCTCGCCAGTCTGTCTCGCTAGATCTTGCAGACAGCTTTTCATCATAGTGACTTGGTGTTGGATTTTAATATAATAATTGTAAAGTGTGTATAGACGGCGCCATAGTTTTCCCTTCGGGATGGATTTTCATTCACGTCAGACAATTGAAAATTTATCTGATTTATCAGTTTTACGATATGCATGTCGTCACTGCAAATACAAATTTGGAGTCATGTGCGTAGTCTATTCTGGAGTCTGGCCTTCTCAATATCATCTGACACCATTTCAGGCTGCTAAACCTAGCAAAACAGCTGGCAATCGCCGATTGCTACCACTGTCATTTTAATTTTAATACAATATATGTGTAGGTACTCGTATGTGCATTTAAATATGATAAATAGTTATACATCTCAATCGTGATTATCATAAATAGCGATCCAATATAACGCGAATATTAATCTCTTTCGGGTCCCATTTACATAATAGAAAAAGGTTAGCGGCATAAAAAATAAATTTAAACATTATTTTGTTTCATTGTCTATAAAAAATAAATGCTTGGAGCCACAGAATAATATTTTAAAAATCATATTTTGTTTTAAAAATTAACCTTAAACAATATAGTTTCCCGGTGCGGGACATTCATATCGAGACAAATGTTGATAAATAATGAAGTAATACATATTATATCTGATAAGAATAGGAATTTATAAGACCTAAAGATGTGGAATCAGCTTAAAAAGGCCTTCATCCAGCAGTGGATTGATACAGGTTGAATGATAGATGACGATATGAATATGTAGATAAATGTAATATCACCGATTTTGATAAATACAGAAATTCATATCACAGAAAGGAGTAGAATCAGGCTAAGGAGGTCTTTAAGTAGTGGATTGGTTTAGGTCGATGATGATGATGATGACGATATGAATATGTAAATAAATATAATATCACCGATTTTGATAAATACAGAAATTCATATGACAGAAAAGAGTAGAATCAGGCTAGCGAGGTCTTTATTAAGCAGTGGATTGTTTCAGGTCGATGATGATGATGATGATAATCATGATAATGACGATATGAATATGTAAATAAATATAATATCACCGATTTTGATAAATACAGCAATTCATATGACAGAAAGGAGTAGAATCAAGCTAGGGAGGTCTTTATTAAGCAGTGGATTGGTTTAGGTCGATGATGATGATGATGACGATATGAATATGTAGATAAATATAATATCACCGATTTTGATAAATACAGCAATTCATATGACAGAAAGGAGTAGAATCTGGCTAGGGAGGTCTTTATTAAGCAGTGGATTGGTTTAGGTCGATGATGATGATGATGACGATATGAATATGTAGATAAATATAATATCACCGATTTTGATAAATACAGCAATTCATATGACAGAAAGGAGTAGAATCTGGCTAGGGAGGTCTTTATTAAGCAGTGGATTGGTTCAGGTCAATGATGATGATAATGATAATGACGATATGAATATGTAGATACATATAATATCACAGATTTTGATAAATACAGCAATGCATATGACAGAAAGGAGTAGAATCAGGCTAAGGAGGTCGTTAAGTAGTGGATTGGTTCAGGTCAATGATGATGATGATGACGATATGAATATGTAGATAAATATAATATCACCGATTTTGATAAATACAGCAATTCATATGACAGAAAGGAGTAGAATCAAGCTAGGGAGGTCTTTATTAAGCAGTGGATTGGTTTAGGTCGATGATGATGATGATGACGATATGAATATGTAGATAAATATAATATCACCGATTTTGATAAATACAGCAATTCATATGACAGAAAGGAGTAGAATCTGGCTAGGGAGGTCTTTATTAAGCAGTGGATTGGTTCAGGTCAATGATGATGATAATGATAATGACGATATGAATATGTAGATACATATAATATCACAGATTTTGATAAATACAGCAATGCATATGACAGAAAGGAGTAGAATCAGGCTAAGGAGGTCGTTAAGTAGTGGATTGGTTCAGGTCAATGATGATGATGATGACGATATGAATATGTAAATAAATATAATATCACCGATTTTGATAAATACAGAAATTCATATGACAGAAAGGAGTAGAATCAAGCTAGGGAGGTCTTTATTAAGCAGTGGATTGGTTCAGGTCAATGATGATGATAATGATAATGACGATATGAATATGTAGATACATATAATATCACAGATTTTGATAAATACAGCAATGCATATGACAGAAAGGAGTAGAATCAGGCTAAGGAGGTCGTTAAGTAGTGGATTGGTTCAGGTCAATGATGATGATGATGACGATATGAATATGTAGATAAATATAATATCACCGATTTTGATAAATACAGAAATTCATATGACAGAAAGGAGGAGAATTAGGCTAAGGGGGTCTTTATTAAGCAGTGGATTGGTTCAGGTATATGATAATGATGATGATGATGATGACGATATGAATGTGTAGATACATATAATATCACAGATTTTGATAAATACATACATTCATATGACAAAAGGAGTAGAATCAGGCTAGGGAGGTCTTTATTAAGCAGTGGATGGATCCTGGTTGATGATGATGATGACGATATGAATATGTTTTTAAATATAATATCACCGATTTTGATAAATACAGCAATTCATATGACAGAAAGGAGTAGAACCGGGCTAGGGAGGCCATTATCCAGCAGTGGATTGGTTCAGGTCGATGATATAAGAATGATAGAAATAGGTATAATATCACAAATTCGTTAAACCGATAGTAGTAGAATCAGGTTGCGGAACCCTTCATCCAGTAGTGGATTGATCCTAGTTGATGATGATGATGATGATTATGATGACGATATGAATATGTAGATAAATAACATTAGAAATTCAATACTGTCAAGAATACAATCAACGTAGAGAGGCCTTCATCCAGCAGTGGATTTATTGAGGCTTGTGATAATAATGGCATTATATATAGATAGGTAGATAATAATATTATATCACTGATTTTGATAAATATAACAATTCATGTGTAAGTAAGGAGTAGAATAAGGCTGAGGAGGCCTTCATCCAGCAGTGTATAAGTCAAGATGATAGGGACGAAAAAAATAGGTAGATATTATACAATATCACACATTTTGATAACTATAACAATTCGTATTAATTTCTTTCATTGTTTGCAATGGCAACTTTTTTTAGTATGGAAATTAGTAGCCTAGGTAATTATTCAATAACAAAAATAGTGGGTGAACAGCCACAAAGTATTTTAAAAAAATAAAATTTGGAATATCACATTATCTATGAAATGGCCGTCAGTGGCGTACCCCGCTGTCAAAAGATATTATACGTATTAAATTGTACCAAAATTATGGTTTTTTCACCGGAAAAAAGTGCGCCAATGCCTACATTACGATATTTAAATAAAAATAATCGAATTCGTTTGTCAAATAAAGGATTAGAAGGTATTAAGCGACAAAGACGTCATTCTGACAGGCGTGGACAGTAAATATGGCGATCGTATACGGTGTGTAAGAAAATATCGGATATAAACGTCAAGTACCTGTAAAATCATTGAAAATTTGTGAAATGTGGTCAATTCAAACGGTAGATGAATCGGTAGCGCACATTTTGAAGTGAAGATGTAAAAATAACAATAAAATGTCGCTTAAATGAGCTGTTGGTGTATTTTCCAAAATCACTTAGGATAATAATAATGAAAGATACTAATCATGGTTACAATTTGGTAAAAAAAATAGTAAAACACGGTCCCGCTCGGTACACATATTTCGAAACATATTTTCCTAATACGTATGTTTCTAATGTGTTCTAAATTATGGACGTACAATAACGAATATTACATTCCAAAACCTTATGTATTATTCATTGAATTAAAAAGAGTTGAATGACGTACCTACATACTTGGTTTTATTGACTTTTATAATGGTTTGTGGTAAAAGTTTCATAAATTAATTTAGAACGGTTTTATATGTAGGTATAGTGGAAGGGTACCTATTATGAGATAGGTGCCTAATATGAGATATAGCAATAACTCAGCAACCGGACGATAATAAAATATGGTGCTGGTGTCATGCGATAGCGAGGAGTAATAGCTCCAAATGACTATCAGTGCGCAGTGTGCAGCGCCTGTCTTTGGTGGTGTATGTGTGTTTTCGTCGATCACTCGTCCAAGAAATTTTGCCGCGTGCTACTTTTGATGATCCTAGAACATCTCTAAGGTATCTTACAATGTTTATTTCTTAATTAAACACGTAGTTTGGTAGTTTACTTTATATTTAAGTATCTTCTGTATCATTATCGACTCTAGAAGAATAATAGATGATTTTATTATGTCAAATTTTGAATGAGCCTAAAATGAGATATGTACTTGGGTGTGCCCAATATGAGATATCTCATATTAGGTACACATTTTACTTTAAAACCATATCAACGTTTATAATGTGTGTGTATGTTTTATATTATATTGTTCAAAGATGCCTCCATCAAAAAAGAAAAGCTGGGACCCCGAGTCTATGATTCAAGCTATGAACGCCGTTCGAAAGAAAGAAATGGGATATCTGAAAGCCACCAAACAGTTCGCAGTACCAAAAGGCACACTGGAGCATTATGTCAAAGATGATCGAGACCCAGTAAGCGAACGAAAAGGAAATACAAAAAGAAAAGACAGCTGAGGAAAAAAAGAAAACTAGAATGAAAAAAGCGATGGGAAATAAAAATCAGAAAGAAATTAAAAGGAAGAAGAAGGAGGAATCTGAGTCGTCATCAAGCGAAGGTGGAAAAGAGATGATATTTAACGATGATAGTGCTGATGACGACGATGAAGAAGATGATGCCATGTGTATTTATTTACTGTGGTGGAAATTTTACGGAAGATACAAGAGTAGAAAAATGGGTGCTGGTGTTTCAAATGAAGTCATGAAGATTGTGGTAATTTAACAGCAGGAGATGTTTTTATTTGTGTTTTTTATTATGATAATATTTGGATTAAATGAGACCACGTGAAATGTAAACAAATATATAATTATTCATTTCAATTACAGCTGTTGTTTTTTTCATAGTGTTCCCAATATGAGATAGTCTCATATTAGGAACACCCACTATCTCAAATTAGGAATACTTATTGGAGAACAGCCTATTTGACATTTTTCACTAAAATGCGAATCTAAAATAAACTGGCTTTGATGTATTTATGATAATAGATACCCTGCAATGAGTTTATTTTAGATTTGAGAATTTCACAAAAAAAAGTATCTCATAATAGGCACCCTTCCTCTAATATATTATTATATTTTAAAATTTATCTTATTTATATATATATATATATATATATATAAGTATGTTATAAATATTTAAATATGTGTTGGAAAATGCAAAATCAATGAATGATGAGTTACAGTTCTCGTTCTATAAACGATACTTGGTATTATTACAAACTCAATAATTGATAAAATCGTAAATCCAAAAATATGACCGATTGCTATGGCACTGTGTATTCTAATTCGATAGTAATTATAACATATTTAATTGTTTTTAGCCGAAAATCAGTCACATTAGCTTTTTTTAATTAGAATATTGCACTATTGTTAGGCTAGATATAAAATAAATGAGTTGAAGACAACTGCAATAGAACTCAACGTACAAATTTCGTTGAAATATTTTATTTTAAGTTTAAGAAAAACCTACTGTGATGGCAGACGGTTATAACTGCAGTTTTTTCACTTTTTAAGTTTTCTTCCATATGTTCCAAATTATACATTCTTTGATGTGGCAAAATGTTAGAGCTGCAACTTTATTGGTCACGTCATAGTAACGTTAAAAGATATCTGCATCTGACTAAATATGTGCTTAAAATGCAAGATAATTAAAACTTCAATCTTTTTAAAAGAAATGATTTTAAGTTTGTGTTGGGATACTAATTTTGCTTATTTTGATATAAAATACTTCAAAATATTTTATAAACTAACTCTTTTCAGGCTGATTTCAAAACTTTGTTTTTGCTCTCCTGAAACTTGTGTAAACAGCAATTATAACCGTTTTCTATCACAGTACCGAGTTATTCGAATGAAAAAATACGACTTGATCTTTAAATATTGCATAATTCTGAATAGTATAATATATATAATACCTGTATTACTAATTAATGTTAACAACTCTACATTCATTCGTATTGAAAATCTATCAATAATCTGCAATAATGTTTCTCAAAATACCTTTTGTGATTTTAATATAAGTATTTTATGCTTTTAAAGAGCATGCCCATTCTCAGAAGACACCGCACGCCATTGATGGCCATTTATCAGCATATTAAATTAAGCCTGGATATATTAAAATGCTGATTATCATACGATGCCCCTTTGAACACTTTGAAAACTTCATAATATATCGGAAGACTTAATATATTAAATACTAACTTTACTTACATACAAGTTGGTTTTACGACTATATTATGACTGGTATTATCACTGTAGGTAGTAAGAAAGTGTGCCAAAGCCCTGTTAGTAATCCGGAAGTAATCAAGGGTGGAAGAAACACATTGTTTGGGGTCAACAAAGGTTATAGGGGATGATGAATGACCTTGTGCACGTGTTAAAAGTGCCTCTCGCAGCAGGCCGTATTTATTTACTGTTGCCTCAAATTTCCCTGAAAGATCAAATTGAGATCGTAAAATTCACTTGCTCCATAAAATATAATTTCTGAGTGATAATAATGAAGATGTTATTATTGGTCACGGTGTAATCAGGATGCGCACTGTTGCTTGTATATATTATTATGTTTACAACTTATTATTAGTAAGACAGTGATAATAGCGTTGAGCCAAGTTTTGTTCCTTGTAATAATGGGGTGTAGGATGGTTCCAATAAACAACAACCTGTTTAAGTGTTGGAGTCGAATGACTCAGCTGAGATAACTGGCTGAGTCAAACTGATGAGTGTATCTATGATCTGCCTTCCCGGAATTCCACCAGGCTGTCGACAGGTAAACTGCTACTTACAATAGTTCTTAACAATAGGTAGTTTGCACATGTCATGCTAACTAGCTGAAACTGATTTTAGCCTAATTCCCGAAAGGACATTAATTTAGATTTTAGTTAATGCAAGTAGCTGAGATTCAATTCCCAGTTGAAAGAATTCTTCATCGCTTTAGTCGTATTATCTTTCAATTGTTGGTGGAAAAGCATTTTTTTAATTAAATTAAAACGAAAAATAATTATAATTTTATTGTATTTATTTCAGATTATTTGCTGGTATGACCAGTTTTATTCACTTAGAAGGACATGATCAGTTGACAATATCAACTTTATTTGTAACTGTGTTTTAATTTAATTGACACAGACCTTAATTTGGTCCTTCCACTTTGGGGAGCTCTTTCTCGCTTTCTACTATCCCCAACATGGTTAAAAGCCACAACATTTTTCATGTTGTCACCTTACTTGCAATGCAATAACAATTATAAATGTTGAGGATGTTTTTTTGATTAAATCTTTGTATGTAGTTAAAGATATGGAAATACAATTATTTTCATTTGTTTTGGTCATATGACTAATCAGAAATAATTATCAAACAATTCCGAATTATATCACAATGCACAAAAATCCAACATTGACTAAAATGTTAAAGTTATATGAAAAAAATAATAATGACATAAATAGTCAAAGTCAGTTAGGTTGTGAATACGTTACAAGCTCCCTAAACGAGCTTTCATAGAATTTCCTCTCATTTTTATGAACGTGTTAATAAATAAAAAGAAGCTTTATGTGTTTTCCCCTGGGCAATAAACCAACACCCAGTTGTGTGGCGCTAACGATCATCTACCGCAAATGTGGAAAAGCGTACTTATTATATTTTATAGTAATATTTTATTGCTTTATTATTACCTCTCTTTAATAGCGCTTCCTGAAAGCTTCGGGAGTTTCATCACGTAAACAGCGAAAGTGAAAGTTATTCTATATTATATTACCTACAGAAGATTATATTTTAAAGAATTTGAGGGTCTTTCACCTTAGTTCGTAATTTTATCTTCGTTTTTTTCTACCTATCTACCGAATATTTTACATCGTCCGATACTTTTATCATATTATATTGTGTTTCATTCGATGAAAATTCCTATGTTATTAGATTCATCTCATTTTCTCAGTGTCGATTATTCATTCGTATCTATAATTTTCGGAAGTTATCCACAATAAACATTATAATATAATATTTATACACACAATGTGCAATTTCTCCGATCAGTTTCTGTCCAAAAATATCGCTTCGCTAGGTGATCCGCAAGGCCGTATATAAAAAAAAATCTAAAAATATACTCCATACCCTTAATTTTACCTGGAACACCATTTGGAAAGCGAGAGTCACATTGCTTTTAACCCTAACGATAGATAGGGGGGACCGACAACGATCGTGACCTGGGGACCCGCTTCAGGATGTGGGGGCCATGATCGTAATATTATATATATAGAAATTATATATGTTATACAATATTATTATATAAGCCATAGATTCATTTATATCGAATGGAGGCTGTATAATGAAAGTATTTTTAAATAAATCGTTCTTGACTACTATGCTGTGAATAGATGGTAAATTTAATTGATCTAACAATCACTTGAAGAACATTAAAAAGTATAATTAGTATTATTTTTCTGCAAGATTAATATATCAATAATGAATGTAGGCTACTTAATACGACTGTACATCCGGTTTGGTCTTATTTTCATAATTAAAATGATTTGCCATTTCCGTGACCTTCATTCTTTTCAGTGTTAAAAATGTATCGATTTCTTATTTCATCCTAAGTGCTAATAATCATTATGAAATTATTTAAATAAGGACAGTGTAGCTGCTTCGCGATGGCCGGGTGGCTTAAGAGCCGGCCTGTAGTGTCGAGGGTTCTAGGTTCGAATCCTGGGTTTGGCATGTACGCATAGTGTTTTTCAATTTCTGTATGAGTCAGAGTATGGACATAATAGGTTGAGCAAGTGGCTGACATCCATTTCTCGTAAAAATAAAATCTGTTAATACAAAACCTCCACTCTGTGGAGGCCCATATGATCCTATTAGGATCGGACATAGTCGAAAGAAGAAGAAGCTGATTTTTGTACTGTAAGGTAAAAATGATTAGTTACTTTTTTACTTTTTTAAATCAAGTTACCTATCAATTACCTTAATTACTAACCAACACGTAAATTTCCTATGAATAAAAAAAAATAGTTTATGCACAAGAATTTAGCATTTCTTTTCAACATCTTCTTCTCTTCTCAGCCATTCCTTCATAAATTTCGAATAGCAATATTTCAATAAAATAAGTAAAAAAATATATGAAAGAACACCGAATGAAATACGCAATCACTGTTTTAAAAACTTATGTTTACCGAAACTCAATCTCACGTAAGTGAAATAATATATCAATATCCGATACGATTTGATTGAAAGTTCACGGTTATTGCCCTCCAAATTAGCATAACAAACGTTAGATTATTAAGTTCTGTACTTTGGATGAATAAATAACGGATGCTCCGATTTCGAAGCATTTTTATAATAAGTACGTACCTACATAGCTAAATTAAAACTAAAACCATGGCATAGGCCTTTATGACACTGCATATTGATAAATGATAACATATGTCTCGTAAAAAACATTTAAATATATTTTGTTGTGATTAAACAGATTGGTAAGATAAATAATGCGGACAATCAAAAGCGGTGATACTATTTTAAGATTAAAAACCTCTCACCAGCGGCCTTGCAAGGATTTTGAACGGTAATTAAAAAAAAAATATTATGTTTTTAACTTGGAACACGCTTCAGTATGAATTGAATTCATTTGTTTTGCTAAATGAAATTCCAACTTCACTACAGTGAGTTTTTTTTAATCACTGTATAATTGTGGAAAGGTCATTGCTAATGTGTTCTGACTTAACAAAACGCAAATTTATGGTTCGATTAGTTTTTTAAGGACATTTTTTACAACAAAACATTCTATTAACATGATTAAATAATGACAATTGCTATACATTTTATCGTAACTTTAAATTATTAATAGCGTGTATAGTGAAAGCTATGATGTACGATTGTACAATCTACCTACTTTTTAGAACACCTTATGAAAGAATAAGACTACACAATATATTATAAACTATGAATCATCTGTCTTTTAATTCTTCAGTTTTTTTGACCATGTGACTAAGAATTGGTTGACAACATAAATCAGAGATCGGTAACGCGTCGCGTCTATAAAAAATATGCCAAATAAGATAAGAAAATAAACCATTTTTACGTGAAAAAGTGGTATTTTCCGATTATTTATATTAAATTAAGGTTCAATCTCGCAAATTCTGATAAAATTTTGTAATATATTGTTATATTTTTTTTTTATAAATTTGATCTATTTTCAATAAAAATGGCCTGCGGCACCCATTAAGCTGGGACCACAATCGATTTTTAAGTATGACAGTTTATGCTTTTCTATAGGACTTGCTGTAAGTCCGTTCAAAAGCCGATGGAATTATAAACATGACGTGAAATACGACATAAACATTTTTTTTTTATATATTCAATTATTTCCTTTGTTACCTACTTTTGCAAAACTGCACTTTTAGTTTTGCTGAATAAATTATAGCAAAACTAGCCGCACAACGATCGACAGAGTATTGCAGAAGAAAAGGTGTCAATAAACCTCAAAATAATAAGAAAACTCTCACAAGTAAACGACAGATTTCGTGTCGTAAATGGAGAACAAAAAAAGTTTTTCTTCTGTCACGTGTTCCCGCCAAATACACTATTTTTTTTAGCGTAGCAAAAGACACACATGAGAAAAGGAATCAAGAACATTATAGTGATGTAAATGGCCCCGATATCCTGATGTGTGCCCTAATGGGTAAGATCTTTAGCGACCCCCTTTACCTATCGCTAAAGTTAAAGCCAGTGTGACGCTCTACAGTAGCATGTTGGTATTCTAGGTAATGTTCAGTGTATTTATAGCGTTTTTTTTTGTATTTGAATATATTGTCGAATATCGACATCAATTCTAAAATTGCATCACACAATCACCTATTTTAAAATGTTAATAATATACCTACTTAATTACTTTTATTTTGTTAACTGTCAATTCATGGTGGAACTGCATTGTATTGTTGTTTAATTTAATAAAACGCAATTTTTTGTAGTACTTATTCCACTTTTAATCAATAAATTAGGACCGGTTTCGTCCGCTTCAGAGGAACATTTTCATCTCCTAATTTATTGATTAAAAGTGGAATAAGTACTACAAAAAATGCGTTTTATTAAATTAAACAATAAAATACTTAATTAGAGAAAATGTGTACTGTGTGTTTATACGTCGGGCATCCGCTGAGCCCAGGCCCGCAGGCTAGAGTCCTGTCAGCCCCCCACTCGTGGGGTCTATGATGATGTACCTAGGAAATGACATAATATTGTACCAAGTTTTTTAACTAATGGATTTCGGTGGAAGTGAAACTGTCGATACAAAAAAATTGTCTTCAAAACATAAAAAAAATAATTATTATCATTATTATCATGTGATACATATTTAAAAATGGGTCGTTAAAATTCTGCTTAAATGATGATTATAAAAATACGAAGTGATTAACCGGAAGTCTTCATCTAGCATTGGGTGAATGCAACAACATGAAAGAATATAATTTGACTATAAACTGATTAATAATGAGACCATCACAATAATTGTAGATTTATTCAAAAAATAGTCATAATTTAAAAAGTACATTAAATTTGGCGATAAGTAATATATTAGATACATACTCGTACCATAATTATTGCAAATAAGAGAAATATTATAATCTGATCTGACGTTTTATCTGTTGAGTTCCAGAGTTTTATCTTACTCATTTTTGCAGCTGTTGATGAAACTGTATTGGTATATTATTCAACATATAAACGCAATAATTCTTAACCGCAATAATATATTATTATATCTTAATTAAATAAACGTATTAATGCGTGCATAATATCAGATAGATTAAAATGAATTACATCCAGCTTGGCAACACGTAAAGTAGCAACAGCGAATACCTAATAATTCGTCGGCAAACTGCATTGTTGCGAAACCAAAATCCAAGCAGTTGCACTAAATGCATAAAAGTTGCAGTCGCCGAGTTGTATTACTGGCACACTCTGTACTTAGTACTTTCCTACCACTGCCGATATCAAAATATCGTAGATGGTATAGTTAAAACCACGAACATTGAATGATAAATTCGATTTTTTTTTAAATAGAGTATTAACAGTTTTCACCTGCTGACATTATAAATTATTGTCGAACTTCTAATAAATACAACATAACATAATCATATCACTCAGTATTTCTTCAATCATAACTAATTCAGTAAGGTCTGTTTTGATTGGTAATTACGACAATATCTCTTGTAATATATGTACTGCATTAGTATAAGAAGGACAATCTATGAATTCTCACTCAACTCATCGAGTCTGTCACGAGTTATTTATTCGACATAGTACATCCGTTATTCCACTCGAATTGTGTTTCTCAGTTCAGTAATAGAAAATTAATCTCTTGATCATCTCGATCTCACCATACATCATTATCCGCGATTATAATTTCATGTTATCATCATTATTATTGTATTCAGTGTTTTCTTGTATCGACCAATAAACTTTCACCTCAACAATCAAGCAACAAAAACCTTCTATCACCTCCACATCATCAACCTCCAAACATTGTTTAATATGATTTCTCTATGGCTGTCCTATTCTTCATACAACCGTAGAGCTAGATGTAACGTATTTTGCAATAGCACCTGTCCTGGTCAAGATTTTTGATTAGCGACGGGCAAAAGATCGAGTTTCAACAGCTTAAAATACCTGAGGGTACACATTATGGGAGATGGTACTAGAGGGGGGATAGATACGAATGGGGCTAGAGGAACATTACACTCGATGCGAAGTATCTGTGAGTTACGATTTTACTCGGTAAAAACCAAAAGCTGCCTATTTGAGACCGTATGATTTCACCATGGCACTTAATGAAGGTTCAGAGCAACCATATACTGAGCTTCGAGAACAGATATTTGCGACACATGCTAAGTACGCCGTGGTATGACTTTAGAAGTAACAAAGAGATATGAGAGAGGACCTAGCCGCCTCTCATCACGTTAAGAGTGAAGAAACAACGTTGGCCCTGACTCGGCCACGTGCTACGATTCCCCGAAAAGAATTTCAACCCGGCTTGTTTGCTCTTCAGACCAACTGGATTCTGACATCTCGGAAGGCCGCTAAATACTATCACAGAGTATAAACGGTGGTACTATGGAATGCTGGCATGACCTGAAATGACTCAAGAAGACTGGCGAGTGACAGAGATTCATGGAGGTGCCGTGTTATGTCCATATGCTCCAACTAAAAAGCGGACATGGTCGAAGAAGAAAGAAGAATAATAAATTTGCCTTTTTATCTACATTCACAAAGAAAACAAAAAATGTCTTTGTTTATATCGTTTATCTAATGTTTTTTTTTCATGTCATGTTGTAAACATCTTGACTTTGTAATTTACAAAGTATATTCTGTGGTTGCAAAATAAAAATATTTTAAGTTATAAAATATAATAAGTTAATATAATAAGTTATAAAAATGAATCAAATATCAACTATTCTAACGAAATTTTGAACTCAATCAATCAAATTTGTTACTTTTGCAATTGTGAGCTTTTTTCATATTTTTTTGACTTATTCATCTCTCATAAGCGCAGCTGTAGATGGTAGAAGTTGCTCGGCCAGTATCGCGTTCGTTCACCCTGTATAATAGTACTCACAACTGTGTACAACACGACTTACTTGTACTGCTGACCGACATTTCAGTTGGCTTCGCTACTACCAAGCCATTCGACCATCGCTTCTCAAGTAATATTATTATTGTAATAAATTAATAATCGTTCGATCATATTTTGCTTTATTTGATTTTACAATACCTATTTCTACATTTGTAATATGCGATGTTTCCTTAGTGACAAATCTTATTAGAAACTATTGATTTCTAATCCACGACTTCGTCCACGTGAAAAGCAATGACAAATAATATTATACACAATAAAGAAATATACTAATTCGTATTATTGATTATTCTATTGCTAGATATTGCTTGCTTTTATTTCCACGCATCACTTCATTTGCGAGTTAATTGAATTAACCAAACTTTATGTGTACCGTCAAGTCACGAGCGAGTTAACTCGCAATGTCATTTAAATACATTTTATGTTAGTTCATGTAAATTTTAAAATAATATTTATAATTTTATTGTAAATATAATCATGAATAACTCGAGAAACATTTTGATTTGTTACGTTTTTACAAATTTGTATCATTATATTATGCGTATTTCATATTTTTCAAGTGATTTATTTACACCTAGTAAAATTTTTCAGTGAATGTAAAGGTTAGGTGATAATTTTTATTTATTATTTTCAATTAAAGAGATAAGAATAATTACATTAATAGCTCATGAACTTCGTATTACCTGTGTTTTTTTGTAAATCTTAACATGCTTATTTTAACATATTCTGTTATGATAATATATTTATATTTTTTTTAATTCTACATTTTTTTTTTCAATAACTATTTCGGTTGTCACACCTTTATCATAACTACAAAAATAAGCGAAATAAATGACGATAAAAATTAAATTCTACGATTTAGGTAAATGTTAACCCAATTAAATCATTGTTTTTAAAACATAATAATATGTGTGTACTGTATACTGTCGTAGATACGTAACTGTAAAGACTGGTTTAATTATATTTGCAACATTGTCACTTAAGAATCGCTGGATTTCATATCTCACCATAAATACGTGTAATAAGCAAGAAAAGCAGTTTGCCACATATATCCTAAGATAGACGATAAACCTAAATGTTTTTTTTTATATCAGTCCATAATAAATGCGGAATAATTTATATTAGCCTCTAAAAAAGATCATTTGCAACGCGCAGGTGTCAATACACACAAAGGGCGTTATCCACAAATATTTTACCGACGAAAAACACTGAATAATACTTGCTCTATATTGTATAGAGCCAAACTCTCAAAATAATGAAAATAAATTTAAATAAAATGTTACTTACTTCGATATTCATAGACTGTTAATAAGAGAGTGAGAGCTAAAAAACTCTTAATTTATTATTGATATAACATTGCGTTTTGCCATCAGCAATGTTGCCATTTTTTATAATAACTAAAATATTTTTATTTGAAATACACAAAGTTAAAAAATAAAAATGGCATAATATAAATTATTATAAATAAGTAGTTAATAATATAAACTATGAATATGTAGTTTCATCGTTAATAATTTATCAGTAGCTAATTGAATCAATTGACACATACATGCAAGATTCGTATATTTTTATTGACATGGCAAGAAATTTGAATATCATGATGAGATGTCTGTTTACGTACAGTAAATAATATTATGTTTGTTTACTTAAGTTAATCAGATGATAAACGGAAAATAGAATAATTGCGATTCTTGGCAATTTATGTACATAGGTTGAAGTCCACTTGCAAGTAATTTGTACGACGCGTCCAAACATTATATATATAAAGTATGTAAAACACAACTATCTATCCGACAAATATGTAGTGTAATAATGGCATATCAAAGAGAATAATTAGCAATCGACGAATAATACAATCATAAAAATCATTTTTTTGTTGTGTAAGCTCAGTTGTTAGCCGTTTTCCCAAATCCATTATTATCCTGTCTCTGGGTCAAACAAACAATATGTACTATTTTCCAGACGTATAATTCGAATCTGCTTATCTCATATTAATTATTTGCAATAAGTTTATTAATTATTTGCAATAAGTTTTATCATCTAGAAAACATTATTGGATTTCGATGTCGATTCAAATCCCCACACATTATCATATAGTATGTCTGTGATGAAAATGTTGAATTAATAAAAAAAAACATTCATTTAAGGGGGGACATGCTCGTCGAAGGTCAAAATTGAGTTTTTATTGTATTTTCAAACCATGATCCTGGACACTCCTTAAACGTTGTAGATAATCTATTTATATAATTTTGAAGCCTTATTATCCTTTATAGTTATTTTAAACATTTGATGACTGCATATGGAATTTTTGTTACATAAAATAGTATTCTTTTAAACCTCTCGCTCTAATGTTTTAGAATATAGTCATATTTCGGTACATAACTGTGCAGTGGTGTTAAGATTTTTTACTTTTATTAATTTTTAAACGCATTTATAAATCCATTAGTATAATTTATTACGAGATAATTTTTGTAAAATATTCACGATAAAAAATTATTTTGATAATCTCTGTGATCCCAAATTTGACAAGAATTAGGCATTTTATTATACAAAAAATCGGCAAGATTAACACATTTGAAGATGATTCTAAAGATACTTATTATAAGCTATGTCTTTGACCATTCTAGTGTGATAAACATCTTATGAATAATGATTGCTTTATAATAATTATTGACCTAAGAATAAGGTAGTGTTTTATTGAAATACGCCATTTCTTTTGTCATTCCCTAGTGATTAAGCTACAACATACGGCCGTAGCCATAAATTGACAAACTATAATTAAAGTAGGGAGTAAAATTATGTTAACGCGCGTGTTTGAACATGTACCTAACCGAATTTTTTAAATTTTTTTTTTAAACGGTACATGTTCAAACACGCGCGTCAATATCATTTTACTCCCTACTTTAATTATAGTTTGTCAATTTATGGCTACGGCCGTATGTTGTAGCTTAACCACTGGGGAATGACAAAAGGAATGGCGTATTTCAAAAAAACACTACCTTATTCTTAGGTCAATAATTATTAAAAAGCAATCATTATTCATAAGATGTTTATCACACTTGAATGCTCAAAGACATAGCTTATAATAAATATCTTTAGAATCATCTTCAAATGTGTTAATTTTGCCGATTTTTTAAATAATAAAATGCCTAATTCTTGTCAAATTTGGGTTCACAGAGATTATCAAAATAATTTTTTATCGTGAATATTTTACAAAAATTATTGCTTAATAAATTATGCTAATGGTTTTATAAATGCGTTTAAAAAATAATAAATGTAAAAAATCTTAAAACCACTGCACAGTTATGTACCGAAATATAACTATATTCTAAAACATTAGAGCGAGAGGTTTAAAAGAATACTATTTTATGTAACAAAAATACTTTATGCAGTCATCAAATGTTTAAAATAACTATAAAGGATAATAAGGCTTCAAAATTATATAAATAGATTATCTACAACGTTTAAGGAGTGTCGAGGATCATGGTTTGAAAATACAATAAAAACTCAATTTTGACCTTCGACGAGCATGTCCCCCCTTAATATAACCTCAACTTTATGGAGGCGAAAAAATGATAACTAACTTTTTACTTTGAGGCTTTGGGTATTATTGAATAAAGTTTTTTATTCTTAGTCTATTTTATTTAAAATTTTAATTCTTTTCTGAAATAACAATGAAAGTACTTAATTTTTGTACCTAGTTGATAAAATAACTTTACTGAAGGATAGTTTATAGGAAATATGAAGTGTAGCCAAATGCATATACATAAGTATTAAGTTAGCCTGAACTTAGACGTTATAATACAATTAAAAATAATAATAAAATAATAAACAAGTCGCATGTTTTTCTTACTTACACTTACAGTTGCCGATTTCGAGATGGTCACTTAAGCAATTATGAGTCTGAGAGGATTTTAATTAATTTTGTGCAGCCAGCAGAGGATATAATATGTGTCGCTACATTTCAAAATTAGCCAAATCCACCTTTAGGCATTTTTGACTTTTTTGTGAATTGCTGAAGAACTACTGCTTTCTAACATTTCTGCATTATCAAAATGGGGAATTTATTAATTTTAAATATTCTATACTCCAAATAATATAAACTTTCATCCTTGTGACTGTGTACTTGAGAAAACAAAAAGCTGTTTTTCTCTTATTCATCTATTATGGACTTGGCTGATTTTTAAATCTAGCGACACATATTATCCAGGCTGATAAATATGACAATGGCATTTGGTGGTCATATGGCTGTCATTTGTAAAAAAGCATTACAAATCCTGGGCTGCGTCTTGCAGACATCCTGGGTCTTTTCAGATGTAAAAATCTCTATAACTCCTTAATTAGAAGTCGGCGTGAGATCGGGTCGATTGTTTGGGCTCCGCATAAGTTGATTTACGACCTTATAGCGGAGCTAGTTCAAAAGAAATTTTTGGGACTCCTTTACTTGAGGTTGTATGGATGCCATCCGTGGCTTTATCTAACTGGCTTCATCTTAGATATGCTTACATACAGTAGCTTAAACATTAGACGATATTTATAGTTGGCCTTTTCTACTGTTTAACGATTTAATACTGATCTATTTCTTTTTATGCAATACTGTTTTAATAATATTTTTTTTGTTTTTAAACGTCATGTTGTGAACGTCTTAAATTAATAATTTATAATGTTCACTATAAGTATGTAAAAATGAATTTGAATAATAATGATAATAATAGCAACATCGCAAACTTTATTTGGACAATGTTCAAACTCAATTATTATGAGATAGAGTTGAAGAAACGATATGGTGAGTTTTTGATAAGAAAAACGGTATATCTTTAATTTGTAATATATAAGGCTTTCTATAGCCAGGCTGTGACACAAAACTGTAAACATTGATCGTAGTCCTAGTTATTGTTTATCTATTCATAGAAAATTATACACTGTGTCATAATGAACAATAAAATGGTAATAGGCTAATTAATGTAAACGAAAAATACAATTCAAAATCATCATATTTTACTGCAACCAGGTAACCATACTGCATCTGAATTAACACCGCCACCACTGTAACAATTTAGTTTCGCTACCTGATTATAGATAACCTTGCACAGCCTTGGGTAGTGTATTAATTATTATTATTTTGTATTCGGAGAGCAAATGGCACGAAAGACATATTTCAGAAAATCCCAGTTAGTGACAGAAATATTGTGAGTTACGAATTACGAAATACTCAAATTACCATAAACAACATTAAAATATATCATACATACACAATAATAAAACGGGCATGGGGAATTTTATTGCCGCTGCTCGATAAAAAAAATTTAACAGGCAGTAAACAATATTAAAATTTATTTGAAACGTGAAAAAAATCCAATTATTTTCAGCAAATCAGATTCTGTAGGCAAGTACCACGACTCTGTACGAATACCAATTTTGTAACACAATAAATTTTACGCATTAAAAATAATTTATTTGTTACGTAACACAAGTAAAAAAAATATCTTTTTTCGATAAAAAAAACTTCATAATAATTATTATCAATTACTCTCCATTGTGGTGAGTTACTAAAGAACGTTCAGAATTTTCTAGCATTTTAAACATTTAAACTATTCTAAGATAGTAATATTATACTAGCCACTCTGATCTACTTCCTACGGGAGCCAATATGATTCGGTGTGAGACTTTCAAGTTACTATTAAATAATTAATTACGAGATAAAAAGAACTTTTTATATACAACGTTTTTAAATTTTCTGTTGAATCATATAAACTTGACTTGGCTAGCTTAAACGATCAAAAAAAAATGTACTCGATAGAAATAATACTGAAATGTCATTTTCACATTCATATTGATGTCCATAGTAACGCACGTATATATTAATAATTTAGTTGCTAGGACCACCCACTTAGCAACCAATAATAGTGGATTGGATTACGGATTTCTTCCGAAATAACTTTTCATACAAAACAGAATTAACTGAAAATGAATTCAATTCTACTTAAAGATGGCTAAAAGTATTAAAAGAATGCATTGTCATCGTGTTCTGATATATTCTAAAAGTTTTAAATGTCTAGCTAGTAGGGAAGTTAGTTGAAAATCGATTGCAAGATTCGTAATGGATAAACAACCACTGGACAAACAAGAATACGAGCTAAGTAAAACGTGGTAAAATAACGACACTTTCTCACATTACAGAATAAATAAATTGTAATGTAAGCGTAATTTGTATGTAAGTAACACTGGGAAAAGTATTCGTTTGTTATTAAATGTTTTATAAAATGAATATTCAAGTATTTGACAGTATTTGCGAGCTTCTTTTGTTTTTTTTTATTCTTATATTATAAAAATTAATGGATATTAAAATGAAGCATTTTGAATTTAGAATGGTTAGATATTATACATACTGAAACACATATCGGAAAAATACCCCTTAAATATTTAATTTATACTAATATCATGTCGGTATGTTAGGAAATCTTTTAATACAAACCTCCACTCTGTGGAGGCCCATATGATCCTATTAGGATCGCTCATGGTCGAAAAGAAGAAAGAATGTTAGGAAAAATTATTATCCTTACGCTACGAGGAAAGTATTTGTTATTCATAAACTGCTCTGTGACAACAGAAAAAAATCAAAATATTGCGAAGAAAACATATCTAAATACATTTTCTTACTTCGTACATTCACGCTAAACACAATATGCCTTTTAGTTTTTTGTAGTGACTACAAAAAGGCGAGGTTTTAAGCGATATTGTAACATTAAGGCAAGGAGCTTACTTTCTAACAGGCTATAAAAACCATTAGCAAAAAGTGATGTACATTTTTTTATAAATAAAAGAATCCGTGGTTAGGTTGGATTTATTTTACAACTCATTTAAAACTCCATGAACCTTAACCACGTAATATTTTATAACTGTTTCTACGTCCACATTTATTATAATTCAATTACAATTCTAGAATTATAATTATTAATCTTTTATTATTTCAATTAAAAGTGACTTCAAGACGGCATTAATAGCATGGCTTATGAATCTTATAATATTGAGCAAAATGTTGTAAACTGTCTATAAAGAAACGCGCTGAGTAGGCAAACCGTGGCCTGAACAATTACTAACTATAAGTGTGAATGAGTAAGCATTCGGCATGCGTATAATCTCCGCAGTAGGCATTAGAGTAAAAATACATGTGAATTATCGAGTTAGTGAAGTTGGAATTGAAGCCGGTAAATATTGGTTTGACTCATGTGCTTAGGGCAAAACAGGGAGTACTTACGTGTTGCTGAAGTATATAGTTTTTTTAGCAAAATATAAAGTTACTGCCAGTATTTTTGATTAATTTAAGATAAAATATTGTTAACACTGTGTTCTGTTTAAATTTAGTAGCCGTACTAAGAAGCAAGTTGATGGTATAACATTGTATAAGTAAGTTAATATTATTAAAATTAGTTTTATACTGTGCAGCGTTGCCGACTTACGGTTTTTATTGCCAGATCTAACATTGTCTACCTTTTGTCCGCTATTAACACTCCCATAACTTTAATGTCACCTTAGGTTACCCAGCCCAGTAAAGTGCAAATATTTCAATTTATATGCACTTTGTCATCTTCATATTTCGGCTATTCCTATAATCATCAATAGTACACCTAATAAAAATGTTATTATTTTTAAAATCAATAGTATTATCCAGTAAATACATATTATTATAATTGATATACATCCATCAGATTTCATTTACCTATTTTAAATATTTATAAATGCACATTGCATACACTTCGTCGAATTCCATTACGAACAAAAGAGATAGATCTAAAAATATAAGCGAAAAAGAGAGACATACTGAATTTTCAGTTAAGACTTGTAGGCTTTAATAATATATTAAAGAAATACTCGTATGGTTATAATTAAGTTTTGATGCCCTTTTTATCATTCAACTGATAAATAATGTTGATGAAACTATTTTAGACGTATTTATGTTGCCAAAATATGAATTTCCTTTTTACCTACTGTAATATTGTTATACCCGATCATCAATATTACTTCATATTATTATTTAATTAAAATGTTATAATTTTCAAAACCGATGTCTATCGATCTAGTTATTACATAATTTATAATTGATAGATACTCTGTCAGATTTCATTTACCTGTCATAAATTGTGTCGCTGAGTTTCAAAACCCATTATAACACTTTTTAATTATGTTGAGAAAATCAATAAAAGCTTTTTGAACTAAAAAGGTTTTTGAATGTTTCAGTAGTGTTATAGCGGTTTTTGATAGACGCATTGATTTTGTTTCATAAATGACAGTTAATCGTAGCGGATTTTGAAAGAGGCGATAAAATTTTCATGTAGAGATTTTAATAACGAATCCATCGATATATATATATATATATATATATATATATATATATATATATATATATATATATATATATATATCTTAATTATTTCAAAAAAGTGTTGTAGCGGGTTTTGAAACTCAGCGACACAATTATAAATGTACATGTAATGCAAACAGAACATCGCATTCCATTACGAACAAAAGAGATATATCTAAAAGTATATTATACGATAACGTCATTATATAACAGAGAGACCTACTCAATAATTTTTAGAAAGAGATATGAAAATAAACAGTGCGATCAATATAGTATTATATAGGATGTAACAATGTATAGATATAATAGTCAGTCTCGTATGGTAACCCAAAATGACATCACCGAAACGGACAGAATTTACTAGCATCGTAAAGAGGAGGTTAAACACAATTAAATTAATATAATTAAAAGGATATACATTTTTCTCAACATCATAGAAAATATTGGTAGATACATACGTATGCACCTAGTATGAATGATATTAAAACATTTTTCTTACTGGATATATTATAATAAAAAAAATACATCCAAATATTTTAGTTTAATTTGTAAGACCTTGCCGTGCAGGTATGTTAAGTCATTGAAAAAAAATGAAACAATAATAATTACTCACTTAATATGTGTAATGGAATTCCAGAGCATTCTTACGTCAGTGGGTACGAATATTAAAACTAGACAAAGGTAATTCGCTTCGACCGATTATCGTCGGACTCGATATGATCGTTGCAAAGTACGTAAGAACAGAATAATTATCTTATTAACGTGATTATATACTTACAGCGTTTCTCAATGTGAGGGTCAGTGAATCCGAGGCCTTCTGATGAAACCAGAGACATTTTTTATAATATGGTAATAGTAAAATTATTTCATGGTGGAATGGTAAGGTGTTCGCTTATAGAATCGTGTATCCCTAATCCTATCCTCAGGGGGGCCCGTCGTGGTGGGCAGATTACATAAATGTCAGATAAATACACATCATAAATTTTCTTTAATAATAAAAAAGTCGCCTGCGGCGCTATTACACAGCATGAAGTTGTGCGGTGCAATTTTTTACTGTTTTGCGTTGATATTCGACATTTTCATAACTCAACTAGATGTATCAATTCTACAATCGTTAAAATGCACTGAACGCCCTTACTTTTACCTCTAACACAATTTATAAAACGCTTCTGTTAAGCGTCATACATGCCATTTAACTTAGCGATAGGTAGGGGGGCCCGCTTTAGGATGTGGGGCCTATGATCCCTTGTCTAGTAAGTTCACATGATGTTTTAAATGTGTGTTTGGGTCCAGAGCATGGTCTTAATAAGTTGAGCAAGTAGCTTACATTTTTGTAGTACATTTGTAGTAAACAATCAGAAAAACCTCTTCGTAAGGCGGCCAATATTCACATTAATTAAATTGTGGATTCAATTAAAAAAAACATACTTTTACCAATACTTACTGGTGAATTAAAAAGTCCACAAATCAATATTTGTAGAAATGGCGTTTTTTCATTCCATGCTTCAATTATTTTTATTGTGTTTTCGTCGTGTTGTGATTAACTCTTTATTGCAATATAAATAAGTAAAATAAAATTAGAAATAAAGCCATTTATTTGAATCGTTTCAATTTTTAGTTTTTTTTGTCAATCGTAAACATTTTTTTATAATAGCTTTAGCAAGTTTTGAAAGTTATCGATAATTACATCTTACTGTGTAAAAATACATATTTATTTTATCATAGTATGTCGACTCGATATTTGGAAGTAGATACCTCAATTATAAAATCAGCTTAGTAATAGTAATTAAGTAAAATTCAGCTTATCTACAATTAATTGTAATTAAGTCAATGTGTTTTTCCTCTGATAACGTAAGGATCGGATACATGAAGCCTGACCAGATAAGTCAGTATAGTAGATAACTTAGTGGAAGGAGATATTAAAATTTTCATTCGGAGATAGAATCAAAAATTTGGAATTTGTAACAATACAACAGACCACAATGCTCAATCGTAGCACCATTGCAATAATCACATAAAGATACTGACATAATAAAATGACATACGTAAATGTATTGTCACCTCGTTAGGAATTTAACCTGGAAACTACTGTATGAAAAGTCCATGCCATATTACCCAACGGACTACTCAAACAAAAATTATACTTGGTCCATATCACATTACAAAATTTAAGTGGTTGTGGATGCATATCAATTTTGGGGCTCTACATATGTAGTAAATAGATAAAAATGCAATTAATAATTTAAAAACTAATTTTATATTATATAAATGGTATATACGTAGAAAAAATAGTTGGATGTGACACAGGTATCAAAAGAAGAATAAAACTGACAAAATATTGTAATAATATGTCAAAACTGTAATCAATATAGAAAAACAATAATATTGCAAAAACAGCTAAAATTTATTTAGTATGGTCTCTTGTCTTCCCGGTTTGTAAAGTATATATTATATTTCTCTAAATATTGGACAGTAAAGGTAAGAAACGGGCAGAGGCTAGACTATTTTGACATATTGTACTAGAAGCGGATACAGAGAATCCCGTGGATTTAAAACAAACTCTCCCTGGTTTTCTTTCGCCGAATTCTTCATTTTTTGATCATATAGCCCGCAGAGAATATGACAACTTTAAAAAGCTCATAGTAATGGATCAGGTCAAATGTTGAAAAGACCTAACCTTAGTCACATATCAAAATGACAAAACAGTGCGTAACAGTAAATGCCGCATACCGTATAGACTTTTTTGAAACATTCAAGAAAATAGCCAAAACTGAAACAGACAATTTATTAAAAGAACAAGGTCTAACAAAAGGGAAAAAGTACTTTCAAAGTTATTACAATTCTGAAACCAAACCATGGTATACCAATAAAATGCTAAATAGGGAAACAATCGTCACAATCAATCGCTGCAGAGTGGACCATTATAATCTTGCCTCATCCCTGGCTCGCTTGGGTATAATAAATGACCCTGGGTGCCGGTGCGGAAATGAGACTGAAGATGTTAACCACGTTGTTTGGCAATGTTCTCTGTATGACACCAGAGTACAAACGTACCAATTGCCACTGGATCTCACGATATTTTTGGCTCAGCCGATGAACGAGGCGTTCCAGTGTGTTAAATTTGTATTGTAATAACTGTATGAGTAATTATGGTAATAATATGTATTAATAGTGTATATTAAAAAGTAAAGCTAAATAAGACTCAATTGAGACTTTGGAGCTTAATAAAAAAATAAAATAAAAACCGTTAATGGCGAGAGGGTTGTAGCCAAGCCATGAAAAATGGTATCAGACGGCCAAATCATGTTGGTAATAACAATCCTGATGATGAAGAAATTAAGATAAGCAATTAGTGAGTAATATTTTTTCTCTGAAAAAAATGATTTTCATTTTCACATTATTTTTTCAGTGTAAAGCCCTTACAAAAGTAAATATACGTGTGAATAACTGCTTCTAGATTTTTGTTTGTGTATATAGTAACCAGGGAGCTCTAAGATACCTAACGGGTAAGGAGTAGCAGGTAACCGATCTCGAGTAAGGAAGAAACGGGACAAACTTAAACACGTATCAATAATACGTCATACGTCGAATACTGACAACTGCTCTCGGTTTATGCATTGATGCTCATTTAACACACTCTATTGCACGTGCATAATACGTGTTTCATTTTCGTAGGACACTCACATATTCAAAGCCTGCATCAAAATGTAGTGTATTGAATATAGCATATCGGAATTATATTTATTATCTGTTCTGTGCTAGTAACTCTAACAGTAAATCGATTACCGTGAATGTAATAAACATTGCAAATCTTTTCAAAAATAAATCCAAGCCACTAGAATTTTATTTAAAGTGGACCGTAACCCAAGAAAGATTGATAAGCGCTGTCTTATTTAAGAGTGAAAGAGTTTTGACCAACGTCCTTGCGCATTTAGAAGTAATTTGTTTTAATGTATCGAGCACGATATGACAAGGAAACTTGTTTAAATTTTTTGTGCACTGAATTATCGTAATAAGAATTATTATAATTATAACATACATAATATTATTACAGGCGATACAACCAATAAGCGATGCTGTTTATCTTTCAGAAGCTTATTGAGTCTATATTAGGTAAGAATGGTAATATAAATTGTTTCTAGAGTAGGCACTTAAGAATATAAGTTGATTAATTAGTGGGCAGGAATTTAATACATTTATAACTCGAGGTTGCTTAACTAAAACAGCGTATAAGTAGGTATAATATTTTTGTAAAAAGAAGTATTGGAGCGGAGCTCGGAGCTGGAGCACGGAGAAGGAGCATGGAGCAGTGGAGCAATGGGGTTTTACACGGAGCAGGAGCGAAGCCGGAACATCGAAAATTGGTATTGCTCCACTGCTCCGGATGTTTTTTTTATTATTAAATTTTCGTCCTTAAATCCAATGAAAATATTATATTTGACACTTTGCAGCACTGGCATTATTTGAAATACGGCAACACTGCCAAGTAATAAATAACCTCACTTTTTGACAGAAGAGGCACATAATGAAAGACGATTTTTCTGCCGGCAATTTTGTTTAGTAGAATTAATAATGAAACCTTATCTACTCGTACTAATTTAAAAAATAAATTAACATTTCTATACATATAATACATATTTAAACTTTTTTACCCAGAGCAAAGCAGACCTAAAGCGGAGCTGGAGCAAGTATAACGTCCCGGAGTGGAGCAACTCAAAAAAGGATCCGCTCCACCCCTATAAAAATAAGTTATTCATGGAAGTATATCGTAAATAACGCTGTCGTCAAGATCCCGATAATGGACGTGTCTTATATTCCATGATGAAGTTACATTTGGTGAGAGCGTCATTCGGATAAGTGTCTGAGACTAAGGATGAGTACGGAAATCCAAATTAATACCAAAGACTAAATTCACTTCGTTCATTCACTCAGGGGACATATTATGTCCCCTAAAGGAAGGCGGTGGAAGATTCTATGGCTCGAATTGAGCTAAAGTACCATCGAATGTTCTGCCTTGGGTAATAACAATGAAAAAATAAAATATGAAGGGAAAATATCATATTTCACTGAAATATAATTAAATTGTGCGTCACGTAAACAAAACGCGCATTCAATATTGGTGATATTTTAGGATTCTCAGTGAACTTGTGTTTATTACATTTCATGGTCTGACCATCATAAAGACGTAATAAACAGAATTCTTCAAACTCATAAGTCCATGGCGACCAGCTTTCAGATTTAATATATATTATCAATCTGTTCCGTGGTGACCAAATATGGATGGTGATCAAAAAAATATATCTATTTTTTTTTTCATTCAACGTAGATAATATTCTTTTCTTTTGACCATGTCCGATCCTATGGGCCTCCACAGAAAGGAAGGTTGTATTTACAGATTTTTTGTTTTTACGAGAAATAAATGTTAGCCACTTGCTTCACCTATTCGATCTATACTGTGACTCCAAACACAAATTGGAAAGCAATACGTGTATTTGCCAGAACCAGGATTCAAACTAGTGATCCATGACGTTATAAACTGACTCTTGAGCCACTTGGCCAATGTTGGGTGTGAATATACGTGAGATAATATAGGTATCTATATAATTTTGAAAGTGATTGATTGCACCAAGAAAAGAATAAGAAATTAGCCAAAGACTGATAATAATTCTTACGTCTTACTATATCTGTACTTGAGCATTTTTATGATGGACTCAATTTCATGGTGATATTTTATCGTGGATTTTCAGTAGACACCAATAATTTACAAACACAGTTTAACTGTGCAAATAATTTACTTTTACTGAAAAAAACTCTTGAAATCGCCGTCGAGTATATTTTTATTTATTCGGCGCTTTAAAGCACTCCAGTCTGGCAAATTACACTTAACTTGACATCTTTCAAAAATCATTAATGTGATTTAATGTGTTGTCACGATTAACCTGATCGCGAACTTGTCTGTCAATAATAATTAACTCATCGTTGTATTAAAATTAATAACCTGTTATTGATAGGATTTATAAAAAAAAAATATTTACGTAAAATTAATTGTTATTCTTTTTTCAAACTTTTAATGCTGATTTATTTGTTTCATAATAATATGACATAAGCAATGTAAATTTTTACTTATAAATCTAATTAATGTGTACATGTATATATTGATACTTTTCAGTTCACACTCTGAAAGAGTGCACACTTGCGGTATTTTATTGTCAAGGTGGTTGGCACACATGTTGAAAATACTGGTTATTATAGAGTGAAAATACTATATTTGGCAGCGTCATCTTGGTTTATTCACTCACTTGACGTAATAAAAGATACACAATATTTTGAGCTAAACAGATTAAGACAAATTAGTTATCTTATAAGTCCGAACACTTCGAACCAAACCACGAACAAAACGACAACCAAAAAGAAAAATTAACGAAGGCTGTAAATACTATAAAGGATAATGATGAAGGATTTTTTTGGAGGGAGAAAGCGTGTCAACTTAAACTAAACTTTTATAATAGTGGACATTGATACGTTTTTCTAAATATCTACTAGGTATCGTTATTAAAAAAAAAGCCTAATCATTGATACATAATATTTTTATTTTCACACCGCTTACAAGTAGAGACATGCATTTAATTAAAATATAATAGGTTCATAATTTTAATAATCGTAAAGTTATAATTGTGAAACTAAGCCGTTTATTTTTTTGAATCTAAAAACAAAACCCAATAGTATTTACTTACATATGCACTGAAACACCTGCGATTTAATTTACGCTTTGTCGAATGCATAATATTTAAATTGCAAGCCCACACATTTCATGCCAAATGTCAAATGCATAATGGATAATTCCTATCTGCCTACTGATAAAATTATTGCAGTTCCGTTTGTTGACTTTGTGACATTTTACAGCATGTTACGTGGCTTTATCGAACAGGCAACGAAAGTAAAACCTAATACACTTATTGTTTTTTCTTATTATATCTTCTCCTTAAGTCTTAAATTATGGTACATTATTGTAAGTGATTTCAGTGCATGGAATGATTTATTATAGCGATTCGAGCTGACGATCATCGGAATAATTTTCCACTCCTTTCGCCGAACTGGAACATCTTTGAATGAACGTATTTTTTGACATAAATTTATTACCAATACGGCGACACTAGTTCCGTTTGGTGTTATTTAGGTTTTAATAAAGATATATAATACGAATAGAGATGTATTATAGAAAGTGACAGTCTCAGTGTAGTGTTCAAGAAATGTGTGCTACCAATGCTAACGTATTATGCATGTTAAACATAAACTCTTAATATTAAATAAATCCATTACGAGTAGCGCAACGTGGCATGGAAAGGTACATAACGCGGAAAAATATCATAAAATAAACTTATGGATAATGAAGCAGACAGAAGTATGCGATGTGATAGAAGTCACTAAGTAAATGGGTTGGACAAATGCCGTCATACAGTGGTTACCAAGAGGCACTAAACGATTACAGAGATGCCCTAAACCCCGCTGGATAGAAAACTTAACGCTGGGCACCGAAAAAACTAGAAGGAGCTATGGGGTGGATTTTAACCAACAGTGAAATGGCCCCTGCAGAAGATGTGGACGATATAAAAAGAATTAAATGTCAATTAAACATTAAAAAATATTCCTTTATAAGCGGCGTGCATTTTAGAATAACTATATAATAATAAACTACTTAAGTATATGATTTCACTTGTAAATGAGAATTACATACTTAAACTACTCATAATAACAACATACCATAAACAATAAAAATATAACACAGGTAGGTTAGTAAAATTAACAGAATACAACTTTAACAACAACTGAAAAAAAGTTTAATACAATGAACGGTCATATTATTTAAAAAAGAGATAGAAGACAAGTGAGAATCAATATTAAAAAAAAAATAAAACCAATGGACGGACTATTTAGAAAGAGAACGAATCTAGTTTATAGCTCTTTTAGAATGGATTGACAAGTTTAATTTATAAAAATCATTGTAAAATTGCTCACAACTTACCGTATGTCTATTGGTCACACAAAACTGAATCATTCTGAAGGGTTTGGGTCAGTGATAGATTGAATTAACAGTTTTAAAGATTACCACAGGGTTAATAGAGTATAATGTAAATATGTTGCCTTCATTTTTAGCGTGGATAGATTAGTAAAGTTATCCGCAACACAGTTTCAAAATACTTACCAAGTTTAAACGTATAAATTTATGTTGACATCTTTAAACAGTTTGAAAGTAAATAATAAGCGGACAAAATATATAAATAATGTTCTCAAGAAGTGGACAAACGAAAGGAATAAAATTATTGAGGAATAAATAATAAAGTATGAAAACCCTCATACTTGAACCTCACTCACTGAATAGAATTAACTACTTTACTTCGTACACAAACCCTGTTTGCTATTTTTAACGCAAATATATCTTCTACCAAACCACAACCCTACTTTGAATAAATAAATGCTTCCTAAAAGTAATCTTATAACTATTTTCTTTGCTGCGTAACTTTTCCAGTGTACAAGGACAAACAACCCCTCCTACTAATTAAGTACATTATAGGTTTTTTTACATCTACCATTTAATCTATTTTGCATGTTTCTCTTATCAAATAAATTAACTTAACTTACAGTTAGTTTTACCAAATCCGTAGTTACTTTCTTTTTCCTGTTTCATGTAACTATAATTAACTCAAAAGGATTGCTTGACTGAAGTGTCTATATTATCATTTTCCAAGATACTATAGAACAGTGACATCCAGTGGGGGCAAGCAGGTCGTGAGTTGCTTAGAGTTGGCACATTATAAAGGTTGGCGAATGAAGTAATTAATAAGTATAAAAAATATTAAAACTTTTGAGTACGAGTATTATAGTTGTCGTTTTCCATTAAGCAGACGGTTCGGTTGGTTCATTAGAAAGTATCGATATCTTAGTTAATAATCGAATCATAAAAAATCCTATTTTTGTGTTGTAATATATATATACGAGTATTATGTATATATTGTAATGACGGTTTATCGCATAGGGAAATTTTTCATAAGCTCCAAGCCGTTTTTTTGTGAGTATGTTTCGTAGAAATGCTGTAATTCTAAGTGTATAATTTTTTTGTCAGTTTAAAGATGTTTTAAGTATTTTTATGTTTAAGACAGTTTGAAACTAAAAATGAAAGGGGATGGCATTGTTATTCTGCTTAAAGGCGGCACTGTATCTATTCAATTCAATTCAATTTATTTATTTTATATATTAATAGATTACAAATTATAAGCTTCAGACGTTCACAACATGACATAAAACAATATTATAAAGAAGAAAGAAAAAGAAAAGTAGTAATAAAGGGATAAAAATGAAAATATAAAAAGAGAACATAATATAAACTTACGAACGCAGTGAACATACAACTATACATCTATAGTAGTTCAAGAAAGTACACCGAGTTTGCTAAGGTGACCCTAATTTAAGAATTTATAAAACACGTCCACCTAAACTCACCCTCACGCAAGTGGAATAACACCCAAAGCAATTTGGTTGAACATAGTTATCGCCCTTCCAATTGGCATTACCAGTGTCAGGCTGGTTCTGCACCTTGGGAGAATAAACAATTGATTCTCCCTATTTCTAAGATAGTTATCAGGGACACACAGATCAACACTGCCCATAATGGCAGACTTCTCATTTATACCTCATATAAGTCAAAAAAAAAATATTTTTATGACGTATTGTAACATTTTTTATCACGGAAATATTACAATATCAAACCCATTATTTATACCAAAGATTTTCAAAAGAAATTAATGTAACATTTTGTTGTCATTCCATGTATGGAAATCGACGAGCCCTGTGAGTCCTGCTTTTATCTTGATCGTATAACTGTCACTCCCTATAAGTCACTCAGTATCGCCGAGCCTCGGACTAAATATCTGACTAATTTTGATATCTTATAGTACAGTCCTTAATGTACCTGTGCAAACTTTACTGTATTTTTCAATCAGTAAATAAACTCGCTTTCTTACTTCGCTCCTACATCACTAACAATTCTCATCACCAACACACACACTCTTCACCCCCAAACGTGTTTGTGAATTGGGTAAGCTAAATTGTATTAACCTGTTGATAAATTAGGTAACTAATCGACGCGCACTAATTATTTAATAAGTTATTAACTAACTGTGAAAAAAATATATGTTAATTAATTGTGGCTGTATTTAATTGCCCGTCGAAATATTGACTCGATTCATTTAGGTGTTTTGTATAGGTTAATATGATAATAATGAATCAGGTTTATCTAATTAATTTCACTAGGTACCAAATTGCAAGTCCCATACCACCTCATACTTTTTCATATAGTGACCAATACCAGGCAGCTAGTCGATTATTATTTAGTATATTAAAATATAAACCACATCTCTATTGTACTAATATCTGTCATGAAAAGTGAGTACGGTTAGGTAAAATAAATTGATTCATGACATTTAGCATGGCTGGCATATTTATTACGTCAACTTGTTCCTATAGATTATTATTTTATTATAAACCCCGTGTCGTTAGGACCGTTAGTTGATTTAAATGTGAAACGAAACCTTTTTTCAGTAGAAATGATAAATCTAAAATTTGACATTTAAAATTATAAACGCGCGTACATTTATTTTAAACACTAATCTTGTTGTATTATAATAAGTCACATACTAATATTATAAATCGCACTCTTGAATCAGGGCGAATTCGGTGATTTATGGTAAAGTGATTTATTGATACAGTAAAAATAATATAAAATATTGTATTTGCGCAATGCGTGTGCTTAGAAAGAGTTTTGGGGTATGTATAACGCGTGCACAGGAAAAAATGCATCTTGGTCTCGCAGCTGGAAGACGGATACTAAAATACTGAACCACTTTTCAAATTGGAGCAGCAAACTTTGTGCACCTAGGATATTTTGTAAATTACCGAAGGCGTAGCTTGACGCGTACATATGGTTTCCAAACATAAAAAGGGGTGTTGAAACCTAATATTCATCGTCAAATAACCAACATACAAAGCAAAATGAACTCCATGTTATTTATTGGAAGAATTAGCTCACCATAATCTGATATTTATTACTATATTATATTTATCGTGGTACGACCAAATTTCGTATGATAATACTATATTTTCAGAAAATTATTATCTGCTCAAAAGAATATTTGAAAACACTGCATATGTATACTTATTAAAAAAAAATCAAAGCCGGGCATTGTGTTTTCCAATTATGTACGTTCAATAAAGAATTTCACATTCTCAAATCTTAATAAAAAATAGTTTATTGAATTATTAGCAAGTGCAAGTGCGTTTAAACTGAAATTTGGAGAGACCCTGACATCGGCTAATATTCAAGATAAGTAGTAAGTACCTAATATAGATACATTGATTCAAATCACAAAACCCAATTGCCAGAATTTACGCAATTCGTGAACGGCTTTAGATGTATGAATTTTTGTTAATTTCGTCGAAATTAGGTAAGATTCAGGCATCCCAATTGGTAAATCACATTAATGTAAATCCAATGGATGCAGGTTCGAGTTCCACCTGGCATTGTCTTTTTGTCAAAGTTTTTTTCTTTTTATACATCTGAAATATTTTCAAATTATGTATGTTTAATAAAAAAAATCATAAAACACAGTATAAAACAATATTTGTTTACTATGAAATCAAAATAAAGTAAAGTCTGGAAATGAAAAGACGACGCAATTTGAAAAATATTTACTTTTGATTCGCTATTATTTAGCTATCGATATTGATACATATTAATATACAGGTGTTTCAGATTATACCACATTTTAAATGAAATAATATGATTTTTTTTTGCTTTTCTTCAATTTTTTAATTATATTTCCTTGTTTGTGGTGTTCTGTATATTAAAACATCGTTCGTAATATTATAATGTAAATAATAATAATATATTAATATTTATAAAAAAAAATGAGTGCTTGGAGTCTACAACGGAGTAACTAAATGCTTGTGCCGCAGGCGAAATACCACTCTGATGTCAGGCTATTGCGGATGAAATTATTGCTTCGTAACCTTTGCGGTTATTGCCCTAACACTATGGGTCCTGTGTTTGTTGTTTTACTTTCATTTTCTATAAACTATGCTCATCATATTTCAGTTTACTTAATGATTTCATAGTTGAGCTGTTATTATTATTATGTTTTCGTTTATAGTAGACGGCATAGTTTAGTCAAATTATCAATATTCTATATGTTACGCCGAATGTGCGAAATTGACTATTACGTGAAATGGGCAAAATTTTGCCTAATTTATGTTATAGTCAAGCCTGTTGCCTTATTCACGAATTCGGTAAATTATCTTCCGAGTGCATGAATTCGCCACGGTATGGAATTCTTAAACTGTCAACATGACAGTAGAAAAAGTAAATTTAATACGGATGGTTTTATTAGTTTTAATTTGACATAATATAATATTATTATTATTAGGTTAGATTAGGTTTTGTAATTCTGAATTCAACTGAATGTCATGAATGAACTGAATGATTGATGCTTTCAATCGTATTTTTCAGGCGTACATACAATTAGTTTCTGTTAGTTAACCCTTCATCAAACTTATGTTTATACTTATGTATTTTATTCAAATATTCATAATATTATATATTGTGAAAATAATAAAACAAAATATACATATTTTATGCCCGATTGTGTTAACGTATATGAAATAAAATTTTATTTGTTTTTTTGTGGCATATTGCATCAGATTCGCAGTGTTACTCCTATGCATCTTTATCATAAAGTCGATAGCCATAAACGTGACGCAATTAATACAGCTCCGCAGCATTGTTAGAACTTGTTAAATCCGTAATTCAATGTAGGCATTATGTCAGTTTAGCCATTGCAAATGTCAAACTAGTGTAGCCAAAAAAGCACAACTATTTGACACAACACAATAAAAACAAACCGGTTGCAATAAAGACGGACAAAAACCTAAAGACCATATTGTCAACTAAATTTTAAGGCAAACATGTTCGTTAGCTACTTTAAGTGGGGTCGCACAATAAAGGTTACTGCAACACAACAAGCATTCATTTTTATACATGTGATATTATCGCTTTCCATAAAAATACATAAAGTGATATATGCCATAATCATAGAGCTTTTATCTATAATACTAGAAAACCAAAATTATTTGAAAGTTAAATATCGCATTATTTTTTAACATAAAAAACAAACAGAGCTCATGAGGCATATTTTAAAGTTGTGTATTCTCGTCTTTGGTTACAAACTGCACTAACAGGAATAACTTTGTTTACTTTTCAGATTACAGAGGTTTATAGATTTCACAGTCCTAAATGCCCTAAGAGACGACAATTATTTGAGGCACCCCCTTGTGTCCTGAATACATGTGTGATTTTGAGTAAAATCACATAAATATATTATAATCTCATTGAAGAACATCTTTTAAAACTATACTAATTTTAAATGTTTCACATAGATGCAATTTTACATAATATTACATACATAATTACGTAATTTTTTAAACCGTCATTCATAGCTAATATATAATACGAGTATATAGGTATTTTATTTCATATATTTTAATGATTAAAACTATACAATATCTCAACGACAAAATAGTAATATTTTACTTATAGGTCATATCGATTTTTAACAACAAGAAAATACTAATAGCTTAATATGTAATATGTCTAAAGATAATATAATATTTAAACTTATCTAAATACAATAGATTATGATCGAAAATTATGTATATTAATTACCCATTCGCTGCGGACGTTTTATTAATATTTCATTACATTTAAATAACATTTTAATTATATATAATGGGCACCTGATGAGCAACGCACCAGTTGCGTTGGAATAAATGATAATGATAGATTTTTTTGTATACCATTGTTAATAGTAGGATATATCAGTTATCCCTCGGTTGCTTTCAAGTAACGGGACACTTTTAATATATTTTTTACAACGTTTTTCTTAGCTCGTATTCTTGTTTGTCCGCTGGTTGTTTATCCAGTACAAATCTTGGAATCGATTTTTAACTAACTTCCCGACTAGCTAGATATTTGAAACTTTTAGAATATATCAGAACACGGTGCCAATGCATTCTTTTAACACTTTTAGCCATCTTTAATCAGAATTGAATTCATTTTCAGTTAATTCCGTTTTGTATGAACAGTTATTTCGGAAGAAATCCGTAATCCAATCCAATATTATTGGTTGCTAAGGGGGTGGTCCTAGCAACTAAATTATTAATATATACGTGCCTATGGTAATCAAAATGACATTTCAGTTTTCTATATTTTTTGTTTGTTTGTTGCAAAATAGCAAAAAAATGATTTTTTGACAATTGCCGTATTTGTCCTAAATGATTAAAACATAGAATTGTCAAGTTTATATGATTCAAACAGAAAATTTAAAAACGTGGTTTATAAAAAGTTCTTTTTATCTTGTAATTATTTTCATTTAAATGGGGTATTACAATTATTATTATATGTAAGTTTATATAAGCTTTCAGCAATCGATTGGCATGCTTATCTTAAAATACATTTTTTTAACTTCATCTCACTATTGCTTTCAGGTAGCGAGATATTTTATTTTGTGATCTGATAATGTTTCGTAATCAAAAATTTGTTTAATTATCACGCCAAATACATACGATGTCAATAATAACCTGTTGAATAATAAAAAGTTTCCTTTTATAATTATTTCGAGCGAGTGTGTGGGACGCTTCTAAATCTTCACGTTTATCGTAAATACTAATTTTATTTGTACACCATTCGGTGATAAAAATAAATGTGAAAAATATCACTTTTGATTTTCTTTATTGCAATTTATTGTGGGTTTAACAATTTTGGATTATAAAGCTACCGAATTGTGAAATATTCTTTACTTTTTCGTTGTAAAAAATAGACGCTAAATTTGACTGGCTACATAACATTATGAATTAGTAAAATTATTCATAATTTATAATTCACGCATTGCAGGTGGTTAAAATTAATAAAACACCAAGTATGAAAATACTAGAAGGAGAAAAGTGAAAGTACCTCATTACCTTCATATTTTTTTCCCTAAAAAATCTATTAATCATACGCAAAATAATTAATAAATCTAAAAGAAAGTTTATCAATTTATTTTGCTAAAAGCACCTACATGAAACTTTTTTTAATAGGACCTACCTAAATCTAAAATAATTTTAAGTTGTTTTTCCAGTTAACATTCAAACAACACAAACATGGACCCTCCAAACCAACCCGCCCCGCACCACACTCGGTCTTAATTGAGCGTATCACGAGGCCCTACATTTCGATGTGAAGCATCAGCAGTTGTTCACGCCTAGGAATGTCTCAGGAAGAGATACCCAGGACTGAGATCGCTACACTCTCAAGTGAGCTTTGACTAAGTTCACTGAAAAACTTAATTTAATAAAAAGTGCCATTTGAGATAAAGGCACGGAGGCCAAACAGGAATAAATGAATTTTATGATAATATAAGATATACAAAACAAAGCTAAAACAATAGGGACGAACAAAACTATGTGAAGAGATCTTTTCGTCCGCAATAAGACGTCGATTTTTTTAATGCTGGATGGCCTGGTGGGTCCAATGACTGGCTGGAACGACTCAAATTCAAGCAAATAGATACTAAACAACAACTTTACTAATTAAAACAATACGAAATATTATATGATTTTGACAATATGTGAAATAAAAAGAACTAGTGCGTGAGTGCATCACCCGGGACCTGCTCTAGCCATAAAACCGAACAACACAAAGGTTAGTGCCTGGATTAACTCCTGTTTAAACTGCCCCCACAGATCCGGAATTCATCACCTAAATTACAGTTCACTGACGCCGGAAACTGTCTTACTATTATATTCCGGGGGTTTTTATTATGTATTTTAAGTATTTCAATTAGACATTAATGTGATTTCAATACTATACAGCCGTTTATTTCCTATATAACAGCTCACTTTGAACTGTGATACGGTCAACCATATACCGTTACCTCAATACTACAACTAGATAACTCTGATTTGGTCATTGTTGCCAAAACTTAAACTAAAAAATTAAAAATTTAAACTTTCTTGATTAATATAAATCTAGGCTATAATTGTTATTTAAAGTAAAAATCGAAACTTGTGCTTGTCTAATTGAGAAAAATTCAATAATGTTTAATTGTATGAAAAAATATTGTAGATATATTACATACTTTATTTATTTAATGCATTTATGGTTTTTAAGTTATCTAATATTTTCAAACACAAAATTAATGCAGTTCCCAATAACTTCTGACTTGCATAGTTTTACGATTTTGTAAAGAATACAATGTAGAATCATATTTAATATCGATCACAAAAACAGTGAAAATCAAGTTGGTTATCAATGTGTGACAATATGTAGGTACAAATTTTCAGACACGACATCTCTTAGAAACATACATAGGTAGGTTACAACCATTTCGTCTTCATGGTTTATTCCAGTGTTTATGTATTTTATATTGTAATATTGTGTCTGAATTATTTAGCTGTTTGAATTTGGGGTGGGCACACATCAAAAACTCATTACAACATGAAAGCATAATACACAAAAATAAAATATTATAATAATTTATATGATTATGAAACCTTTGACTCGTCACACTTTGAATTACTGTAATTTTTTTTATGGAATGACTAAACGTTTATGATATATACTTATAAATCCTTCAGTTAAATCCATCTGCATTATTATACAACTAAATATATATATTGCTCATCGATTAAAACAACATAAGCAATTGTGGTTTTAGTCACGTTTGAAAGAGAAAGGATCGTGATTAATGGATACTTTCAACTAAAGGTGCTTAATTAAACGTTCACTATCAATAATATTTCACATAACAAATAACTGATTTCAATATACCTACTAATAGTTTTTTTTTACAATCGTTTAAGCCTAATGATAAAATAATGTTCGGGTCAAAGCAATCATTATTCTTTCTGTGTGGTCAAAATTCATTATCGACTTTTTTATGATTTTACCGAGGCTTTGGCTGCGTCTCACTGTCATATCGCCTGTTCTTATCTAGAAGAGGATCCGCCGATCAGGCTTTCACTCCAATTCTGATAAAGAACTTTACAATTCTGCCAAGCTCCTACCCACCCCCCAGGGCACCTTTCAATTCGTCGACATTCTCAAATATATCCGCAATTCGTAGCTATACTCCGTGTCTTTCATATTTAGGGCATTGTACTGCTATGTGTATAATGTCCTTCATAACATTCATCGCAAAGCTGCGAATCGCTTCTTCCTATGAAGACATCAAATATTTTACCCATTATGTCATTGTGTGTCCTGTTCTTAGCCTCAGTATCAGTTTAAGCTCATTTTTTTTCAATCATTATTGACTTATAAATAGTAATACACAGATACCTAATGCTACTCGTAACATCGTAATAATAGATCGTTGACACGTCTAAATTATTTTGGTTGTGATTGATTAAATAAATTACAGCCGGTTTGATTTTATGTAAAATTGCTGCGTTTTTGACCAAGACGCGCGCGCGCGCTCTTTGACATGAAAACAAATAACATATTATATTTGATTTCTGACATTGTTTGAAATCCATAAAAAAGGGTATTTGTTGACCGTTACCCTTGCGAACTTTAACAGACTATACTAGATAATATATTATTTCAAACCCGCAAGGACCGCCTTTCTCAAAATGAGACGCCTCCTTGGCAATCGAGATCTTAACCTAGGTCTGAGACTGCGTATGGTACGTTGTTATGTGCTCTCAATTCTTTTCTATGGTATGGAAGTATGGACGCTAAACCAAGAGATGTCACGGAGACTTGAAGCTTTCGAGATGTGGCTGTATAGACGCATCTTCAAAATTCCTTGGACTGACCGGGTGACAAAAGTTCTACGTAGTATCAAAACAAGGAAACTACAATACCTCGGCCACATTATGAGAGGACAAAAATACAGCATTCACCAACTCGTTATTCAAGGAAAGATCAATGGGAAGCGTAGCAGAGGACGGCGCCGCAATTTGTGGCTTAAGAACCTCCGTGATCGGTACGAGTGTGGCTCCACCGAACTGTTCCGGGTAGCAAATGACAAAGATAAGATCACCTTGATGGTGGCCGACCTCCGCTAGGGGATGGCACGATAAGAAGAAGAAACCCGTTTCAACGCGTAAATTCTATAATTATCATAGGAATATGCGTTGTCAAACGTGTAATTAATTGGTATTAAATTAAATGTGTTTGTTTGAAAATAAAGTGCCGGTTATCAATTATCTACCCCTCGTTAATAGGATCTTGTATTCAGTTTCCTTGCATTAATCACAACATATCTCAAGTCCGAGAATCACACTACAATAATTAATGTATGATTAGTAGATTGATAATAAACATAAAATATCTGTAACTAAGAGCAAGTGTGTCGTATATACGATTTTGTAGATAATTAGTCAAGTGTTGTACTTCAAAGTATCATATTATTATCATTTTTCATTTTGAGAGTAATTTTAGGAGCCAATGATTATTTGCCATCCACACAATCCATGGAATCTTTGCTATGGCACTGAATCTACACTCATCTCATAAACTCACTTATATACATACATAATTTTGAAAAACACTTTCTGAGAGAGTATATTATAACCAATAGATAAAATCTTTTTTGAAAAAAGTAAGCCACCCCGACGGAGAATCGAGCCCTGTATCTCCCGGGTTTATGCCCCATCCGTCGCATTTACCAATATGCTACGCAGTGACATACTAGTTGCGAAAAAATTTAATTGCTGGTCAATTTTAATACCTACTCATCAGCGCTCTTCCAAATCAAGCTACTTTGGCAATCGATTTTTGTTTCTTAAATCAAAGTAGATACCCATTACTATTCGTATCGACTATTCAAATTATTCGTTGAATAAAAGAAATAGTTAATTATCACTTATAAACATATTATTCTCCCTCGTCGCCAATTTTAAATCAGGCCTCTGCAACGTTCCCTATCTTATAGTGAATACTTTTGATTTTCCAAATGAATTCCTTCACTTGGTCACTCTCCCTCTCCGGTACCAGACATAGGTACTGCTCAAAATATACATTTATTTTTTGCCAATAAAACACAAAAACGTTTATTATAATGGCTTATATATAACAAGTGCTGATCGTTATCTATTTCGTCAGGTGTTTTTTTTATATGTACGTAGTCATTAATTAATTCCAGGTGCTTTTATCGACGATACTTGAACATTACCTTAAATACGTATCGATTGAAAATGTCTTGTTTTACATTTTACACAATGAAGACTGTTTTCGCTTAACAGTGTATCTGACTGTCTGTCATTATGTCGAAGTAAATTGGTCACGATGCAAGCGAAATTATTATTCCTTCTACACTGCAACAAAGAAGTTTTGTTCTTATCCGAAAACACCTGACTTTGAGAAATTTCGAAATCGACCATATTTACTTAATAAAGGTGTTAATTTTTTGGCTTTGACACCGTTTTTTTTCAAAATTAATATGTTAGAGACAACAGATGCATTTAATATATTTGGTAACCTCAACTTCTTCAAACTTAAAATATTCTAGTAACAGTAGAACCCCATTAGACAAGCGTAAGCCGAGATACATAATACCTATAAAACCTCAAAATAGAATGACAGCTGCGAAAGAACTGAGGTATTTGTGAAGTTTTATTTTTCGTTTCCCCGATATAAATTTTCCATATGCATACGTTATATTATATAGGTGCATCTAGTTTTGGAATGGTTGACACTTAGTACATAATGAAGAAAGAATAATATAAAATCATTCATAAAAAATGTTATCATTTTTTTACATTTACAGTAACGCCAGTAGATTAAGTAATATTAATTATCCCAGACAAATTTACCAATAATTTAATAATACATCGGAAACACAACTTCCTCGGTGTTAGGTATATTTAAAAAAAAACCCAACAGAAAAAAATACTAAACATTAGGTTCTGTCAAAAAGATCTGTTAAAATATAATATTAGTCTTATTAATATATTGTATAAAATTTAGAATAAGCCCAAAGAAAGTATTTGAGTGAAACAAATTTTTATTTTCCACAAAAAATTATGTTTTTTTTTAAGAGGGAAAACAGTTAGTATTAAAAATATAAAGTGTGCATACTGTTTCTTTGCGTAAAGATTATGAAAATTTAGAAAACGAGCGAGATATGAAACCGCATCCATTGGATTCGCGCTAATGTACTTTACCAATTTACCCATCTACATCTTACCTATTTTCTATTCTGCTGGGTTCGTATTTTTGCAAAAGATTTTTTCTAGTGCCTTCTTTTCAAATAATTATATGTACAAAAAAGTTTATTAAATCATTAGCAATAATTGCAAGTTATAACTAATAAAATTTGGATAGAGGTCGACGTTGGTACTATGTCGGTAGGTACGTATTTATTATTTTGACATACCTTGATTCAAACCACAAAAATTTGTGAATACTATTTAATTTCGTCGTAATTAGGTAGAACACAGATCATTCCATTGGTAAAGCACATATAATCCAATGGATACGGGTACCTGTTCTGCACGGCATCGTATTTTTTTCAAAGATTTGTTATTTATGTACAATATCTCGTGTCTGGAAATTTGTACGTATGCAGTTTGCCGCATCACATTTCACCATAAAATGTTGTATCGAAAATATATGGTCGTATATTAAAGACCGTTCAACCTCTTTCAATCGTATAGTACTGAGATAAAATTCATGTCTAAATAAAACACGGTTCTTGTCGGTTTACACGAAGCTAGAGGAAAAAAATGAAAATAGCCGATATACTGGATTATTTGTTAGGTTACTGTCACCACCTACCTGTAGGTAGGTGTCTTCGCCTAATAAATTAATTAGTAATAAGCCGACATGTAAACCTGATCTCTAACTATACGGCTTAGTAAAACGCCTAAAACGTTTCCTTGTCTAATCATATATAATGGTTTATCTGTTCACAGGTTTTTACGCTACCCGTTCGGTATGTAAACATATCGAACGGGGCGTCGATAGCTACGAACAAGGTAATATAGTATGCAAGAATGATGTATGTTAATTGCCTTGTTCCATAAGATAAAACCTGTGATTATGTAATATAAAATGTTAGATATAAGTTTATTATGTAATTGTATATTAGTATAAATGGGGAAGAAGGATTGCCAACATAAAGACGAGGAATGCCGTCGCGAGAGATTATTATAAGAGTGTATAAGTGTAATTAATATATTTTGTAATAGTATGAAAGAAGAAGAATAACTGTTAACATAAAGAAGAAGAACGCGGTAGCGAGTGATTAGTATTAAAAGTGTATATAAATAATTAATATGTCTTGTGGGACACACTAATCGAATAATATTTCAATCCGTAAAATCGTTAATAATTAAACTAATAATTATAGAATCAATGTATAACATGGCAACACCAGCCAGCGCGCGGGTATGTGTGCGTGTCGGTGTAAGAATGCTGCAAATGGCCATACTAAATTTATAACATGGCAACACCAGCCAACGCGTTGGTGTGTGTGCGTCGGTGTGTACGCAAAAATGTCTCGCGCACGCAAAAGAAAAACCTATTACTTCACTAGAGTCCTTTAAATTCAACTTTTATGAAATATTATTCGATTTTTGTGTTCATAATAAATATATCTGTTATATGAATATATGAGTAATATGTATTTGTAAAGGGTAAAGGCAACAGACATGTTTACATCGTAAAATCACAAATGTTTATGTGTAGGTCGGTGGATGACAATTACCGGGCCTATTATTATGTCAATAGGTACCTAGTAAGTAGTTGTAAATGCCTGTAATTTAAACGCTAATAGAATCGTGTGTTTACTCCTGGCATAAGACTAAAACCGCGAGTTTATGCCGGAGATAGCTATTTAAATGCTCTAAATAAATTCATATAAAATCCATAGAATTAGATAGACGATATTTTATAACGTCAATATATCCATCCACGTGCACAGAATATATTATCTCTTGATACTTGGTCCTTCTGACAAACCAGTAAATTCTTATTAAATAAACAAGAGGTAACATGTAGTACGAATTAACGGACATAGTAGAATCTTTGGTCACCCCTTCTCAAACTCTTTGGACCAATTAGAATAAGGGAGGCTGCTATAAAAGAGGGCGCATCCGAGAGATTTTTATCAGTCTACCGGATCTTCTCTCAGGAACAACATCTTCTCTACAAGCAGCCTCTCTTCAAACACTCTGGACCAGTCTCACCAGTTTCGCCGCGCATCTCTTCGCTTCTTGAACGCCGAAGTACTACCCGGTGAGAGTTTCACATCCCGTTTACCTACGGGTGGGAAACATCTCTCGCGTTCGCAGTCATCGGTCGCCACGTTTGCTTGTCTGCCGCTTTCACCTACATTGGCCTGTAAAAAAAATATTATCTACTGGACGCTACATACTGAAATAAACCGAGTCATTACCGACTTTTTCAAAAGGAAACATCGTTATTATTAATAACCCCTCCACCGACTGAGCTAGGAAAATTCATCAACGAAGTGCGCAGTGGCGTATCGTTGAGGGGGTGTTGTTATTACGTTGGTTTAGGTTAGGTACATTATTGTCTGCAATGCTCCACGAACAACGCGTATTTTTTTCATCTTGGTGCTATAGAGATGACCGTATAGTATACGGTTATCTCTTTCCGATAAGAAAGCTCACGGCGAACTATGCTAAGGTTTAATGTTATTCGTACAATTTACATGTAGCCATATATCTGTGGTGTTTTCAAATTATTATCACAAGTATTACTTCAAAACTCTCCTGCAACGTTGCAAAAATAAATGACTGTGGACTCTTTAAATGTTTACATACACAGTCTATGGATTTTATTCTGAGTCCAACCAAATAAAATATAGATCTTAGGAAAAGTTTTCCGCAAACGAAAATAACCCGAAAATGGAGAAATGAACGCTGATGATATTTATTTTCCATCCCAAATGCACGTCAATAAGAAATTTTAAATTGCAATTTAGCTTCATCCAACCATTTCATCAAACGTTTTACGGTAGAAACGGGAAATAAATTTCCCAAGAGTGCTTATTTAACATTGACGTTGTGGAGATACTCGTAGACGAACGAATATTTTCAAGCTAGTAAATAATATTTAATAAATGAGATTTTAAACTAGCGATAGTTTGCGATTTTGTCCGCATAAGATACGGACATAACATGTGGTCAGATCATGGCCCTGTCAAAGAGGGGGCTGACATGGCTCTAGCCTGGGGGGCCGGCATGGCGGCTCGATCCCTTACACTTAAGTAAGTAAAAGAAACACACACACCATAATTTTCTCTAATAGTAAAAAAAACTATTTTTCTTGATAATTATTAAGGCTATACCTCAGTTGAGGCATGGTCTAAAAAGATCGTGGCTAGGCGATTCGCGGATTGCGAGTCGCGGGTGCAAAAGACGCATGCCGACCGAAATATAATCTGTAATATAAATCCAACATGCGTCCATTTAATGTTCTGTTTATTGTTCTATTAGTATCAATAATAATATATTCAATGACATGTTTTCTTTTTAAGGTAAATAGGTAACGTTTTTAATCACCTTTACACGTTTTAAGAATTAATACCTCCGTCGCCATCACCACACAAATTGACGTATTGACCCCTCGACGTTCGCTCTCAGACTGCCAGCGGGTCCAAAATTTCGTCGCGCCTATAGTTGAAAATTATTTGCCATTTCACTGAAGTATCGCCTTAACATTAAAAAATATGTGGCTGTGTGATGTAAAATGATGATTGATATATTAATTAATAACTCACATGTACAATTTTATTTTATAATTAATTTAAGTGTATTTTCTGACTCACAAAAAGGCTTTGTATACAATATGGCGAAGGGTTGCATGTTACTTGGTTACCACAAAAGGAGGTCGTAATCAGATTCGTATCAGGTCGTAGTCTTCACAATGTTATCCTGAGTGCCGACAACTCAATAAGTCATCCGAATTTATTTAAAAATCGCTAAAAATACACGGAATACCCTTAACCCTAGGGTTCCGTGGAAACCACTTGAGGAGCACTACTGTAAAAAATCATATTGCTTTTAACCTTAACGATAGGTAGGGGGACCCGCTTCTGGATGTGGGGGCCATGGGTCAGATATACATAATAAAGAAATAGATTGATTCGATTTTTTTAAAATGAATTAGCTAACAATGGATGACTCATGACTCGTATTTCTATAACTAGTTGTTTCATTTATATGAAAATCCAGTCAGCTCTTTTGAGAAAGCTATAAATATAAAGTGACCTCACCGACAATCAAAACCGGAGCCCCGAGTGTCAAGCCACCATTAGCGAGGGGTGCAAGACTAGCCAATGCGCTCCCCAAAGACGTAGACATTTTCAGTGACGTGCTATGTATTTTGTATTTGAAATTTTATTTTTCTATACTTATAACATTGTACTTATGTTTTTTGTTTTAAAATTTTTATTTTTTTATTAATATATAATATTCTCTTCTTCTCTCTTATGTTATAATGTAAATCTCATGTTGTGAACGCCTTGAATTTATATTTGTTATATCCACAATATTTTGTTTTCTTAAATAAATAAATATTATATGATGCCAATCTGAATGTAAAACAATTTTGATTATTGAAGTACGTGACGTTAATAATTGGTAATTACGATTATAAATTATTATCTATTGGCTCGATGGCAAATGACTACTGTTGAACAACTTACCGCAATTGAGGTGAATATATTATGAACCACATTGTTATTTAAAAGTCGTAATGTAGTTAAATATAAATGGTCGTTTTAAAATTATTCTGCTATAACTTTTGAATTAGACGTTTATTGTTTAAGGCCAGTCGCCGCTTATTCTATAGTGACTCTAAAACCAAAGACAAAATGTATTCAGTACAAACCAGTAGTGCAAGTTAATCCAGTCTGCTGTAATTCAACACTACATAATATTATGTTGCGTTTACATTTAGAAAGTTCACTTGAAGGCGGTAAGAGGCATTAATAAAATAGCGTATCTGCCATAAAGGTTTAAAATTTTGTCGCTGACGCTTATGGAGATGCCCATTTTCGCAAAAATCGTACACCGTCAGTGTTGACTACCGTCAAGATTCAAGCGGTCAAAATGGAAAATTGTACAAAAGTATAAAAAATATATAAAAAAATAAGTGTATTATTATTTTTTTTATATACCTACATGCCAAACTCAGATGGTCAATAACAATATTTAAACTTATGATTATGTTTGACGGGTTTAAGTACCCCATGAGTATTATTTTATTTTGTTTGAGTATTTCCTACAACTTTCGTATAAACTTAAAATATATTATATAAATAAATTGCTTAAGTGAATTTGATTACCTTGTAATAAATAATTAACTAAAATGAAATACCTATTCAATTTCTCCACGAGACGAAGCAATAATATCAAGAATTTCATGTACCGGAGCTACGTTCCGGTGCGCTCCGGTCCATTTAGAGCCCTAGGGCTAGAAGATAGATACACGATAGTGTTGTGAAACCTGCACATCATCTCATATCACTAGCTCGACCAATGAACGTCCCCAACGACCTTATACGAAACGTCAAAATCATTCTTAAATGTCAAATTCTATTGTCGAACAAGAACTTCTTGTACACGTGTTATAACTGTGAAGTTAATCGCACTTCCGTTTTCAAGTTAAGAACGCCAAATTTATCATTTCATTTTACGCTCCCATGGTGTACAGATCTATCAATTTACGTAATTTGATTCTTTTTATAATAAACATATGTCTAAAACGATCAAGATTGATGATAGAATTATCATTAGTAAACTTTTGGTTTATTGCGAATAAGAAAAAGAGTCGCATTTAACAGAAGAGCTGATTCATTATTTAAACACGCCTCTAGCACTCGTTGCCGCTATGACAGGTACGTCACTGAGAAGTCTTCTATTAAGCGACTTCCTTTTATCGCCGATTTCTTGTTGTCGGACAATATATGCACGTGAAACCTATGCAAAATGAATAGCTATTATTTATTATATTGTCACCAAACACCCCAAAGAAAGCAGTCGGTATAAATATAATATAATTAAGTGACATAATACTAATTAGACTTTTTTTTACCAGTTCAACTTTATAACAAAGCTTTTCGCCACAAGCTCGTATAAAAAATTAAAACTTTCTGTGTTAATCTTTTTAAGAGGGATAAACTGATTTGTTCGCTATCTTGATAAAAACATATTGTGTTTCTTTATTCATTTTCTGATTAAAATGTAATTAAGTTTTCCTAACATACGGCAAATAGTTATACCCGTTCAAAATATTTTTACACTATAGATGGCTTAGAAATTACTTGTCTGGCAACATTTAATGGAATTGTGAATATAGGTTATGTTTCCTCAGTTTCCCGCTGATTATGTGTAGACGATGCTAAACTGTTGCATAATGAAACATCTTTGATGCAAATGAGTAACGTATCGTTGTTTATAACATTAAAATACATGCGATGCATTTTTTTAAATTAAAAAAAAATCAAACTGTAAACAAACAAAAAAATAACCCACATAAAAACTAAAAATATAATCTCATTAACATTATGAATAATTAATTAACGTTAAGTCGAATAATATATTGGTTATTAATTGCATTTCCGGTAGCAAATATTTGAATATGAATACATTATGTGACATTGCAGCTCGTGGATTATATAACACATAAATGCCATTATAATGTTCATTTTTTATCGAAATAATAGTAAAAATTCGGATAATTTGAATAAAATTCCAATAATAAAGTTGTTTTTTATCATTTTCATTTTTATATTATTACGAGGCAATGTCATGCTGAACATATTATATCATATTTATGTGTTGACTAAATTAATCACCACTTTTTTTTAAAAATAAATTAGCAATAATATTTTGATCGTTTCCTTATCTAATAAAATCATTCAATGTAATTACTGTTTGATAATATGTTGTATTTACTTATGTAGTACCTATATGAGATAATCACTTGCAAGTTTATGGTGTAACCCTTCATATTATATCTGTCTTAAAAATGACAAACGCGTAAATTTAAACGGCTATAAGTGCGTGTCTTAATTCAAAGGTGAAAATGTTCAAGCACGCATGGTGCTATATTACGCGAAAGAATACTCGACTCAACTCTACAAAATAAATTCGTTCAACATAACAATGTGCAATGTAGCGGAGAAATACAGGATGCAGACCACATCCTCTGAGAACGTCCTAAAATGTGTACGAAAAGGAAGAGCTGCTTAATTCAGCTGAGGCCATCAGAGTGTACGACTTGGACGCCTCAAAGTTTAATTTTAATGCAGTGTTATACTGTCAACGTAAAGATTCTTTTACTTAGATTGATCGGTAGTTTTTCATTAGCTTTTATTATTTACTACAATACTTTTAATGTTTCCGTTAATGCACTCCTCAGTTTAGTTAAAGCACACCCGAGTGCAAGATGACCTCAGTCCTGGGTAACTGCTTCTGAGACATTCTAAATCATAAAATACACTGGTATTTCAAATCCAAACGTCGAGTACCTATCGTAATAGTGGTGCGTTTGGTAAGGCCATTAATTTCAATATAAAAAAATAAACACTATTTAAAAATAAAATGTTCATTTTCATGTTTGTCTCAAATTATTGACTGTTGAAAACAAAAACGTGATTCTATGCATGATGTTTTCATGAAAACTGTGTAAATCATATTATAAATATAACGTGAAAAATAGTAGGTACGTTAATATTCTATTATAAAGTCATTCAGTAGTAATACTATTTCGATACCGCAATCCTGAATTTTGATTTGTTATGTCCATAATGTTTGGTTTTCTTAAATGTATTAATAAATAAATAAATAAAGATATTATTATTAAGTTTTTTTTTTTAATTAATAACCATAACTCATTATCTAACTTTAACTGGTTACAAAACTTTACCGTTATTCGTACACCTCTCTTCGAGTAATTTCACAAACTTCCATTTCATTTGAATAATAAATTATTACTTTGTGAAAATATTTTAATGAGATCGTATCGTAATTATCTCACAAGGAACTTTTAATAAACAATGGAAAACCATTCAATTTCGACAAAAGCTGCTTACAGCTGCGCTTCAAAGTTTACCATTCAAAAGTTCATCCGAGTTCACTTTCAATAAACTTTTCAAAAATATGACACAAGTATTCTGTTGTTAATTTTTATTCTTTTTCGTATTTAGGTCAAAAAAAAGTTAAGTAGAACACGTAGCTTCCAGCGGTTGACTGAAGCCATGATAAATATTTCTTGGCAAAAACTTCATAAGACCAAGTTAAAAATGCATCATGTATTTTCACTCAGAAAAATGTTTTGAAGTTGGATTACAATAAAAGTTTTTAATACTTTTTTTACGCATTATTTTTGAAGTATCCAAGCGTTTTAATAACAAATTTTAAATTCTTTTTCCTTGTAAATTAAATTATAATTTGCTTTTAATTTACAATTTTCTTATGTAAAGTTCTGACATTTTATTTGTTTGGTAAACTTATATAATTATATTTTTCCAAGATTTATTTTTCTTTTTTATTCTATGTTGTATTATTCTACTTAATTGTAATAAACTTCACTATCCTAAGCCAGTCGTATCAAATCACCAACGCTTTGGTCATTGAGCCACTTACGAAGGTCAATTAGCCAATAAAAACTCATTCTTCATAAACCTCACACACCCTCTACCTTTTATTGCATTATTATATGGAGTAAATCATACTTTTCATTGCGAAAAATATAACTGAAATATGCAACGATGTATTAGAACGGTTATCCATCTGTGGACTCCCCTATTTAATATTTTACGAAGCCCACAAGAAGGATAGAAAGTCAGAAAGCACAAGGAAGAGCTGCCTGAATGAATGGATCAAATAAATACTGTAATGTTTCTCACACTGCCACGGACTCTAAAAGATGAAGTCAAGCTATTGAGAAGAGCGTTGTGCTAGCAAATCATTAGCGGTCTAAAACGTGGGGTTTTTATCCGGAAGTTTATTGGCGGGGAATTAATGTTCACTGGGTATTTATCCTGTTACGATAGCAAGCTACCTAGATTACCTAATGTAACAATTATTATTAAATCTCGTTTGTGTTGCAGGTTAGTTTTACCGATGAGATTTTTAAGATGTTTATTATAAGTTTTATTAATAAACTTACATGTCAAATTAAACTTTTAATTATGAAAAAATGTATTGTGGAGATTTCGTAACGTAAGTATTAACGTATTACACCACTTTGCAAAGTGAGGAGAGAGTTATGAAATATGGCATTTCAATGGATAAAACATTTACGAAACAGTTGGAAATTTATAAAATATTATTATTATGTGTCAGAAGACCTTCTTACTTTGTTTTTCGGAAAATAACAAAAAACTTTTCTTAACTATATTGTAAAGCATTTTTAACAATTATTGATGTATATGGAAATATTAAAAATGTATGCATAGGTACTGGTTTTATCTATTCATAAATGAATTTAATATACTAATAACTCATATGATATACAATAGATTTTTAACTAACTTCCCGACTAGCTAGACATTTGAAACTTTTAGAATATATCAGAACACGATGCCAATGCATTCTTTTAATACTTTTAGCCATCTTTAAGTAGAATTGAATTCATTTTCAGTTAATTCTGTTTTGTATGAAAAGTTATTTCGACACCATTATCGGTTGCTAGAGGTGTGGGATCCTAGCAACTAAATTATTAATATATACGTGCGTTACTATGGAAACCAATATGACATGTCAAGTACAAATTATTGTGATCGTTTAAGCTAGTCAAGTCAAGTTTATATGGTTCAACAGAATTTTAAAACGTTGTATATAAAAAGTTCTTTTTATCTTGTATTAAATAATTAAGTAAAATTAATTTTTGAACTAGTTAAAGTTATACTTAATTCTTTCCAAAATTAAATAGAGAAAATACAGAACTTTTTATTAGAGCCGAAAACTAATGTTTGATGAATTTGGTAATATATTTTATTCTAGTAGTTTTAGATAATGTTAATTATTTTATTCATATTAAAAATTATCAGTACGTATTTTACAATACATAACTACATTTTTATTTGTCCATTACGTACCTATGTATTATTTTCGTTGAACAAATAAATTAATATTTTTAAACTACACAGCGCAGCTATTCTTAATAGTTAGCACTTTTGCACGTTTACGTTATTTTCATTGGTCCAAATTAACAAGGAAAGCATTCCATACACAAGGCGGTTATCTTCAATAATATTTGGTGAATTCATGATACGGTGAAAATTTGGGTTGGTAGACATGTAGATAAAATTCATATGTTCGTGCTGACGTATTCACATGTACACCAAAATTTTATATTGAAACGTCAAACATATGAACATAACCTACAATTTTATTAGTAGTGTAATTTTTATCGCAGCATGTAGTAAAACAAATATCATGTTACTGCTAGCCACTCGATATTGATTTGACAGCTCGCGGGGCACCATAAATTTAGGCGGTAGCCATGACGTAATTATTTTTCAAAACACTCGTATCTTGCATCTCAATTTTCAATATGTAAAATTGACATATTCTATCTCGCTTTAAGATTTAACATAGCAACGAGCGGGGCTGTTAAAAGATAGCACTTTTTGATAGTTCAGACGAGTAACTTATTGTAATAATCAACTACGTTAAAGTTCCCACTTTCCCACGAAGAAAGTTAAGAAAGATTTTTTTTTTTTGTTTTTGGACTAGCTCTGCTGTCCCCGCGTATCCCCGTGTACCCGCATACTGAGTGTCATGAATTGAAATGGATGAGTCTACAGAGTAGTCGAGACTATCACGCTCCCCATACAACGCTGCAAATTCGAATGCCGCAAAGTTGGCCTCGGTTGCTATCAGATCTCCATGGCCAATTGGGCCCGTGTGAGGACGGACCCTAGCAAACAGCTCCGCTCGTTCGAGTTCCATAAGCGGGCAATCCCAGAGGATGTGTTGTATGTAGGATGTACAACTCGGCCCATCTACTATCAAGCCAAACTCGTGGAGTCTGGCGGCGAAGTTGCCACTGCCTGAATATAAAATGTGATAAATTTGATATATTTATCACATGTAGCTCTTTTTGAATGTTAAGTGATATATTAGAATAGCCTCGCAGGCAGATACATAATTTAACAGTTTTATTATAATTATTATAAGTATTATTTTCTAGAGAAATAATATTATTATTCATAAAATGTATCTAAATTTAATTCACAACAATATCTAGTAATTAAATGCGTTTAAATTATTCAAACTGCCATTAAAATATACGGTAGGTATGTAAATATCTTTTAATTTCATTATATTGTGCAAGGATTTGTACTAATAATTCAAATGAAATACCAAGGTTGTATACCATCCGGCTCATCATGTAATATACTTCCGACAGGTAACCAAATTAGAATACCAATTTGAGATATATGCAGATCGCAGGTGAATAATATTATAAGTGTTTTATTAATATTTTACTGTCAGAGTATTATTCAAATAATTATGTCATTTTAAGACAGTAAATATAAGGTAAAAATGATTGTAAGCGATGGTGCCCATAGAACGCGACGAGCGGGCGAAGTCCGCGTACGCAGTGTTTATTCATAACCATAATCACACGTCTCTTCCCGCGCATTACCCTTCACCTATGTAATAAGCGGCCCAAGCAGCACAAAATAATTATTTTTACAGCGTCTCTCATAACAAAGCAATAAAAATATTATATTATTTCGGGGCTTGTCATTAATATTTACGACGACATTATTCAACCAGCGAAATATAGGACACGGAACAATGACTTCTCTGTAATTAAATAATTGCTTTTCGCCCGTCGATCGACGACGCTTCGCGCAGCGTGATTTTGGTAGCCGTGTTCAATGAATGGACTCCATTGTACTCGTATTTTCTTTCATTCGTATCGCCGAGAAGCGGTGATTCGCGAAAAAACGATGATTCATGCGGCGGGCGCGTGCGGCGCTCGCGCAAAATTTCTACAAGTGGCGCGTAAATCAACGAAAATACAACGTAATCAAATACACCAGCGCCCACTGGATTTAACGACGCATTTTACGCGCGCGCCGCATGAATCATCGTTTTTTCGCGAATCACCGCTTCTCGGCGATACGAATGAAAGAAAATACAATGGAGTCCATTCATTGAACACAGCGAGTAAAAACACGCTGCGCGAGGCATTGTCGATCGACGGGCGGAAAACAATTATTTAATTACAGAGAAGTCATTGTTTTATTTTATTGCGTGTTCAGTTTATCGCTGGTTGAATAATGTCATCGTAAATTTTAATGACAAGCCCCGAAATAATATAATATTTTTATTGATTTGTTATGAGAGGCGCTGTAATAATATTTATTTTGTGCTGCTTGGGCCGCTTATAACATAGGTGAAGGGTAATGCGCGGGAAGAGACGTGTGATTATGGTTATGAATAAACACTGCATACGCGGACTTCGCGCGCCCGACGCGTTCTGTGGGCATCATCGCTAAGGTAAACCTAGAGGTCACTAGACCGACGAGATAATTTTCTGCTGAAGTAAGTCACAATGCATTATACATGATCAAAAGGATTATAATCAGTTTATAAAACTTCATTCAGCACTAAATTGATCAAGACTATCTTATATATATATGAATATTTTTTATCTATTTTTTATTACATTTACGAGTATACTATAATCTTAATCGGTTCCTGGGTAATTTTAAATAGAGTTTATTACATTTATGTAACATTTACAAATTGTATTATAATCTATATAGTATCTTGAGGAAATTTTCACATGTAGTTACAATCACATTTCTAAAAGTTTGATAAATTAGAGTTCCAGGTAAAAAATTCCAGCAGTATTCAACAGAATGAAGAACACATTGACGGTTTCCAACATTCGATATATATTCGATATATATATTCTAAATATATATTCAATATGCTAAGCTGATGGAGAAAACTCCGTGTTCTCATCTACATTCTTACGAAGCCGGGAAATTTCAATATATTCGGCTCCATTATTCAGCGACATTTATAAAATAATTGACATCTATGAATGACTGTTAATTTTTAGTCACCCGCCGTTTAGCATTGGAACAATAAATTCGCACTTAGCTAACTGTAATAGCAGACAGCAATTTTGTATCTTACATCTCATTAAATTTATTTATTTTTGTTAAGTCTCCATGCGTTTCTCTCTAATGGCAATTTTTAATTAAATTACGTCGTTCATTAAAGTCAATCAAAGCTCACTTGAGACTTGGGTATCTGTTCCTGAGACATTCCCAGGCATAAACAACCGCTAAAGCTTCACAACCAAACGTAAGGCCTCGTGATTCTATCGATTAAGACAGGGTGTGGTTCGGGGCGAGTTGGTTTGGAGGGTCCATGTTTGTATTGGCGACATGACTGTCGAGCATCGAGTGTGACGAACTCCCGTCTAATCCTGGCCTTAGGCTTTCACGAAAATATATCGTGTATGAAGCGAATCCAGTATAGGCATTTCAGGTATGCGTATAGAGTTTGAAAGAGTCCCCACTATTAGAGTTGGGTTTTGGGAATTTCCCGACGGGAATTCTCGAGAATTTTTCGAGATTTTCCATCCCGAATCTCAAGAATTGAAATTTTTAACATTTCGGGAAATCCCGGATCTCAAGAATCTTTCCTCGGGATTAGAGATTTTTTTATTATCAAATATTAATTGAAAAAACGATTTTATATATGAGAAAAGTGGACAGAAACACAAAACGTTCAAATCGTCGACGACTCAAAATGAGCGCAATTTTTGCAACATCAGGGAATTTTGTGTGTCTCAAAAGCATACGCGATTGTCAGACGCAGCGATTGACAGTCTGTGTTTTTTTAAAATTCTATTTAAATAAGTAATGTTTTGAATTATTTTTATTTTCCTACTTCTATTTTGTTTGTCTTCTTACATAAATAAAAAAAACATATTTTTTTGAAATTTGTCTGTTTTTACTCTGATTTTAGGATTTTTACAGGTTTTTTTTAAAATTTCCCGATATCTCGAGAATTCTTTTCTGGAAATCCCAAGTCTCGAGATTGAGATTTTCTCGGGAAATACCCAACTCTACCCACCATGCAAGTTTAGTGAAATTTAGACTGCTGAGCATACCACATACATACATCTTAAACATACATCTTAATGTATGTTTTCCCCGGAGCAATTTCAACCATACATAAGCTATTGCGTGCATTTACGCTTTTTCTGTTCCACTATGCGACTTTTTTTGTTATTTTTAACAAAATGTTTTAATAATAAACGGCATATAATTATTTATATATATATATATATTTTGCTTTTCAGTTAGCGGTAAACCACCAAGTCATCTCTGGCAAACATTGCTTGGCACTGATTAATTTACGACGCAAGCAAAGTTTCCCACTAACTTGCACCGACAAACCGTTCCTTCACTTAGCGTTTGGAGGAGAAGTTAAAACTTTATCGCACGTGCTTAAAGCTCTTATAATTAAAGTCATATCACGTAGACATTGTTTAACATAAGTAGAAATACAGAAGGCATAAATAGATTATTAATTGTAGCAACAATTATTTAAGTGACTAGCGATTGTCCGAAACAGTATATAGATATAAACAGTATCGTAATACTAAACTTGGTTGAGATATTGTGTTCTAGTTGCAGTGCGACATTACGTACCCTTATTGCACAACCTCAAGAGTTTCTTTGCCGTGGCCGACCTTCACTCACACAGAAGCGGTGCTACAAAAGCGATCTACGCCCTGCAAGTCTGAGACGTGACTATGAACTGTTAGAAGTGGCGCGATCTTGCGCTATGATCCGATACTATGGCATGACAGAGTGAAGTACTGGTGGTACTATAGTGGTGTTAAATGAAATAATCCCAAATTACTCATTTTTTTAAATTTATAATCGGTCCTGCCTCCCAAATGCTTTATGTAAAAAAGGGCGCTGTATACCTTTATCACTTCGGAATTTGACTGATTAATCGCTTCGCTGCCCAGTGTATTGAGTATGCATAAAATGTGTACTTATTTAAGTTTTCGATTTTTTCCCATGTTTAAAATAATAAAGACAGTTTTTTTCTATACTTATTCACAATTTTAGAAATTATTCCATAATTTTGATTTTAAAAAAATCCATTTAAAAAAAGGGGCCTTGGGTCGCCGACCTGGCAAATATTTTAAAACCAAAGCCATCTTAGTCATAATTTTAATAATAAAAAAACATCAAATATTGTCCATTAATTTACGACGAGTTTACTTAACCCATAGCTTACGGGCCGCACAAAATTGTGTTTTTGCTAATTACTTTTCAAATGAAAATTAACACGTTAATTACAAAATTAATTAAAAGGGCCCGTAAGCATTGTGTTAAATTGAATGCAATGTAATTTTACACATTCAATTTGTTGCTAAAACAAAAGATTTAAGTATGTATTTTGGTTTATATTTACACCCATTATCAAGCCTATTCTGTTTTATGCAAATAGTGAACATTACAAATTAATATGTAAGACCTTAAGTCTACATTTATTCCATAATGTCTAGTCTTAAACTCATATATTTTATTTTTATAAAGTTATGTAGGTAATGATGATATTATAACCCAATAAATTGGATATTTGTTGCAACCAAAAGTATACTAATTACAATTAGGTATTAATCAATGAAATTTCTGGCATACTTATTTTCATTAAACTTTGATATCTAACAAGTTAAATATTGTATTGTATCGCTTAAAATATAAAAATATATTTGGCAGTTTTAATTCAAAGATTGAAAAAAAAATAAGCGCTGTGTATAAATAAAGTTTGAAAGCGGTGAAAGCACAATGGAGCTTTTAATCCCATGCTGTTTTACATGAATTCAGCTTTAAGAAAGATTCTTATTTTTTTATAAATCAAGTTAGACACCGTAATTTTATATTTCGTTGCTTTTTCTTTACATAAAATGTACAGTAAAAATGTGGTGTTTAGCAAAAGGTATGTACTTGTTTCTTAAATATTAGGATGTAAATTAAACTGAACCATTCTTAAAATATATTATGCTTTGGAGAATATAAAAAACAATACTGAATGTCAATTACAATTATTAATATATTTTTATTTTAATGATAATATTTTTTTCAATTGAACGCAAAAATGTGGAGTATCTATTTATTTGTTAAAAATATTGGCCATTATATTTTTAACGCGCCAAATATTCATAATATATAACATAAACATAACTACAAAATAAATAGCCCAGAAGTGAAAGCACTCATCCGACAATTGAAAGACCTAAATTCGAGTCCTATTCATTCCAACTTTTTTCTAATACCTACGTATGTTTCTGAAGTTTTTAAAAATAGTGGTATTCTTTAAACCTAGTGTATATTCTATCTTGAATAAAAAAAATAAGAATTAATTAGTGTACGTTTAATCTAGAATATAAAAACATATAGAAGTAAGTATAGATACGAGGGTGGGTCAATAATTCCTTAGAAAAAAGCATTAAAACAGTTTTTATTTTTGTATTTTTTTTTTATTTCTCAACATAATCTCCTTGGAGCTCAATACACTTGGTTAGACGTTTCTCAATTTTTTTTAAACCGTCAGAAAAATAAGTTTTCGGAAGGTCCTCAAAATAAGCATTTGTCCGATCGATGACTTCTTCATTTGAAAAAAAACCTTGTCCACTTAGCCATTTTTTTAAGTTTGGGAAAAGGAAAAAGTCACTGGGGGCTAAATCTGGCGAATACGGTGGGTGGTCGACCAATTCGAACTTCAATTCTTCAATTTTAGCCATTGATCGTAAACATGTGTGAACACGGGCATTGTTCTGATGAAAGAGGATTTTTTTCCTGTTTAAATGAGGCCATTTTTCTTCAATTTCGTTTTTTAGCTGGTCCAATAAAGATGCACAATAATCCCCTGTTATTGTTTTTCCTTTTTCCAAATAGTCAACGAAAATAATTTCACGTGCATCCCAAAATACAGTAGCCATAACCTTACCAGCTGATTTTACGGTTTTCGCCTTCTTTGGACATGGTTTGTCTTCGCAATCCACTGCTTTGACTGTTCTTTCGTCTCGGGAGTATAGTGGTGTATCCATGTTTCATCTACAGTCACAAAGCGACGAAAAAATTCATCCGGATTGCGTTGCATGAGCGACAACAGGGCTTTAGAGGCCACCACCCTATTGCATTTATTGTCGACTGTGAGCAAACGCGGCACCCATCTTGCAGAAATATTTTTCATGCCCAATTTGTCATGTAAAATAGAAATGACGCTACCTTTTGAGATCCCTGTAACCTCAATTATCTCACTCAACTTTAATCTTCGGTCACTTAACACCATATCGTGAATTTTATTGATCATATCTGGTGTAGTCACCTCTACAGGACGTCCTGAGCGTGGTTCATCCTTTGTTGATGTACGACCACGTTTAAATTCATTTAACCAGTTATAAATAGTTGCAAGTGAAGGAGCAGATATGCCGTGAACTAAATCCAACTCATTTTTTATTTCCTTTGCTGTTAACCCTTTTATATTAAAATGTTTAATAACAGCTCTAAACTCAATTTTCTCCATTTTCCATTTTTCCATTTTCCACAAGCAATTTTTTTTTTTAAATATACGAAAAACACACAACAACCCGACCAATCTGATTGAAACTTCGCAGCATACTGAATCGGTAGTGCCGCTGCATGAAAACAAACCGCTTACAGTACTAGTCGCGCCACTTGTCGGCTTTTCTAAGGACTTATTGACCCACCCTCGTATCTATAGAAAAGAGAGTTTTGAAAAAAATCTTTGGGTCTGTTGAATAAGGTGATCAACGTATTTATAATGAGGCCCTGTACAAACTTAAGGGGCGAAAAGATCACTTGGTATATGAAAATACAGGAACTGGATTAGCCACGTGCATAGAATTCCAGAGGAGATACAACAAGGCGGAATATGTCCGCAACCCTCGAGGACTAGAGAATACTTGGATGACCGAAATTGATATTGACTGGTCCACAGTAAATTTTAGAATGCTCAGTTAAAGCAACTGAAGAGTGTCGGCGCTAGATCGTCTAGTATGGAGGAAGTTTTTGAAGGAGGCCTCGACCCACCAAGGATTATAGTGCCATGAATGATGATTTAGTAATTTAATCAGTACACACACACACATTCACTCCATTTATAAGTGACTGAGGTAATTTACTGTATTTTATTTCATTCAAATATACTTTAGACAAAATAATATGGTGTGATCATTCCATACGTTCTTATAAAATATGGCTTGAAATAGTCATATTTGAGAAAGAGTGTGGTAAGAAGATTCAGACCTCGCAACACATTTTGGAAACCCACAACTTTAATGCCTTCATCTTTAAGGGCCCGCTGAAGAGCCCGCCGTTCAAATATAATTCAGTATAAAAAGGACCTCGGCGTCGTAACTACGTCAATTTAAATCGATCTTTTCGCAAAAATCACTAATCATCGGAGATTTTATTTCAAGAAATATTATTATTATTACTGATAATTTCTGCCGCGCGGAGAATTATTATTATTTTATGAACACCTGCGAGATGAAGCCGATCAGAAAACAGGGCTGTCAAAATAATATTAAGCATTCATATTTTTTAAATGTTAATTTCATCATGGTTTTTAATCAAACCTGTGCAAGTACGTACTGATAACTTGGGTGGATTTTGTAGCAAACATACTATTGATATATATACGGGTATATTATTATTATAACCCAATTCAAATTGAACATAGGTTGATACTCAAATACATACTATTATAGTATTTTTATGATTTCGAGAAAATAATACGATGGTATAATTAATCCATATCAATTATTTGAAAACATTACATTCGCACTTTGCACAAAATTACAAACACATTCGAAGTTTGCCGCACACGTACAGACCACGTGATATTTGTTTACGCAAAATCGTCGCTTTTCAAAATGGCGAATTTGATTACCAGATTTTACTGCGATGAATCAGTATGTTCCTTTTTGTCTTTTTTTATTCGTAGGTTTGTTTACTATGTACACCGAGAAATTTCCATTTATAAACTCGGAAACGATTTTTACAGAAGAGTTTTGGAATATAATGCAACCAAAACTGGAAAAAAATTCTATCATGGGTGTTGACTTCCTGAATTAGCTAACCCCAGGTCCATGCCACTACGTGAACCACAGTGGATATTAAGCCATTTCCACACTGGCAACAAGTTGCTGGCAACCTCATTAAATTTTACGATACTTACCATAATTGCTTAAGAAATTTTACAATAATTATCGTAAAATCTAACGAGGTTGCCAGCAAATTAACTTGTTGCCAGTGTGGACCCGGCATTAGATGCACAAAACTTAAATAATATATATTATAAATAAAAATTTAAAATTATAAATATATATTATGATTTATGTCTTCGACAGCCCTGATGAAATAAATGTGAAATATGAGTCGGATCAGTCACAGAGCAAATTTATTAACACAAACAACTTTGACACGACCTTTTTATATTAACTAGTAGACCAGATATTATGGACCACATGTTAAAAAATCATATTTTCAATTCTCAAGGCCAATTCTGTAGAACGTCCTCTTAAGAGTTTAATATTTAATCGACCGATATTTTAATGGCATATAAATGGTATTTACTAGTAATAAAAATCTTTAAAATCAACATCGTCAGTCATTTTTCGAAACCAGTTTCACATTTTTCAAATAATTGCTCTAGCATATTATATTATACACAAAAAAGCAACTCTAATTCTTTGTTCAAATGCTATTTAATAATGTCGCAATGAATTGTGTTGTTAATTTTTCTATAATAAATAAACTTAATTAAACAAAGATAAAAGGTTCAGTTAACAAACAATCATATATCATCATTATCAAGTTGATAGAGATTGTTTTAAGTAGCGTGATTTTATAATTAGTTTATTTTTTAGTTGATCAATGTTTTGATCTGATATTTCGGCATTGAATTTTAGACGAATCAATCAAACAATATAGTCATTCCAGTCAACGCATTTGACAGATTTCAAACGATTAATGCATGCGCAATTTCTATCACAGTTCATCAGCTATCTTCACATCGTTTCAAACTCTGTTCCCGCTACCGAACGATTACCAAGTTTTGTAAACTCTCTGAGATTAACTTTACTCATCCTCGGAGTTTAAATTATTTGCAGACAATTTTGAATAATATTTCCTAATGGTCAAATTTCAACTGCATAAGTTCTGTAAAGTACAAAAATCAACAAATACATATCTAGTCATCTAAAAATCGGTCGTTTGTAATATTAAAGTGTAGAACTCACTCCGATAAATGTGGGATAAACTGTTAAAGAATATGTTATTTTCAATAATTGCGTCTGTATAATAATACGCATTAAAATTAGTCACTCGCGTAAACAAAACGCGCGTCCTAGCGCATTTTATGGACTGACCGTCATAAACTAATAAAACGAACCCGGCTCCAAATCCTTGGTCAATAGAGATTGGCTTTCACATTTCTTTATCCATTAGATACAATTAACATGTTATTTAAATGTGGTCATCAAATATTAATTAAAAGGTCCGCAGCGAATGGGTTTAATCTGTTCTGTAAATTCAACATCGGCGATGCTAATTGGCAAACAATAAATCGTTATAGATATTTATATATTTCAATAGAATAAAAGAGTTTCAAAGTGGACCATTCTTAAACTAAGATCTATTCCACTTACTCTATGTACTTTAAATATAGTTTTTTTAATATTATTATTTCATAATTTTATTTGGTTGTTTATTTTTATGCCATATTGTCAACGTCTTAAACATATATCACATAAATAAATATATTACTTAGAAATCTTTCACTGTACAGGTGAATGCTTTGATTTTTAATCAATACATTTTAATATGTGTAAAATTAGTTTCACCTTCCCTCTAGCACGTTTCAAATTATGCACACTAACATCCACTATACTTTCCCTTCTTCCGGAATCAGGCCAAAACTGGCTTTTCACAGCCTTACGACAATAAGTTGTCTGCAAATAACATTAAGCAATATAACATTATTTTATTTATATAGTATTATAAATATCCAAAATTATCTACCTACTTATGAGTAAAACATGTGTACCTAACTAACATTTTACCTGGTCCCATATTCAGAAAAAGGTTTAGTGTACCGAGAATAGCAATTTAAAGCATTTTAATCTCTCCTAACTATACGCTATCTGTCTGTTTATGAAATATAAACCGTTCTCTACTGTCGATTATTGAATTCACGACCCCCGGCCTTAACAACACTAAGTAAAATGATTGATAAATAAACTGTCCTAAAGTTGAGACCAACAGTGGTGGTCCAATTATATCAATTAGGAATTTCTAAAAGAAATATCTCAAAATATTTTGAAATATCGCTGTATTTTCGTCAAACGACCAAGGCTAAGCTCAGATGTCTACTTAATTCAAGGTCCAATGACCAACAAATGTCTATTCTATTACGACTTACTCACTAACTGTTTCGAGTTATCTACGAATCGTATGTACGGGCAATCTGCCAGACAGATTACAGTGGAACAACAATAAATGCGAGGAGCGCCTCTCATCAACAACATCATGGCAAATTAAATACACAGACACGAATCTTATACATCATTCAAAATATCAATTACACATTTAAGATTGTTATCGTTACCTGGAGAATTGTTGATTTGGCGCTGTCATCTGGACGTTAGAACAACTGGACGTCGGAAAAGATTCATGAAATGCGTGAAAAATATACACACGTTATGACTTGCAACAGCAAGCGGCCAACATAATATATAACTGCAGTCTTAAAGTCAAAAGAATTCTATATTAAATAATATACAAATTTTGTTGAGTGTGTACTTCTAACTCCAACTAATAATTCACTAAAAAGTGGTGGGCAAGACAAATATAAATGTAGGTAAAATAAGATTCAATTGTCTACACTCTACGCAACCTCCGTTAGTGGCTCAATTTCCAAGGCGTTGTGGATTTGTTGCAATTTGTCCGGATAGATGTACTGCAAGTTGATGTATGGCGTATGGATGGCTATGGACATAAATGTTCTCATATAATATAAAAAGAACATAAAAAGAAGAGGATGACCATTGGCCAATTGATAACATTGAAGTAATGAGATCGTGAAGGCGACTGAGATAGCAATGGGTAAAACAACCAAACCAGCGCAGGATCTTGAGTATTAGCTAATGATATATTACAATTATTATATTCAAATAATTCTCTACCTTACCAATAATTCTAAGTTGATTGTCCAATAATTGTAAGATTTTCATTCCTTTCATCGTACCTGGAAAATAATGAAAAACATAATTAGACACTTATAAATTTATATTATACTATGTAATTTTGAGCTCTATTATATTATGTGTGAAGATGCGAGTGAAATTTAATGAATCGATCAGAGAACTCAGAAATAATAAGAACTAAAATACGTAACGGGTTTGGAGAAACAGCAACTGATCTCGAGTGTGGAAGAATATGGGATAAACTTAAACACGTGTTAAGAATATGCTTGTATTTCTTTCTGACAACTGCTATCGTTTTATGCATGCACCACTCATTCAATATTGGTATATTTGAAATTGCAACATACACTATTTCACGTCTATAATATGTAGTTCATTGTTGTAGGACACACACATTCAAAACCCTGCGTTCAAATGTAGTGTATTGGGTTATGGCCTATCGGTATTATTGTTCTGTGGAATCGACATTAAGAGATTGTATTTAGTATTGTGTGCTTACCGAATGAACACTAGTGCCAAATAATATATAGGTTACAGAATAACGTTTAGATAAAAATCAGGTTAAAAAGATGCTGGAAAAATTTGCAATCGATAACTGCCAAATTCAAGAAGCAAGAAACATGTCAGTTTTCTTTGATAACAGTCCTCAAATTTGAATCAAGACACTTAGCATGTCCAACACGTCGATCGCATATGAATTGAGCCGTAAAAATAGAAAAGAGATATTCGTTTTAATCTCTATATATATAAAAATCTCGTGTCACGATGTTTGTGGTCGAACTCCTCCGAAATGGCTTGACCGATTTTTATGAATTTTTTTATGTATATTTGTTAGGTATGAGAATAGGTCAACAAGTATATTTCATACCGCTAGGTGATTAGGGTATCTCTATCCAGAAAAAATTTCTTTTATTTTTTTGACAATTTTTTTTTTGTATTTTTTTTATTATTTGCCATAAAAAATACTTATAACTCCAAATTTTCACCCTCCTACCCCCACCCTCCCATTTTTTAATCGCGATTATATTATTTTTGTATGAACAAATTTAACCGTCGTTCGTATTTTCAAACAGAACGAAATTATTTATGTTGTTGAATGACAGATGGCGCTACGTCCGAGAAGAATTCAAGAGAAGCGTCGCGTCATTTTGACATTTCATTCGGCATATCACAACGCAGTGCGTTCAAAATTTTGTACGATTTATTTTAATTTATCTATTTTTATGTGCGTGTATCAAAGTCACAATGCCAGCAAGACGCAAGGGGGGCCATTTGGGCCGTCGAACGAATAAAGCAACAAACATGCGAAATAGTAGAGCAGAAAGAACAGACGAACAAATCCAACAAGATAACAAAAATGTGCGTGTAAGCAAGTCGCAATTGCGTGCATCTCAATCACAAGAGGCACGAGCTGAATGAAATCAACAACGACAATTGGAACGGAGCCAAGCGCGCCGGTTCGTAGTTAACACACGCAGAGCAAATGACCGACAACGCCAACAAGTACATCGAACATTTATATCCGCTTCGTTCCTTCGTCTCGCATTCGAGTACGAGCCAGATATTGAATATTCCGCTCATCCGAAAGTGCTGATTGGTGCTATGGACAAAGAATGTCCCCATTGTCATGCGCTCAAATTCAAACATGAGTCAGCCGGGATGTGTTGCGCATCAGGAAAATTGAGATACCACCAGAACCATTGAACGGCTTGCTCATCGGCACGGTTTCAGATTCAAACCTGTTCCTGAAGTCCATTCGCACATTCAATTCATGCTTCCAAATGACTTCGTTCGGAGCAACAGAAATAGTTCACAATACTGCGGCAAATGGTCAACAATTCCATTCTACGTTCAAAATCAAAGGCCAAGTATACCACAAAGTAGGCTCATTGCTGCCAATGCCAAACGAACCACATAATTTTTTACAAATCTACTTCATGGGCGGTGAGGACATCAATCATGTGGATGCACGTTGCGGCTACAATAGCCTCAATTCGCCTAATGCCAGGCGCATCGTCGGCAAACTGGACGCCCTGTTGAATGAGCACAATGAATTATTGAAATTATTCAAAGCACACATGCACGAATTGCAAAGTGACAATCACGCTATTGTCATCAATCCTGATAAAACACCAGCTAGAGAGCACGTGCGTCGATTCACTGTGCCTGTTGTTGACGACATTGCTGGAATCATGGTTGGCGACCGCACATCGACGCGAGAAGAAGACGAAGAAGAAACAATAATCTGGAGTTCATCGCTGACACACACCGTTCATATGACGCTCTCCAATATCCGCTAATTTTCTGTAAGGGACAAGACGGATGTTGCATAAACATTAAATAACGAGATCCTGTCACAGGTAATTCATTCATTATGAACATCATTACTCATTTTGAATTGAGAAAATGAATGGTTGATGCTTTTTGTTTTTATCGGCGGTCATCGTCTACAGCGCTCTATTCCTCTTTCTGTCATAGATCCCATCCCCACACACTTACGATACATTCGTTATTTTTTATTTAACAACCAAAATATTCACTAGAAATAATTTATATGGCAGAACAACGTTTGCCGGGTCAGCTAGTAATATAATATGATTTCATAAACGATACATAACATTTTGGAGAAATTCTGACACCGGTTAAAAATTAAGATACTCGTAATTGATACTTTGATTTAAAATACATAATATTATCCTGAGTGCCAAAATTAACGAAATTTGTAAAGCACTTCAAAAATGTAAAAACTGCTAGTTAATTTATTCGTAATTACGAGGGTGGGTCAATAAGTCCTTAGAAAAGCCGACAAGTGGCGCGACTAGTACTGTAAGCGGTTTGTTTTCATGCAGCGGCACTACCGATTCAGTATGCTGCGAAGTTTCAATCAGATTGGTCGGGTTGTTGTGTGTTTCTCGTACATTTAAAAAAAAAATTTGCTTGTGGAAAATGGAAAAATGGAAAATGGAGAAAATTGAGTTTAGAGCTGTTATTAAACATTTTAATATAAAAGGGTTAACAGCAAAGGAAATAAAAAATGAGTTGGATTTAGTTCACGGCATATCTGCTCCTTCACTTGCAACTATTTATAACTGGTTAAATGAATTTAAACGTGGTCGTACATCAACAAAGGATGAACCACGCTCAGGACGTCCTGTAGAGGTGACTACACCAGAAATGATCAATAAAATCCACGATATGGTGTTAAGTGACCGAAGATTAAAGTTGAGTGAGATAATTGAGGTTACAGGGATCTCAAAAAGTAGCGTCATTTCTATTTTACATGACAAATTGGGCATGAAAAATATTTCTGCAAGATGGGTGCCGCGTTTGCTCACAGTCGACAATAAACGCAATAGGGTGGTGGCCTCTAAAGCCCTGTTGTCGCTCATGCAACGCAATCCGGATGAATTTTTTCGTCGCTTTGTGACTGTAGATGAAACATGGATACACCACTATACTCCTGAAACGAAAGAACAGTCAAAGCAGTGGATTGCGAAGAAAAACCATGTCCAAAGAAGGCGAAAACCGTAAAATCAGCTGGTAAGGTTATGGCTACTGTATTTTGGGATGCACGTGAAATTATTTTCGTTGACTATTTGGAAAAAGGAAAAACAATAACAGGGGATTATTATGCATCTTTATTGGACCAGCTAAAAAACGAAATTGAAGAAAAATGGCCTCATTTAAACAGGAAAAAAATCCTCTTTCATCAGGACAATGCCCGTGTTCACACATGTTTACGATCAATGGCTAAAATTGAAGAATTGAAGTTTGAATTGGTCGACCACCCACCGTATTCGCCAGATTTAGCCCCCAGTGACTTTTTCCTTTTCCCAAACTTAAAAAAATGGCTAAGTGGACAAGGTTTTTTTGCAAATGAAGAAGTCATCGATCGGACAAATGCTTATTTTGAGGACCTTCCGAAAACTTATTTTTCTGACGGTTTAAAAAAAATTGAGAAACGTCTAACCAAGTGTATTGAGCTCCAAGGAGATTATGTTGAGAAATAAAAAAAAAATACAAAAATAAAAACTGTTTTAATGCTTTTTTCTAAGGAATTATTGACCCACCCTCGTAGATTGGACGCTCATTGTTTAGTTTTTAGAGCACATTGGCATAAATGAAGTGTTTTCTAATTATATAATATATACTATGTAATTTTTAAGGGTAAGTATTTAAGGGTAACTTTTTCAAATTAACCATGAGGAAATCTGCGTGATCTCGTCGTATCACTTGATTCGCATTGTATTACCCATGGAGAATGAGAGATATAATAAATTCCCTAAAGAAGAGCAAAACTTCATTTTTACAACGAAAGGGAAATTATGTGCTTCTTTCTGATGGTGAAACATAAGTATTGTTGTCTATTTGTAACGGCTCACTGTTCTTAAGGTTCAAATAGACTATATGACGATCGGGCGCATATATGCTAAGAGCGTTTTAGTGTCTATGATCAAATCTATGCCATTCCAACATATTATACATACATATTGTATGACATCTATGACATCCTATTTACACTCTGTGACACCCTGTGACACAGGACGCCAACATAATAAACGGGTTTTTCGACATATATATGACCGATCGTCATAGAGTGTATTTGAAGCATTAATATAGGACGTATTTTGAAGTTGAATGACAATGTAAGTGAAATCACTAACAGTTTTTATACTGAATAGCAAATCAAAGCTTTCTTGAAGTTAAATATGCCAGTAATTCACCATCTTCATTATCCAGTACCTCTTTATAATGAATTATCTGTATTGTAATTTTTACTAAAAATACATGTAGTTTGTAAATATGTTTGAAGAATTATAGCGTTCACCTACAAATATTTACACAGTTGTATATTTCAATTGTTATCAATTATTATATATATTGGATACCAGCTGTTTGCATTCTATTAATACTCGAGTGCATTGAAAAATTACGATAGTATTTACTGAAAATTGAGTTTCAATAATTATCTTTATTATCGATGAATAGTTCATTTATTTTTAAACGAATTTAGATAAGTATTAATTATACTTTCTTACATCAAAGTATTTATCAACAATGTAAGAATATATACCGGTATATTATTAATATAAGATTTGTTTTCTTGACTCACAACTACCTACCATAATTCATTTATTATAAAAATTCATAACTCACTGGGAGATTATCAATGATAAAAGCTTTGTGTTATTTTAACAGATGTCAGTAAGAACGGATATCAAGAAATAAAAAAAAATGCTACCTTATTTGTTATGTTTTGATCAAATGTGATATAATTTCGTTATTATATTCAGCATGGATATCAGACTACATATGTAAATATATTCTGTTCAATTTAAACTATAATTTGTTATGTATCCTTGTCCGTAGATTATACACCGGTGTATTAAAGTGGGTTTATTTCCTCATACGCAGAAATCCGCGAGAAGTTTACGTGGTGTTACTGTATGCCTAGAACAAGCAGACGCTTACTATACTGTCCATTTTAGTGGCGAAGTGATGAAACGTTTGCCTTTCATTATTTCGGAACGTAAATCAAGAGCATATATTTTTTTACAATGTACCCTACATGGAAACTGGCCACGAATAATCAATTATTGGTTAAAAATTCAGCTGGCTTCATCCATCCAAAAAGACAGACGAGTGGCATGAATGGTGTTCACCTCTAGCGACATAAACTAAGCCCCAATCACCCTGGGCTCGGCAGTGTTAAATCAAATTGTAATTCGGTTGATTGCAACATTAATAAATTGACTTTTACCTCACTGTAAAGTTTTCACTTTGATCTCTCCAATATTTCCCACACAGCCTTAGGAAAAACTCAACTACTAATAATTGTAATTAATTATATCAACAAGTAATATATTCGAGACCTCTTTTAGATACATACCCTTTTATCCTTCAACTCACTAATAATATAATTGAACTTTGAATACCTACTTCAATCGAATATTTCAATTCACACAATATTCCTATAAACAAATATGTCTGCGTCTGAATAATTTAATTCTTTTGACACTACTATAAAATAATAAACATCTTGAAATTGAATAGGAGACTCTTAGAAATGCATCTTAATTCGCTTAAAACCTGCTCTCAGAGACAATAATATTTACTTGAGGAATAATGTACTTATTGGTTTGTTTACTTCTAACCAGTAAGTCATTGTTTCACACCACATGGGTGGTTCAGAATAAATGTATAAACATCTCATTTATTTGTAATGTTATTGGTATTTTTATAATCTTGTCAGCGTACACATTTAATTTAATCATCCGTTTACTAAATACACAAAAACTAGCCTTTCTGTCGACAAAAATGAACGGTTTATTAAAAATCGCTAATATTTTTTTTTCAGTACTTTAATTAAATTTCCATTTTAATACTATCTGAGAGCATAGAAAAGGTAATTATTTTTAATACAGTTAGAATATTGTACGTAATTAATACTCTACATAATATTACCAGTAAATCGTTAAATAATATATCAATTTAATGTTGATAGTAATTTTAAAAATAACTGTGACAATACATTGTTCGGGTTGGTACCATATTTCAATTGCTCGACTGTTTTGTTCTCTTGCCTCTTTTAAAACAAGTCACCCAGAAGACACATATTTACAAATGTATGTATTGCATTTGTTTCTTCTTATATTGGCTGTTATTTTTATTTTTTATTTTTCATTCTCTGGTGACTTATTTATATCAACTGTTTTTACGTCCTGGTTTTAATTACTACTGTTATTTTTAAGTACGCTTCTTAATACCTATATAAAGTACGTATTTAATTTGATAATGCTTTCTGATTACTCAATCAATATTATATAGTTAACTATTTTTTTAATCAATGAATAATTCTAAAGATCTAAGAATGCAACATTATTTTTATTGAACATAGGTACCTACTTTGATTTAAAATACAAAATCCGATTGCCAATTTTTATCGGTTTTTTATATTTCCTAGAAGTGTTTTCAAATTATGTATATTCAATATTATATTGATCTATAAATGCTTTTATTGGTTAACCTTAATAATATAAATTGTGACCCATCGAAAATGTGGACCGTTGTTAATCTCCATTTAATTTTAAATAGTAAGTACAGCGTTATATTATTGTTTTTCTTTTTATTCATAATACGAATGGATTTCCAATAAGATTTGACACTTGACACAATAAAATTTACAAATTAAATAATTGACATTAAAATGATAAAAAAAAATACGTTGATAGCGTTGCGTTCCCCTGTATCAATAAACCTGTTTATTTCCAGCGTGTGTTCACGTATGTGCATGGCACAAAACAGCAAAATTGAACGGGGTCAGTTGGGACGTCCGCAAATTGACGTTATTAGACGTCGCAACGTCCCGAGAGAGAAACGGAAGCGCTTCGGCGGAGCTTTCGCAAAGAAACTTCGATGAAATTTTATTTCTTCACTCGCCTTATTGTTTTATCCTGATTTTTCTGCTCAATATAAATCACTAAGTGGAATTTATTAGTCATATAAATATAATATACGAAAAAATGTTAACTGAGGCCCCATGACAATAATGTAAAAACAATTTCGTTGATTATATTTTTTTTAATTTGGACACAATTATTATTCACAATATAATTTTATATTCTTAACATACATTTTGTTACTGCCTTTGCTGGCTAATTTTGATACTCTTTTGAAGGCCGCTATAATAATACAATGAATGGTTTGGCGCAGTCTTTATTAATTATATTGATAATTTATAAAGATTAATTGCTAGACATTTATTATTATTTCATAACACTACTCATATAATATTACGGAATTCACACATTGTACCAAATACTGTTTCAAGTAGCTTTATATTACCTAAAAAGTTAACTATTTTAACGACTACATGTTATTTTAATATTGCTATTATCATTTTCAGCATATTTTATGGTAGTATGCATGTTATTTATGCTTTATTCATATCATTATTGGTCCTACTTTTATGTCAACATTCTATTGTGTACCTTGTTATATCTTGTTATATTGTTCACGTACTAAATGTCAATTAGAATACGCATACTTCACCTGGTAATCCTTTGGAAATGTCCCAAGAATTTCAAAATTGCCATTTCAATTAAATGTTAGATAATACGCAATTAAAATGAAAAGGTGTTCGTCCGAAGCCATTTATTATCAGTAGATAGGTATACTGCGGGTCAATGAATTGCGTTTATAAACGACCCATAAATCGTATCTTTAACGTTTTTTTCAAGGTGTATGATAAGGAAAGAATAATTTATGTAACATTGTGTTTTTTATATCATAGAAACTGTGTTTTATAAAGACGGGTAAATACAAAACCGGGGCACTGAAGTTACAAAAGTAGTGCTAACTATTTAACATTTTCTAATACAACGCATTTTTTTAGTACTTATTCCACTTTTAATAAATAAATCTGGACCGGTTTCGTCCGCCTCAGAAGTACATTTTCAACATATATTTACTAGAAAAAAAAAATAATTAATAATACAATGCATTTCCACCACGAATTGACAGTTAATACAATAAAAGAAATCATCATTTTCTAACTACATTTCACCATAATATGGTATTCTAAAATAATCAACAGCCAGCACTACGATCGAAATTAATAGCTTCGTGCCTAAGATTATAATATTAGTTAGTAGTTGATAATTTCTTTTATTTTGTTAACTTTCAATTCATGGTGGAGCTTCATTGTATTCTATTCAGTTGAAAATGTCCCTCTGAGGCGGACGAAACCGGTCCTAATTTATTGATTAAAAGTGGAATAAGTAATACAAAAAATTGCGTTTTATTAAATTAAACAACAATAGTTGATAATTACCAATATTGACGATCATAGTTGTTCGATGTCTCTACATAATAATATTATAAACCAAAATCGATCATTTTCAACGTAAATTTGTGTGCCGAAGTGTGACGATTGATGAAGGGAGAGGGGATTTAAAAATCATGTGACATATCTATGAAAAATTTAAAAATATATATGAAGTATTCTGTTGTTTTTTCTTCACAAGTTACGTTCATAAACTGTTACCTATAGTGTAATCAATTTTGATATAATATTAATTTACATAGCTATAGTGAAACTAGAATGTTTAGTTAGTAATATGAATGTTTTCGCTGACAACAGTGATGACACTGACAATACGACTATAGACTTAGATCTTCAGAGAAATGGAAATTTGGAAGACAATACTCCCGAAATTACATCCTGGGAAGTAACCCATGCTTTAAATTACATGAAAAGTGGGAAAACCCCCGGGGAAGACGGTTTAACGATAGATATCCTCAAAAAAGCAGGAAAGGATGCAAATGAAGTACTTGCACAATTGTTCACAGCCTGCATATGCAAAAAGGATGTCCCAGAGGTATGGAAAAATGCCAGCATTGTCATTCTTCACAAAAAATGTGACAGAGAAGACCTAGCAAATTATCGTCCAATAAGTCTACTCCCTATTCTCTACAAGACGTTCACAAAAATTCTCTCAAACCGTCTGCAAAATGTACTAGACGAGAACCAACCGAGAGAACAAGCCGGATTTAGAGGAGGATACAGCACTATGGACCATATCCAAGTCGTCAGAGAAATCATAGAGCGGTACCAGGAATACAAACTGCCACTATGCATGGGTTTTATAGACTATGAGAAGGCGTTTGATTCGATAAAAAAATGTTCAATACTCGACGCACTCAGAAAACAAGGAATCCCTGGACGCTATATAAATATTTTCAATAATATATACAGTAGCGCAACAGCATCTGTAAATCTCCATAAACCATCGCGCAGATTTCCTATCACCAAAGGAGTCCGACAAGGTGATACAATCTCACCTAAACTATTTACAGCTACCCTTGAAGACTTATTCAGGCAACTTGACTGGAATGACAAAGGGATCCCCATAAATGGAGAATACCTGAGTCATCTGCGCTTTGCCGATGACATAGTAATTTTCTCGCAAGACTCAGAAGACCTCCAAAGCAGAATGCAGGAACTCGCTGAAGTAAGCAACAAAGTAGGTTTGAAAATAAATGTAACAAAGACGAAAGTCATGTTCAACTGCTTTGCAGGCCAAAAAGAGATCCTCATCAATGGCACTCAGCTCGAACAGGTGAAAAGCTACATCTATCTCGGACAACAAGTATCTATAGATGGATGTATATTTGATGAAATTGTTCGCAGAGTAAAGCTAGGCTGGAGTGCTTTTGGCCGCCTGAATAATGTCTTCAAAAGTGACCTTCCACTGTGCCTAAAGCGCAAAGTGTTCAACCAGTGTGTGCTTCCCGTGATGACATATGCGTGTGAAACATGGACCCTAAGTAAACGAGAGATCCAGAAACTTAGAGTAGCACAACGTGGTATGGAGAGGTGTATGCTGGGCATAACGCGAAAGGACAAAAAGAGGAATGAGTGGATAAGGAAGCAGACAAGGGTTTGCGATGTAATAGAGTTTATTAAAAGCCTTAAATGGAGATGGGCTGGACACATAGCTCGAAGAAGAGACAATCGTTGGACAAATCTAGTCATCCAGTGGTATCCAAGAAGTACAAAACGTCCACAAGGTAGACCTAGAGGCCGCTGGATCGATGAAATGATAAAGTTCTGCGGAAGTACGTGGCAACGCAATGCACAGGACCGAGAGAAGTGGAAGCAACTTGAAGAGGCCTTCATCCAGCAGTGGATAGATTCAGGCTGATGATGATGATGATGATGAATGTTTTAAGATGGAATTATTATATAATTTGTACCGAGATTACTTAAATATCAAAGATTAGTATTTAATTAAATACTTTGACGTAAATCAATTCCCATCAAGCTTACCGATCTCAGAGACTATTTGAATGTTCCTTTTTGTGTTGTACCTACTGAATCTTTGAAAATACCGAACTCGTGAAATTTCGACATTAAATATAATTAAACGTAAAAGGTAATGGAAATGTTGATTGAAAATAAATTTCCTTCATTTATATCTAGCTAACTTTGGTTGGCCTTGGTGCATCATATTATACATACCCAGGGTTTTTTTTGTAATGTAACCTACAAGTTAATTTTCCTGAATCATCACATATGAAAAGACATATCCTGAAAAACTGTCGCGTTTGATATATGCATTGAATTCTATTAGCATTTCTTCAAGTGAATGTGAACGCGAATTTTTGCAAATGAATCTAATTATTACCCCAATAAGAGCTTCGTTGAAGACCAAAACAGTTTCGGCACTTTTGTTCATCAAACTCGTCGAACCACCTTTGGCACTTTTCGATCATTCAAAATACATTGATCGGTAGTGACTCAGTGGAAGAAGACATTCGGCCACAGACTGTAACTATAAGAAAAGAAATCGAGACGAAAATTAGACTGAACTTTGGTAATCACCATGCCCCCCACAAAGCTTACAGGGCTTTAGCCTGGAGGATCGACCAGATAATTGAAATAACGCACATCACAAATTTGCTCTAATCGTAAAGAAATCGCCTGCGGCGCTAATTTACTTCGGACGTTATGTGGTTCTATAAATGCATTTTTTGGTTAATGTTTGTTGATACACTAAATACCTTTAATTTTACCTCGAACACCATTTGAAAAACGCCACTAAAGGCATCACACTGCCTTTAACCTTATTGATAGGTAAGGGACCCGCTTCAGGATCTGGGTACTATGAAAATCACTATATACTTTTATTCAAATAGGTATATGATGTTTTTACAGTAGGTAAATTGTTTGGCAAGTAGTGAGTTCCGGCACCTTTTTTTTAAATAAAAAAAGCCCTGTACATACCTATAATATGAGGTTACATGACTGAGTCAAGATTACCGATTATAATAATTATATGTGTTTAGTCGTTATCAAAATAAGTAATCATGATAGTGGAAGTGCATTCATAAGATGCTCCTTATATAGCGAATACGAGGATAATTTTCATCGGAAAATTAAGCGGTTATCAGGGATTAAGTGTTTAATTATTAAATACACATTGTAATATTTTACTTGTTCAGATATGATAATAGTAATATTTAATTCAGAGAAACATGCAGGATTTAAAATACAGTAGTTTATTACTCGAGCAATTGGTTACTGTACTTGTACTACTGTTGTACTTGAAACGTGTGTTCATATAACATTTATTTTGATCATTTAAAAATGACAAGTTGCTCGTTGAATATTTCACCGTGGAGTATATATTGTACGAATGTTACGAAATGCGGCGCTAGTTTGCAAACAGTTTATATTCAAAATGTTCTTCAATACTGTAAATAAAAATAATAATATTCTCTTAGGTATATAAAAGCAAGTCAAATGTTTCTCCTACACATAAATTTTGCATGTAAAAAATGGACTACATAGTTAAATTGAATCCATGACTCAAACACAAATTGTGGAATCCATGACTCCGAAGTTCGGGACTAGATATCCGGGAGACGAAGGCTGGACCGTCTGTCTGCCGGAGCTCCCGTGATGATTGTCGATTTCTATAATGCCGTATCATTAAATATTTTATTAAACTGCCGTTGTAAATAATGTTAAAATAAATAATATTAAATAGTGTCAAACAGTATGCGATTTTAGCGTTCATTTACAACACAATTTCAGATGTATTCACCCATACTACTTATAGGTATGGCTTGTCATTAATGCTTCGACTGCATGCCTACCTACTAAATTTAATTTATGAACCACCGATTTATGTGTTAGTATTGTTAACATTTTGAGTGATTTACGTGGTTGGCCGGCCGATTCTAAATCAAATCAGTCGTCCACTAAGTACTAAGTGCTCTCACGAAAATCTCACTTATAACGGTGCGTTTATTAGCGCGCTGTTTAAGGCTGGATTGACTAATTTCGATTAAAATAATTTTTGGTCAAACAAATTTTGATAATTATCGTAAAATTTAATGAGGTTACCAGCAACTTATTGCCAGTGTGGACACCATGGCCCCCACAAAGGGGGGCTGACAGGGCTCTAGCCTGGGGGCCCAGACTCAGGAAGGGCCCGGCGTGACGAGTCGGCCAGATAAATGAGATAAACACAGATCACAAATTTGCTCTAATAGTAAAAAAAGTCGCCGGCGTGCTATTTTGCTTCAAATTGGTTTAAAAATTGGCCAAAAATATTTGGTTATACGATGCAATTTTTAACTGTGTGCATAATTCAAATGGATGTACATATTATAACTACAAAAAATCGCTAAAAATACACTTTAATTGTACCGCGTACGCCATTTGGAAAATGCTACTGCAGTGCGTCACACTGCCTTTATCCTTAGCGATAGGTAGAGGGGCCCGCCAAACATCCTAGCCTGGAGGCCCGCTTCAGGATGTGGGGTATATGGTGGATACGGCATAACGTTCGTTACGAATCAACCGATTTACTCTATCGGCAAAATTGTCACACTTAATGTAAATATCGCCTATTACGGCAAAGTACTTAATAAATTATGTATTAACTACCTATTCATTGCGGGATCACATATTACGACTTCATCTAGTTAAGTTCGAACAAAATCCATATTACTTTTGTTACGTTGAATTTGTTACCTACCGATTAGATTACACTATCGTACACTAGTTTTTGTGACTTCGTACTATTTAACTGCTTCTTAGTAATACCTATTACAATATTTATCTAACTTGGAAATTGTTAACATAGGTAGACCGGTATTGTTAATTCAAGCTACATTAAGGAAATGAGGTTATCAAATTTGTATCCTTTTTTGGGTATTTATGTTATTTAGATAATGCATTAAAAATACATACTAAGTCGCAATTTAGAAATGCACAAACAGTGAACGTTTGACGAAAATGTTTTAAGGAGGGTAGTGTTACTAACGATATCTAGCGAACAATTTGAAATTTAAGTGTTTTAATAACTCAATTCATATATTGAAGTCTTTACATCAGGGGAGTTTTTTTCATAAAGAGTTAAATTCATAAAATACTTATCTCACTCGGCGTAATTCCGTTGCATTAAATACTATTTATACCGTTGTATATGGTCACATTATAAAGATATTCAATTTATGATTTGTATTTAACTTAAAAATATATTTTAATTTTGAAATAGAATTTAAAAACACTAATATGATTAATAAAATGTGCAATCGAGTAAATATCTTATTTTATTGTAATAATATATAATTTGGTATATATTTTTATCATTGTAATATAGTTTGATAAGTAGGTACTTTCGAATGTGACAAAGAGATTTTTGAATATTTCACAGTTTTATTGCATTGTATAACGTCTTGATTAAAAAAATATATATATTGATTTCTCATGATAATGAAAAGTGTAACTTGAACTATTTTTTATGTATAATAAGTATTCAATCAACTTTCAAAACAGTCACAATACTGAGGCTCGCCAATGCTCTACTGTACAACAAAATACTACACGCATCAAATTTAAAAAATCGTATCAATTAAGTACATACATAAAAGTATATTTTTTTTAATAAAAAAATAAGACACTAAAAATCATAAGAAGTATAAAGATGTATGTATGTCAGTATGACGCTCTATCTTTTCTCATCGTATACTTATTTAAAAGAGTGCCTTGCCCATTATTGTTACCGTCGTCGTTTTAACCCGTAATTGCGTGGTGTTTCCTTTCAGCTTCAGCAACAAACTGTATGATTTGTTATATTTTCTTGAGTGAATGCAATTTTATTTAAAAATTTGTAGTTCTCTGCAGTAGACAAAGTGTGCTGATAAAAAAGTAAGAGTTTTTATTTACAAATGTCACTGTTTGTTTATAATAATATTAAATTTAAAGGGTTGCCATCATGCATTTAAGAGTTAACATTGAGAATATAATCATATTATGTTGGTCCGTGGTTATGATACTTTTTCATATCATAACACGTTAATTACACGTGTAATTAAAATATTCACAATAAATTATGTTCTGTAAAGTTCCCTTCGGAGTTTGTAATTGACTTATTATTTTGTAGAATTTTACAAGTTGAGATATAACAATAGTTTAAAATAGTTAGTAATTTTATTATTCATAATTGGTTATAATATCTACCATACTAAATCTCTCACTTTTGTACAGAAGTGATAAAATTTACCTCAATCGTTATATTGGCCGAGCTAAATTGATTGATTGATATGATGTTAGTATTGCCATGAATACGCAAAATACTTCGAATTAATGTGTGGTGGGAGATACGCTTGGTACTCCTATCATCGTGTATTTTATGATATCACTCAATAACGACAAAATGGGGTGCATATTGTAATCAATACGCCATTTGCGTAATATTTTTTTCATATATTTAAGTACTATCAAACAAAGCTCAGGGATCAAACACGGAGCACAGCCAATAATAATCAAATGATTGTTTAGTATTCCAGATTTTTTTGTTTCTTGTAGGACTTGCTGTCAGTTATTTTTTATCGGTCACCCGGTAAAATGTTAAAAATCCGATAAACTATAAAAAAGTTGTGTGTTATGTACAGCAACGACACAAACAATATTTATTCTATATTTAATAGCATTATTCCCTTTGAATGATCTGACATTTGTCACCTACCGAGTCTATCTGTAAGCCAAAATATGATTGGCTAATATTATGAACTGGGAGTATTCATTTTTGAAAAATGCAGCGGACATACCGAGGTGGTAGCATTTTACTCTTTACTCTATCTGTTAAATTAAAATCATGATAATATACTATAGCAGTCTGGTTCTCAATGGAGACTGGAGACGGTTGACTTGTTTATATTGTGACTGTATTGCAATACAAACACAGGTAGTTTAAAAAGAGAAGAATAATCGGTAGAATAGACAGTAATAATCTTCTTAGTCGTTCCCTCGTGGCTGATAATCGTAACTACCTTGAAATTCTATCATTTTTTAACGAGCAAAACTTTCCATCCCTTTTGATCCTCTGCTTCTCTCCAAAGCTGCCTCCAGTCAGCTCCTTCGCTACGTTGTTCCAGTGCGTTGACGCTATTTTTCTACTTCGACTTCCCTGGCTATACAAAACCACCAGACTTTCCAGGTTACCCGGTCCGCAGCTGAATAATATAATATACAAAAAACTGCAGAATGCATCTCAAATATATTGTAAAGAGTCGTTCCATTATCTGTAGTCTTTGAATAATTGACTGGTTAATCCTGTACTCTGTCCAAAAATTACGAAGCATTCGGCGCTAACACGACATTTCGAAGGCAAAAATTGCCTTCAGGGTACATGACTCGAAACCGTACAAAAAATATGGGAAAACACTAATATTTACATAAGCATCATTTTCGTGCAATCAAAATTCCCCGATTCTTCTATATACAGTGTTAAGAAATATAAAAGAAATATGTAAGATTAATGCCTTTCACATGTGATGTATGTTAAGAATTCTAAGGACGGAATAACAGGGAACGAGTCGGTATCTCCGTTCTAAAAGAAATAAACGTAAGCTTCACTGAAATATGTTCCCAAAGAATTCGATAGCTAGTGAAAACAATAAATTAAAAAGCCTCCTCGTCAGCGAAAACACCATAGATCGATTCGGAAGAGAGAATTTGACTACACAATTGTTCTACCAAGTGAAGGACGCTACGGGTTTCTTAATACATTCAACTAGAATGCAAGGATTACTGGAGACATAAATAAGAACATTGCATACCGTAGTTTTTTTTTCGATATTATAATATTAATCAGCTATTACGATTTTTCATCACGCAACAGCTGGATTCACTAGACCAATCCTCTATAGTAGGTATATATACTCTGAATAGGAGCAAACATGGAAATTGACATTAAATTGTATTGTCATACAGTATTTTGGTCACCCCATAAATTGAGTGACTCGTTGCATTTAGACTACTGTCCCATTAATTAATATTGCATTGGCGTACCGAATAAATTGTTTGTGAGGTCTACCGAAACCGTAAACACTGTTGATTAATTAATATCCAATGATAACTAATTTACTGCTATGAAACTAACCTACCATAATGCCCAATAATTGGAAACGTATTATCGTGACTTTATTGCATTTAGATAAATGTAGATAAAACGGATTATTATTATAACTGGTAATATAATAATATTAAATAGGTACATGTTACATATTTTGGTGTACGACCTATTTCAGCATTTCCAACTGAGCTGTTTTCTTGTCATATAATTATACAAAAATACGCATCAAGCGTATGTCGATGAATCTAGCGTTTTTCGACATGGCAAAAAGCTTAAAGTTTCTGATTATAGCTTACGGGCCGCACAAAATTGTGTTTTCGCTAATTACTTTTCAAATGCAAATTAACACGCGTATTACAAAATTAATTAAAGGGGCCCGTAAGCATTGTGTTAAAAGGCTAAAATATGAAACAAGTTGTGGTTGTAAAACAACCTTTTGATATTTATTTATATTATATATTACGATATTAACTTTAAACGATGGTGAAATAATGTTTCACAGTAAATAACCTCTTTATTAGCTACGAAACATTATCTAGCCTTTTTTCTGCCAGCTTCCTTATTTTCTCACCCTGTCTAGATTTGTTATATCAAAGACAATAAACAATTCTTTTATTTTTATAAGCAACTATTTATGTGTAAGTTTTAGTGTGTTTAGAAACAAAATATAAGTATGTTATGAATACTAATGAGTACCTACATTTCTTAGAGATATATATTAGTGACGAAGGGTGAATTTTGGCTGTTAAGATCTGACATCTACATTAAACTTTGTCAATCAACGTATTTATTGTCATTGACCAGTGTGTAGATAATGTTTGTCAGTTTTTAAAATTCAATTAAGCCCTGCCTAATCCAAGCCATAGTAGATAGTAGACAAATATATTCGTTTATATATAAAATATCTAAAATTATGCGATTAAACAATTTTAGATTTTTTATAGAGAGAAGAATATTTTGCTTGGGGGTTATGCAGGGCTTAATAAATAAAAAAAAAACTAACCAACACCATCTGGAGATGATATGTATTCTTAATTCAACGAAAACAAATAAGTATGACTGAAAAAAGTATGCGTTATTTTTGTCTCATCGCCAATAGCATACCTTAACTATTATGGTTTGGATTAGGTAGGGCTTAATTTAATTTAAAAAAACTAACCAACACCATCTAAAAATTGTATTCATAGTTTAATGAAAACAGATAAGTATAACTACTGACAAATGTACACTAATTTTGTCGAATCTGAACAGTCTACCTTTAGCCACTGATATAATATTATATAACACAAAAATATAATCAATAAAAAAATTATTGTTACCACTCGTTTTTTTTCTTTTGTGTTAACTGTCAATTCATGGTGGAAATGCATTGTATTGATTTTAATAAAACGCAATTTTTTGGTACTTTTTCAATTTTAAAAATGTTGAAAATGTCCCTCTGAGGCGGAGGAAGCCGGTCCAGATTTATTTATTAAAAGTGGAATAATTACTAAAAAAAATGCGTTTTATTAAATTAAATCAATAATAAACCACTCTTGTCGAGATGGTATTTAATAATTGGGTTGTGTAATACTAAAATTAGTTCCAGACATTCTGATTAACTTGAATTTAAAATAGGGCGTTGCATTTAAAATTAACTGATTGTCCACTATCAGGGGGGCTATAATGTTCTATTCTTAAACGGGAAGCGTGCATTATAAAGAAGTGGTAGGTAGTTTAAACAAAGATATTTGACTAATATACAATATAAAAAAATTATCTTCCGTCAATGTTCTCTATAAATAAAGTGTGATACAACTTTTTTATGTCATCTTCATTATTTATTAGATCCAAATCCTCAAGCCTTAGTAATTAATATATTATAAATATATATATATATATATTATGTTAGTATAAATATATATTTTTTTTATATTAAAATCAATATACATTTTGTCTCGTTAGACATTTTCGACAATATATAACTCATAGTTAAAAAATAGGTGAAAGAAAAGTATAAAAAGTTTGGTAGGTTTTTAATTCATATATTATAGTCTCACAGATTGTACATTTATATAATATATACTTACTACATAATAGCCTGTTTTTACGATAAATGACATTATGCAAATAATACACACCATTCACATTTATAATTTCCAATTCCTTGACAAACCAGTTAAACAAATCAGTAAAGGGACGGCGACATTTAAAATGATAAACTATTGGTGCTGTAGGTCAACAAAGCCAATCGAGAGAAAGCCAATTATTTATTGATCGTAGCAATTAGCTCTTTGCAGAGGATTAACAGGTTTACAAATGCGCCATCCATGTTTTGCAAACAAACAAGAGGATTATTTATATACCTTCACACCGTATTAATTGAGCGGCTGAGTGTCAAATAGATACAATTGAAAATTTTCTATCGAAGTCAGAATAAGTTAAGTACATTTTTCACATCATCACATACATAAATAGTTAACTATTTGTGTGTGAAAAGATTCCACTGCGGAACTTTTTTTATGCAAAGTAATACGCACATTACGTAATAGGTACGCATACCTATTACGTAATACTCAGAACAGATACAAATAAATGAACCTATGCCATAATGATTTGAATTTAACTTCTGATATCTCTGTGTATTGCGTTTTTTTTGAAAGAGTGAACAATTTCATAGAATATCTGGGTTCAACCATAAAAACTTACTATTGAAATTTCAAATTCAAATTTTATTTATTTTTACATAATATAGTGAACATTACAAATTATTAACTTAAAACGTTCACAAATAGAAACAGAAATAGTTAAGAAACAAATAAACATTACTAAAAGAGTAATTTATAAAAAATAAATGGATTAGTATTAAGTCATTTAACAGTAGAAAAGTGTAAATACAAAAAAATATCTTAATAAAGAGTGCAAAACGTTCAACCAGATGATTGCAAGAAGAATCGAATGGTTTGCAGAGAAAAAACAACTATTTCATCACAATACTACGGGATTCAGAAGGCAAAAGTCGACTCTGGAGAACATAGGCAACCTAGTACTAGACATCAATGCAGCACAGGTCAAAAACGAAGTAACCCTGACAACATTCCTGGACATCCAGGATGCGTATAATAATGTGCATGTGAAAGAAGTGTCAAGGGTGTTGAATGAATGGGGAATCGGTGGGAAGATCACTAAATATCTTAAGCAGTATTTAAATGAAAGAAAAATCACCATGTGCACTAATAATGAAAAGAAGAGTACGGTATGCTCAAGAGGCCTTCCGCAAGGAGACCCCCTATCCCCATTACTATTCAACATTCTTACAACTGACATATTAAAGTTAATAACAAGGGTCAACATTGTACAATATGCAGATGATTTCGCACTTTTTTGTTCGGGAAAAAGAGTAGATGAATGTCAAAGGTTAATGCAGAAGAGTCTTGACGAAATGAAATTATTATTGGAAACGCGAGGCCTCAAAGTAGCTCCCAGCAAAACTAAGGTGGTTCTTTTTGCCAGAGGCAAGAGACAAAACCAGCTTAACTTAAAAATTGACGGCACTATAATAGAAAGAGTAGACACTTATAAATTTTTAGGTATGAACCTGGACTATAGACTAACGTGGAAGCATCATATTAGTCATTGCGCGAATAGCCTGACACAACCTCTGAACATACTCAAAGTACTGGCGGGAGGTGGGTGGGGCGTACACCCCATTCATATGAGAAGGTTATACACGGCACTCATTAGAAGCCGATTAGATTACGGGAGCATGTTTTACCACTCCGCTGCCGGAACTAATTCGGGGAGGCTAGACCGCATCCAGTCCAAAGCATTAAGAATATGTGGAGGATTTATCAGGACAACACCCATTCACGTGCTCCAAGCGGAACTCAGCGTACCTCCACTGAATGTCAGGAGATGGGCACTGGCTACCAAGACATGGATGAAGTGGAAATCTATAATAGATAACCCCATATTGGCAAAGGTGAAACTCCTATACGAGCTTGTTGAAAGCAATACATACTATGAGAAAAGAAAGCTCCCTATACTGGTAGGAATCCTAAAAGCCACAGAAAGTTGGGAGGTATTAAATACAAAATGCCTAGGTATGTATTCGCTGAGGAGGCCAGTTGGTACCTACGACCTCAGCTCTGTTATCCAACTAGAGGTCAAAGGAATAGACAAACCAAAACGGAGCATAGAATCCGATAAAGGAAGAGAGCGTGTCGAAAAAATGCTGACAGAGAGGTACGCAGGATGGAGCCACCTTTATACAGATGGATCCAAAGATCAGAATAGAGCAGGAGCAGCTCTTGTGATACCAGAAGTAGGTATAAACAAGAGCTGGAAGCTAAACCCAGTAATACCAATAATGACGGCGGAACTCATCGCGATAAACGAAGCAATTAAATACAATTTAAGCGATGATTTCTCGGCGCAATCCGCTGTCATTTTAACAGACTCCAAAAGCGCTTTACAACATCTTGCCGCAGCAAATCGCTCACATAACAGTAAAACCATAGCATACCACATCCTTGACCAGATCGACGCCAAGAAAAATAGAGGAGGAGATCTATGCCTTCAATGGATCCCATCGCACATGGGCATTGAGGGAAATGAAAGGGCAGATGATCTGGCAAAGGTAGCCGGCCATTCAGGGGTACCATATCAGTGGTTACCAGAAAACCTGGACTGGAATGAGGCTATAAAGAAAATGTGCCATAGTATGTGGATAGATTTTCACCATAGGGCATCATTAGAAAAGGGGAAATGGAGTAAGTCGATTCTACCAACACCACGAGAGGTGCCCTGGTTTGTAGAGTCTTCTTTGACGAGGAATGAGCTTAAGTTAATACTGAGGCTAGGAACAGGGCACACCATGGGCAAAAGATTTGATGTCCTCATGGGAAGAAGCGAATCGCAGCTCTGCGATGAATGTCATGTTTTAGAGGACATTGTACATATAGCACTGCAATGCCCCAAATATGAAGTTCACAGAGTACAGCTGCGAATTGCAGATATCTATGAGAATGTCGACGAATTGAAGGGTGTCCTGGCGGTGGGTAAGACGGAAGAGCTAGGCAAAATTGTAAAGTTATTTAACAGAATAGGAGTGAGGACCTGATCGACGGATCCCCTTCTAGAAGAGAAGAGGCGATATGACAGCGAATCGCAGTCAAAGCCTCGGTAAAATCACAAAAAAAAAAAAAGATTCCGATAGCAGTGATAAGTAAAATATATGAATTATTACGAAAGCACAGCATCACAAAAAGACTTATATTTTCAATCATACCGTGTTTAAATCTGGACACCCAGAAAAAGAAACGATACATTTGAGATATGGCGCCAGAGGAAAATGTTATGGACCTTACGAACGGACAGGCGCACAAACGTCAGTATACTTTAGGAGTTTGTCATTATACAGCTCTGTCTCTCAACCAACAGACGAGTTCTACATTTTTGTGTAGTATAATTAAAAGGGATTAAGTTAGACGTCAAATGGAGAAGATTGCAAGGATATGCACCTTCCAGAAGGCGACTGATGCAACAAGATGGAAGGAGATTATTGACAACGCCTGTAATTTCAGTGATCAATATCCTCAAGCAAAAGATATGAAGAGAATATCACATAAAAAATATATTTTAAACCAAAAACACTAATGGGAATAATTTTCATTTGACTTTTGATAAATATAACTTTATGTACGGTACGTAGTACGTATTGTACATAAACACATACTAGGTGTATTATAGTTACATTAAATTTACAATCACAAATGCGTTTACACAATATGATCATCGATGTTCATGAATCGTTTGTGTCATCAGGCTTACAATTATTTATAATTGCTTTTCATTTAGACCTACTCGACGTTAGAAGATGTTTTGCAAATACCATACAAATCTATCTATTCAACTATCAAAACCAGAAGTTTTAAAATATCTATATATCACAATATTATTATATAACGTCAAATAAATACAAAGATATTCTCGAAAAATTAGTACCTTAAAAAAATGATATTTTGTTGTTCTTATTCAATTACTTAGTTAAAATAATTTGAATCCTCCCTACAAGATAGCGGACAACGAACAAATGTTCTGTTTACCTTCAGATGTCAAAATAAAAAATATGAAAGACATTACCGTTGTTTGAAATTTAAATATAGTAATTATATCCGTTTTAATTTGATGTTAATATTTTTTATGTTAACTTCAAAATATATTTCTTCATTAATTTAAATATAAAAACAAAACAAGTCACAGGTAGATTCAGATTTTAATAGATATTTGTAAAATTCAAAAAAATGTATTTTACATTTACAACTAAAGTCTCTCCACTCAACGCATAATAATCATTCATTCAAAATGTCTCTATGATAATCTGATATAAAAAGTTTTAAAATACCTGCCAAGTTTTAATTTAAATGATTCTCTGTAATAAAAAAAAATCACCTGAAGGTTGAAATGACTACCAAGATCAAAAATACACATAAAAGTTAATTATGGACAGGTAAAACTTTTACTTAATAATCAGTAATAGAAAATGTTTTGTTAACTTGTCAGGCATAAAAAAATAATCAGTAGATTTAATATTGTGTTGTCATATTTTTTTTAATACGTTCAAAACTGTCATAAATTAAATAATGATTTACGATTGCTTTCTTTATATTATCATTAAATATAAAAACTCTCATATGTCTTAATATATCATATTAGATAAGTAATTTTCTATTAACACCCAAGAAAAACCGGTGATTGCCAACTATTCTGCTAGACTTTGCAAGTGTATCACACTAAATCATTATTATTTCTAAATAAATTAGAAAACGTAGTAATTGTGAAATATACCATTTACCAAGCAATTGATTTGGTTTTCTTATGGCTATATCTCAGTTGAGGCATGGTCTAGAAGATCGTGGCTAGGCGATGCGCGGACTGAGGATCGCGAGTGCAAATGACGCATGCCGAACGAAACATAATTTGTCATATAAATCCAACATGCGTCCATTTAATGTTCTGTTTATTGCTCTATTAGTAACAATAATAATATATTCATTGACATGTTTTCTTATTCAAGTAAATGGGTAAAGTTTTTAGTCATCTTTACACGATTTGAGAATTAATATCCCCGTCGCCATCACGAAACAAATTGACGTATTCACACCTCGACGTTCACTCTCCGAATGCCAGCAAGTCCAAAATTTCGTCGCGCCTATAGTTGAAAATTATTTGCCGTTTCACTGAAGTATCGCCTTAACAAGTAACTTCTACTATCAAGTTTATAAAATGAATAAATAAAATAAATGCCTTCCAAAAATTAAGACCAAAATCTTTAACGTATATTTATTTTTAAATAAGACATTAATTAATTCTAATATAACAATCATTTTCAAAATAAGCATATCACGCAAAATTAGAGACAGGATATTAAAGCCAGCGATTGGTTGCCTTCGAAAGATTTGCGAATAAAGAAAAAAAGTTGCCAAATTAATAAAATACGTCACGGTTTATTATTCTTAAAACTATTATAATGGGTCTTTTGGCAACTTTTCTGTTGCCAACTCCGTGGAAATAAATGGTAACAGTTTCAATTTTATGGCACTTGTCGTGATTTAATCCGTGAGTCGAACTGCTTTGTCAATTTTTTGTTGGGTTAGGTATGTCAACGATTTATCAAATTGCAATTACTTTTCAATGAGGCCAGACTTCAAAATTTTCATAATTTAAACTAATAAAGAATTCCAGTGTTAAAACGGATAGATATCCAATATTGTCATTGCTGAAAAATTCCAACCTATACATTTGAGTAAATCCGGTATCAAAATTTACTAATAATATTATATTCTTTTATGTCATACATAATAATATTAATGATATAATACTCGTAAAATTAACGTTATTTTATATTTTGAACGGTGTCAAATTAATGGCATGTCGAATGGATGAGCATGCTTTAAAATACCAGATAGTATATACATTCAATTTATACTAAAATTAATATTTTAAAAATACCTGTATGTTATATAAATTTAAATTATCTCATTACAATGTCCCATGCTGTGAGATAATGCATAATTTTTAATCTAAGTGTTCTTTGAATAAAAATGATTTATTAAAAAATAAAACATTATTAAAATAAGATAATATGTTTTAAATCTGTTTTTGTTTATTATATAAAAAAATACTTGTTTATAATGTAGACACCTGTTGAATTGAAAAAAAAATGTTTAAGATATTTATATATTTTGCTTAATCTCTATATATATAAAAATCTCGTGTCACGATGTTTGTGGTCGAACTCCTCCGAAATGGCTCAACCGATTTTTATGATTTTTTTTTATGTACATTTGTTAGGTATGAGAATAGGTCAACAAGTATATTTCATACCGCTAGGTGATTAGGGTATCTCTATCCAGAAAAATTTTCTTTTATTTTTTTGTCAATTTTTTTTTTGTATTTTTTTTATTATTTGGCATAAAAAATACCTATAACCCCAAATTTTAACTTTCCTACCCTCACCCTCCGATTTTTTAATCGCGATTTTATTATTTTTGTATGAACAAATTTAACCGTCGTTCGTATTTCAAACAGAACGAAATTATTTATGTTGTTGAATGACAGATGGCGCTACGTCCGAGAAGAATTCAAGAGAAGCGTCGCGTCATTTTGACATTTCATTCGGCATATCACAACGCAGTGCGTGCAAAATTTTGTACGATTTATTTTATTTTATCTCTTTTTATGTGCGTGTATTACAGTGCACAATGCCAGCAAGACGCAAGGGGGGCCATTTAGGCCGTTGAACGAATAAAGCAACAAACATGCAAAATAGTAGAGCAGAAAGAACAGACAAACAAATCCAACAAGAAAACAAAAACGTGCGTGTAAGCATGTCGCAATTGCGTGCATCTCAATCATAAGAGGCACGAGCTGAACGAAATCAACGACGAAAATTGGAACGGAACCAAGCGCTCCGGTTCGTAGTTAACACACGCAGAGCAAATGACCGACAACGCCAACAAGTACATCGAACATTTACATCCGCTTCATTCCTTCGTCTCGCATTCGAGTACGAGCCAGATATTGAATATTCCGCTCATCCGAAAGTGCTGATTGGTGCTATGTACAAAGAATGTCCCCATTGTCATGCGCTCAAATTCAAACATGAGTCAGCCGGGATGTGTTGCGCATCAGGAAAAGTGCAACTACCAGAAATTGAGATACCACCAGAACCATTGAACGGCTTGCTCATCGGCACGGTTCTAGATTCAAACCTGTTCCTGAAGTCTATTCGCACATTCAATTCATGCTTCCAAATGACTTCGTTCGGTGCAACAGAAATAGTTCACAATACTGCGGCAAATGGTCAACAATTCCATTCTACGTTCAAAATCAAAGGCCAGGTATACCACAAAGTAGGCTCATTGCTGCCAATGCTAAACGAACCACATAAATTTTTACAAATCTACTTCATGGGCGGTGAGGACATCAATCATGTGAATGCACGTTGCAGCTACAATGGCCTTAATTCACCTATTTCCAGGCGCATCGTCGGCGAACTGGACGCCCTGTTGAATGAGCACAATGAATTATTGAAATTCTTCAAAGCACACATGCACGAATTGCAAAGTGACAATCACGCTATTGTCATCAATCCTGATAAAACACCAGCTGGAGAGCACGTGCGTCGATTCAATGCACCTGTTGTTGACGACATTGCTGGAATCATGGTTGACGACCGCACATCGACGCGAGAAATCGTGATTCGAAGAAGAAACAATAATCTGGAGTTCATCGCTGACACACACCGTTCATACGACGCTCTCCAATATCCGCTAATTTTCTGGAAGGGACAAGACGGATATTGCATAAACATTAAACAACGAGATCCTGTCACAGGTAATTCATTCATTATGAACATCATTAGTCATTTTGAATTGAGAAAATGAATGGTTGATGTTTTTTTGTTTTTATCGGCGGTCATCGTCTACAGCGCTCTATTCCTCTTTCTGTCATAGATCCCATCCCCACACACTTACGATAAATTCGTTATTTTTTATTTAACAACCAAAATATTCACTAGAAATAATTTATATGGCAGAACAACGTTTGCCGGGTCAGCTAGTAATATATAATAATAAATAAAGTAACTAAGTAATTAGGTTAAACATTATTATCAATGCAAATAATCTATTAATATGATAAACAGATCACTATTTCAATTATTTTTAGTGATCACAGATAATTTCTAGATTAAACTAGATTTTTCTACACCATTCTGTATAATATCGAATAGCTTTATGGGACGGTAACTAGATTATAGTAAAGTTATTGAATAAATTAATTCTTTTTGCATAATACGCAGGTGTCAATTGTATATTACGATTTTCATGTTGATTTAACATTACATGTTGTTCTTTTTTTATTATCTTTTCTAGAGAATATTTATTTGTAGGATTCCCATTTTATGAGAAATTTTTATTGCGATTCTCCATAATTCGTGAATTTTTCCTCACATTTATACTCTTCCTGGAAGATCTTTAAAAAACCGTTCATTCTAATTCTTGAGAATTCACAAACCTTACTTAAAAGAATTTAATATAAAATAATAAATATATAGAATATTAAGATAATAATTATTAATACAAAATTAATATTCGTCAATCTCTAATCAGACGAATTATCCACTGTCTCCATTTTCTAAGAAACCCAACTATACAAAACGATTATCTTCAATATACTTTGAAATTTCGATAGGCATATTGAAGTGGAGACGTTTCTTAGAGACGGTAAATACCATAGGTTGTCATCGAGAAATCCCGCCTCCAGGATTCTCGATAAATAGCCAGAATAGACTTATCTCGAATCACAATAAATTAATTTTCTAAAATTTTGAGGATTCTCATTTCTCAAAAAATCATCCACGAGATTGTCGAAAAATCAAGCAATTGTCACCATGCTAAGCTGCGAACCGCAGTCAGAATTTAAAAAAACTTAATGTATTTTATCAAGTTTGATGTCTCGATAAAAAAAAGTTTAAAATAAAATGTGCCAATGATTGAATTTTTGATGGAAAAAAAATATTTAGTAAGTATACGAAAGAAAATACATAAATACAACAATATAAACATACATAAATAATTTCAAAAATCACATTTACTAAAACTGAATTAAAATTATATGAGGAGTATCTAGTACTACTCTACATTTATCTATCCGAGTAAATTTATAATATATTTTATCGATATGCAAATCAACCAGTAATGGCCTGAGGCAAGGACAAAACGTTTATAATATTGTGAATTTTAATTTTATTACTACAGTTATAATATATTCTATAACACTTAACTAACTATACATTACGACTATTACAAGTACAGTTATTAGAAGAATTATAAATACTCGGTGAAAATGTTTACGTATTTTTTTTCTATGTCAATATCACTCCTATAATAATATTCAACATGGCACTAATTTTAAAAAATCTAACAATAAATTATCATATATTTTATTCAATACACAGTAATAATAGAATTATTGAAGTGTGTTTCTGTGGTTTCTAAATATTTTTCCTTTGTTCAGCGTTTTGACTATTTCCATGATACTTGAACACAAAACATAGTTTTTTTTTGTTTAATTTGTCTATCCGTTATAACTTAAAATCTTCTAGATACAGTATAGAAAAATTTTAAAATCTTATAGAATGCATTGCTGTTACCAATTAAGTATCAACGCGATGTGTGTTATCCTAGTTTTGCCATTTTTTCCACGTATGCATTCTATAATTTTTTTCTTCGTCTGATTCTTGAATTTGTTAATTTTTTATGTGATCCCTGGGGGGTTCGCCCGCGATACATATTATAAAAGCGTTGAAAAAAATCGTTAAGTACAGTTAAGTAAAATAGTTTAGTAAAACCTATAATATACAATCCAAATTAATATATAACTAATGAACGTAACATAATCATTTTTAAAGACCTTAATACCATCGATGTATATATAAAAATACTATATAACCGTGAAGTTCGATAGTTTTGACAGAAAATATGACATTGTTAGAAAGACGCCGAGCTAAAGAAAACGATGCAATAAGTTTCATGTAAGAGCAATCGGAAATAATAACGAAAGTTAAATTATTTACCTTAATTAATTCGTGCGCAATAGAAGAAATCGCAATCTGCGCAATAATGTCAAAGTTAAGTAGTTCCACTATTCTGCCCCATAAGGACAAAATCACAAATTTAGTTGGTATACGGATAATGCTCTACGTGAAATTCTGAACCATTTGACGTTAAGTCAAAAGCAGTATTTCAGTATAAAAATTGACTTATTGTTTTAAGTTTTTTCGCGAATACGGTAGTTATTCTTAACAAGAAGAGACTATAAAGAGATTCATAAACAAAAACACAGCATCGATTGAAAATATACTAGTTTTTGTTTATACCATAAAACAAAAGATTCAGCCACATTATTAAAAATTGGTTGAAAAAACGTGAATGTCTCATTATTTCAAAATGTGACTTTGGCAAATAACTGCCTTTTTGCTTATGGGGGTAGTATAGTCATCACACCGGGTCTATTAAAACACTACGATGAAGATCCCCCTATTATATATTTTTTGGATTAAAGAAATATTTTTTTTTTCACAAATAATATTTTAACAATTCAATTCAGTTAAAATGGATAGTAATATCTAGAAAGGTGAATATTTCTGTCATTCTATTTAATTTGTCATTTTGTACTTAAAGATTTTTAAATGACATAATGTTATGAATTTTATACTATATTCGATATTCTTTTGTCGTGGCGTTATACGACTTCGATTCAACCCTGCTGAAAGTCGTCAAGTGAACAGAGAAATCGATACAAATGTAGGAAGTATTATTGAACCCATCACCAGTGGCACAAAGGCAGAAGATGTATACTGAATACCAAGTAGGGAAGCGGTTACATTATTTCGCGAATGCGTTTTATGTAACCCGCATAAAGGAAAACACATCTGGCAGAATGTATTGTGTACAATGGTTAGTTTGTTGTAGTTTATATACTATGTGGCTAACGGTCCCTTAAATGGTATGCAAACAAGAAAGTCGCAAGCGCGTAATTCGAGCATTGATCTCTAGACAGAAGTTGAATACATTACTATGTCAATTGATCCAAGAATAAAAACTGCGTAAGCCCTGAAGAATGATTTAGTCATATACACTACTTTGCACTCATTATCTTCGCACAAGACCTTAAGAACCTCGTGGTCCAGTGCGTAAGGCGCTGACTTTTCAACGGCGGGTAATTCCCGGTAAGGTCACAATATATTTATGTGATTTTCTCAAAGCCTAGGTGGTTGTAATAGTTTCAACTATATTACTGATTATACTACTGTTTTACTACACTTCCGTCATTGAGCCTCGTGACTTGTTATAGTGTTAAAAAGAATATAATATAATATACATATTATGTGACACAGAAGCTTGCTAATTCTTAAGCTGTCGAAATAATGCTGAGAAGGCACGAAGTCATTGACCACTACAAAGATATCTTTTCATAATTAGTATTATTGAAGGGTACCTACTTGATAAAATTTGAAATTTATTTCTAAATGAACTTACTTGTTGAACTACTATTTATTTAAGTCATGTCTTACGATCCGGGATTCGATTTTCTCCTGCTGGGAAAAGGGTCGCAAAAAATAATTCAAATTGAATAGTGCAAAACTTAAATCGATTATAGTTAGAAATTAATATATTTAATGCCTAGTTCAGGGTGCCCATGATATAGTAGTAAAAAGCATGTATTCAATGTTTCATCGGAAGTAGCGACGTGTGATTTCGTATATTTACCATTACCATAGTATCTAAAGATGTCAAAATGCAAAACGCAGGACGTAAAAAATGACTCATATAAAATAGAATAAAAATAATATTTCTTCAAATTCGATCAAATACCCTCAGTCGATAGTCTTATTTTGTTATATTATTATATTAAAGAAAAGTTTCAAATGTAACCTTTCTGTATTATATTATACATCAATGGAAGAGTTGGAAACAAATAGAAACAAAGTATTTTTCCACCTACGTAAGAAGAACCCATTTCCTTGAATATATCTGTGGAAAACAAATATACGGCACCTTCGCAATTCTTTGTTCTAAAAGGGTACATATATTTCGTGATTTTATTTGCGCAACCTGAGGTAGGAAAACTTAAGTATTAACGTGGCTAGTGAAAATCTTTACCTGAACATTTTCCGGAATCGCATATTCTATTTTCGACGAAATTGTTTTCTATTCTCCGCTGAATACAATCACTTATATTTAAATAATGAGAAATTCGAAAGAAACTTTTTGGCTTTTCTTTATCCGATTTTTTATCCTAAAGAAGCTGGGTATAATCATGGCTACCATTAGGTAGCGTTGAAGCTACTATTGTTTAATTAGAAAAAAATAATAAAACGTATACGGTCACGATGGCCGAGCAGCTTAAGCGTCACGTTGTAATATCATGGGTCCCAGGTTCGAATCCTTGCTCTATTAAATACACATTTGTTTTTCAATTTGTATTTGGAGTCAGAGTATGGACCTAATAGATGGAGCAAAGTGGCTAACAACCATGTCTTGTAAAAACCAAACCTGTTAATACAACCTCCACTCAGTGAGAGGCCCATATGATCATCTTCGGATAGAACTTGGTGAAACAATATTTAAGAATGTAATATTGAAAATATGTATGTTTTATATAGTTATTAATTTATTTAGAAAGATGGTTATTATGACATTACAGAGATTGATCAATGTGCCATGGTACATACAGGAATACATATTGGAATAATTTAATTACAAACAATAACCAATATAATTAAGTAGAAAAAAAAGTTGCAAATTTTAAAGTAAAATGATAAAAATAATTACAAATTTTAACCCATCCACGAATATTATATAGTTCAAAAATAATAAATCAACCTTTATGGTGCCATCAAACAGGTTAATCGCACGATACAGAGCAACCATCCTGCGATGGGATATCATGAAGACCACAGAGTTTCGAGTGATATTAGTGGGAACATAAAAATTTATATTTGCCAGTATAGACGGATTGTAAATGAACCCACTAAGAAGTAAATAGAAATGCTTTAAAAGAGGAATCACTCTTCGAGATAACAAGGATTGCATTGATAGCATACCCAGAAAAAAACGGATAGGAAAATTCTTTTTATTATCATTATCATAAGGAAAGAATCCACATGCCTTTAAGTAGAGAAATCTAATAAATGCATTATAGACTCGATGTCATGTTATGTATTTAATATATACAATACATCATTTACAATTTACATTAATATCAAATCAATTATACTCAGTAAAGGATGTGAGCTAAGTGATTGATGTTATTATACAATAAATTTGTTTTACATTATTGAGTTTTAAAGTATTGATGACTGAACATAAATTTAATGTAAATTGACTTCACTCCTCCAAGACGGAAAATGACACTTGGTTGACGTCTTATTCATTTGTTCGTCATTATTCATTACTGAGCTGTAACCTGCGTCAACAATGTTCTCATTGCGCTCTCAAGAAAGGACAAGGTTAAATAATGTGAAATTGCATTTTATGTATTATTAGAATGCAATTATACCCATAACTTTTAATTGCACCGCGTTATTCAATTAGATATAATAAAAATACCAGCAACAAAAGATACATGCCAGTAGATTTGAATTCCACGAAGCCAATTTTCATTCGCAATAGCCCACGATGAATCCAAATCAACGGATGAATCCAGGCACACGCTTCTTTCTCTACACAGCCGTTTGATTTCTATGAATACCCATTCAGCGCCTATGGACACACGTCATTCACTCGACTAGAGGTTCTGATCGAGAAATATTCAGATATGGCCAATCTCAAATTTCGAGAAATTATTTTCTGAAATTTCGAGAATGTTCATTTCTCTAGAAATCGACAATGAGATTCTCGCAGCCAAAATTTAAAAAAAAATGATTTCTCGATTTTCAATCTTAAGTATCGTGGTAAAAAAAAGTCGATAAAAATATTTTGTAGCTGGAAGATATACAAAATGAAAAAAAATCGTCAAGAGATGATTTCGTAACAATGTCGATTTGTCAAAAATCTCGAGAATTCTCGAGAAAACGAATATTCTTGATTTCATAAATCTCGAGAAATGAAAGTCAAGAAATTACAAAGTCTACACTCAACTGAAAGCTCAAGTGAGCCCACGCTATTTTTAAAAATTTTCTTTCGATATATCGAATTAAAAGTCTACTAAATTGGTAGATACCTATCAATAATGTAGGTAGACTATGCTAGTCTATAAAGTTGTATTTTATTTATTACTAGCTGAAGTACCCGGCTTCGCACAGGGTCGCTTCGTGGTAATATTTATCTTAGATATTTAAAAAATAATGAGAAGTAATTATTTTTTTAATATTAAAATTTCTGTGTAATACAATATGACAATAATTCTAATATGAGTAAAGGTTAAACAAAAGACACTAAATTAAAATCGAATCCAAAATATGCAAACGTTATTAATGTTATTATTTTGACAAACTTTGTATTTTATATAATACTAATTTAGAAACCTTCGCAGGTGTGCCCACAACAACTGACTAAAGCTTCATCGCAATCGAATGAATGGTATAGGAACGCATACGAATAGAAGAAGTAAAAGATGGTTGTACTAATTCAGAAACGTTTGCGGACGTGCACACAACAACTGGTCAAAATGTCATTGCAATCGGATGAATGGTATAAGAACGCATACAAATAGAAGAAGATAGAATAGAAGAAAAAGAAGACAAAAATGGTTGTATCAATTCAGAAACCTTCGCGGGTGTTGGCACAATTACTGACGAAAGTTATATTGCAATCGGATGAATGGTATATGAACGCATACAAATAGAAGAAGAAGAAGATGGTTGTACCAATTCAGGAACCTTCGCGGGTGTTGGCACAATTACTGACGAAAGTTTTATTGCAATCCGATGAATGGAATAGGAACGCATACGAATAGAAGAAGCTATAATGAAGAAGAAAAAGAAGATAGCTGTACTAATTTAGAAACCTTTGCGGATGTTGGCACAACCACTTACGAAAGTTTCATCGCAATCGGATGAATGGTATAGGAACCATATGAATAAAAGAATATATAATGAAGAAGAAGAATAAGAATAAGATGGTTGTACTAATTCAGAAACCTTTGCGGGTGTTACCACAACAACTGACGAAGGTTTCATTGCAATCGGATGAATGGTATAGGAACCATACGAATAAAAGAATATATAATGAAGAAGAAGATGGTTGTACTAATTCAGAAACCTTCGCGGATGTTGGCACAACCACTGACGAAAGTTTCATCGCAATCGGATGAATGGTATAGGGACCATACGAATAAAAGAAGATATAATGAAGAAGAAGAATAAGAATAAGATGGTTGTACTAATTCAGAAACCTTTGCGGGTGTTATCACAACAACTGACGAAGGTTTCATCGCAATCGGATGAATGGTATAGGAACCATACGAATAAAAGAAAATAGAATGAAGAAGAAGAAGAAGATGATGATTTTTCTAATTCAGATACCTTCGCAGGTGTGCATACAACCACTTACCAAAATTTCATCGCAATCGGATGAATGGTATAGGAACGCATACGGGATAGACAGGCAGACAGACAGACAGACAAACAGACAGGTATACATTCATTTTTATATATAAGATGTAGCCTATACTCTTTGCGAAAGTGCAAGCAATAAGTTGACAGAGTTTTATCGCAATTGGATGAACGGTATGGCAGGGCATAAAATACGAACAAACAAACAAACAAATATTGATTTTTATATATTAGATTATTTTATCAATATTGGTCTAGCTAACAGAATTAAGTTAAAACGGAACGAACAGATGAATAGATTTTTAAAACCATATTTTGTGCTTAGGTATCATGCAAATCAGAAAATATTCTGAAAACATAGATGCTGCAATTTTATTCGTCATTATATGAAGGCGTCCTTCGAAAATGGGTCTACGCTACTTAACTGCTACGTGTATTAACTGCTACGTATATTAACTGCTACGTGTATTAAGAGTGCGGCACTTCGTACCCTTGTGGCACAGCCTCAAAGGTTCCGTCACCGTGGCCGGCCCTCCCTCACCTTGCAGCGGTGCTATAAAAGCGACCTACGTGCTGCAGGTCTGTCATGGTGGGAGGCGCAGGAGTTGGCGATGGACCGAGGGAAGTGGCGTCAACTTGTGCTTGCCCTATGCCCCAATGTTGGGACGTGACAGGGTGGAAGAAAAAGAATAAGTATTAAGTGCTACGCGTATCACTCAAAAAACCGGGTGGGTCACGAATCTACTTCCATCGGATTCTGACCAATTTGCTAGGACAATTTAGCCAACTACACCCTTCCTTATTACGACGATATTAACTTAATTATAGTCATGCGACTGATGAATTTCTCGAATTTCGATATGCTACTAGCTTTGGCAGAATAAAATAAAAGTTTACTATTAAAAATCGATGTAAAATATAGTATTACGAACATATAACTATGTAGATTGACTGATTTATGTAGTTATTTTATAATTATAATTTAATAATATGTCAATGTGAATGTATTTAAATTAGTTTTATGAATGGCTCATTGCATCTTACAAGTATGTACATTATTTATCTTTTTAAAACACCCTCTTGTGGAGTAAATATTTTTTGAAGTTATACTTCTTTAGGCGCGTTTGGAAAATCAGATTAGAGTGTATTTTTGGCGTGTGACATGTAACACATATTTTATTTTTTAACACAAAAATAAACGCACTCGATTGGATTCGAACCACCGATTGATCTGTTATCAGCCGAACATACTACCATTACGCCACAGTATTATACTCCAATCGTTATACAGTATAATATTATAGTTTAGAATTGTTCCGTTGCCTAGGCAGCGAATTTATTATTGTCAGCCATTTGCAATTCCTTACGTAAACAAACTATTAAACGTCATAGTGGCAGTTGTTACTTTAAAAATAAAAAAAAACTATACATAATTATATAATTTAGTAATATAAGTTAAAGTGTATAGATATAAACCAACGGATTTCCAATTAGCGGTCCTTTTTCTTGAGTGTGTAATTTAATAAGATAATTAAATATTAAGTATAACTTCTAACGCGCGTACATAAGTACACACACCGATTTTTTAAAATTACTGACGTCTTTTTATCCTAAGCCGTAGATTTTCTATTCGAGTACAATATTTTATTCAGTAGTGAATGAATTACAAATTGTTTCCACTGTTCACTAATCAAATTGCATAATAAAGTAGTCACGTGGAAAATCAGGTTTTATTTAATGCACTTTTCCAGGTGGGAGTGTCAGCTAAGGTGGGAGCTTGACAGGTGAGAGACGGAAATAGTGCATCCGCGTAACGGCAATTTTCAAGACGTTTTTTTTTTCTTTTTTTAGAACGACTTTACAAGATGTGTTCGAAACAGTGACAGTACAAGGGAGAATAAAATATTGTGTTCGAAGCCTATTTTCCAAATTTGTTACTTTCAGTTATGAGTCTGTTGTATAAAATGAACGTAATATGATACCTAAACACAATGTTAAGTAAATATATTAATCCATTTAACATTACATACAATATATAACTTTCAGAAATATACCACTTACAAAAACCCTAGAGAAATACCCTCAGATATTGAATATATCGGGAACTATCAATATCGCTCGCTTATTGGACAAGCACAATTGCCAAGATAACGAATGCTGAAACATACATTCAACATTTTTTGTAGAATTGTCTCTGAGGTTTTTTTTTTTAAATTTATGTATTTAATAAATGTTCAATAAAAATAAGTTGAGTTTTTTAGGCCCCCAATATATATTAGCCTAGCGAGGCTATTCTAACATTTCACTTAACATCCAAAAAGAGCTAAATATGATAAATATATCACATGTATCACTTTATATAATCAGGCAGTTTACTATTACAATAAGTTAACCAACTGAACTGTCAAAATGCGCTATCTTTTAACAGCACCTCTCTTGGCCGTGTTAACTTTTATAGCGAGATAGAGTACGTCAATTACATATTGAGAATTGAGATGCAAGATGCAAGATGCAAATATCGATTGACTAGTAGTAACAAAATATTTGTTTTACTTCAATATGCTGCAATGACATGACTAATAAAATTGTAGGTTATGTTATGTTTGACGTTTAAATCAAAATTTTGAACATTTCGAGGTTCGGGTGGAAAAAACATAAATACGCTGGCACTAAAATACCTGAATTTGACCGAATAGAGATGTATTCCACACGCATGTCAACGCATCGCTTAAATTTTCTCCGTATTACGAATCAACCAATTATTGTAGATAACCGTCGATAACCGCTGATAATCGCCTTGTGTATGGAATGCAGTGTTGCCAACTTAGCGTTTTTCTTGCCAGATCTAGTATTTTTAAATAGGCATATAGCTTGCAAAATACGTATCTGGCATATATATGGCATTAAATCTAGCATTTTGCGACAACGCAAACAGATTTAAAATCCTTATAAAAACGTTTGAATATTTCACCATATTTGCATTAAAATCAACACGCTGACTAAATGTACCACACGATATTTTAATGATGTCCAAATTTGATACCTGCATTAATTTTGAGTTGTATGGATTATTTGTTACTTGCGAAAAAGTAAGTTTTTCAATATCTTTAGAATCGTGAAAATAATGTCCATAATTATAAATATTTTTTAAATGCTAGTTACTTTTTAATTTTGTGAAAATCTAACATGTTTTTCTGCCAACTAGCTTATTTTCTTACCCCACCTGGCATATTTATATGAATGGCAGTTGGTAACACTGATGGAATGGCTTCCATGTTAATTTGGACCAATGAAAATAACGGAAACGTGTTAAAGTGCTAACTCTTAAGAATAGCTGCTCAGGGCCCCTTCAAAAGTAAATCCGGTACTATTGAGTCTCTTGTATGACTGACATATTTAGCGAGTCACAGGTCAGGCATGTCTGGTGGCTTAATATGGAATAGTTATGTAAAATAGTCACTAGGTAAGTAAGCATGTATTTACATACGTAATGGTAATATGTATTGTACATAGAATCGATACGAAACGGTTTATTAACTTACCATTAGCGATACGTCAAGATGTCATAATAATATTATCTACGTTCGTTCGAATGTGACGTAGTATGTCACGTGGCAAGTGTCACGCAAATACAAAATGGCGGCCACACTGCCAGCTGATTTCGCTTATTTCTAAGCCGCGTATCGTTAATTAGATTATAATATATTTACCATGCAGTAAATAGATGCACGCTTTTCAAGTCGTTGTAAGAAAAATACACCTAATATTCACGATTAGAGATGTTGTAGTTACTTAAAACTTGCCCATTAAATACAATGCATTGCATCTGCCGAAATCACTCAAACAACAATGAGGTCACTTCATATTGAACTGCATTACATCGACACCTGTATGACGTTTTGAACGTTTTTATCATATTCTACATGCCTACACTTTTCGAATGTCATGTCAAAATAAAGTTTATTTGTTTTTAGCTGTTGGCACTATGAATTTTTGATAAGAATGTTGTCTATTATCTATGGTCTGCAGATTGGATTCTGTTAAAAATATTATCTATGGATGTCATGCCGCAAGTATTTTAACTTATGCAAACGTAGAAACATCAGTGTCATTCTTCAGTGAATTTACAGAGATGGTGATGGTTTAAAATATTCTGCAAAATAACGAAACCATAGACGAAATTTTCGCAGCGACATGACAGCGTGACAATGGACGACATGCACCATAACACGCACCTCAGTTTGATTCGCGCTTTAAGGTTTATAACTAACATCTACCCACATCTGACACTTCCACCTTCTTGGTAATCTAACAACCAATTATTGTCATAAATCGAACTCCGACTACAATTTTTGTATCTTACAAAAAAATCTATATTAAAAACAATATAGATATATAGTTTTATTGTAGTTTCTGTGACGTATAATCGTCGTAGTAGGGTTCATATTAGTCGTTAAATACAAAAAAAGCTAAAACTATTTACTATAGTAAATAAACATATAAAAATAATAATATCTCAAAGCAACTAGTACATCTATCGGTCTAAAAATAAATTAAACAGGTTTAAAAATAGAACCCGCGATGATGAAGCCGGCCAAAACAGCAGCGTAACCGCGAATTGGCATATTGTTGTTCAGTGGGTCACGAGGTCCAGGAAGCATGTCAAATTCTTCGACGGTCAGGGCCCTGCGGCCGGTGCCAAGACGGTACCCGCGGCCATTGTTACAGGGGTCGGTGCTTTGCCAAAAGATTAAGTCATATTATTATCATAATATCGAAGTAGTGTTGCGGCGGCGTGAGCGACGACAGCGCTCGTGCGGGAAAATTCGACACTAATTTTGACGTTTCGGCCATCAAGTGGCGGGAATATATTTTTTTCGTATTCGGATGCATGTTTCATAATTAAAAGTTGTATTTAGGCCATTGTAGACAATATATTATAAATTAATCAAACGTTTTAAGTTAGAGGGCATTCATCTACAGTCCTACATGCACATATGTTACTATAATTAAGTAAGTATATCGTATTTAAACTATTAACAATATTATTATAAACATACTAGCTGACCCGACAAACGTTGTTCTGCCATATAAATTATTTCTAGTGAATATTTTGGTTGTTAAATAAAAAATAACGAATGTATCGTAAGTGTGTGGGGATGGGATCTATGACAGAAAGAGGAATAGAGCGCTGTAGACGATGACCGCCGATAAAAACAAAAAAACATCAACCATTCATTTTCTCAATTCAAAATGAGTAATGATGTTCATAATGAATGAATTACCTGTGACAGGATCTCGTTGTTTAATGTTTATGCAATATCCGTCTTGTCTCTTCCAGAAAATTAGCGGATATTGGAGAGCGTCGTATGAACGGTGTGTGTCAGCGATGAACTCCAGATTATTGTTTCTTCTTCGAATCACGATTTCTCGCGTCGATGTGCGGTCGCCAACCATGATTCCAGCAATGTCGTCAACAACAGGCACATTGAATCGACGCACGTGCTCTCCAGCTGGTGTTTTATCAGTACTGATGACAATAGCGTGATTGTCACTTTGCAATTCGTGCATGTGTGCTTTGAAGAATTTCAATAATTCATTGTGCTCATTCAACAGGGCGTCCAGTTCACCGACGATGCGCCTGGCATTAGGTGAATTGAGGCTATTGTAGCCGCAACGTGCATCCACATGATTGATGTCCTCACCGCCCATGAAGTAGATTTGTAAAAATGTATGTGGTTCGTTTGGCATTGGCAGCAATGAGCCTACTTTGTGATATACCTGGCCTTTGATTTTGAACGTAGAATGGAATTGTTGACCATTTGCCGCAGCATTGTGAACTATTTCTGTTGCTCCGAACGAAGTCATTTGGAAGCATGAATTGAATGTGCGAATGGACTTCAGGAACAGGTTTGAATCTGGAACCGTGCCGATGAGCAAGCCGTTCAATGGTTCTGGTGGTATCTCAATTTCTGGTAGTTGCACTTTTCCTGATGCGCAACACATCCCGGCTGACTCATGTTTGAATTTGAGCGCATAACAATGGGGATATTCTTTGTCCATAGCACCAATCAGCACTTTCGGATGAGCGGAATATTCAATATCTGGCTCGTACTCGACTGCGAGACGAAGGAACGAAGCGGATGTAAATGTTCGATGTACTTGTTGGCGTTGTCGGTCATTTGCTCTGCGTGTGTTAACTACGAACCGGCGCGCTTGGCTCCGTTCCAATTGTCGTTGTTGATTTCGTTCAGCTCGTACCTCTTGTGATTGAGATGCACGCAATTGCGACATGCTTACACGCACATTTTTGTTATCTTGTTGGATTTGTTTGTATGTTCTTTCTGCTCTACTATTTTGCATGTTTGTTGCTTTATTCGTTCGACGGCACAAATGGCCCCCCTTTCGTCTTGCTGGCATTGTGACTCTGATACACGCACATAAAAATAGATAAATTAAAATAAATCGTACAAAATTTTGCACGCACTGCGTTGTGATATGCCGAATGAAATGTCAAAATGACGCGACGCTTCTCTTGAATTCTTCTCGGACGTAGCGCCATCTGTCATTCAACAACATAAATAATTTCGTTCTGTTTGAAATACGAACGACGGTTAAATTTGTTCATACAAAAATAATAAAATCGCGATTAAAAAGCCTACTTCATACTACACACTTAGTAAGACCAGTAACGTCAATACATTATTTTTAAATATTTCACAAAATTATCTGCAAATATCAAAAAAATACAATCACTCAGCTGGGGATGAATTACGGCTGAAATGAAAAATTTTATATCGTATGTGTAGTTGCATGTCTTTGTATATATTCTTTTATTTTTATTAAAATCATTGTCGCATGAAAATATTTATATTTTTACAATAAATATTTTATCCGTATATAATCCCCGAAAGAGAACGCTTTTCACGTGCACATCACTAGTTTTCAATACATTAGTGCCACTTCCGCTCTCTTGGAAAATAGCGGCTTATTTTAAATATTCAACCATTTTTTTAAATAGTTATTTAGAATTTACATTGACTTAAAAACTATCTGAGCATAAAAATTCTAAATTCTAAATTTAAATTACATGTCAAAATCTGCTTTTTACATTTATTCTTGCTCGACAGATCGGTAGCCGCTGCAGATACGATAAAAATGATTAGGTACTATTAAAGATATATATATAGTGTATAAGATACAGCCCACGATGGCCGCGCGGCTTAAGCATTGGCCTATCTATAGCGTCGTGGATCCCAGGTTCGAATCCTGGGTCTGGCAAATACACATATTGTTTTTCAATTTGTGTATGAGTGTATGAGTATGGGCCTAATAGGTTGAGCAAGTGGCTGACACCCATTTCTCGTAAAAACAAAAATTTGTTAACAAAAACCTCCTCCACTCTGTGGAGGCCCATATGATCTTATTAGGATCGGACATTGTCGGAAAAATATATGTATTTTTTTTCAATTTTCTTCAACTTTTATATAAATATTTTCCAGCTGTTAATAAAATATAGCTTAAAAACTTAATATCGTTTGCCATTTTCCAATATGGCGGCCGTAACACTGCTTGTACGAGTGTTGATTTTTGGTATGTTCCAACTAGGTACTATCACTTCCCTCCATTTTCGAAAGTGAGAAACACAAGCTGTCACTTTTATTTTTAGTACGGTTTTTCGTCTGGATTCGGGATGTGGATGTGAACAAATAACACACCGGAATTGTTTTGGAAACGGCAAGGTATATTTAAGTTAATATTATATAATAGTTACATTTTTAATAATTTATTTTACGGAGGACGAAATGTACGCGTTTGCGATTTGGCTGTTGGCAGCGTTCTGCCCGCCATCTTGTGTTTTGCTTTCAATGAAAGCGTTGTCGAAAAACGGCGACGTGCAATATTTTCAACGGTCATAATCTACGGCATTGCCAGCTCGGCTCTATTATTATTATTTATTTTCGTAATCAGCGCTTTACTATTATTTGGATTTGATAACGACTAGGGCCTCTCCAAATACACAGAAACATCCCCAAATGGGGACCACACGGGGGTGTAACAGTACCTACTAAAAATATATTATATAAAATCTCCCCTTAGAGGAATTATTTCCAGGTAAAAGGTTATTGACCTGAATGTCATAAAAATACTAAACCGTTGATACCGTTTTATATGAATAAATGGTTTCAAGGTAAAATATACCGCAGACGAAAACCAATATTATAATTTTATTTTTAACTATCTCTTTATTTACTTTATTATAGGTATTAATTATTCAGAAATATACAAAAAAACTACTATTTTAATTTACTGTAAATTGGAATTTGTATAGAAAGCATTACAATATATGTTATTATATTATCTAATGTTATTTGTAGCGATTAATATACGTCATGTATTATCATTCTCCATTACGGCAATAAGTACGTAATATTTTTTTATTAATATTGTGAACATGTCTGTTCGTGCAATAGGGCATATGCAATCAACAAGACAATTAATAGTGTCTATAAGTAGTAAATTTCACGAAATTGGCCGTCTGAAAACATCAAGTAGTTATCTACCAAGGAATGCGATCAACATGGAAAGACTTTCATCCAGCAGTAGGTTGATCCTGTCTGACAATAGTGGTCATTTAATAACATTTCGTAATTTCTTAATACTGTTACTTTTACATAATATTAAATGTCACTTTTTTAATTAAGTATACAAGTTGACAACAGAACTGCTTTAGATCTTTATAATCTTCCGGGTAGTATGCCGTTTAAAGCCTTTTGTTTGACAGGCGAGGTCAGCGACGGCTTGATCTTTTATTATTTCGTTCATGAATATTAATTACATGAATAAATATTACGCGAGTAATCAAATTATTCATAGCACAAATAATCGGAAATAGTTGGATGGGTGGACGATTTTAAAATTAAAATGATAATGAAGACCTTGATAATAGGGATTGCAATATCGGTTTTAAAAATCAGACAATACGGAGAAGTATATTCTTTATTGAAAGTGGAAACAAAATTTTAAAATGAAAAACATCAGCATATCTACCATAATATCTTTCTTTTACATATTTTTAAAGGTTCACATGTATATTTAAAAAAAAAAAATGTAAAAGCAAGATATGAGATAGAGATGCTGATGTTTGTCACTTTAAAATATATTTTTTAAAAGGATTACATGTATCTACACCCATGCTGGCCGCGTGGCCTAAGCGTCGGTCTATAGTGTTGAGGTTCCCAGGTTCTAATGCCGGGCCTGGCAAGTACACAAATTGTTTTTCAATTTGTGTGTGAGTCAGAGTATGGACCTAATAGGTTGAGCAAGTGGCTGACATCTATTTTTCGTAAAAACAAAATCTGTTAATACAAACCTCCACTCTGTGGAGGCCCATATGATCCTATTAGGATCGGACATGTCGGAATGAATGAAATGAAGATATTCAGCAATGTGCACCATCACTTGATCATTCCGCTGAATGTCAACATGACTTTTATTGCTATTCTCTGAAAATGTTTAATAAAATCACGATAGCTTTTTTAGTGTCCAGTTTTTGTTACTATGCCAATTCAGTATCTTCTTCTATACTTTCCAAAACTGAAACAGTAATTTACTTTTCCTATAGAATGTTTGTCACAGTAGTTTTGTTCGCGTGTCAATAATACAATAAGCTATTTTTACGATAATAGCGGTATTTATGTTGTTCCCATTATGTCGGTTTCACCTCTTCAAGTATCTCCCTCTCGTGCCACCTCTCTAACGATTTGATGCTGCGCTAATGAAGCGAATGAAAAGGCGCCGAGACGCCGGCGCTTGACGTCACAACCGACGCCTCCACCATTCGTGAAAATCGACGTTCACGGCTACCAATGTAATGAAGCAAAATTAATCGCGAGAAAAGCGACGCCATTGACTCGATGTACGTTAACAGCTGTTTACCATATGCACACGAATATTTAAGTGCTATTATAACAAAATGAATATTTACTATGACTATTTTTGGTCAACGCATCGAACCATCAAAATTGGTTACAAATTGTATTGCAAAGTAAACTGTATTTGAAATGTATTTGGATACTACTATCACAGCCATAAGGGAAGATGAGAGTAAAATATATTATTGGAATTAAATTAAATTAAATTTAATAATTAAATTTGCTTGTAAATTGGAAATTTTCTTTCTTTGGGAAATTCATTAATGAGACTCTCGAGAATTTCAGAAACTCTCAACAAATATTAAAAAACGCCGGTTCAATTAATTATTTTAAAAATTCTCTCAAATAAACAGAATGTGTTTGTATTCTCCTGTAAAAGTGCAGTAAATCCTGAATAAACATTTTTTAAAACCTCTCGGCTGCCCATGCCTGCTGCCTGCTGTATATTTTTTTCCAAGATAGTTTACAAAGTTGCTCTCGCAATAGTTTGAATTAAAAATTTATCGAAAAATAAAAAATCCAATCTCGTATTTTCGAAAATCAAATATTGTTGAATTCGAAAACTTTTAATCTCGAGAATCGAAAAAAAACGAAAAATCACAAGCTTTATAATATGATTCAATGGCCTGATAATTTACTCGATGTTTTTCACAGCCACAAGTATCAAGGTCTAGTATTGCAAATGTGCAGAAGCTAATACAAATATCAGACGTTGCGCATTTATACTTATTGAAATTACTTTATTGTTATTGACTAGATCATAGATTTCTAAACTTTTTTGAATCACCACCTCCGCCCCGGAAAAAAATAAAAACTAACAGAATTCAACGGCAATACGTTTGTTTACAAAGCAAAACAAAATACTGACATGACTTTTGTAATAATATTAGATTACGTTTGAAATCTACACCTGACAGCGTTTTGTATAAGTAATACATTTAAACACTACATTATTCCCACAGTTACTGAGTAAAAACGAAGTAATTCGGATACCTAACGTAATCTGTAAAAATGTAATCACAAAAGACGCTATGTAAAAAATTGTCATGTGTATTAGTCTGTATTCATCGAAACTGCAAAAGCATTCAAATCTCTTTGTAGCTTTGCTTTTATCGAGTATGTTTTCCACCCTTATGCTGTCGTGGGATTAATTTCCCATGCGACAATGTGTATAGATGTTAGCCGGGTGTCACCCACACTTATATCTACCCCCGCAGTGGAATATTATTTTGATTAAATAATGAAAATTAATTTAATATAAGTACGATTATAATTGAATAAGTGATTTATAAGTCAGAGCTGTTCGCGCAAAAACTTTACGCTTTCAAATTAATGACATAATTAATTAACGCGCTTTCTAAGTTTACTTGTAGACAAGTCTTAACTTATAATTGAAGAAAATCGTTTAAGAACAATTTAAACATAATTATGTTATGTGTTTCTGTTCGTCCCCTTTCTCTTAATCAATTATGTTATTGATTTTTTTATCAACCATACTAGTGAGTAGCCTGCGTCGTGAAAACACATGTATATATTAGGGCTAGGGGTTGACAAGTATGATATACAGGCCATACAATCTCGTGCATTACGGGCAGCTAAAATTCACAGACTGACGCAATTCGGTCTTTTCTTTCGCCCCCTCCCCGTGAGCCCGCTCAGTGTCCTATTGATATGCGTTGATTTTCCAACAGGATGTTTCTTTTTTTAAGTTATAATCAATAATCATTTTCTGGGGTGACATCATGTAGCCGTAGAAGACATGGCACAACGAAGAAGACCATCATTTGCGACGTTATTTCTGTTACCTCGTAGATTATTTGTTGGTTTGATAAAAAAATTTGATACGAGTGGGCTAAAAACAGCGCATGTCATAAAAATGAATTTAATAGACTGGGTTTCACAGAAAAACTCCAGTATTTTTTGTACTGTATATTAAAGTAAAGTAAAGTAAAGATTCGTAACTGAAGAGAACAGTATGTACCTACAACCTAAATACTTGTGTTGTAAGACTATATAGGTGCTTACTTACGAAAATTGCCATGTAACTTCTAATATTAATAATACATATCAATATTTTCATATATCTATCGCTAGATATTATACGAAATCAATTCAATTTTAAAATCTTGCAGATAATATAAAATTGTGAATATTTAAACTATAATTACAAACTTCACATAAATCCGAAATTAAGTCGTCGGTCGGTATCGCTTTGAAAAAGGTAAAGAAGCTCACATATTTATTGCATAAGAATGAAACAGACAAGAGTACACGATGTGATAGAGACCGCTAAGCAGATGAAATTATTTCCATGTTGCTCGGCGAGTGAATAACCACTGTAGAAGCTCCATCATACAATAATACCCAACGAATCAAAAAATGTCGTCAACAATTTACATAGTATGCTCTACACGCAAGTCAAGGCTAATCAAAGTGAACGTTAAATAACCGTTTACTATCAACAACAGTCTTCGTCACTGTCTTAACCATTCCTTTACTATGCTATTAAATTCCTTCCGGTCACGTTGCGTCACATTGCGTTACCATACTAGTCCACGATATGACAATATTTAAAATGAAAATATTTCTCTTGGTAAAAAATATTAAGATTTATAAAATTTCAATTAGATTATCAAAATATTAAGTATGTAACGGAAAACGGCGTCACAGAATGGGAACGATTAAATATATTATAATTAAATCAATAGTAAGTATCAAATTTTAAATATACCATCAAGAACATAAAGTTTCTGACAATGAAATGAATACAAATGCATCTGTATCCAAGTTGAGTAAATCGACTCTAAAGCTAATAACTTGATATATAAATAGATATATGGAGATAACAAAACTTGTACCAATTTAAACCCCTCCCTCTACCGCCACACTAAATAATTATTTAAATAATTCTTTACGTTACCAGTAATTTTCAGTTGGTCGTCCAATCATAAATTTTGCATCTCTTTGGTTCTTACCTGAAAAAAGTGTAATAACATAATGAGATATATATTTACATTAAAGGTATATGAAGCCATATAAATGCATAATAATAGTATGTGGAAATCTGTGGTCTATGTCTATAGTATTTGTAATGATGCAACTGTAATATTTTGTTGAGGTTAATTTTTTAATAAAATTGTAATATATCACGTGGACTCATTGAATCCTTAACACCTAGCAACAATACCTCATACCTCAATAATTACTATATAAATATTAATATATTATTTAAATTAATGCAAGCCAACGTCTCTGTTTATACTTCAATACTTCTTTCTAATGGTTCTCATATTGATATGTCCAACACCTCCAATCAATCACTCTTACATACTGCATTAAATGATTGTTTTTGCGTTTTTTTTTTCATTATTTGAAATGCTGCTTTTATGTTATTGTACTTTTTCTTCATTTTTATTTGTTGTATAAATTGTACACGACTTTAATATTTATTAAATGCTCTATATATGCTCCGTTTTAGTAATTTATTTAATATTTTTCGCCACATATGCACCGTTTTTTTATTATTATATACATATTTTGTAAATAAATAATTACAAGATAAAAAGAACTTTTTATATACAACGTTTTCAAATTTTCTGTTGAATCATTATGCTCAATATCCTCAAACTTGTACTTGATATGAAGTAAATAAAATATAAACAAATACAGAATACTGAAATGTCATTTTGACATTTCATTTTGATTTCCATAGTTAACGCACGTATATATTAATAATTTAGTTGCTAGGACCACCCCCTTAGCAATCAATAATAGTCTTTTACTTTTTACGGATTTTTCTGAAATAACTTTCCATACAAAACAGAATTAACTGAAAATGAATTCAATTCTGCTTAAAGATGGCTAAAAGTATTAAAAAATGCACTGACATCGTGTTATGATAATATATTCTAAAAGTTTCAAATGTCTATCTAGTCGAGAAGTTGGTTAAAAATCGATTGCAAATTTGTACTGGACAAAAAACCACCGGACAAACAAGAATACAAGCTAATAAAAACGTTGTAATAAATAAATAAATAGTATGGTCGAATACATAGTTGAATCTAATCGGAATACTTAGTTGAAACTATCTCTATCCGTCATAAAACCATCATGAATGGATGCGACTTTATCATAGCTTATATACACATAAAGAGCCCACGCGTATTTTTATATCCTGGACATGAACAAAAGAGTTGGCTGATTTTCCGTACCTAAGAATTAATAACAGAGTGACGCAAGTTAGTGCATAAAAAGCATGAGTACGACGTATAAACGGTACTTGTTAGTTACTACTTTTATATCTACCGAGAAATGTGCGTGGGATACATGTCGTAATTTAGCACTTCACAATAGCTGTATACAGCATAGATTAAAAAAGAAAGCCATTATGGAAAACAGTATTAACTATTTTAAGTCCATTAAAAAGTGTTTAAAACTGTATAATCGAATAATTTTATTATATTTTACAACATTTTTATTAGGTCGTATTCTTATTTGTCCAGTGGTTGTTTATCCAGTACAAATCTTATAATCGATTTTTAACTACGAGTAACTTCTCGACTAGCTAGATATTTGAAACTTTTAGAATATATCAGAACACGATACCAATGCATTCTTTTAATACTTTTAGCCATCTTTAAGTAGAATTGAATTCATTTTCAGTTAATTCTGTTTTGTATGAAAAGTTTTTCGGAAGGAATCCGTAAAAAGTAAAACACTATTATTGGTTGCTAGGGGGTCTGGGGTCCTAGCAACTAAATTATTGATACATACGTGCGTTACTATGGAAATCAATATGAAATGTCAAAATGACATTTCAGTATTCTATATTTATTCTGTATTTCTATCAAGTACAAATTTTTTTGATCGTTTAAGCTAGTCAAGTCAAGTTTATATGATTCAACAGAAAATTTAAAAACGTTGTAGCATATAAAAAAATCTTTTTATCTTGTAATTATTTATAATAAAAATATAATGATTTTCAACGTTTGTTCAACGCGTGCGTGCTACCTGTGCTCATGTATGTGTGGCTGTGAGACATAGCAACTTACTAAACTTCAAAAACCTCGGCTTTTGAGCTTTGAGAAGCAATTTCTTAAGTGTGCATTCTACGACCGTGTTACAAATACTCGACTTCGCGAGCGGATGCGGCAGCTCTCGGCAGGGGACTAAATAAATAAAATACGGCATTAAAAATATATATCAAATGAACATTGACACTGTCTATAATTATTAATTATATTTTAATTCGCAACCATCACGTTTTCTTTCACACACAGTGTTTTATACGTGTGAATTATCAGTCAACATATTCTGCTTCTTTGCTACCAAACATTACACTTTTTGCACTGAGTTTGCTTTTACTTTTATATTAACAAATATTACACTTTACTGTGCACGCAAATATGAGTCCAACGAAGGTCAACAACGAGAGAACGATTAAAATTATGTACGCGCGTTAGAAGTTATACTTCTTTGGCGTAACAAGTAAAAAACTCATCTTTGCCGTACAGCGGTTATAATCTATTCAGAAGTGCCCATGATAAATTAATAAAAAAAAAAAAATTTTTGGCGTTTTATTATGATTAGGTATATTCATTTCGGTCTCAAGGGTATTTTATCGATATAGGTCAGCATTATGTATGCGAATAAATAATATACCTACTTTGGAAGAAAACAATCTCAAAACCTGTGTTTGAAAAATTTTGCAAACCGCTATTTCGACCATTTTTGCTTAAACAGATGACTGTACAACTATTTTCTTTAACAATAATAATTTATTACAAATCAAAAAAAAAGTAAAACATAGCCTATTTAATGGTTTAACTGACACGGAATATTGGCTTTTGTGAAGAAACATAATAATTATTATTTTCTTCAATTATTATAAACCGCTAATAAATAAATTTACATAGTATATACGACAAATATTATCCTAAACTGTATAAATATGTATTTTTGTGTATGAAGTGTCTAAATATTGTAAATTTACAACATACCGTTGTTTAAATTATTTACTAACTCAACATTCACAAAATTCATTTATTTAATTTTATTATCATAAATAATACTAACATAAATATAGCCTCAAATATTAATGAATAACCATAATAAGAAATTGTGTTGCATTGGCGCGCGCAACTTCCGTCACACGACAAAGGCGTTACATCGGCGTCACACGCCAAAAATACACTCTGATCTGTTTTCCCAAACGCGCCAACTTCAATAAGTTTACTATTTTGCAGTTGGCGTACCTGCAGGTCGCTTTCCATGGGTTGAGGACCCGCGACTTATATGTGAATAATCTATCATGTCATGTTATAATATGAAATTGAATTTGAAATCTCGATGACGTGACTCAATTATCTACTCACTCACTATTGTATAATGCAAATAAATAGTGACTGACTTGATCCTATTACACCGTCACAGTTCAGTACACCATTAAATTTATACGGTAAATAAAACCCAAGGTTAAAATTAATTTTAGCATATTTTTTTTTGCATTGTAGAAACATGTTAGTTATCAGCAATTGGTGGAATAATAATAATTACATGTGTGGACTAAATAGTTTGAACACATATATTACAATACATGTTATTTTGTACGTATGACAATTGTAATAATATCGTTTCATAAAAAAAAAACTCAACACATCACGTTGTGTAATCTCTGTTAAATTATACCTAGCGAAGCCTTGATTTGACACGGGGATTCCCCAATATAGTAAAAGATCGGTCATGGTGAATGAACATAGTTATTATACGTACATGACATTTAATATTTATAGATATAAAATAAAATAAAAAAAACTGATAATTCATTTATAAGGTTGTAACAGTGTCTGTAACAAATGACTGATATGATAAGAGATGTTATTATATACGTATTTTTTAAAATTTGTACAGCATAAAAATCCCGTATGAAATAAATATTGTTTAAAAACTATTTGCAAACAGTTTTTTTTTTGTATATACCGACGTGGATAGAAAATAATGCACTCACAAAAAATAATATTGCACTCACTAAAAATGCTTCGCTCCGAGTGAAAAGTTTTAATAAGTATTATACGTAAACGAATGTTAAAAATTATAAAAATAAGTAGTGTCTCCAAAGTGTCAAAAAAGGTGAGGTTATTTTATCAATCGGTAGTGTAGCCGTATTTCAAATAATTCCAGTGTTGCAAAGTATCAAATACATTCAAATAATAGTATGGAAATTTTTATAATACTAAAAATACATCCGGAGCAGTGGAGCTCTACAAATTTTCGGTGCTTCGCGTAAAACCCCATCACTCAACAGCTCCGTGTTCCGCTCCAACGCTCTAATTTAAATTAATAGAAATATTTGCAATTGGGGACATGCGTTGACCTACAAAAAAAATGTTTGTGCACATGTATTTGTGTTGCGGCAAAATTTTATAAACAATTATGGTATATTTTTTTTAGATGTAGGTTTATATTGTCCAGTATTTCGATGTAATGGATTCATTCAATCATTGGTTGGATTTTCGGCAATAAAACGAATATCAGCATATTATGAAGACTTTGCAATGCTCCAATAATCATTATTTATGGCGCTATACCCCTCGGTGGATCTTGAATTTCTTCAGAAACTTTTTTCATCCTATCCAGCGCTTTTTGAAGGATTCTTCCCGAACCGAAACCAGATCAAAGGGCACCCCGTTACACTTCATGATATATTCATATCCAAGACATCCCTGAATTGAGTTACTGCGATTTGTGGTACGAGTAACATCTAACCTAAACAATATAAAGATATTCTTAATCTGTTATTCAAGGTAGACAAACTTTTCATTATACTTAATTATTGTTATATTCAACGTCTCGTTTACCAGTTTAGATCGTCAATATTGCAGAAATAATAAAAACTTTGTTTCAAAACCATGATGCAAATAATATTATAAATACATTATCACGTGACATATCATTCGTTCTAGCGGCAAAATACACAAATTATTTTATAAAGATATACTATCAGGTACGACTCACGAGTAGAATTAATAGATACCCGCTTGCGTATTTCCATTTTCCTAACTGCATATATATTTAATCAATAAAATGGGATAATCAGTTTTCTCGGATTTTGCCTCCCTATCGTAAATTGCGATTAACCTAATAATATAATAATGCTAATCTCTCCCACACATCGTCGCATCAGTTTTATCATTCACCATAGGCGAGGCGAGGCCAGGGTTTGCGAACCTTTTTACGTACGCGTGTCAAAATTTCCAAAATATTTATTTTTTTGACTGTCTGACGTGCCAAACAATTTTTCATGTGGAAAAAATAATTATATCCAAAAAGTTTAAATTACAACTGAGTTCTTGAATATTACTTAGTTTGGTTCTTTGGTCACAAATTGACGCCAGAATTGTTCCGATCAGATGAGACATTCTCTCGCTTCGGTGGGCGCAATCATTATAAATTGTAAAATGATTGTAAATCGATCAACATCAGCGGTGCGCGGCGCGGTTTCCACCGCCGCCTGATGAGGTCAGTGCGATAATATTACCTGTGCCACATAAAACATAAAGACCGACATATGCAACGTAGGATGCTTATACTTGAAGAGTATCTGCCTCCTAGTTTTTATACAATGCGATTTGTCATTTATGAATGGAATTGCATTGTTTCCGTTTGCGCATCTATTGGTAAATATATCATTAATGCGCATGACTATGTCTTCATTAATTGTCAATATTTATAATATATTTACTAATATTTATTTATAAAACTTTTTTGTAAAAAAAAATTATTTTTTAAATTATTAAATTTACCTATCTAATTTTTTTCTCTTCAACTCTTGTTTTAACATTTGCATAGTATAGATTCGCCATCACTGCCATAGACGATGTAAATTATTTGCTTTTTTAGCATTTTTTCCATAATAATAACAGAATACTTATCGTTTTTTTAGATAACATAGTATAATATCAGGGAATTGCTTGTTATATATTATTATACTTACAGTCATATTCACTCATTGACTATATTTTGTATTCATCATAAATAACATTAATTCTTAATTGAGTCATTAAGTCACAAAGCACGCTCTGGCGGCTTAATTTTCTCCTTATTAAAAAGTCACAAAAACGGTTACTATTTCGTACCTATTTTGTAAATACATATAATTTTATTTACTCACTGGCGAAGGGTGGAGGTAGGCTGATAAGATCCGCCATAAATAGTGCACACTAATCTTTGTCAGTGAACTATATGAGTATTTTCATTGAACTCAGAATAAAATATGCGGATAGTGTTGGTTAATTTTTTAAAAAATAAGCTCTGCGTAAACCAAACCATAATTGTTTAGGTATGCTACGGGCAATTCGACAAAAGTAGGAAACATTTTTTCTGTCATACTTCTTCATTTTCGTTGAAATAATATTTATTACAGATAGCGTTAAGTAGTTAGTTTTTTTTTTAATTCATCAAGCCCTGCCTAAACCAAACCTTAATCGATTAAAACTATTCTTATATCTAAAATCAGTATGGTTTAATGGCATAATTTTACATATTTTATAGATAAACGCATATTTTTTGCCTATTATCTACTATGGCTTGGATTAAGCAGGGTTTAATTGAATTTTAAAAACAAAATAATACTATCTACCCATTGTAGTCTTGGTTCAATGAAAACAAATATATGACTGATAAAGTTTAGTGTGCACTATTTATGTTGGATTTTAACAGCCTACCTCCACCCTTCACCACAGTTTCCTGGTGTTAACTGTCAATTATTATTGGAAAGACATTGTATTAAATTACTTAATAAAAAAATATATATATATATAATAATCAGAAGCGGTTTCGTCTGCTTTAACGGGACATTGTTAGCTGTTATAATATATTCAATATAATTACAGTAATTATTGTAGTGCAGTGCGTAAGGCGCTTGTCTTTCATCCGGGTCCTACGGGTTCGATTCTTGGCGAGGACACAATACATTTATATGTATCCACCATTCGCCACTGAGCATTTACTGACAGTAACTGGTCTCGACAAATACTCAAATTCACAAGAAAATGTCATGTAGGTAATTCATAAAAAAGATATTTTCAAAATGTCTACACTGTTTTTGATGCCTCGACGATGATAATAATAAATTATTGTGCTATTACACCCAATGCATACAAACTACATACGCATAAAACGCAGCCATAACCTATCAATATAGTCAATAAACTTAATCACTTTCAATGTTTCTTTCTTAAGTGATTGATTTGAGCAGTAGCTTTTTATTAATAATATATATGTAATTAATTATTATTGAATATAAATAAACGTTTAAAATTTATAAGTATTTTGACTCCTACCGATAAAATTAATTATTATAAATTTGAATATAAAGATACGTAATTAAATAATGTCCTGACAAACAGATGCTTAACGAAAACGAAGAAAGATTTATTCAAAACAGCCAGGGGTCATGCATAAAAATGAAAATGAATGCTGTAAGAAGTATAAAAAATGTGCTCTTGACCTTTTTGCTTCCAAGTGTTTCGACATTATTTTCGAAATCTCTATTTCATTCAGTGTCATTCTGTATGCAAATTCATCACATTTGAATACTGAACGTATGCGATGATGACGCAGTTTTTGCATGCCGACATAACACAATACTATGCACACATACAAGTATTATTTAATATTTAATATAATCATCGAATTGTGAAAGACCGCGACGAAAAATTTCGTTATATAGATCCAACCTATATATGTAGCAGTGGCGAAGGGTGGAGGTAGACTGTTAATATCCGGCATAAATAGTTCACACTAAACTTTATCGATCAAACAAATTTCAAAAGTTTTCATTGAACTAAAACAAAATCAACTAAACCCTGCCTAATCCAAGCCATAGTAAATAAAAGTCAAAACAATAAAATATCTAAAAATATGCCAGTAAATCATACATAATTTTATTTATAAAAGAATTATTTTTTATTGATTATGGTTTGGTTAGACAAGGGTAAATGAATTTAAAAAAAACTAACCAACACGATATGTAATAATATGTTTTCTGAATTCAACGAAAACAAATCAGTAAGTAAACACTATTTTCGCCGGAGCATGCCTTAACTATTATGGTTTAGTTTAGGCAGGGCTTAATTGAATTTGAAAACTAACCACCAACCTGCAAAATATGGTACTTATTCTTAGTTCAATGAAAACAAATAAGTATGACGAAAACCCTATGGGTTGACACAAGCAAATAATTATTTTTTAATAAAACCTAGTAATACAACCTCCGCTAGTGATGCTCGATCGTAGTAATTTACTTTTGTAAAAATATGTTCCACATGTCTTGCATGTTACAATACCAATTCAGCTGACCCTGGGAAATTATAGATCGAATCGATTATTGTATAAAAATAAACAGACAAATGCATGGAATAATAAAATTATTATTTAAAATATTTAGATGAACAATCACAAAAAATCTATGTCATACGTACATAATAACGATACGTGAAAACAGGACGACGATGGCGGCTATAAATAAAAGTTTCTAGCCGCCATATTTCAATGTGCCGACGAACAGAATATTTTTTGTTCTTTAATTAGGTACCTACCAATTATTCAACCACAATAAATAATTTTTGAGTCTAAGTCAATTGTTGTAATATTAAAGTTCACACGACTCCCTCCGGTTATTGTCCAAGCTCTAGTTATATTACCTATAATATTTATGAATCTATGTAGTGTGATTTGGCATCATAGAATGGGAAAGGTTAATACAAATGTTTTCGACATTTTTTTTTTTGTATTTTTGTTTGTATTGAATGAAGGCCTTCTTATATTTATTTAAAGTGATGTTAACCAATTGCCCGGTACGTATGCGTAAAATAGTGTTATTCCGACATATTTTTTTTTCAAATATTCAATTATTACCAAAAATACGTTTTTTTATTCTACGTAAATGTCGACAATTAAAAAAAATGACGTTAAATTATACATAAAAACAAAACATAAATCACTTAACACTGTAAATGTCAAGACGCGAAATATTTAGTTTTGTAAACAAAATAAAAATTATAAAAACCGCATTTATTATTATTTATTAGATAAAAACTATTTGAACTTGTTACTTCTTGTTTCTAAGGCATGTTAATAAATAATTTACGTATAATAGACTAACAATATTAAAATCAACTGACATTTATGGATAATAATTTTGATTGAGAAGCAGTTCTCAAAACATCATCGCATAATAATACGTACCCATTATTAAAATTACAAAATAAAAAGAACTTTTTATATACAACGTTTTTAAATTTTCTATTGAATTATTTAGCTCAATATGCTCAAACTTGTACTTGATATGAAGTAAATAAAAAACAAACAAACAAATATAGAATACTGAAATGTCATTTTAATTTCCATAGTATTGCACGTATATATTAATAATTTAGTTGCTAGGACCACCCCCTTAGCAACCAATAATAGTTTTTTACTTTTTACGGATTTTTCTGAAATAACTTTCCATACAAAACAGAATTAACTGATAATTAATGTAATTCTACTTAAAGATGGCTAAAAGTATTAAAAAAATGCATTGGCATCGTGTTCTGATATATTCTAAAAGTTTCAAATGTCTAGCTAGTCGGGAAGTTAGTTAAAAATCGATTGCAAGATTTGTGCTGGTCAAACAACCATCGGACAAACAAGAATACGAGCTAATAAAAACGTTGTAAAATATCATATAACCGCGAAGTTCGATAGTTTTGACAGAAAATATGACGTTTTCATTGTATTATTTATTTCCCTTCGAAAAGATTTTTTTTATACAGTTGTCAAATTATGCAATTCACTAGATACTACTACTAGTTCCACAAACTTATCTGTAGAGCGGACAAAAATTGAATTATAATTACGCCATTTTGAAAACGTCATTCGAATAACAGATTCTGTCCAGTTGCGAGTCTTGATTGGGAAGTTTTTGAGTATGGTTCCCCCATCCTTCAGATAAAATGTGTGGCACTGTAAGTATGTAGATAGATACCTACTTTAAGTATTTTTAACGCATGATAAATTTGCTTAAAATGGTCATCAATAAACTTGTTCTACACTTTAACTAATAAAAATAAATATATCTGTCAAAAAAATATAATTTATATTATCAATAGTATGTAAAATAGAATTCTACCAAGTTAATAATACCCTAATTAGAAATATTGTTTATGTTTTGAAATACGTTAAAGGTAATAAAATTATGTTTATATAATTATTATGATTTCATATTTTACTTTAAATTATGCAAAAACCTCTAAACCTTGGTGTTCATTTGCCATTAGCGAGTGCGAATAGTGCCTGAAGATACCAAAAGGTGAAACCCAGCTCGCAAAAAATGACTCGAAGATTATATTTGAAAAGTCAAATCAATTATAATTTACATTCAAATTCCATTAAGAATATTGATACTACTTTTTTCTTAAATAACTCAATAATTATCGACGAATTAAATAAAAAAAAAAACTTTGTTTCAAAACAACATACCTAGTTTAGTAATTTAAATACTTCAGCAAGTCACTCTAACATTGAACACATCAGAAACATAGGTACCTTCTATATAATAATTTTCATTTTTTTTTATAAGTAATAGGAATACGAAAAATCTTGTGTATTCAAAATACTACATTCATAAATGTTATGTAAATAAAAAATTGATTCATCATTGTCATTATACACTATTGCAGTAATATTAAATTAGAGAACTCAAAAATAATGGGCACTAAAATGCCTAACGGGTGTGGAGAAACAGGCAACCGATCCCGGGTGTGGAAGAATATTGGATAAACGAGTTAAGAATACGCTTGTATTTCGTTCTGACAACTGCTCTTGTTTCATGCACTGACGCTCATTCAATATTGGTCTATTTTAAATTGCAACACAGACACTACTGTCTACAATGTGTAGTTCATTTTCGTAGGATACTCACACAATCAAAACCCTGCGTCAAAATGTAGTGTATTGGGTTATAGTATCGGAATTATATCCTGTAATTTACATTTAAAACACACGATAAAGCACCTTTCCAATGAGGAGATATCTAATCAGTAATCAGACATTTTACAAGAGATGCTTATTACATATCTGCTTATCCCATTAGATATATGAATAATAGAATGGTTAATCCAAACATTAATTGAAAAACGCACGCACAAACGCCTACATTTTGATTCTATTTGCGGCTTACTGATCGAAATGTGAACGTTCTAGTAGGCACAATTAATTATTGCTATAATAAGTGCTGTAATCATTTTATATTTCTTGTATGAAATGATAGTTCAAAATATTGTCTAACAAGTTGTCTCTTAGGCAATTATATCGTTCTAAATAGGTCCAATTAGCATGTTACATTATACCACAATATTAGAGGCCATTAGTATCTAGGTATAAGGTATTACAAGTCCTCATTAATAAGGCTGCCAGTTTCTTGTTTGAAGAGTTTATAAGAAGGGATTAAGTGCAGTTAGTGTTTTTTAGATACAAAAAAATGATCTGAGTTAGGTACATTCATTAAAAATTTTATCATACAATGACAAATATTTTAAGAGGCTTGATTCACTTCTACATACGATGCTTTCGTGAATAAAAATAAAAATTACTGGACTGGAAATCATCTATCTTAAGTAGTACCGTTTTCTATTGTATACTATGAAACAGAAACATACTATTAACAGTATTAAAATGTACATCGATGCGTCCAAATGCCACGCAATCCAATCAATGCCGTACACCGTGTTGAAGTTGGTGAGGAAATACGCTACCCGACGCGTCGTGGGTAATGTGCTTCTAATAAACACGTGATCCCACGCATCAGTTGTCAATTAAATTCATAATATTAAAATATATTATACTAATATATTTCATATTATTATGTATAGAAATATCGAGAAACTAATGTTTGCACAAGCATCATTTTTGTGGCAATCGAAATTCCCCGATCCTTCCATATAGTGGTAAAGCGTGTCATCGCATTTTTTTGCAATATGTGTGCGCCTTCTTATTTCCGCTTCGCAACCACCCTTTCTACTGATGGTCGATCCCAGATATACAAACTCATCGACAGTTTCGAGGTTTTGGGGTGTACTTGGTGTTGGTAGAAGGTTGGCCCGATCAACAACCATTAACTTGGTCTTATTCCTATTAATAAGGAGGCCGTATTTGCGACTCTCTTCCTCTACCCGGTGTAGCAGCTCTGTGAGTTCTCTTTCATCAGCAGCGATTAGTGTGGTATCATCTGCGAATCTTAGGTTATTTATTTTCTGACCACCAATTATTATTCCGCCTTGCCAATGATCTAGGGCTCTTCGCATTATATGCTCTCCATATATATTGAATAACTGGGGAGATAAAACACATCCCTGACGAACTCCCTTCTCGGTTCGGAAACTCTCAGAAAACGCACTATTTACTCTTACCTTTGTGTGGCTATTGCTATATAAGTTTTTAAGTTTTTGATAAGACACGTAAGGTGCGATGGAACTCCCATTTCCAGAAGTACCTTCCACATACAGTTCTATCTTACGCAGTCGAATACCTTCTGATAGTCAATAAAGCATAACATCATAGGGGTATTAAACTCTCTGAATTTTTCAATTCGTTGCCACAAAAATGATGCTTGTGCAAACATTAGTGTTCTCGATATTTCTATACGGAGTCGAATCGTGGACCCTGAAGGCAATAGAACAGAAGGCAATTGATACCTTTGAGATGTGGTTTTGGCGCCGAATGCTTCGCATTTCTTGGACGGAGCACAGGACGAACCAGTCAATCATCCAGAGACAGAAGTTAAAGGAACGACTATCGACGATATGTCTGAGAAGAATTCTGCAGTTTTTTGGACATATTGTCAGGCGCGGACCGGACAACCTGGAGAGACTGGTAGTTTTGGGTAGCCTCCAGGGAAGGCGAAGTAGTGGGGGCACCATCCATTCTGTCCTGAGAGAAGCGGAAGATCGAGAAGGATGGAAAGTCTTGGTAGCTCAAAGGATGGCGAAATTTAAATGTGGTCACGATCCTCAGCCATGAGTGCACGACCAAGAAGATTATTATGTAAGTATTTAATAATAATCTTCTCCGACTGCGATTTATCCATGGGATAACAAGACTGGGATTGGATATTAGATGTGTGATCAGTGAAATATATGAGGACACTTTTGATAATAAATTTATTTAAGTTGATTATATAAGTTAATAATAAATTAGACTTCTGTGCATAGCTGTGTAATATGTGTCTTGTTTATACCGAGGCCCACAGCGGACTGGTTGAATCAGGGCTGCTACACAACTTTAAAAAAAAGATAAATTCCAAATTTTCGATTTTTTAAATCTTAGGTTTTTCTATTTTTATATGATTACCTGCTGATGTTTCGTAGCATCGCGTGTAATGTTTCTCATACATATTCCCGCCATTAATCATCCGTACCTACTGATTGACCTACATTCAAATTAAACACAGAAAACTAGTTCCAATTTCGTTGTCGCGATCAACGCACTTGTAAAACGCATCCGTAGTTTGAGTGGCATTTTCTGTTTGCGCAATACGCAAAAAATACTAGATATTATAATGAATGACATTGAATGGACGGGCTATAGGTACTGATACTCTTAAATTGCGGTACATTACATTAAATTATTTAACAGTGCTCCATGACTTCGACTAGAGCAATCAACGATAGACTGTTTGAAAGGTACGGAATATAGGTACATTCATGTTGAAAAATCTATCGAAAGAACGTGTAAAAATAAACATTCTTTACCCCTGCTCTCAGTCAAGCAGCTCAAACATATTAATACCACCAAAAAAAGATTGCCAACATTCAACATGTCGGCGTGACGTTTTACGTAAAGTCTTTTGTTCATTCGTCTCGGCATTTCTTTTTTAGGGTGCGCAAACTAAAATTTTTACGCATAAAAATGAAATTATCTAACTAATTGTGTCCAACTAATAGGTACCGACTTTAAAATTATTTAATTAAAATTTAAAATTCATTTAAAATATGTTCGTGTATGTCTTGCAATTACTAAGGTGCTTGGTGATTTAACGCGAGGGGCATTTGTGAAATAAATGTGTCGAAAGTAAACGTGAATCGAGTTTGCTTTTTTCGCTTCTCCTTTGAGAAGAGCTCAATTCACTTTTTATGATACGAAACAGCGGCGCAAATATGAGAGTTATAGTCTGTTCGGTGAGCAAATTCATACCGACATCAAAATGTCATAAATTTGGAAGTGAGTTTTCTCGCAATAAAAATATACATCTAAACAAAATACTATCGGGAAGTTGCTACTTTTATTTCAGTGGATAAAACTGGAATCGCAAGGTATATTTTGAGTCGTTTTTTGTCACGTCGTATACATTGGCGGCTTAATCCGGAAAAACCTAGCAGGTCAATTTTGAATATATTATTTTAATTTGCCTTTTCGTTGTATACTGAAAAGACGTATTGCAAATTGACTTTTTATACATTATAGAATAAGTGCTAGAAATTGTTATAGGTCGGTACCTACTAACCCTTCAAAAAATGTCCGTTTTTCATAACGCCAACCCATCGTTAACCGAAATTGCACACAACGCGTTATAATTTTTTGTAAATCAGGTCCACTTTTCTTTCTTTGCTTTTTGAAAAATCATCAATCACACGATTATAAAAATTGTCTATTTTTCCCACATATTTTTTTTTCAATACTGAGCATTGCAAGAGCGGTCAGTCTATCCTGGCCCTATTGCGTAGAAAGGTTTTTATTCTTTTGAGAGTGGAAAAACATCTTTCACTTTCAACTGTTGTCATTGGTATGACGCAAATAAATTGGAGAACTTTGATCGACTCGGAAAATGTTTCGTTGAAATTATTGCTGAGTAAAAAATGTAGAAGAGAAACTGCACTAATAGCGCCATGCAAATTATCTCGTTGACAAAACACCAATAATTCATTTTTTAACTTGATTATGTTTATTTCTTCCAACAGTTTTACCAAATTTACTTGACGTGTGGGAAAATTATTTTTAAAATCAGTGTAATTTTCTTTATTGAACAAATCGGATATAATGAGATGATCGTTGGATGCAAATCGTGCTTCCATTTCCATTATAATTGTATCACAGACTTCAATTGCTACTGCGTGCGTACTAACTGCTTCACAAAAATGTTATAAATCACCAAAAACTCCTTATATATTATTAAAATAACCAAAGGCATTCGTCAAAACCTGTCAACGAATCCGAACCGCATACACAGTTGCGTCTTGAGACCAATTATCTAGTCAGTGTTATCATTCTGTTTCATTTAATTAGGTGAAAAAATCTTTTGTCTCACACTCGGGCATTGCCGATATTACAGTAATTCACGCACCGTTACAAGCTTCGATCTCGTATGTTGTGTTATATCGATCTCTGTCTTATGTATGAGAAACGAGAGAGAAAATTTTACAAAAATATTCAATTTGGGTCAATTTTCAGACTGCCGGCGAACACAATATTTTTGTTCGGGGAATTATCGCCCAAACAAAAAAAGCCCAATAGACTGGGTTGACACAATATCGCGCGCCCTATAATTTCAAATCCACCGATTATTATTAATATTATTATATATGACATTGCACATATTATTAATATTATTATGTCGATTGTAATGCCGGGTCCACACCGAAAACAAGTCGCGCGACAACTCGTTAAATTTTACGATAAGCATGATAATTATCGTAAAATTTCTTAAGCAATTATGATAATTATCGTAAAATTTAACGAGTTGTCGCGCGACTTGTTGCCGGTGTGGCCGCACTTTTAGGTATTTATTTTGGCAGGTCAATGACCGAATGACCTATAGAGGGAGCCGCCAGTGGTCGTATATATATTTTTTAAATGAATACATTACGTATTACTAATTGATGATAGATTTTCAATACAAATTTATATAGTTTTAATAACGATAAGAAATCATACCGTCATAATATAGTTTCAATAAGCTTGCGTGTAGAATGGGAAAGCTAAATTTTATTAACTCGTTTATAAATGAGGTACTATTTTTTAACCATGTTCAATCCTAAGAATATCACATGGGCCTCCACAGAGCTGAGAATTTATTGACATTTTTTTTATTACGACTTCTGAAAGGTGGCTGAATACTATTCACAAGATAAAGATATTATACAGCTATATATATACAGCATATTTATTATACTGACATAATCAGTGACGACGCAAATAGACTGTAAAGCGGTAGGGATCTTTAAAGGTACAACACAGTGAGTCAAACAGGGATTCACAAAAATATGCCAAATAGGGTAGGAATGAAAGCAAGATGTGATAAAAAAAATTCTAGGTATTGCTATAGGCTAGCTAATTATTGACATTGTTTTGGCTAGACGATCTAAGAATAATTTCGTGTTTTATAACTAAAAACGTCATAAAATTAATACAGATAAGAACTTGAGTCATCATTGTATATGTACCATACATTTTATTTATAAGATTTATAATGTAGATACCTACAAAATATCAAACAACTGATTTCCAACCAAATCTGTTATAATATTCTAGCGTTTTTATAAGAAGTTTTAAGCTGTTTTTGGTGTCGAAAAATTTTTGTTTTAATGCCAAACGCTGGTTTGCCAAGCTAGATGCATATTCAAAAATACTAGATCTGGCAAGAAAAATGCTAGGTTTGCAACGCTAGTGCCGCATAACGTCCATAGTATGCTTCACTCAAATAGTGAACGTGTACAACTAAAAAATAAAACATATTCGTGGTTTTAAATTAATTTGTGCACTGCAATCTTTCTTCGAACATACTAGCGATAGCTTCATCAGCAGACTTATGAAATGAAATCGAAAGTAGATACCTTTCAAAGCACACTGCGCCAAACGAATTGGTTCCTCGGTCGGCTAATAATTCTGGGAATGTTCTCGATTGCCTCTACTTTACTATTTTATTGTTACATTATTTGACGTCAGTATTATTATTCAGACACTTTTTGTACGCTCTGTTTGTTACACTTAAAGACTGTTCCACGTAAGGACACCGTTGCGTTACGTTACAAATCGCTATACACTACTTTTCCATATATTGGTTGTTTGACGGATAGTTAAAAATGTAAACTAAACCTGGTCGCACGTACAACCTCGTCTCGACTGCAACACGTCGAATTTGTAGATGTGATTTTGTTGTCATTCACAAAATACATCTAGGTAACATAACGTACTGCCACGCATAGAGGTGAGCTGGTAGAATAACAACATATACCATTAACGCTTGTACAAAGGCTGTTTTTTCATTCGTTTCGGTTAGCCGCGTGACGTCACCTCTGTGCAAGGAAGAGAGTTGCAATATTATGCCCGCATCTCAGTCGAGACGATTTTCAATGTGTGACCACAGCAACGAGTATCCATGTTATGTGTAGGTACTATACAATTATTTTCGGAAATAAAATTATTTAAAGCAGCTATCGATTAAATACACAAATACGAAAGACTAGCAGTATTATAATAAATACGTATAATTATATTAACAAGAACGTTGATATTTATATATATTTATGCCATGTCAACAAAAAGTATGCGAATCTATAATACTTATTGCCATACTGAATTTCCAATGAGTTAACATAAGACACTCTCACTCTGAGGTACATACAGATATTCATCTCAATCTTTTATACTTATATGTAAAATAAGTAATAATGGTCGAGTAGTTGTATTTAATTTAAAATCAATCATTAATATAGTACACTAAATTAATCAGTAACTTACATAATGTAAATTTCGTTTTCCGACAGTCATTACTCACCACGAATTTAATATGAAAGCCTAAAAAACGTAATTAAATTGGTAACTAATTAATGTATTGGCTTTATATTTAATTACCAAGCAGTAAAAAACATTCCAAATCATTTAAAACAACAGAATTTATCTTAATTTTGTTTACAATTAAAGGGCATTTTTTGTTCAATTATCTAATATCCTTGAAAAGCGATCGATGCTCCACGCTATTTTTTTATTGCAATGTACCTATGTATTAAATAATAGATTAACACTCATAATTAATTCATTCTTCATTCGGTTAATTTACCATAATTAATTCAACATATTATAAATAATTAAGATAGTTTTGAAGCTATCGCCGGAATAGTTTCATGAAATGCAATCTACAGTTCGGAAGAGTCGGCGAATTAATGTAACATTGTTTTTTTTTAATTATTATTTCATTATAGCATTAATTTGATAACAATCACTTTTGCTAAGACTGCTAAACAACGTCATGATCATTGGAGAGATTATCGGTTGCATAGTAATACAAACTATGCATACTGAATTTGTACATTGTGAGTGGGGTTTTTCACTCAAAAAGCAGTTCGGCGACAATGATAAAAATATATTATAAAATCACCATAGAAAATAGATAATGTACTATTACGCCTACTATATATGGAAAGCGAAATGGATGCAAGGACACTAATTTATTACACTTAATATATTAATGTATACAGGTGTTCCGTGAAATGATAAATTTAATATTAGTAATCATCAAATTATACTCGGTCAAATTTGTATATCATATTGGCAACACTTATTTTTTACAATAGGTTTTTTTTTGATCGCAATGCAAGCCAAAAATCTGAAACAGTTAGTTTTTTAATGCGCATGCTTTAATCTATAACAGTTTTTGGATTCAATCTTTTTTTCCAATTTCTATCAGACCTAATGACTAAATTAACTATAAATAAATAATTTCCAATTGCAAATTACTCTATTGTGCAGTGTTATTTACAGTTATTTGAGTTAGGATTTGTTTGGTAGAATTCCATTTTACAAAATGATAATTTAAATTAATATATTAAATCCACAGGCTAATTTCTTAGTTAACACCATCATGAAGCGTGCTCTCAGGCTAGGATCTTTGGAGTACACTCTACCTATCGTTAAGGTTAAAGGCAGTGTGACACACTACATTAACGTTTTTCAAATAATTGTGTTTTAGGTCAAATTAAAGGTATTCAGTGTTAATACACTGGTACTAATGGTACTAGCGATTTTTTGTATTTTTAATAAATCTACTTTAATAATGAAGGTGTCAAGTATCGAAACACAATAATCAAAAATTACATCACGCAATCATATAATTTTAAATGTCATGAAGTATAATAAAGCCGCAGGCGACTTTTATTACTATTAAAGCAAATTTATGATGTGTGTTTATCTCATTTATCTGGTCAACCCGCCACGCCGGGTCCCTCCAGATCCCCCCCCCCCCTTGTGGGGGCCATGAACAGCATTATCAGGTTTTTGTGAATGGCGTGCACTAGAGTGTGTTTTACTGAAAATAACAAAAAATCTAGCGATCCACCTTTACTAAAAAAATAAAGTCCCTGCGTTGCCATCTTACCGCGTTTCTTGCCAGTTCTAGAATTTTTTAATAAGCAACTGGCTTTGCGCGAGGTCACTAATCGCAGTAGCGAAGGGTGGTGGTAGGCTCTTAAGATCCGCCATAAATAGTGCACATTAAGCTTTGTTAGTATACGTATTTGTTTTTATTGAACTAAAACTACAATTTACAGGTTTTCGCAGGGTTTAGTTGAATTTTAAAAACTAACTAACACCGTCTGTAAATTGTAGTCTCATTTCAATGAAAAAATACGTATGTCTGAGAAAGTTTATTGTGCACTATTTATGCCGGATCTTAACAGCCTACCTCTACCCTTTGCCACTGCGATCGATATACATTTTTCTTATTTAATAAAAAATATTAATTACATTTTTTGATATCAAAATAACCGTATTCATGCAAACAATAATATGTAATAATTACAAGATAAAATATAATAACAAGATAATTACAAGATTTTATATACTTACGTTTTTAAATTTTCTGTTAACTCATATAAACTTGACTTGACTAGCTTAAACGATCAAAAAAAATTGTACTTGATAGAAATACTGAATAATGAAATGTCATTTCATATTGATTTACATAGTAACGCACGTATATATTATTTAATAATTTAGTTGCTAGGAACCCCTAGCAACCAATAATGGTATCGAAATAACTTTTTATACAAAACAGAATTAACTAAAAATGAATTCAAGTATACTTAAAGATGGCTAAAAGTATTAAAAAGTGCATTCGCATCGTGTTCTGATATATTCTAAAAGTTTCAAATGTCTAGCTAGTCGGGAAGTTGGTTAAAAATCGATTGCAAGATTTGTACCGGACAAACAACCACCGGACAAATAAGAATATGACCTAAGAAAAACGTTGTAAAAATGAAAATCATTCTGCAAACCAATGAACACCATTTTTAAATCGAATCCATAATGATAGGTATGGAAACTTTATTTTAATCAGTGGTAAAAATTCAAAATTAGAAGGAACAAATAAACACATTTTATATTATAATATATATACCAAGATAGATTTTTTTTAAATCCAGGTTTTGGTAATTTTGAATATTTTTGCTAATTAGTTTATTATCATACATTGTCTGGTATAAGTTAGTCATCTACGGCAACAGACAGGACTTTTTGATAAGCCAGTGAATAAAACATAATTCTCAACAATACTTATTACCAACCCAATTCTGTTACCAATCGCTTTATTTTAAAATACGAGGAAGCTGTAGCACAGGTCTCGTAATTTCATACAATTTATTTACGAATAGAAAGTAAATCTTCATGCCAATTAGCCAATAATTATTGCTCAACGCCGTATTTACTTTAGTTGGTCTTAATTAGACGTGATTTTTTTTCACGCAGGTAATTAGCATTTTTAAGTATTACGTGACAATCAATTAAAATCAACACGAGATAAAAACTGACACAAAAAGAAATATTTTGTTGGTCACTCGAGATTGACCGGTATAGGTACTTACTTATTTAAGTTGTCCTACGTTTTTTTTTGATAGTACGAAGTTGGTATTACATAAGTTTTAAATATTTCAATACACTATAATAATTATAATATCATGTTCATGACCCCCACATCCCGAAGCGGGCCCCCAGGCTAGGATGTTTGGAGGCCCCCCTACCTATCAGTAAGGGTAAAGGCAGTGACGCGCTACATTAGCGTTTTCCATGGTGTACGCGGTAAAATTAAGGTGTATTTTTAGCGATTTTTTGTATTTTTCTCACCCATTTATATCCATTTGAATTATGGAGTTGTCGAGTATCGGCACACAGTTAAAATATGCATCGTACAATCAAATATTAAAATTATTAATAATAATTATTGAAGCCAAATGGCGCCGCAGTCGACTTTTTTTTACTATTAGAGCAAATTTGTGGTTTGTGTTTGTCTCACTCATCTGGTCGACTCGTCACGTCGGGCCCTTCCTGAGCCCGGGCCCCTAGGCTAGAGTCCTGTCAGCCCCCCCCTTGTGGGGGCCATGATCATGTTAGATGCTATAAGAGTATCTATAAGCAAAAATAAAAATTTTCTGTTTTAGTCATTTCTTAAATATTTAGGACATTACCTTCATATGTGTACAAACCTCAGCATTATACATAAACATTGTATATAAACAAAATGATATATTTTAATAGTAGGTGTATTACAGTTCAAGAATAGTAAGTATATTGATTTCGTCAATTTATAGGAAACTAACCACATGATGATCCATTTAAGTCATGGTTCCAATTTAAAGTTTCTGGACAAATGGACAATAAGACATATAGAAAAAATTATAACATAAATTATATTCATAATATAATTCACTGAAACACGTCGCAACGACTGGTGGGTTGGTATAAGTACACGCAGTTTACGTATATACAGTGTATACGGAATAGATTAATATGAACACCAGTTGTTATGAACAAAGGTTTTGAAGCCGGAGTAGATGTAACTATACGATGGTCAAAACGCGCTGAGAGTTTTCAAATATTCCCAATGTTTATGCGGCTGCATAGAGGTAAGACGAGATCATTATGCGTCAAAAACGTCTGAAAGTTAGTTCACCCACCAACCGTTGCGACGTGTTGTAGCGACTGACTGTCATAGTGGGAGCAAGCTTTAATGTTAACTCAATTAATAAGAAGTAAATAACTTGATATAGACAAATTGATAGCACAATAACAGACCCCTCCTTCTCATTACTTACGTACTTACTTACTTCACCATGTTCCATCCTGAAAGGATCATATGGGCCTCCATAGTGTGGAGGTTGAATTACCAGATTCTTTTGTTTTTACAAGAAATGGATGTTAGCCACTTGCTCAACTTATTAGGTGCATACTATCTGACATCAAACACAATTTTAAAAACAATATGTGTGCCAGACCCAAGATTTTAACCTGAGACCCGCGACATTATAAGCTGACACGTCTTAAGTGGCTCGGCTATCTCATCTCATTAGATGCCTAATTATAATGTGTAACTATACTGACTTTATTACAGACAATAATGAGCAATTTTTGGTTAATAAGTATTTTGATGTCGTCGTATTTCCATAATAATATATTAAGAATTTTTAAATTCTTACTCATACAACTACATAACTACTTTAGTGAAATTCCAAAATAACACTTCGAGTTTATTGATTTATTGGTTAGTATTTACTAGATATCCTGTACCTACATTATAATGTATGCCGTTTACAGTTAGGGTCTGAAAAATATGATAATAATAAAGGTACAAAATGATAATATGTAGATAACTCATTTTTAGTAAAATTGGACACACAGTTATTCTTTTTGATACAGAAATATATTCGAAAGATTTAAATAAAATTATGACTCAAATTATATATAATATATATGCATTTTTTTCAAGATATCGTTATTAAATCAAAGCTTTGCGACCCTAAAGTCACAACGTGATTTATGACATCGTTAAAATGTCGCTTAAGGCTCTCATTATCTGTAAAAATATATTAGTATTTAGGCAGCAAAGAATACAATAAAAAATTATCTTTCATTCCATTCCATAACCGCAAAAGATAAATAATATGCATACATAATACTAAAATATAAGATTATTAAAATTCAACAGAATGTAGCATTTTTTAATGTAACATTTGCATATGTGGTACACCCTTAGCTATCTTTTATTAACGTTCTCTTCTTTACATGATATTCCTTTAATAAGTCAAAGATTACCACAATAATTAAAGAATACAATATTAACCACCAAAACTTTTATAAACAATATTCTAATATCTTGCGATACGGCTGAGATGATAATATCAATGTTCCTGGAAAATTAGCCGTGAACCAAAATGCCTTATAATACGAGCTTTGGAGAGGAACCGGAGCACCGACAATTTGTAGTGCTCCACTGCTCCGGTTGTTTTTTATATTATTAAATTTTCGTCCTAAAATCAAATGAAAATATTATATTTGAAACTTTATAACACAGTAATTATTTAAAATACGGTATTGAGTGATAAATAACTTAATTTTTTAAACAGAAAATGCAGATAATGAAAGACGATTTGCTGCCGACATTTTGTTTAATAGAATTAATAATGAAAAGGATGAATAATAGACCTTATTTCAAAACTTCATATTTTCTTACATTTGTATGCAGAAAATATTTATCAAAGCTTTTTACCCGGAGCATAGCAGACCCTGGAGTGGAGCAACTCAAAAAAGGGTTCGCTCCATCCCTCTGCTTATAATGAATCATTTATTTCCAAACAAATTCCTACAATTTTATTTTCACAGTATTAGTTAAAGTATTTATTTGAAATTGAATTTTATGTATTTTTTAAAAATAATATATTTGTATTTAAAGTAGGTTGTTCATTCTTTGTTTCAAAAACCCGTTGGATTGATAATAATTTCATTAATCTTAATTATATACCAGTAGATAAGAAGTAAATGTAAAACAGTTTGTTCTACTTCGATGTATTTTTACTTAATAAATAATACACAAAATTACTTTACTAATTCCTTATCACTGCATTTGTATGCAGTTCATAAATTTCCCAATTGAGGGAAAATAGTTTATAGTTAGTTAATAGTTTAATAGTTAAAAATGTTTTTAGGAAAACTGTTTTAATTTTCGGACGGGGAAAAAACGTGGAATAAAACTATTATGACATGAGAAAAATACTATGGGCTATCGGCCGTTACAATTTATTGAATAATTTTTGTTAGGTTTCAAATATTTTACACTAATTCATTTTGAGGTATCCGCTCCCCAAAAGGTAAATTATATGTTTTATTGTTTGGATACTGAAACCCTTCGATTTCCTGTTACCTTATAATATACAACAAAGAGCTATGAGTTGTGATTTAATATCAAACGGGGTGAAGTGGTGAATAATAACAGAAACTTATACAGTTGAGGTCTCACTGGATTATACATTTCATTTTGAATTTTTTTTTCATTAAATAGATAGAAGAGTACTAGGGGTGTGGTAGTTTTCCCCTAGCTTTCCAACGATAAAAGTGACTTGGTTATATTATCAAAATGAATTAAAATTCTAGTTTCTACCACCGATCACGTGAGTAGGTAATATCCTGACGGTTTTTCGCTGTTGACTCGCCAAAGATGGGTTAAGGTAGAACTGAGTCAACTGTATGAAATGTATGTGACTATTGGTTTTCTTTCAAACCTGCCTAGTCCAAAAACACGCAAAATTTTCAATTAAAAATAAACATTCTGTTTTGGTCAACGCTCGCAAATATTATGTTCAACGTATCATAATATAATATGACGATGAAGCAGACAAGAGTACGCGATGTGATAGAAGTCGCTAAACAGATTAAATCGCAATGGACTGGACACATCACTCGGCGAGTGGACAACCGCTGGACAAATACCGTCATACAGTGGTACCCAAGGGGCACTAACCGCTCACATAGACGCCCTAAAACTCGCTGGATAGATAATCTCATAGTCTAGATAGACCTCCAGTTTGGTGGATGTACATGGCAGCGATGAACTATTGATCGATAAGATTGGATTGAGCTAAAGGACGCCTTCAGCCAGCACTAGATCGACCCCGGCTGATGATAATGATGCTATTCGATATGATTGTATTTATAATTTACTTGCGTATCTACCTATTTTCTTCTACTTTCCCTTGTGTTACAGTGGGTTTATTACGTGTTTTATTTAGACATGAAATTGATATCTATGCTATATTGTCATCGCTTTCTGACACAACATAATGTAAATCGGACAAATGTATACTTACATTTTTTCGGATACGAAAGTTTGTAATATAGTAGGTACCTAACACAAACGTTGAAGGATTTTTTTAATCTACGAGGAGATTGCAGATATTTATAAAACGTCGTAAAATAATCACGTGTAAAAAGCACGCTACATAACACGAATAGATCAAACCTACATCCAGCGCATAAACTTTTACTTTTCATAAAACACATATTTAACTTTATGAGACGCATTGAAAACTACTTTCAACACAGCTGATAATCTTCGAAACGAGAGGTAAATATTATGAATAATGATCTTTGGAAAAGTGTTGCGTAACTCACCTATTCGGATATTGAGATAATGAAGCCCAGAGACGTAAAGATGGCAAGTTAATTTACTACTGAAGCAAACTTAACGCTACCTTCGTTAATGTTAGCTTACTTAGAATATTTTGTAACAACAATGTGTACTTTTACGGTAAGAATAACTACGATACATTCACTTAATCCCGTCAACAAAATGCATACTCACGTCATGTACATAGCACACCAGAATCTAATCCGTATATCTTGAAAGTTAAAATAGGTATTGATTCAGACTTAGTATTAAAAAATTACATTATATCGTCTTCATTATCTTTTCACTCGCATATAACTTCTACAGCTCTACGTGTAAGTAAGCTTCTAGGATTCATCATGCGACAAGCTAACTGCTAAACCATTCAAGAATCCAAATGTCATACGTACACTCTACGTCTCGTTAGTGCATAGCATTCTTGAATATGGGTCGATTATCTGTTGTCCATATGAGGTTTCCTATAAGCTTATTTTAGAACGCGTCTAGAAGAAATTTCTTCGATGTCTTTATTTTAAAACATTTAACTATTTTCCTTTCGATAATTCGTCAGATGATTATTTTCCGACTGCCTTTCTACAGGGCATGCTTACTTTTCACTCTCTTGAATCTTGTAGGTCACTTCTGCACTTGAAACATTTTTGCCTGTTATCGCTAGGGATGGTATCCAATCCTGGTGTCCTAAAGAATTTGAATTTACATGCGCATGTCAATTACCTACCTGGTTACAGCCATGATTTACGCTGGGTCGGAACCGTTTCCTCGTATCAAACCTATCAGGTACTATTAGCGAGGGGTGCAAGACTAATCAATGCGCTACCTAAAGACGTAGACATTTTCAGTGACGAGCCATGTATTTTGTACTCGAAATTTTATTTTTCTGTATAAAATTGTGTGTTTCTTTTATTATTAGTATTATAATTAAATAATATGAGTCACGGATACCGAAGAAGATCCTCGAAGGAAACCCAGGGGGGAAAGACCAGTGGGAAAGCCACGCACACGATGCGGTAATAACATTACAAAAGATGCCAACCAGCTGTTAAACACCAGGAACTAGAAAAGACGTGTGGAGGACCGTTCCGGCTGGAGGACGGCGGTGGAGGAGGCCAGGGCTCGACTTGAGCTGTAGGGCCATCGAAGAAGAAGAAGAATTATAATTATAATATACTCTTCTTCTCTCTTGTGAGGGTAATATTTATTATAATTTAAATCTCATGTTGTGAACGTTTGAACGGCATTGTTTTATGTCCACAATGTTCTGTTTTCTTATATATATAATTATAAATTTAAATAAAGACATATTTAACTGGGTTCGTCACCGTTTCCAACCAGGATTCCCAATCAGGGGTTTCACTATAATTCCCAAAACATTTATATAAAAAAATACAACTTAAACCCTTTCTGAAAAAAGAGTACATAAAAGCACATGACTGAAATATGTACAGACTTAGAAGGACCCATCTGACGACGGCAGTGCAAACCAGCTCAGGTTCGTTTAAATTACGTAAATTAAGAGCTCCTTCAGTATTACTTTTTGAACTTAATACTTTTTCACAATATAATGAATTTAGATGCTCTTTGATAAAAACCCGTCATGTTTTACATGGAAATAAAATACAATTCAAAGATAGCAGGTGAGATCAATTCATGGTCGGTTCGTCTATCCCAAAAATGTATTCCCGTGATCAGGCAGTAAATAAACTCTTATATACCTACATTTTTATCAAAAGTATACATCAATGTAGCGTAGCATGCGTTGCTTAGGTGTGGAACTTTGTCGGGTCCTTTTAAATTACCACGTGCGGTAGGTAGATGAAATTTAACGAAAGGGTGAATCTCTCTGATCCATTCCATATATTTATATATATAAGAAAGCTTTTATTACAGTCTCAAATTAAAAGATCATCTTTTTTTAATTGTAAGTATTAATTTGTGTTAGCAACTATTAACTCATTAAATATACATTCCATTAATTTAAATAAAGTATTTTTTCGAATAAAAACGCAATTGTATTAAGGCACTTAAAATAAAATATAAATTACTATATCTGGCACTTAATAATTCAAATAACAAAACAATGATAATTATTTCTGCCGCGTTTATTCGCTGAACATGCTCATTTTTACTAACACCTATCAAAACTTTGATCGAGCTTTTGAAAAAGTTAATACCAGAACGTTTGTGAGTACCTACTATAGACTGAAATCCTTTCGTGGAATTATTTAATATCAACAAGTGGAAGCTCGCAACAAAAAGCTGCTTGAATGCGCTATTTGAGCTTTAACCGCAAAAAGCTAACGCACTCGTTTTGTGCTTTGAATAAAGCTGTACTTACTTAATAAAAAACGTAAACATTTCATACAAATATAATATAACCGAAGTATTTTTTTATGAAAACGTTTTTGATAATAGTAACTTATGGGATTATTAGGTTTTATTCCAATTAAATTAATGTTTTAATATTTAAAGGCGAGAATAAATAGTTTTAAATAATCGTATTATTAGCGAAATATCAATTAACTCGCGCTTTTCAATAGACAAGATTTTTTACTTGGAACATTGTTTTATTACATTATTATTTTTTTATAAATTACAAATATTGATCGTATTCACCAGTATCTTTATGCGAAAGAACCAAGTCGGTCGCTTCTAGTTCAGTGTCGATCAAAATAAATACATTTGAAATTGGCGTTAATTATATGGATCGGTTAATAGTAATATAAAGTCTTTCATAATATGTATATTAATATTGTAAGGTAGATACTAGTTGCAAAAACTTTTACTACGAGATATTAACAAACTTTTTGCCATACCTACTTAAAAATGAAAATAAAATATTCTCTTTGACATGAAAATTTTTAATAATAACTATGGCTTATAAATATATTAAAATACACTATTGGTTAAATAAAATTGGAATAACAACATCGGCTAATGGATGTTATCTACATTGTAGCTAACTACTGATTTTAATCCAATTTTACTCGTGAAAAGAACTGTAAAGCGAATTGAAAAATAGATTGGTACACGTTATTTTTTTTTTAATTTAAACTCTATAAAATTTTCGTTTGTTTGTCTGTCTCTAGAAAGTTTTTGTATATTCCGATGCTATCCAAATTCTGTTATTTTTTCACGTATGTTTATACTATCGCAGACGATCGTTTTAGAATGCACATTCAGATTTTTGCGCACCACACAACCGTAAATAAGATGAAATGAAATAATGCTCTTATGTATGTACACAATAGCAGTATTTTATGTGTCTGCTACAAATACCAACTCTACATGAAGCTATCATGCCTGAATATATTGTATTTTCAGTTGAAGAATGTGTACCTATTCAGTTTCCTTTTCAACATTTATCCGGATATTATTTACGTTTATAGTATTTGTAATTATTGATATATAATAAATATGTGCAAATAAACGTGTACTTCACAGCCACTTTCCATGTTTTTACTTAAAAAATAATACATGTAAGTATTTCTAATGTCTCTACCATGTGACTATCCTGACCACCGAACAAATTTCTTCCACTCTTTAAAACTCTCGTTACTGTAATGTTACTTTAGGTTACACAAACATCTTCATATTTCATTCTTGTAATCATCAATAAATTAAACTGTTACAACTTTCAAAACCGATTGCATTATCTAGTAATTACATACTATAATTGATAGATATCCCATCAGATTTCATTTACCTGTCATAAATTATAAATGCACATTGCAAACAGAGCACGCATTCCATTACGAACAAAAGATATAACATACTCGTACATCATTTTGAAATATATATCAATAGAAAAAATCTTTTTGAAAAAAGTAAGACACCCGGCAGGAATCGAACCTGCATCTCCTGTGTTTACACCCCAATCCGCGCATTACCCACTATGGTACGAGGTGACATACTAATGACGACAAATTTTAACTATTGGCCTTTTAATACCTGCTCATCAGCGTTCTTCCAAATCAAGCCACTATTGGCAATCGGTTTTTGTTTATTAAATCAATCTAAATATTAATAATAATAAAAAAAATCTATTGGTTATAATATATTTTCTCAGAAGTGTTTTTCAAATTTATGTATGTTCAATAATTAGAATGGTACATTCTTAAATCTTGTGGATAATTCGTTGAATAAAAGAAATAGTTAACATAATACAACAGAGAGACATACATACTCAATAGTTTTGAAAAAGAGATATGAACATAAGCAGTGCGATCAAGATAGTATTATGACTAACTGTAGGATGTAATAATGTATAGAAATACTAGTATGGTATGGTAACTTAATGTGACATCACCGCAATGGAATGAATTTATTATCATCGTAAAGGGAAGGTTAAGAGATATCTGGAAGGGAATATAACAATAACTTTTTAAAGTTTTAAAGTTTTCAAAAGAATTATTCATTATACATCGTCAAAAACTTACATTCTTACTACATTTAACTATTAAAGCAATAATAATATACGACGACATTTCTACATCAATTTTAATATTCGCATTAAAATTATTACTTCCTTGATATTTTTAATTCTCAAGTTTTACAACAATAGATAACTTTCTCCGTTCGATTACATATTGACCCAAAAATATTTCATATTATAAAATATAAAAATTGTATAGTGAGACGTAAAATGAAAATTGAAAGTTGATCGACGATTACGAAATATCCCATCACAGTGCACATAATATGCAAGTGGTTACTAAAAGCTTTTACACACTCTTTCGATCCCAAAACACTTAAGGCATAATAATGTATATTTTATTAGTGTACCCATTTGGTTCTCAACCATCATCAACTTATATTATAATATTATATAAATCTTCATCTAGTCACGAACGTTAAGCTTATCATAATATTATTGCTTTCACAATTTCGCCTACGGGCGTACAACCTTTTTAGGAAAATTGCTTTTCATTTTTTTTTTAAATTAACAGCTTAACTTTTTAACTCATCGGAAATAATCGGCGTCAATTTTGCCTTGGTAATAATTTATGTTTTTAGATATTTCAAGAAACCTAACAAATTTTCCCATATACATAAAAGACACACACATAGCTCGAAGAAGGGACAATCGTTGGACAAATCTAGTCATCCAGTGGTACCAAAAAGGAACAAAACGTCCGCAAGGTAGACCTAAAGGCCACTGGATCGATGAAATGATAAAGTTCTGCGGAAGTATGTGGCAATGCAACGTACAGGACCGAGATAAGTGGAATCAGCTTTGTGAGGCCTTCGTCCAGCAGTGGATAGATTCAGGCTGATTACGATGATAAAAGACTATTATAATCTGAAATATTTCAATTACTACACAGTTTTAAAAGAAATATTGAAAATAAACAAGTAATTAAATAATTTAGCAGTTTTATTGTACTATTTCCCGACCATGTCCGATCCTAATAGGATCATATGAGCCTCCACAGAGTAGAGGTTTGTATTAACATAATTTATTTTTACGAGAAATGGATGTCAGCAACTTGCTCAACCTATTAGGTCCATTCCCTGACTCACACACAAATTGAAAAACAATATGTGTACTTGCCAGACCTAGGATTCGATCCTGGGACCCACAGTGTTATAGTACAACGCTTAAGCCGCCCGGCCACCATGGGTGTACTATTTACTACCAAATAATTCTGACTTTTGGTCCATCTTTTCTTTTTATTTAAATCTGTCTTCAATGGGTTAATAAACCTTTCCATAAATGGGTCATCATATATGATAACACGCCTTAAATGGGATTTCAGAAAATCCAAAGTCACAAAATCAACAAAGTATGAACTGATAGGTAATAAAATATTCCGTGAGAACATCCATCGATAATTTTCAACGAATTTATTTTTAACGAATGGAGTAATTGAAGAAAGTGGCGACCATTTGACTGGTGGATAAAATATTTTGCAATTAAGTGTAACAATAAGAGTGGGGGATCGTAAAAAAATTCAGAAAATCGTGTGACGTCATTTATGGAAGACCCGAAACCTGAAATATATTGATAATAATGGCATAATATTTTTTTTACAATAAAATTTACATTTCAACACCGCGTTTTTTTTTTAATTTTAAATTTATTTTAGCAACATGAGCGAATTACAAATTATAAATTTAAAATCTTCACGACATTAAAATCCAATATTATAAACAACAATGTAAAAAACTGGATGAAAAAAAATATGGAAAAATATTTTAATAGGTGTTCTTACCTACCAAGTAATTAGTGAATATACATACATCTAAGAATAATGCATAAACCATCATCTACGCAAACTCACTATACCCAAACTAATTTTGATAAAAGCTGCTATTTACCATAGAAATTCATGCAAAACAACAAATGAGCAATAAATATCATCTCTTAAAAAAGTAAATTGATTTAATAATTGAAAGATAGCGTTGGCAAATTTCGTTTATATCTAATAGATTAAAACAACTAAAAATAAATAGTTTCATGTATTATTAATTCCCGAATCAAATTTAGGTAATTATTTTTTCATTGTAACAAATTTAATAAAATAAAATTTTAAATTATAATTTTGTGAAACTATGGCTCCGCGTTCGCATGGTTGTATATCCCTTGCTAACGGCATCTATCAGAAATAAATTGACGTGTGAACCCACCTGTCCAATGGTCAACAGTTCTAACTAATCGATGATTGATTCATCAGCTGATTATACGGCTATAGCTAACATCAATGAATGAATATTGACGCCCGTAACTGAATGGTTGTGCTTTTCACATTTAATCTAATACGAGGTTACGTCTTAGTTCGAAATAATCATGAGGAAAGTTTGAATGTTTTTTTTTTGTTTATTAAAAATGAAAGAGTGAATTACGTTAACTATTTTTACAGCTTCAATCTTCTTTCTCAACAATCAGCGATCACACACGGCAGAAGTAAAATGTTTTGTTTCGCTCTTGACTCTCGGACATGTCAACACGTTATTTTTATTAATTACTTATGCCAATCGTTGTGCTGCTGATTTTGTCATAGTTAAGTTTGTAAAACTGAATAGTTCACATAAAGCATTATTTTGAATGCCAAAACATTATTTTATTAGCGTATGAGCTCGTAGTAGGTACACGAGGAAGTAGCGTGGAATGCATCACGCATAGGTACGAGTCTCCTAATGTATAGTAACTATCCATGCCACTAAAGTTGACGAAAACGGTTCTTAATATTGTATTTTATTTTAACAAATACAATTCATTTCCACCATGAATTGACAGTTAACATTATAATATAAATTTATAAAAGTGTATTCGTTGTTTGGTACCTACACATAAAACTAGCGCTTATGTCAAACTGATACTAGGTTCGACGATTTTGATCGAGGAATGGGTCCAAATTTACCATAGAACTATAAGAAGCTATATCCTAGGCACCCCAAATTGATAGGGGCAGTAGAGCCCAAAATTTTTAAATACATAAAAGACATTGATGTAGAGAAAACAGCCACCTTCACTTCAATCGCGACAGAAGTGGGTGGGCACCGCATTCAATTATTGCAATCAACTGCGACAAAAAACACCGGAAGAAAATATACTACAATGAATAAATATATCAAGCTGCCCGCATTTCCATAGTTAAACACATAAAATTTTTGAGCGAAACAAATATATTGAGGAAATCTCGTTATTACATTTTATTTGTCCAGTTAACAACTTGAGCATGCATAATAAAAATAACATAATACAACGTCAACATAACAGATTAATAAATAGAATTCAAATAGGCTATACCCCGATACTACATTTTGAAGCAGGGTTTTGACCTACGAAAATGAAATATACATTATAGACGTGCAACCTTCAAATACACCAACATTGAATGATCTTCAGTGCATAAACCGAGAGCAGTATTGTCAAAATGAAGCACAAGCTTAAAATTACGTATTCTTGACACGTATTTAAGTTTATCCCTTATTATTCCACACTCGAGATCGGTTGCCTGTTACTCAACACCCATTATATATTTCAGTTCCTATTAATTCCTTGACTACGACCAAGAAGAGATTACTAATCAAAATATATTCAACAATATCCGATAACAGCTAAACATCAGACGAATAGAAAATACTATGTGAAATAATTGGCATATTTCGTTGGTTCAACAGTAAATCTATCAATTAGTTACTTCACAACTGACTTATTAATTCAACATTATACAGCTCTACAAGTTATTATAAATAATAAATTAACAATCAGCTGTAAACAATAGTAAACATCGAAGTATTCAATTGTCAACATCAATCATTCCAGATTAAATATATTATACATACAAAATATGAATATATTAACTTAATACTTATAATGAATTAATTCGAATGAAACGAAGTGCTTAGATAATCAATGAATATTTATTACAATAAATAATATTCATTCAATAATATAATGCAAATTATAACCAAGCAAATCCAATTGTTTATAATGATTACTATATTAAAATAATCTGTTCCCTCCTTCTGAAATACTTACCTGATGTATTGCTTATTGTAATGTTAATTTAAACAGTGGCTTAACGTACACCCGCTTCAGCTAAATCAATAATAATAATTATTTAATTTCTTTTTTGTACAATAAATAAAACTAATATATTTTTATCAATTGAAATTTTTTATTTATTTAAATATTTTTTTTCACAGGAAAAGCAGGTAATATTCAAAAAATTAGATCTTTATTGTAAACAAATAAAAGTTAGGCAAATAGTTTCAAATTCAATTTTTTATATTTTTCTTGATTTTGATTCTAGAAATAATTTTCCATCGTCTGCATGTTCATAAAACGTCGCATTGATGATGAATAGAGCTATTCCACGCACATTTTCAAAAATGGTTTTATTTGACCAACTGAGTCATAAATTAACAAATTTTATGGTAATGAAAATAACTAAGTGATATTTTGATGAGGAAGATGTTTGATGAAAATTGCAGGATCTAACTCACAAAAATATAATGTGTTTAGTAAGACTTAAATTGTTCAATTGTACGTTGGTAATATTTGAGGATACTCGGCGCGCTTAGTTGAGTTCTATCGCCTAACCGTTATAAAGTAATACGCCAAATCCAGCTTCAAGGCCAAGCGTCATTGATGACTGGCTTTCACAATTGATGGGTGGATTACAAAAACAACATAAGTATATCAGTTTTTTTTTTCATATTTGAGATTTATCTCATTTTGTTAAAAAAAAATGTCTATATTATGCTCTCATTTACCGTTATTTCAAAAACAACACATGACATGAGCTAAAAGGTTCTAAGGAGCAAAAAGTATTTTTTTTATTTTACAAAGGTATTTTTATAAATAGGTTCATCATGATAAGTACTAGGTCAAAGATAACATCTGTCTATTAAATATTTTTCTGATAGCTACCTCAAAAGGTCTAATGATCATTATTTCTCATTGAAAAATAAGCACAATATACTGTGTGCTATCGCATCAAAAAATTTAATTCATAATTCACAAGGAAGAATAATAATATATTATATTAAGTTTTTTTTTTGCTCTCCCGTAAAATTGTTCAGTTCTGACATATTATGTTGTTTTTTAAATCAACCCATCAATTATATCTTATTAATCTGTTCTGTTTGCTGCACCCCTTTCAACCCTTTTTATATTTTTTGTACCTTTTACTTTACTGTTTTTGTGATACTGCATATATTTATTTCTTCTTTACACTGTTTCTTTGTTTTTAAATGTCATGTTGTGAACTTCTTAAATTTATAATTTGAAATGTTCACGATATGTAAAAATAAATAAATTTGAATTCAATTGACCTGCCATATGTTTCTATGCTGATTATAGTACACAAAAATTATAGTATTTTTGGGATATTTGGCGTAACATTTTTAATTTTTCGCAGAATCAATATTATAGTAATGATGGCAACACTGGAGTAGGTACTATAACAAGTTTTGTCGACTGGGTGTAATCTAAATAAACTCTGGCTATTGTATGATTTTTATTACACGTCGCGATAGTATCAATCAAATAATATAATTCTACATATTACATAGTATAACTGTCATTAATATACATTGTAGTACGATAGAAATTATTTCCGTTGACCACTACAATAAATTAATTGTTATGAAAAAAAAAATGAAATCAGTTTATCGCTAACCGCATATAAAAAACAACAACAATGGAATAATAATTGATTTCAATGTCAAATCTTTAGTACAGCAAGGACACTGGCGGCCTAATAAAACGTTCACTTTACACGACGAGAATGTCAGCGGCAAAACAAATGCTGACAGATAATGGTAACCATTGGAGCACAATTGGGAAACTGTTAACCTGTTACATATAATAATATCTAATCTAGCCCAGCCATTCTCATGTTACATAAAAATACAGTGGCACAACTTTCTATGATAATTACCTAATAAACAAATGTTACACCTTCAACTGCGCTGATAGCATGCATTTTTGTAATTCATATATATAAGCGATTTTCCCCATAAGAAATAATATAAACTTAACCTTACTGGAGTGGTGCTTTTCTACAAAAATTTTCTCGTATTGCTAAACACTCGCAGACCAAGTTACTTGTAATCTAACGTTTTACTGTAGGTACATGAAAACTAAATAAAAAATAATACACATGTTTTATACACACATAACTCCTTATTATGATTCAAAATGTAATTATATTTTATAGTACGGTGGGGTTATCCGTTTAAACACAAACATAAAATATTAATACTATCGACCGAATGTACTTGATTTGAATTTAAATCCATTAGAATACAAACATAAAAGATGCAGAAGAATGCAAGTAAAAGATATTTTCAAAACTATCAAAATGGACCTATACATCGTGTTGCATGGAAGACACGCTGGCGATCGTTCGCCCGGTAGAACTGCCAACTGATGTAAAGATAACTGGAGTCAACCTTAAAACGTAAGGAATTTGAATAAAAAAAACAGTAACGGTCTACAACAAGTATAAAAATAATAAGTTAGGTAACCTTTATAGCTAATTTATTACAAAAAAGGTTTAATATCTCATTTTACCATGTTACAAATTACAAGGACAGCGCTTGCGATAGGTCAGTGTATTATATATTATTATTTGTTTGCGTTTTCTTTAAAGCCAAAGGTTAAATATCTTTATATACATTCATTATTGAAGCCTTAAAAAATCAAATATAAAATTTCACAAGTAAGTAGTTCTGTATTTTTTTATTAAAGCCTTCTATCTATAACTAGGCACGCTATTAGTTTCATAATGTGAAATAAATTCGTCGTTTTGTTACGAATTAAACTAAACACTTAGGTACCTACGTTTTTTTTAGAATATTTCAGTTGTATTAAATTTTTTCATAAAATAATATAAATGATTTATGGTATTTTTTGTCTAATTTTAAAAAGTCAAACAGAATAAATAAATTTCTTTCATTCTTCTTGACCTTCGAATACAATTATTCAATAAAAATTCATGCTGATATAGGTACTTATTTTTTCTATTTTAAATGTCAGTGATTCTTAACCAGGTCCCCGGAGCCCTATTTTTTTAATAAAACTTATTGATTAATAAAAATAGTAAATTAAGAAATGAATGCTAATAATACAACAATTTAGAATAGATTCAGTGAAAATTACATTTTTTTTGCCGCTGGCGCTGTCAATATATATATATCAGGATTTTAAAACGTTATTTTGTAAAGATAGTCGATATATTTTATGTAACTAATTTATATAACAATTCAGAATAAACATTTTTTAAGGAACGGCATTTTGAGTTTACTTTAAGGTCCTACTACTTTACATGTGTATTTTTACCCCACTGGACTTCTTAATATGAATGTATCGGCAAGGTAAAATTTCCCTGATATTTAAAAAAAAATCCTGCAAGGGTTTCGGCAAACAAAAAAACTTGGGATTCACAGAATTATGTTAAAACAAAAGAAAATAGACAACAACATTCTATGTGCATTTAATGAATTTCAGCTGGTAACTATATAGATAACTATATAACCTGGTAAAAATATGACGTAAGATAATTTATTATCTACATTCTACCGTAACATTGTTGGTTTTATTAATTTATTTTGCTACACACATACCTATTAATTTTGAATCGGTTGAAGTTTAAGATAGAAAATCTGTAATTGACAAATTTAAAAAAAGATCGTACACAGACGTCTTCTTCTTTTAAATAAAACACAATAGGAACGTATCAATAAACGGGGATAAATTTTATATGCTATAATCATTTTTTTCGATTCTTAATTCACAATGTTTGGAAATTCAATGGTATTGACTTTTTTTGTTTGAAGAGAGGAGAAACGATGGAATACACTTAAAAATTAATAAAGACTTATATGTGAAAGAAACATGCGTCGTAATACATATTGTTATTGTGGTAGTTATCAGGTGACAGGTATTTTTTTTTAAACATTTAAGTAGATACCTGTTTTTTGGTTGATTGGTTCAAATAAATTAATTGCATTTATTCGAGTGCAATACGTAATAAAATATAATCTCTTTTTCATTCACATTACGTCGATTGGCATTATCAAATAAGTCATAATAAAAATAAAAAATAATAATAGCATTATCATTATTATTATCAAATTACGCGCACAAGTTTCAATAGCTGAATATGTCAAAAGATTAAAAAAAAACACATAGGTACTAATAAATGTAATATAATGTTGCTATTATTGTAAAATATTTATAGAAAATAAAAAATGTGTAAGGTGTTCTTAAAGTAACTTTTGTTTTTATGTAAACAGTATAATTTATATTTTTTCAAATCAGTCCAAAAAAAAAACAGAAAAACAGTTGTGTGTAGCAGTTTTAATTTGGCGAATCGAGCATAAGAATACGCGCAATAAAATCAGAAATCAGTTTGTAAGAATATTGAATAAAGCGGACATATTAGATAAAACGATATTAAGCATGCTATTTAAGCTAACGGGTTCTGTATAAGCGATTGTGCCCATAGAACGCGTCGGGCGGGCGAAGTCGGCGTATGAAGTGTTTATTCATAACCATAATCACACGTCTCTTCCCGCGCATTACCCTTCACCTATGTAATAAGCGGCCCAAGCAGCACAAAATAATTATTTTTACAGCGTCTCTCATAACAAAGCAATAAAAATATTATATTATTTCGGGGCTTGTCATTAATATTTACGACGACATTATTCAACCAGCGAAATATAGGACACGGAACAATGACTTCTCTGTAATTAAATAATTGCTTTTCGCCCGTCGATCGACGACGCTTCGCGCAGCGTGATTTTGGTAGCCGTGTTCAATGAATGGACTTCTTTGTATTTTCATTAAATCGTATCGCCGAGAAGCGAAAAACAGTGACTCATACGGCAGGCGGGGCGCAAGGCATCGTCAAGTCCAGTGTGCGCTGGCGTATTTGATTACGTTGTATTTTCGATGATTTATGCGCCACTTGTAGAAATTTTGCGCGAGCGCCGCACTCGCTGCGTCAATGGGCTTTATGCCTAAGGAGTAGAGACAAGAAGTAGATGACCCCATATGTCAGTGGATGACGTAAATACAGAGCATCAAATTATATCAATGAGATTCGATTCACGCTCTTCGTCCAGCAAGCACAACATTCTGGACATATATTTGCATATAAAGAGCTATTATTTTCCTATTCTGCAAGATTATAATGAAGCAGATATTCCATTATAGCGCCTGTACACTTGCATGGATTTACTGGCAGCAATAGTGAGTATTTTACACGTAAAAGTGCTGACTTTCTCTCCAATTCATTCTTTAAGAGTGAGCGAGACGCGATGTTGTCATTTTACGGTACTATTTTTTACTATTTGACAGGTAGTGAAAACCGGTCAACCTGAAAATTCTTTCGTAGTTCGTTTTTTCCCGGCAGGTTCGCCATTATCGTTCTACTGCTCAAGCGCAGATCGAAAAAATCCTATTGTCACCTGAAAATTCAGAAGCTTTTTTGATTCATGCATGCAAGCTTACAACTGCAAGATAATACATGTTTACCCATACATTTTCTTATTATGACCGCGATAATACTTACTATCGACATAATCCATACACGTGTAAACGGGGTATGTATTAAGGAGTGTAATATGTGGAAGTTGTGAACAAGAAGTTCATTCTAGAGAATTCTCGAGAAATATAGGTATAATGTGAAAAGTTGATTCTCGAGAGTTCGAGAAATTGCCATTTCGGAAATCCGGATTTTGTGATTAGATCTCTGAATTAGGCTAAATTCGAAACACCTCAGTTAAACGTATCAGATATGATTAATTCACATGATCCATATACGGATCAATAGGTCAGTAGATTAGAGGTCTAACCCATACAGTAAAAAGTATCAGTTTGATTTCTATTTGGTCTAATATGTTGTCTTGATCTTTTTTTATAGGTATGCTTGTGAGGTGTGTTTAAATTATTTTTAATTTAGACGTGCTTCACTAAAATTGATAGCGACATCATGGACACTGTGTATGTATTATGTATAATATTCTGAATAGGTACGAATAATGCGGAATGAGTTTTCCCTGGTGTGAGCAGGTAAGCGGTTAGGTGCAAAGTGTACAGAGATAAACATAATATCGTGTATTCATTCTATTTTTATTTTTATATAATTTGTGTATTGTTACTTTTGAAAGTAATGTCATGGAAAGGACAAAACTGTGTAATTCAAAGTTAATTGATTAGATGTTTTTTTTTATTTATAACTACGCCATACATTCTTTTTGTATTATTGATTAGTACTTGTTAATTAGATAGGTACATAGTGAAAATTTTATTATTCTACATAATAGTAATACTGGTATGATTATATTAATCGTTGAGGTATTGAGAATTAAAAGGTGACATGTAACATTATATTATTTAAAAAAATAGTTATGAGTAGTTTTCGTAGTAGTAAGTCGATAATTTGGGTATTTAGAGTTAACAACGAATTATGTGTCTATATAAATATGTACACTAGAAAAAAATTCAAGGTCATCCGATATATAGAACATGCACATAAAGCACAAAGAAATTAGCATTATACCACCTTTAGACGGATTTACTGCTGACAGTACGTATTATCGCGGCCATAACAAGAAATTTCACGTGTAAATATATATTATTATTCTGCAAGTTGCAAGATTGCATGCATGAATCAAAAGAGTTCGAAAACTTCTGATTTTTTTGATTTGTTCGATATCTGCGCCTGCGCAGTAGAACAATGGTGGCGAACCTGTCGGAAAAAATGAACTACAACGCACAGATACTCATTTTGAGGTTAACCGATTTTTACGGCTATCAAATAGTACCATAAAATGACAACAACGCGTCTCGCTTACTCCTGAAAAATGAGACCCCGAGACAGGCAGCACTTTTACGTGTAAACAGTTATTATCGCGATAGTTTAAAATACATACTATTGCTGCAAGTAAATCCATGCACGTGTATAGGCACTATTATGGCTGATTTAAGAGGGCATGTCAAACTTTCAAATTGCAATTACTCAATAACAGGATTTCGAGACTTATCAACTTTTGGCAGTAACCCCACGAATTATATATTATCTAGATATCATTATTTTAACATAATTTTCAAGCAAGTGCGTGGTATTATTTTAATTTATTTTGATCCAGACCGCCTGTGATGTCCCAAAAGCATCTCAGTAGCTCTTATTCGATATAGTAAATGAATAATAATGACAATTGACAATGCTAAGCAAGAATGAAATGATATCATTCTAACAACTATGTTGATATATAGAGCAAACCAATCGAGAATTTAATAAGCACCAGAAATCATAATCGAATTAAATGAAGCGAGTTTGTGATACAGGACGCATAACCGCAAATATAACATCGAATTGTTGACGCGTAATTCATGTGAACTATTCACAATTGAATATAATGCATGTGCACCACTATAGGTATTACCACGTTTTTATAAGCTCGTATTCTTGTTTGTCCAGTACTAATTTTTTCTTGTGTGTCCAGTACATATTTTTTCTTGTTGTCCAAGATTTGTATTTTTGATTTTTAACTAACTTCCCGACTAGCTAGACATTTGAAACTTTTAAAATATATCAGAACACAGCGACAATGCATTATTTAAATACTTTTAGCCATTTTTAAGCAGAATTGAATTCATTTTCAGTTAATTCTGTTTTGTATGGAAAGTTATTATTGTTGGTTACTAAGGGGGTCCTAGCAACTAAATTATCAATACCTACGGCCGTTCCTATGGAAATCAATATGAAATGTCAAAATGACATTTCTATATTCTATACTTATTCAGTATTTCTATCAAGTACAATTAAAAGTTTTTATTAATACATAGAATTGTCAAGTTTATATGATTCAACAGAAAATTTAAAAACGTGGTATATAAAAAGTTCTTTTTAACTTGTAACTATTTTTAATAACATTTACATAAAGCAAATATTGTTCTAATTTTAAAAATATTTGATTCAATTTGAATAGGTATATTCGAAAATGGAATAATGTGTTTATTCGAACACAAATAATTTTGAGATACGAATTTATTTTTAAATAAGGAATTGTTATATTCTATCAATGTTTAATAAATTTAAGTTTTATTAAATTTATTATATATGAATATATTTTTTCTACTAATATAGTTATATACCATCATAAACCGTCAGGTGTTCAAATTTAGAACTAAGCTCATCTCATTATTATCAGGTGGCTGTACCACCTGTAAACATTCTCATACGTCTTCTCCCTGTCTCCTTCTCTGTCATACGTTTACGTGTATTTTCTATTTTACTATATTTTCTCTGGTGTTTCAGACTCAAATGGGCTGCTGCATCAATCTGTTGGAGCATTTGTCTCCTGACTTTGCTGAGCGAGCACGCCATCGCTGAACTGTTCATTTGTCAAGCGGCGAATCTTAGCTGATGGTTCTTCTTGATCCATATTTATATTTTTTGATTAATTTTGTATGTTGTCCATAGTTACAGTAGGTTACAACACTCTATCTCTATTATAATCACCATGATTACATCTTGGATAACATACTAATTTCTCGATATATTATTATCGCACTGTAAGCAACCATCTGTCAAACTATTATGAAAGTAGCATTTGTTTTCTTTCACGACCCAATTATTAAAATAAACGATACATCCGATTTTTCAAATTTGGAATTTGCGTTTATACTTATTCTCCCTGTTTCGGTCTCTCTTACACATTTTCACATGTTTTCTCTCATGCACCACAGATAATTTAACACAAATATTATATAAGGTGATAATGCAGTTTTACACATTTTTAATTGAATAATTATGTATTCAATTAATATACTTACAAGATTTAAGATTGCAACATTCTTTATTGAACTCTAACTGATGACTATGAAATTATACTTCAGAATATGCATAGTAAACATCAAGTTCCATTCGATAATATTAAAATCTGAGAGCTTTATCAATTGAATTGTGTTTTTGTTATTAGGTATGTATTACTTATTTACTAAATTTTATAATCGAGGTACTTAATCATTTTATATCGGACCATAGATTAATATAAAAATACTATACATACATACTATTCCGATTTAAAATATTTGGCAATTAAAAGTAAGTATGTACCTACATAATACGCCATTTCCTACTTTGTATTTTATAACCACAAATAATGTATCATAATAATATGTAAGATATTATTACAAATAATATTTGATTAAATTCCTCGATGTAATGTAAAAATATGAAAGAGGAATAAAAATAACAAACATTTCAAATGTCAAATTTGAACAAACACGTCATCAACGTGATAAAACAAAACAATTCATTTGCTTACAATCTCCAATGTTCTTTATTTAAATTTATTCTTTTATATTCTTTCTCTATTAAAATCGATGTCTTTTCGAATATCTAAATATATTCCTTTTTCAAACATATCCATTAAAATAATAAAACAATGACTTATGAAGTGTTCCAAATATGTATGGAATTCGGTTTTGTATAATAAAATAATGCGACGTAGAGAAATCACTCCACGCCTTCCTCACGACTTTCCATATTATGATTTTAACTTAGACAAAGGATTCAACTTGAATGTTGCAATAGAACCTACATAGTTAGTAACTTATAGTAAAAGATGCTTTATAATAATATACTGACACAGGATGACAAGAAAACATGAATAACTCTCACATACCTGGTGAGTCAACTTCCACCAGTCGCCCACACATTTTTCTTCAATTTTAGTTTTCCAATTCCACCAACTTGGTTTAGAATATTTAGATGATGGATCTGTGACATGTTTTATTGATTAGATACCTACTTCAATACACTTTCCTTAAAAACATGATAATATTTTTTATATCCAAAAATATTGAAGACATTATTTTATAAAGATGAAGAAAAATAAATACTATGAGAATGAAGCTGATTAAAGCATTAATAGAAACACAGAGCAATAATAAAATTAATACGACCAAATACTTTGATGGGAGTTTTGGTATATAACTTAATAAGAATATTATAACCATTAAACGAAAAAAATATAGAGCCTCCAGAATGTCATCAAATATTAATAATATTGAACGCGCGTTGCGTTTACATGATGAACTTTAACCCATATTATGATGAAGACGTAAATATTGAAAATAACTTTAATATTTATTATTCGTTTATAACCCAAATTTCTCCATACTCGACAATCGTATCTTCCTACAACCACACTCTACTACTACCATTATTGATAAGACAAACTGAACCCATTTCGTATTACATATTAATTTGTGTCGCATTTGTGCTCAGAGATAAATTTGTCAGTGCTACACTGGGGAAAAACGCATTATATTAGTTTGAAGTATAAAAAAAGTGGCAAAAATCAAGACAGGCTGCTTTTTTATTTTTTATTTACTGCCTACTGCATTTAAATTTAAAATATTTATGCTAAATCAACTATTTTGAAGATATTTGCTTAAAATAAGCTACCAATTGTGTGAAGTATAATATTATAGTGCCTACCTTTATTTTCTTGAGAATTTGAGTATTTGTTGTGACCTTATTGTCTGTAAATGCTCAGTGGCGAATGGTGGCGATACATATAATAATATATTGTGTTCTCGCCAAGAATCGAACCCGTAGGACCTGGATGAAAGACAAGCGCCTTACCCACTGCACTACAATTACTGTAATTATATTGAATATTTTATAACAGCTAACAATGTCCCGTTAAAGCGGACGAAACCGCTTCTGATTATTATATTTTTTTATTTAGTAATTTAATACAATGTCTTTCCAATAACAATTGACAGTTAACACCAGGAAACTGTGGTGAAGGGTGCAAGTAGGCTGATAAGATCTGAAATAAATAGTGCACACTAAACTTTATCTTCTTCTTCTTCTTCCACGGCGCTACATCCCGGGTGGGATTTGGCCTCCTCCACAACCGCTCTCCACTTACTCCGGTCTCTCGCCACACTTCTCTAGTTACCGGGTCTTCCTATATGAAGCCAGTCCACTTCTACGGCGTCTGCCCATCTCCTTCTTGGACGGCCTCTGGGTCTCTTCCGTTGGGGTAGCCACTTCGTCATGATCCTTGGCGCTCTAACTTCAGGCATTCTCTCCACATGTCCCGCCCATCGTAGTCTTTGGTACTTACAGTATCTTATGATTGTTTGCTGTTCAATCAGCTCTTCCAACTCGTGGTTAATTTTTATTCTGTAGTTCCCATTTTCCAACGTGGGTCCAAAGATATTGCGGAGTATTTTGCGCTCGAAGACAGCTTATTTGTTTTCCTCGTTTTGAGTTAAGCACCAAGTCTCACAGCCATAAGTGACCACTGGCCTTATAATTGTTTTATAAATTAGAAGTTTACTTCTTCGGCCTAGAATTTTCGACCCCACCAGTCGCTTGCAGGCATGCCAGCATTTATTCCCGGAGATAAGGCGGATTTTTATCTCCTCTGCTGTCTTATGTTGGGTATTTAGGCTGGATCCGAGATACGTGAACTTATCCACCCCTTCATATGCATGCTGTCCTATGTCTATATTTTGCAGCGGTACCTGATCGCGTGTGCTGACCATATATTTCCTGATACCTAACAAATTAAACTATCGCGATAATAACTCTGTTTACATGCAAAAGTCTTGACTGTCTCGCCAATTTCATTCTTCAAGCGCAAGCGAGACGCGTTGTTGTCATTGTATGGTACTATTTGATAGGTTGTGAAAATTGGTGAACGACAAAATGCTCTGCGCAGTGTAGTTCGTATTTTTTCCGGCATGTTCGCCACTATCGTTTTACTTCGCATGCAGTCATGCCAATTGCAACATGCACGACAATACATACATACCACATCTTTTAAAAGGATAAACATTTCTAAAAACGAAGGCATCCCTATAAAAAGGGTACAATATATGCAAAAACAAAAAATTTCACGAGTGATGAAAAACACGCGAAATAAATTTCAGTATTTTATGGGTATATTTTGAAAGATATCTAAGCATTTTCTTATCTTAAAATTTAAAATTAAAAGTAAAAGTATCAAATTGTATATCGCATGTCTTTCTTCCACCTTACCCAACTTTTCGAAAGAATTTGGATAATAATGTGGCGATATTATGAAAATTAATTCCCCACGCTGTGAATCTATACTGTTATAATAGGCCCTTTAAATCAAATAAAATCATTTTTAACACCAATGTATTACAATAATATAGACCCTTTTTATAATAACAACTTCATTAATAAGTGTTCGTTGTATTGCAATTTAATGGAAAAATTAATGTCAAGCTATCTTCGATCCTTCATAGATGGCGTAATTAAATTATCAATTTTTAAATAAATATTATAAACGATAGCTGTAATAATCATGTTAAACATTGGCAGGCATGACTAGATCTATAAATCAAAAAATGTTTTTATTTCACCATTGTAAGTTGCCAATTTAATCAATTATTAACCAATTAGATATGTTGCAATTTAATGATGTACCTACATAATTTATATAACAATTTGGATGAAGTATAATTTTCTCTATAAATTTAGAATGTTTTAGACTTTTTGCACTAAGTCTAAACTAAAAACCAGTATAAAGTGATATTTCTTGTTTCGTAACGCGTGGTCTGACTTAGTAGGAGGAAAAGTGAAATACGAACAGCGATTGTTAAGTTTACGAGTTACAATGACAGCTCGGTGAGTTATACCTTCCTTTCGAGTAAAATGTCTTGTCCTTTATCATAATCCTCTTCAGCCATAAATGCTATTTTTATTTCATAAAAAATGTAGTGTAGTAAATCACCATTTCTACTCCAAAATAGAACATAAGTATTTTTTATTGGCTATAAATTATTGTGATATTTATATAAATTATCCATCAAAGCTCAGATTCTACTATGATACGTTGCTTTATAAATCCACTTACCCAAACCAATATACATAATATACGCGCAAATAAATCATGAAAATATTTAGAACTTTTACCGCTTCACGTGCATAATCGTTTGATTGAAACTCTTTCACAAATGTTTGCAGATATCAACACCTGTAGACGTTGAAGTCAATGGCGCCACTAAACCACACTCGTTCTTAATCGGGTATCACGGGACCCTACGTTTGGATGTAAGCTATCAGTAATTTTTATGTCTGGATATGTTACATGATTAGTTACCTAAGACTTCGCCATGCTCTCATGTGTACCTGTATTTGTACACAATGTCAATTTACATGTAATTTGGACAATACAAATAATTCAAAATTCCACGTTTTAATCAAAACAACATTTCGCTACTTCCGATTAAACATTTAAAAATTCCTGCAAAGAGGTCACGCTCTCTAGTTTTCATTGCACTGCATTTTCACATGTTTTCATCCCTGGCGGTTTTAAAAAAAATATTTAAAATAAATTATGCGTACACAAATGTTTTTATACAATGGTTGTTTACGGGCAGATATATGTCAGTCTGGACAAGGTTTAATAAATCGATATAGATAATCAGTTTATTACATACATGCAATACTACTTATAAAAATAAATAGTGTATGCTCATGCCTAATTTACTATAATATCACACTTGTACTAAATTTCTTCAAATTATTATAAATTATATTTGATTTTTTTCAGTCAAATAATAATATGTGATTGATTTTAAAAGCTTTGAACAATAATATATTAATATTTGACATATTATGTTCTTCAGAATTAATACATACGATCTCGCATAATATTAGAAACTGTTTAGAATAGAGCGTAAATGAAGACACCAAAATAAGAAGAGTTCATAAATTGTTTCCACATTTACACTTTCGTATTTCTGGTGATAATTTGTGAAAATGTGGAGAGGTAGAGTATCTAGCATTTTTTTAGCCCTGGCACATGTGAAAGCGTCTCCGCAGGTGTGAGGGGTATGTTGAAATTACACTAATCATATTTTTATTCCTCAACTTCACAAAATAAATACATACTAGGTAACAATAAATGTCTCCTTACAAATAAATTAACAATTAGATACCTATAACCATTTGCGATGAAGTGAAAACATATGTGGCAGTAAATATTATGATGTTTAAAAACTACAAAAATGTGTTATATAATTTTATGGTAAATGTAAGGTTAAGTGCGACACAAATTTTGCAAAATTCCATCAATATTTTTATCTAAACTACACCCATTGAAATACTTAAATAATAGAGACAATTTTACTGTTTGTCGTAATTTTTTTAATCTATTTTTGAAAAATATTTAAGGTAGCAAAGTAGATAATATTGTACAGAACGGTACATTCAAGTTTTATATGGACAAAGAAGACATCTTAAAAAATGTTTTTTTATGTACCTACTATACGTAAAGAATTCTACGTGACATTTTGATTATGTTACTCGACGAAATTTTATTTTCAAATAAATTGTGGAAAACGTAATATATTGCGTGGTATATATAAATATAATATATATATGTATGCAGCATATATCATACGTATATATATATATATATATGAAAATATTATAATATTTGTCATTTTATAAGCAGATTAATAACATAGGGTGAAGCATTATATTATACGGACCCGGAAGATGAAATGACTTAAGTGGGAAAAAAACTAAAATATTCGGTAGAGGCAAAACATAATTTTCTTAATGTTATTTAAAACGCATGTGCCGTGGTTTTAAATATCGACATAATAATACATTACTAAAGATACCCGGAAACTTTGTAGAGTGAGATAAGTATAAACTAATTCGATGTGTCTTTGTTAAAATCAATGGTGAGGTTTCAGGCCCTCTACACGAATTTCGCGACACCATTTCACTGCTGCTATCCGATGATTTTACCTATTTGTAATTCAATGTCATTATTGCATGCCCCTCTATTCGTACCTCATCTCACCTTCCCAGCGCAGCTATCTGACAACTTAACGTACTCACGATGAATTGTTGCAAGTGCAATATTTTTGTGTGTTATCTTATCTTAACTTCGATATCATTTGAGATATCGAAATGAAACTATAACCGAACAAAAATTAATTTTACGCTTAGGTATTATTATAACAATCGCGAAATATTAGAACTACGAACGAAAATAAAGACAGATTTTTTGACGAAAAATTGGGTTTCTCACTTAAGTCACCTTACTTCTCGGCTCCAGATTTATAACTGGGTGGCTGTACCGCAATACCAACTCATTATTCACAAATCACGTTTCATTTTGACCTCGGTATTTTCAAAGACATAAGCAGAAACAAATTCGCGTAACAATATAATTTAATTATTTGGATTGGTATACCTAACTCGATTTTGTAAGGGTCTGTTTTCATATTATGTCACAATAAGCATTTTAAAGGTTTTTAAATGTATATTTAAAAAATACATTAAAATAGAAATACTGTGATGAAAAGTAAAAGAAAATGCTACCTATTCAAAAAATACAAGAAAACTAACCGTAATCTATACATAGAATAAATTTAATGATTTTAGAACATACATAACATATCCATACCACTACTGAAACATCTAGTATTTTTCTATTAGGTATATGGATATAATATTTCTGACACTGATTTAAATTATATATGTTACATAGGGATTGCAATACCGAAGGAAAATATAAATACCGGTTTTTCGGTATTTATTCTTAAATACCGGTATTCGTTACAATATATAAAAAAGCAGAATTATTTATCAGTACATATAGCTATTAGAATCTCTTTAAAACAATATTTTAGGTGTAGCAAAAACCTACATATCCACATTTATTAAGTTGACATTTAAAAATATGTATTGATCATAATATTGTAAAACTGGTGATTTTTACAAATAATTTGAATATATTGGTAATTTTAACTAAAGCCCACCAAAAGGCTAGTTTATCAAGACTAGTGCACATAAGTCTGGCTACAGGAAAAGCTTCTTAAGGGCGGACGTGCTCAGCGTGGGTCAAAATGGAGCTTTTATTCTATTTTAAAAGCATGGTCCTGGACATTCCTTAAACGTTGTAGATATTCTATTTATATAATTTTAAAGCCTTATTATCCTTTATATTTATTTTAAACATTTGATGACTGCATAAAGTATTTTTATTACATAAAATAGCATTCTTTTAAACCTCTCGCTCTATTGTTTTAGAATATAGTCATATTTCAGTACATAAATGTGCAGTGGTTTTAAGATTTTTTACATTTATTAATTTTTAAACGCATTTATAAAACCATCAGTATAATTTATGTGGACATTATTATAGTGAAATATTTACGATAAAAAATTATATTGATAATCTGTGATACCAAATTTGACAAGAATCAGGCATTTTATTATTCAAAAAATGAGCAAGATTAATACATTTGAAGATAATTCTAAAGATATTAATTACAACCTATGTTTTTGACCATTAAAGTGTGATAAACATCCTACGAATATTGATTGTTTTATAATAATTATTGACCTAAGAATAAGGTAGTGTTTTTTTGAAATACGCCATTTCTTTTGGCATTCCCCAGTGGTTAAGCTACAATATACGGCCGTAGCCATAAATTAACAAACTTAAACTGTAGTAGGGAGTAAGAGCATGTTAACGCGTGTGTTTAAACATGTACCTATAAACATGTTCAATTATATGAAAAAATATTGTAGATATAGTATTTTTTAATTTATTTAATGCATTTATGGTTTTAAACGGTACATGTTCAAACACGCGCGCTATCATGTATCTTTAGAATTATCTTCAAATGTGTTAATCTTGCCCATTTTGTTGAATAATAAAATGCCTAATTCTTGTCAAATTTGGGATCACAGAGATTATCAATATAATTTTTTATCGTAAATATTCTCGTAATGTCGACATAAATTATACTGATGGTTTTATAAATGCGTTTAAAAAATTATAAATGTAAAAAATCTTAACATCACTGCACATTTATGTACTGAAATATGATTATATTCTAAAACATTAGAGCGAGAGGTTTAAAAGAATACTATTTTATGTAATAAAAATACTTTATGCAGTCATCAAATGTTTAAAATAAATATAAAGGATAATAAGGCTTCAAAATTATATAAATAGATTGTCTACAATGTTTAATGAATGTTTTGAAAATAGAATAAAAGCTCCATTTTGAGTTACGCTGAGCATGTCCCCCCTTAAATTCAACGCTTGTATAATATGATTGAATATTTTGTCACGGATGTTTTCTATTTCGAAATAATATTATGTTAATTCATCGCAACAATTTTATAATAACATATTTGACGTTTTTTGTTTTATTATTATTTCACCTAGATTCAGTCAATACATTTGCATTTTAGCAGCACATAACTTATATACTACTCAATTGTATAGGAAAAATAGTACAAAGTAATGGAAAAATAACATTAAATTCATTTTCAAAAACGTTAACGAGTGTGTCTTCTTAATACCGAAAATTCCGGTATTTTGGATTTTTAAAACCAGTTTTTCGGTATTGATAAATACTGGAATACTGGTTTTAAAATACCGGTATTGCAATCCCTAATGTAACATGCTTAATTCTTATATATTATTCAGTAAAAAAAGTAATGTAATGTAAGAGATAAACACGGTAATAACTATCACATTCTGTTTCGATTGCGGATAAATTCACACCACCGAGCATATTGTGTAGACCAGCACCTAAGACATATTGAACATAGGTAAAATATACAATTAATTTGATCTACAATCTACATAATATGATTGATCCCCTCCGAAGAGGTTTCTTATCAAAATGGCAATGCTCTGAATCTTCACATTGAAAAATCAATTTATTTGCCAGGCGCGGGATTCGATTCGGATTATACAATGTCCGGCAGATGTGTTAAACGGTATAATTTTTACAGTCCGAATAGAATTTATTGTTATACAAACTACTAAATTAAACGATTATCCAGTATAAAATTTCACCCAGACCCTTTATTATGATATTAATTACTAGTTATAATTTAATGTAATTTGAATAGTTTACCGTGACGCAAAATAAAATGAGAACCACTGATCTACACCGTAAATGAATTACGTTCAAACAAAAAAAAAACTCATCGATATGTTATGTAATTTGGTTTGCCTATACTTCGATGTTGATAAATCCAATATTGCATTTGCGTCCTGCCCGTGATAGGTAATTTATTTTAATCCGATATCGATAGGTTTATCTAATTTATTAGCACTAATCCGTCGATGGCGACACCTGAGGGAAATGGGGAATTTCCGCAACGTTAAAAGGCCGCGAAAAATATTTCGCCAATTTGCAATAAAAGTAAGATTATCAACAACGTATATCCAAAGTAATTACGGATATATTAAATTGAATGCTAATAAGTCGGTTAATTTGATTCCACTATAATTTTAAAGTGGTTTGTTTTTAATTTTCTAGCCGTACATTAATTTCATACAGTCCTTGCAAGTTTATCTGGCGTATAATTCTGTCTGGCAGTCTACTTCTTTCTTTTTTAACACTACAACAGACCATGAGGCCTAATGACAGTTAGGGAATCCGATCCCTAGCCAAAATTCTGATCCCGGGATTTCGGGATTACAATTTGACAATCCCGGGATCCCAGAACTGGTCCCGGGACTTTATCATTTTTTTCCATTGTTAATATAAAATTTTTACATTTACAAATAACATTGATAAAATCGTTCAAAAATAAATCAAGTATAATTTATACTATTTAAGATATTTATTGTTAACATTCTATACGTTCAATCTTGGAAATACACAAGTTTAATGGAGTAAATAATAATCTGAATTTAATATGAGATTGCTGTTTCTGATAGTAAAGACTTAATGAATGGGCTAGCGAGATTTAAAATAGTAAAGCAAATCATGGTGTACTTATGGCCTTTCCGCTTCATAAATCTGATTAGTCAGACAAATATGAAACTGCCGTAAAACGTATGAGATCATGGTGGAATTACTTTGTTAATGGTGCGAAGCCATTCTTTTATCCAATCTTTCTCATTTTTATTAATTTATGTAAAAAAAAAAAAAATAATCGGCAACTTACACATGGGTATAAATCAATCTCAGTTTATTTCTAATGTACTTATTTGTTATTAAAAGTATTTTTTCTGTTATATTTTCGTTTTTATTTTATTTTCCATAAAAATTAATAAAAAGTCAATCCCGAAAGTTTCTGGATTATGTTTATTAATCCCGGGATTCATAGGTATCGAAAATAGCTCGGGATCCCGGGATTGGAATCCCTAATGACAGTAGTGTATTTATTAATAGAAGAGAAACAATCACAAACACCCAGACTTTCATAAAATCAGATAAATATATTGTGACGTCATCGAGAATCGAACTCGGGGCCCCCGAATCAAAGACCAGCGCCAGGACTACAAGAGGTACCTCACCACGCCACCTGCAGCGGCCTTTCTGTGTTAATGTAAAATTTAGCGCATACTTAGTGCGTACATAATATACCTATGTGGTTCTTGTAGCTGTACCCGTTTTTTCTCTATCTATAGTTGGATTAGATTATAATGGGTAATATTTATATAACACTAGATTATCAGATATCAGATTAATAAATAAACAACTGTCATCATATTTGAAATAGGCTAATATATAGAAAACATCAAGCGAAGCCAAATTACATAAATAAAAAACATCAATCAATTCGATCTTTCTCCAGAATTGTCTGGGTATTTTTATATTTATGTTAAGGTGTATTTGCGAGATTAGCCTGTACAATCCGTAGACTTTGTTGGAAAGACTTATATTGTGTCATTATGATTACCTTGTCATTTCTTATCTTAACAATTAACATATTTGACTAAAATACATGACGAAGTCGGCGAAGCGTTGAGCGGCTCGCGCAACTCAAACGTATAACCGTGTGTGAAAATGTTCGTAAACAGTCTTTTTTTGGTTGTACAATTATACGGTTATACATTTGAGTTGCGCGCGTCGCTCACGTAAGACTAGTGTAAAGCCGCTCGCCCGCGCTACTTTCGTGACTTTATTTTTTCGTTTTCGTTACCGCTGTGTGCCTGTGCGATGTTTTCGTAACGAATCCACCCGGGTGGTCAAGACAAAAGCATGTTTCATGCTAAAAAATAGAAATAGGTCGTGTACAATCCTAGCTTAGACATAAATCAATAGTTTATGATGTAGGTACACAATGTTTGAACGATATGTTGTATATAATTTGAGAAAACTCACCTGATCATATTGTGATTGGTAGTGAGTCTCCGACATATCCACCTGGTAGTAACTAGGGCAAGTGACCCTCGGCTTCTTGGGGGAACGTCCTCGCGGCCCAGGAGTCAGCACATCGTAATACGCCACAGCATTATTCGCGGACACTACCGGACAATCGTCCGGGTACGTTTTAACTTCAGAGCCCACGCTGGACTTTCCACTCCCGACGCTTTTGTTGGACGCTGTTTCGTCGCAGTCATTATCGACGCTCATTGCGGCCGAATCGTATGCGGAATCTTCGTCAGTAGATCCAGAACATGACGCCCCGTCAGCGAAATAAAGCGCGGAATCAACAGCTGTCTCCTTGCCGCCATTTTCCTTTTCGAACACCACATCCGCCATTTTGTCGTTGTATTTCAAATCCTCCATTTTGACCGTTACGTAATATACCTGACCCCCTTTTTTCGACGCGATTTATTGTTTATCTATCTCACTCGTTCGAATAAGTTCGCTAATCTGGAACCGGTTTGCGATTTTTTTTCTCTGAATTGCGCGCGCTTTTGCTGTTAAAACGGCGACACGAATAAAATCCGGTTTTAATTATTGTTTTATACGGTTCGGATATTATGTCGATTGATTATTATAACGAAAGTGATTTTTAGCCGCGGTCTTTGGGCCTAATTCGTGCGGTACATATTACATGGCAGTATCCTATCTGGAATGATTTATTCTTTCACAATCAATCTTGACTAGAGGCGGTAACAGAAAACAATATGCGAAATGAAAACTGCATTTAGCGGGCGCTGTAATTAATTCAAAATAAATCTAATTTAATTACGCGTAACTTTACATAAAGAACGAAACGTTACTAGTTATTCGAGAGAATGTCCAATATCGATACGTTCGTTAAAATGTGAATTTATTTAATGTAACTTGTTTTTGAAGGTAAACGAATACTATTCTTGTATAACGTCTCAGGTAATAGTTGATCAGTTCGATAGGCTCCAAACCGGGTCTGTAAAGAAAAAAAAATGTTTATTAACACTTAAATATCATAATATTATATTAATTACTTACATATATTATGAGAAAAGTTGTGTCACCAAATTCATATGTATGAAGTATTCATTCATCAAACATATCGTCACCTCAATACTACAACTAGATTACATGATTTTCACTGTTTTTGAAATTTTGAATATGATTCAACATTTTCTTCTCTACAAAATTATAACACTAAGGAAGTCAGAAGTTAATGGAAACTGTATTAATTCTGTGTTTGAAAATATTAGATTTTAAAACCATAAATGCATTAAATAAATTAAATAATATATCAACAATATTTTTTCATATAATTGAACATTAAAAAAATCGTTTTTTTCAGTTAGGTACATGTTCAAACACGCGCGTTAACATAATCTTACTCCCTACTTCATTTATTGTTTGTCAATGTATGACTACGGCCGTATGTTTTAGTTTAACCACTGGGAAATGCCAATAGAAATAGCGTATTTCAAAAAAATACTACCTTATTCTTAGGTCAATAATTATTATGAAACAATCATTGTTCGTAAGATGTTTTATCACATTTGAATGGTCAAAGACATAGCTTATAATAAGTATCTATAGAATTATCTTCAAATGTGTTAATCGTGCCCATTTTTTGAATAATAAAATGCCTAATTCTTGTCAAATTTGGAATCACAAAGATGATAAATACATTTTTTATCGTAAATATTTCACTTTAATATAATGTTAATATTAATTTTACTAATGGTTTTATAAATACGTTTAAAAATTAATAAATCTAAAAAATCTTAACACCACCGCACATGGATGTACTTAAATATGACTGTATTCTAAAATATTAGATCGAGAGGTTTAAAAGAATATTATTTTAGTAATAAAAATACTTTATGCAGTCATCAAATCTTTAAAATAATTAATATAAAGGATAATAAGGTTTCAAAATTACATAGAGTATCTACAACGTGCTCTGAAAATACCTTAAAACTCCAATTTGGTCAACGTGGGGCATGTGGGCCCTTAGCAAAAGTAAATAAATGTAATGATAATATATAAGATACAAAAACAAAGCTAAAACAATACAGGCGTGAAGAGATCTATACCTCCGCAATAAGGAGTCGCAAATTTTTAAATACAACATAAATGGCCTTTGTGGCGACCGTGTCGAACAGTCCGATGGGCCCAACAGCTGATTAGACCGCGAGGACTGGAATCAGCTTGCGGTAGTGGACCGATTCAGGCTGATGATGATAATTATAATAATACAATATAATAACATCGCAAATATCGTCAATAATATTTTCACTTATGATGGTGATGAATGCAGACTCGCGCAAAGTAGTTACCACCCGAGCGCCCACCCAAAAATCCTACACCCCAATAAATCAAGAAAATCATAATTAATTATTTTATTTTAATCAACGTTATTTATATTAAGAATTTGGTTATACAATGATTATTTGAGAATTTAGCCGCTCCCTGGATTCTGCCGCCAGACGTTTCCTTTATGCCCAACGTCGCCGCTAGGTTTGTCACTTACATAATTATTATATATTATTAAGTATTAAAAATAATAATTTTATGAATGGTAACGCATTGGCATAATGCTCAAAACTGCAACGCTACAGAATAGATTAATAAATATAATTCCGATAGGGTATATACCAATACAGTGAATTTAGAATTTTTCGATTTTTTGATTCTTTTTCGATTCGCAGGTTTTGAATGTGTGAATCATAGAGATATTAAATTAAAAGAGGGGCAAGGAATCGGCTTTCTCATACAGCTGAATGAAGCAGGCCAACAATAGCCGATAACTTACGAAAAATAGCGACGCGATAAAAAAAAATCAGGGCATCACAGAGGATTTACTTTGGTCATTATAATGTACCCATATAATATAATGTTAACATTCAAATTTTGCCACAAATTGATTACCAGCCCGTCCCACCATACTTTCATATAACCTGCCACCCCTAGGTGTTCATGTACTACGAAAATGAACCACGCATTATAGACGTGCAATAGTATGTATAATACACCAATATTAAATTAGCGGCAATACATAAGCCGATAGCAGTTGTCAGTATTCGATGTATGACGTATTCTTTCTTACTCGAGATCGGTTGCCTGCTTCTCCTTACCCGTTAGGTATTTCAGTTTCCATTATTTCTGCAACGCATTCATAAATACTTCAAACTATCACAATTCGATGCATTCACTAATCACGCCGAAATATGCCAACCATTATTTTGAATTCCACATTTTGTAATTTTTGAGTCAATGTATCAACGATGAATGTTCAGTAAAGCATACGACTTTCTTAAATCTAAATGGGTATCATTCATTGAATAAAAAATAGTTTTATTTAAAAAATATATTATATTATTTTACTGAATATATTTTTTTGTATAATATAACATCGATCGTTTACTTTCAACTAGGTACATAATGATAATGATTGCAATAATTCTCGTTCACAAAATCACGACATTTTAAAACTGTAAGCTGACTGACAATAATCACAACTTGCATAAAATAGTGAAAGAAAAAAAAACAAATAAAATGTCTTTATCGCTCTGGTATTAATTATTTCATAATGTTCCACTTTCGTCACTAAAATTAAGTTAGGTTTGCTTAGATTAAAATACTGTTGGTGAAATAGTATTTTTTTAAATCGAGTAAAATGTACTACCTTATTAAATGTGTAACAGCTGTTTCATATATCTAGAGCTGTAGCCCCACAAAATGTAAAGTTAATTAATGTGTAAAAAGTGAGTGCAGTCAATTTGACTGACAAGTGAAAAAAAACTGTAGAGAAATTTCGGTTAAAAACTATTAAATTACTCTTATTATTAAATAATTTGCTTATTTGTACAGCAGTTACATTAATTATTATAACATAGCTGTTTCAATTATACAGAACAGAACACAGAACACAGAACAGAATAATAAATATAATGCACGGTTTTGAATGTGTGAGTTTTCCCATAATTAATTCTCGAGATCGATTACAGATAAAACTAAAAAAATCAATAAAGACTTATTTTTTGGCAACAATTAACAATTGTTTTAATACAAGTAATAAAAACAACTGTTTTTTAGAACTAAATAAACACTTTATTTTTCATTAGGTTCCCGAAAGCATCTTTTATAATACGTACTAAAATATTATCTGTAGTCTAATATCAATCTTAAAGAACTTTTATAAATATCTTTATATAATACGAGTACATAGATACCATATACAGAACATAGTAATAAATATATGTCAGATAGGTTATACCCCAATACAGGGTTTTGAATGTGTAAGTGTCCTATGAAAATGAAACACACATTATATACGTGCAATAGTGTATATTGCAACCTTCAAATACACCAATATTGAATAAGTGCCAATGCATAAGCCGAGAGCAGTTATCAGAACGAAGGACAAGTTTAGAATGACGTATTTTTGACACCTGTTTAAGTTTATCCCATGTTATTCCACACTGGAGATCGGTTGCCTGTTACTCCACACCCGTTAGGTATTTCGGTTCCCATTAGTTCTGTGTACCCTCTATTATCTAATACGTAAAGAAAAATTAAACATATTGTGTATCTGTATATGTACACAATGAAGAAATATACTGATTCGTATTATTATTTGTTTAATTTCTAGTCCCGCGCTTTTCAAACCGCGCTATACAGCTTATATTGTTGCAAGTGCGTTATTTTTCGAGAATTTTCTTTTGAGATATCGATAATCGACGTGAAAATATAGCAAAAGTTTACTAAGTAGTTACCAACTCCATAGATTTCATCAATATTGATCCAGTATTTTTTTTTAATTTTAACTGAACACAAGTACATATAAACATTTCAATTTTATTAATAATAATTCCCTCGTAGCTGAGGATTATGGCCACTTTGAACCACGACTCTTCACCCCTTATTGAAGAGTGAAGGCTGTCCCCAGTAAACTCCTTCACTTGATCTCTCCAGCGCGCCGACGCTCTTCATTTGCTTCGCCTTCCCTGAAGGCTATCTAGAACCACCAGTATATTTAGGGTATCCGGTCCACGTCAAAAAATATGTTAAAAAAGGTTTATATAAGACAGAACCTTAAATGCGAATGAGAAAACATTCGGCACGCTTATATTCTCCGCAATATGCATTAGAATAAGATAGAATTTATACGGCTGAAATAAACATTTTTTGTACACGTCGCCGGTAAATATTGGTTTGAATGACTCCATTCATTCAAAAACTACGAGCACGTATTACTAAAATTTATTGTTTTTGTGTTAAATATAAAGTTAGTGGTAATTATTTTTAGTTGATTTAGTAGAAAATATAGTTAACTACATTGTGATTAAATTTGGTAGCCGTCCTGAGAAGCAACATGATGGTATAACGTTTCATGCTTAAGTTAATAATAATAAAATTGAGGTTCTACTGTGCGTTATTCGCAAAAAACACGGCTTCATATAGCTGAACAATAAACACTCTCTTTATATTATTACTCTGGGGCCGTTTCTTTATCTGTACATAGTCTTTGAATGATTGACTGGTTCGTCGTGTGCTCTACAACAGCTAATATTACTGTACAAATTTTCGTAATAATATACAACAATTTACGTATGTATTTCCATTCACAAAATGCTTACCCACTAATAAACATCATTCAATTAGTGAGTATAGCAGAAGGCAAAGAAATTTTCTTTGGTTGCATATTATAATTCTGCATTTAGCAATCGGTGCATTAATTAAGTAATACCTACTACACTAATCAAATATTGCGCACACAAATCAACCAGTTGCCTAAATCATACTCCAGCAGCGAATAACCGACTCTATCTACTACTCAGTGAATATTCAGTTTGCCTTTATTTGGTATATTAATTGACTTAGTTTTTGGCCCGTTTTTTTTCAGCGGCCGTTACAACAGTGACTGTCATAATAATTTAGATACATTTTTCATTCAACTCTGATCGAATCATTAAGTAATAGTGGGTCAGTATTCTATCGTACTCATTTTTTTTAATTCATGCAAAAAATATGATTACACAAGTGATTAACTCATACAGCTACATGCAATAAATTTAATTTAAATATCGTCTTTATAATTGAATAATTATATCAATAACTTGCCTCTAAACGCATAGTGTTTTTACTTCCACTTATTAAATAATATCCTGGAAGTTACGAAGTAACAAACATGATTTAAGTTGATATTATGGAGAATTTTGAGTGGAAATATTACCTAATTTGATATTATATGATATCCTATAGTTTTTATTAAAATTAACGTAGTTGAACCTAACAATAAGGGTAAAAAACAAATATTTTTACAAATTATACAATTAATAAATACGATAATAGGCCGAAGATGTAAGAAAACATTAAATTTTATTGTATTACCTTCTTATAAGATATTAACGGAGTATTAAAAAATTTAATTCTGGTTTGTATGAGTTTAGTAAAATCCCGTCTGCGCAACTATTCTATACACATGGATGCTACCGAGGGTAGTTTATCGTATTTATGTATTGAGGTATTTTAATTGTTACAATAAATTAGTTGTAATTGCTACAATAAGTGCTATATTTTAACAGCACCTCTCTTGGCTGTGTTAACTTTTAGAGCGAGATAGACAGTTTTGACAGTTTAGACGGCTAACTTATTGTAACAATTATTATACCTGAATATATACATATGATAAACCACCCTCGATAGCTGCCTAAAGCCGCCTATATCCGCCGATAGCAGTCTTGTGTATATTATAATAGATGCGCAGAATCAGTTCTAATGACACGGGTTTCGCCTTTCTGCATCTTCAAGCACCGTGTTTAATCTCCTTATAATAAATATACAACCGTCATAGATTGTAATTACTGACTGTTTATATATTAAAATAATATATTAAAGTATCATAAAATAACTACATTATTAGTTTAATATTTAACTATAATATAGAACCCACATTAACTAGAATATAAATTCAAATTCTATTAAGTACATACAGTCAGTATTATAAATAAATTTATAAATGTATGTTAAATAAAATTGTCTATCTATATAATATATTATAATATAATATAATATAACCAACATTGCAGAGAAGTGTCAGTGTGCCCATACGGTGTATGCCAATAATCACTTTTTCCAGTGATTGGTTGGTTGATACTGACCAAAGACCATATAGATTTAACGGTAAACGAATTTTGCGTAGGAGTGATAATGGTAAATATATTTTTACGTATACACAGAAAGTGCAATTATATCCATAAAAAAATATACAACATTAATATTACATATTTTGTTGATGTATAAGACATACTGAATTAGATATATTAGTATTACAAAACACACTAAAATTAGGCATTTTAAAATATATAACTGCCTTTGCGAATGGAATAAGCGGGCACAATTTATGTAAGTGCATAACCCACTAATACCTTATATGTTTAAGTAGAAAGTATTTTTAGGTATAATTTACAACCGATATTTTCCAATTTTATAACACTATCAGAAAATGGTAAATCGATATTTTATTTTAAATACGGAGAGTATAAAACTTATAGATCTCCACCCAAGGCGAGATGTGGAGGTAAGCTGTTAATATTCGACATAAATAGTGGACACTAAACTTTGTCAGTCATACTTATTTGTTTTCATTGAACTAAGAATACAATTTGCTGATGGTGCTTGTTAGTTTTAAAATTCAATTTATACCCTGCCTAAACCAAACTATAATAGTTTAGGTATGCTATGGGTGATCCTATAAAAAAGTGCCCACTTTTTGAGTCATACTTATTTGATTTCGTTGAATTAAGAATACATTTTACAGATGGTGTTGATTAGTTTTTTTTAAATTCATTAAGCCATACCCAAACCAAACCATAATCGATAAAAAATATTCTTTTATCTATAAAATTTATTATGTAAAATTATGTATCATTTAATGGCAAAAATTTTAGATATTTTACAGATGAACGAATATTTGTTGACTATTATCTACTATAAATTGGATTAGGCTGGGTTTAATTGAAATTTAAAAACTAACAAACACTATCTACACATTGCAGTCTTAGTTTGAAGAAAACAAAAAACGTTCAACCGACAAAGTTAAGTGTGCAGTATTTATATCGGATCTTAACAGCCTACCGCCCTACCTCCACTCTTCGCTACTGATCTCCACCGTGTGGACTTAATAATAATATTTAGTATTTCGTGGTCAGTAGATTTTTAGTCGTTCGCGCATTCTTATATTCTATAATTATTCGACTTACATCGAGTGAAATAATATTATCCAAAAATAGTTTTCCACCAAGAATGAACAGTGTAATTGGATTAAAATTCGATATATTTAACGACTATTGGATTATACTAAAAAACCGCAAAAGATTGTAATAAAATTATATTTCTGGAGTACATATCTTAAACACATTCTCTTTAGTCGCGATCCCATCATGGTATATATGTAGATACATCACGGGTGTCCAACTATTTTGTAATTAAAAGTGATATTTTCATTCAAATGTTTTAAATGTTTTATAAATCCGGCAAACTACATGTAATGCGAGAAGTTTTAAGAAAAAGTAGGTGCCATGTAAGAATATTATTGAATATTAATTGTTTAACTAATAACTTTTAAAGACTGATATCGTACATATATCTCATTAGTTAACTCTATTAATTCGCAACAAGTTACCATTGTTCCCAGAATGGATGATTTTACACATCTTGCGTGTAGTATTTTTATTCTTTATAATTACTAAAATGTTCTATTATTAAGTTTTGACGATGTATTATACGCTTATCGAGTGTATTATTGTTGATAATGTAGGGTTTTTTACAAACCCTTTAACTATTCATAATTTTGTTTGTTACATTTTTTTATTGGATCCTTGACTTAAAAGGTAGGTATTGCAGTTTTTCCTACTTTATTGTATTGATTTGTTATATAAATTAGAGTTAATAGTGTTCGTTGTCAGTGTGTGTTTGCCTTTTGGTGAGTGTACACAGTGCCTGAAGATGCCAAAAGGCGAAACCCGGGTCGCAAAAAACGACTCAAATGGAATAGTACAAAACTTAAATCCATTAGAATTTAAATTCAAATTCCATCAAGTACCGTCGGTCGATAGTATTATTGAGTATTTGCTTCTCAATAGACTGAAGATTTTGCAACCGGTTGAACTCACCTGATATAATATTATCATTAGCTGTAGAGCAGATCGTTTTTTCTCACCAGAATAATATTACGAAATAAATTTTATTATTAATATTTCCCAGACTTCCGTAATACTGCACGACGGAGGTTGGTACTTCCTCATAAAGTTTCAAAGATGAAAAGATTAGTTCGCAGAAGTAATCACAGTGTTGTTTACTGGAAAACGTGTAAAGTTTTTTGAGAGGACTGTAATATCTGGCAACAGTTCTATTAGCAGATTTGCTATTGGTGGGAACTCGGTGAACTATTTTAGCATTACAATCATTATACTATACCTATAGACCAGTAACGAAGGGTGGAGGTAGACTATTAAGATCCGCCATAAATAGTGCACATTAAACATTGATAGTCATACGTATTTGTTTTTATTGAACCATGTCTACTATTTACAGATGGTGTTGGTAAGTTTTGAAAAATCAATTACACCCTGCCTAAACCAAACCATAATAGTTTTGGTATACTTTCGGCGATGTGACAAAATTGTGCACACTTTTTCATTTATAGATACTTTTATGTTTTCGTAGGATTAAGAATATATATTACTTACACATATTGTTGGTTCATTTTTTAATTCATTGAGCCCTGCCTAAACCAAACTATAATAGGTATATTCAAAATATTGTTTTATCTATAACATATCCAAATTATGTATGATTTAATTGCATAATTTAAATATTTTCCAGATAGACGAGTATTTTTTTACTACTATCTCTTATGGCTTGGCTTCGCAGGATTGAAATGAATTTTATCTGTATCTGTACATTGTAGTCTTATTTCAATGAAAATAAATACTTATGACCTTATGACTAACAAAGTTTAGTGTGCACTATTTATGGCGGATCTCAACAGCCTATTTCCACCCTTCGCTACTGCAATCATTATACTATACTTATGGGCTTGTACCGACATTTATTTACTCGTCGTAATAATATTATGTCATATATACAAGCCAGAGATTAATAGCAACTAAAATAAATAATTATTGCGACAATGCTGTATAATTGATGAAAAAGAGTCGATAGATTATAATGGATATGGATATATATAAATTTGTCTTCATCATAACGGAAGTGCTACGTTTTAATGTATTAAATTGACACTGTATATTCAATTTTATACAGATGAATCTCAAGTCTTGATATAGATTTTTTTATAAAACTACAATATGGCCAGTTTCTCGGAATTTTGAAAAACCTCAGAAACATACATATGTACCTATAAAAAGGTAAAAAAGTTGGACAAAGTATGATTCGAACTCACGTCTTTCACTTTCTGGGCGAGTGCTTTGGCCTCTAAGCTATCGATCCGTCTATAATTCATGTGAATTATTACTTATGATTACGTTTAAACTGAGGTACTTAAAATTCCACCAATTAAGGTAGGTTAATGATATTACTAAATCGTAAGAGATGTCTGATGTTAATCAAACTTGGTTATCGGCGTTCTTGTACTTATAAATAATAAAAATTATATTTTTTTCATAATAAAGAATCTAACATTCTTAAAACATTATATTATATAATCAGTATTGAATAATTTATATATAAGATTGGTTGTTCTAGGCAATGTGTCTGGTAAAAGAGGCATATGGACCAGTGTTGCCATATTTTTCTATACTGATTATAGTACAAAGGAGTAAAAATTATAGTATTTCTGAAAAATATATAGTACAGGAATATTTTTCGTCTTGAATCCTTTAAAATTATAGTAGTTTGGTATATTTGGCGTAAAATTATAGTATTTTACATTTTTCGCGAAATCAAAATTATAGTATTGTACTATTATTATAGTACGGTTGGCATCACTGATATGGACGACCACCGATGAGTGAAGTGACTAAGTGAAGAAATTAACTACTCAACCGATAGCATACATGGCAAGACTTACAAAGACTACATAAAACTGGAGAAGATTGATCCAGAATGTCACAGTACCAATTCCGTGATGATCACGATTCCCAGTAAGGAGATTGACGACGATGGAAAAGAAAAAGACATTAAATAAGAATGTTACATTATTAAATAGTGTAAAATAATAAATGGTATAATGAAAAAAAAATATTTGCAAAAACCTTTCTTAGGTTATTTCATCGTGACTAGTGAGTGCATCAGTAGCACGGTGAACGGATTGCAATGGTTATGAGTTCAAGCCCCATCTGATGCAAAATATACGCATGTAATATTATAATTAAACATTTTAACTAACATATTATAAAACAGTGGTTCTTAACCTTGTTGGAGGTACTGACCCCCACCAGTTTCATATGAGCATTCACCGAACCCTTCTTAATTGGAAAAAAAATATAAATATAAATTTATAATATAAAATATAGTAATTACATAATTAAATTTTCGCTTAAAATTTTAGTAATATCTCTACAGCTAATGTTTTCAAAATGTCGTAAAATCGTGAATATTATTAATATTTTTGTTAAATAGTTTTTTTCTTCCCAACCTTACATCAATTTTCATAATTCGAAAAATGTGAGTTAAAGCTACTTATTCATTTTATTGGAGGTTGGAGTAATATAAAAAAAATATGTTGCTACGTAGCAGTCATTAAGAGTCCCGCCCTATGTAAAAATAAGAGTCATGTTAGTATGTTGATTCACCAATTGTATTGTTAACATTTTGTTTTTATTATAATCTAGCTGGGACCCCCTCCCCCACTTTTCCCAGTTCACCAACCCTTATAAAAACATTTTAATTTAAATCAATTACGATTAGATAAAGATTTAAGGTATATAAATATCAGATGATTAGATATACAGAATAGATTATGTACATTTTGATTTACCATGACTTATAGATTCAAATCTAGTAATCCAAAAAATATTTTATAATATTATACACATTGTAAGTTTTGTGTTAAAAAAATCCTTATTTCTGTTATATTTTTTCCCGAATTGCAATACAAGATACATCTTTACTTAAATACTTAAATATTATACGAGCTTGCGTTTGTAGATTCTTATTAAATGTAGTACACTTTATATTGGACAATTTTAATTGTGTAAACTATTAATTCGTATTAAAATAAAATATTTAAAATGTAACACTAACTTAGTTATCCACGTAATTTAATATCATTAATGATGGGGTTTCTTTCTCGCATATGGACATTATCAACTAACGACAGTTCTCCGTGTCCATGTAAAGATTTAGTAAATCCTATTCTATTTTTTTTTTTATTTTACAATATATTATTTTCTGCATTTTTTTAAATCGTGAACCTGTAATTTAACGGATAATCAAATGTCACATCGAAGATAATGCGACTCGCATCGCTTAGTGAATATCCTGCGATAATAATTATCGAATATTTGCAAACTGCGAGTACTTTTCACTAATCACTGTGCCATATGTTAACCTTCGTTCGAGTCGAAACTCCGTTCTCTGTAGAGAGAACGACACATATGGTGGATAGGATTAAAAGATAACCAGACCGTAGTCTAAACACACCAAATAGTCCACATGCAGCAAAAAATATGAATGGAGATTAATTTAATAACAAATAATGGAAAAATATATCAGCCGTATTTTAATCAAGCTTCAAGATTAAACAGCTTGTTAAAATTTAACTGAAAATAACAACGACTTGTTATAATCAATATATACGTATATTTTTAAAAGTTTATTGAATACTTTATTAACGTAACTGTATATACAATGTATGATATTATAATCTTTTGATTAGTTGAGGTTTATAATATTGAAGATAACTGATGTTTTGACAATAAAAACAAACATATGTTAAGGCTACCGTCGTGAAAAAAGTCAATGACAGAGATATTAAAAATTGTAATAAATATATTCCGTTTATTCGTGTTTATATTTCTTATAAATAGCTTTTAAAAGTGTCATAATCGAAGCGCAACAGCCTTTTGAAAAAGCAAAACAAAACAAAAATAAACATACTCGACCGTTATCGACGTCGTTTTCTCGGCGTCGCTTCAAAGGACGTCGGATTTTTTTTTATAACAATACTTTAACACTGATTTTTGCGTCGTGTATTTTTTTCACACAGGTGTAATCATTCGTGTTAACTGTTGCGAGTGGTGTTGGGTATTCGCGAACTAGTGTTTCAACTACAGTTTGGCGGAGTTATTCAGGCGGACTTCGTCGGCACGTGCGGTACAGACCGCGCGGATTTTGCACTGAGGTAGGCGAGTGGCGATAGGCGGCAGGCGTCGGGCCAAGACGCCGCCCCCGCCCGTCTCCGCCGCCCACCGCAGCGCCACCGGCCGGTGGAGGATGTCAATTTTACTCCGCAACGCGTTGCGGAAGAACAGCGGACGATGCTTCGCCGCGTCGTCACAGAAATCACTTTCATCTTCGAACGGCTTCTAAATTAAGTTTACCGACTTCCATGCTATGCTGTCACACGCGACCTGAAGTTTATCTTCAGATATCTTCAAGATAATAAACTTTGGTATTATTTTGAAATAAAAAAATCCATTTCCGTATCATTAAATGTCTTTATTAATTTGAAAATATTTAAATTATATATCGACAACGTTCTAAAACAGAACAGGACGTCTATTCAATTCTAAACTATCCTAAACGCCAATTTTTCGAAATACGTTTTTCAATCGATTCTCTATAAAATTTCCGACATTTCTGTATTTCTGTATAAACCTAAATGCATAGGATCATATTGAATTTAAGAAACAACTATTTTAATGCCACTTCTAAGTATCCGAAGTGACATTATTTGCCAATGTATAGAATTATTCATAAATTTGTAATTGGACAAAATTCCTCAAAATTAATTGTAATTTGAAGCACAAAGAATGTTTTTTTTTAATATTTCGATATGACAGAACTACAATCGAATTAAGTATAGGTTCGTAATTTCTAAATTTCGCTTTCCTGCACATTTTATGGTTTGGCGTTTAGGAAAGTTTAGAATTGAATAGGCGAGGAGTCGAAATACTTTTTTGAGTTTTATCACAAAAAAAAAATAACATTTCGAAGCAGGTGCGCTTCAAATATGTCGTAATAAAAACGATAAACATCGCTCAATTGGTAAACCATATTGGCGCGAATCCAGTGGATGCAGGTTCGAGTCCCGCTGGGCCTTTTTCAAAAGATTTTTTCTGGAAGTTGTATAAGTATATCTTTTTTAAATGAAATATGTTCAATATGTTACATTCTGATCTGAACACATCGTTGATTAAAAAAAGTAGTTTATGATAATATATTAATTTATAACGATATTCCCCCATCGATTTAAAAGTAAAAATCGGAAAACTTAAAGAGCATTTAAATTTAAAATTGTTTATTGAATTCATTTATATAATAAATACAATTATTATAAATTAACTCCATGAAATAAAAAAATAGTATATTGTGGTAAGAAGAAAATTATAGTGTCCGGTGCTAAACGGAGTGTACTGGCCTTAACGGAATGAAGGTTGTATTAAAATACTTTTTACAGGGAATTACTGTAAGCCATTCACTCAGCCCATTGCGTTCTTGCACTAGATCAAATACAAATTGAAATATAACATGCAACAATTAAACCAAAGAGTTTCATTGTCAGCTATTTTACTTCAGGTTTTGGAGAAATTGTATCGTTTCATTTTTGATACGACATCATTTAATTAAATGGAGGCATTTTGACGTCAAAGTAATTTGGATATTGTCTTCAGGATTTAACAGATTTTTCTACTTTGTTTTTAATTTTATAAGAGTAGAAAAGTTTTCAACGATAGGTTAGTTGGATGTGTTCGAATCCATTGCCCGATTTACATTATTACCAACATAACAAATGGTCACTTCAAGGTAGATTCGCTTCACTTAGATATTTAAAAAAATCGTACAATTTTATTACAATATACTCATTACCCCCAAGATTTCTATTTTTACGCCACTTGAGGTAAATTATTTAAATTATCTGACCCACAATCTAGAACAGTGGTTCCGAAATCTGATACCGATTTGATTAAATTATGAGATTAATAAAAAAGGTTTAACGGGACATTTTTTGAACAATGTAGTATTTTCAAGTTTTAAGTAAAAATCGACAGATCTAGTTGCCCGTAATAAACGATATATTGTTAAATGTGTGTTTATTGTTGATTTAGAGTCTTTTACTATTCATTCATTGTTTTTTACGATCCTAGTTTCGCCTTTCAGCAACTTCATGCATTATACTCAGTCACCAATGCCAAATACACACTCACGTGGAAAAACACATGCATAGTGCCGGATGATGCGATGAGGCAAAACCCAAGTCGCAAAAAATACTCAAATGGAATAATACAAGACTTAATTAAATCAATTTTAATTCGAAAATTTTAAATTATAATATTATATAGGACATTTGAAGAAATTGACAAGTAGCCCTTTCCCTGCAAAATTCTGCACAGGACTGGGCTACAGGTTGTATTTGTCGATGCTATGAAAATATGCTGGTGTGTCCTGAGATGACGCGAGTGATAGGGATTCTTGACCATCATCATAACCCTCGCCTAGAGAACAAACATATACGACGAGTAAGAATGTAACAGTGACCTAATGTAGGTATCTATTACCTAAATGCTCATTACATACTATTACTATAGGGAGGGAACTCTGCCTATAGTAATAGGGAACGACTCTACCTACGCTATGGCCGGTCCCAAGCCCGGATAGAGGAGGGTTCGTCGTAGGGCTAATCACCCAACACGGTAAAAAAAACAATTACGAACACCAAAACAACTGCCTTGGACCCCGGATTCCCCATAAACCAACGACCCAAGCAAAGAATTAAGAACAAACGATTATATGTACAATGAAGATCTGCAGAGAGCCTGCAAAAAAGTCTCCCCACATGATGCTCTAATTATCTTGGTAGACTTCAATGCAAAAATTGGAAAAGAGGAAGCATTTAAATAAGTAGCTGGGCAGCATAGTTTGCATGAAATGGCAAGCGATAATGGTGAACGTCTATGCTTTTTAGCGGCTGCAAATAATTTAATAATTAGTAGTACATGGTTTAAACATAAAAATATCCACAAAGGAACCTGGAAAATACCTGGAAGTAAAACATGCAACCACATCACACTCTTATATCGAAAAGAAGAGAGACAACAGTGGACGATGTGCGCGTCTGCAGAGGAGCCAATTGCGATTCTGATCACTTCCTGGTGAGAGTAAAATTAAAACAAAAAATCTCCTTAATACTGAAAAAAGAAGGCCCGAGAAGAACTAAATGGAAAGCTGAAAAATTGAGAGATGAAGAAATTTTGTATAAATACCAGGAATCTATAGAAACAAACTTAAAAATGACTTAATAACCGATGATGTGAATGTGGACTGGGAAAATACAAAAAACTGTACTATCACGAGTGCCACAAAAATTCTGGGGTAAAATAAAGCAAAAATAGATGCAAGATCGTTTGATGATGATTGCAGGCAAGCACTGTTTAAAAAAAATGAAGCAAGGAAGAAATGCCTACAAAGGGAAACGTGCCAAAATTTCGAAACTTATAAAGAAAAGAGAAAAACTGCAACAAAGCTCTGTCGAGAGAAAAAGCGAATGATGCTCAAGAGAATACTCCAAGACATGGAATATCAAAGAAGAAACAATGATCCCAAAAAAAATTACAAGACTCTTCGAAATCTAACGAAATCCTATCAACCCAGATTAAACTCCTGTAAGGATAGTGAAGGAAAAATGCTGATCAAAAAGGAGGACATTATGGAAAGATGGAAAGGTTATTTCACAACACTTTTAAATAGTAATGATCATGAGGAAACGGAAGAAGTATTATGCCACACTGCTGAGGAATTTATTGATGAACCTACTCTGCCTGAAGTAAAAAGAGCATTGAGAACGCTGAAAAACAATAAAGCACCTGGAACCAACAGGATAACAGCCGAGCTGATAAAAAGTGGTGGCCCAACACTAGAAGCAAATATCCACAAGATAATTCTCAATATTTGGGAGAAAAAAAATTACCTGAGGAATGGAAGATGGGTATAATCGTGTCTATTCTGAAAAAGGGAGACAAAACAATGTGCGATAACTACAGACGGATCACAATTCTAAACGCAGCTTATAAAGTTTTCTCATCTGTACTGTATAGCAGGCTAATGATCTATGGTGAGGAAATCCTAGGAGAATACCAATGCGGCTTCCAACCAAATAGATCCACTATATATCATATCTATCTCATGAGGCAAACTATGAAGAAAGCGCACGAATACAACCTGATACTCCACCACCTGTTTATTGATTTTCAACAAGCTTTCGACAGCGTGAATAGGGATAAGATGCTGCAAAGCCTAAAAATACTGGAAATTCCCTTAAAATTAGTAAGGCTGATAAATACCATACTGACGGATACTCAAGCAGTTGTCAGTGTGCAAAATGAGCAAACTGAAAGCTTCAAAATCGAATCAGGTGTGAGACAAGTGGATGCGCTATCCACTATGGTATTTAACCTTGTGGTGGAATTCATAACTCGTGAAACCAACATAAGAGGATGGGTAGTTTGGTTTGGTTGGTTTGTTAATAAAACTAAATATTTTTTGGTTATTTATTTTATATATGAAAAACATGAATTTGACACTACGATTTATAAAATATGTTATGCTAATAGCGTAACCCTTATTGGATTAAGTAACTTTGATGAAGTGTACGTTTCATTAACATTAAACTATTCGGAATATTTGAATTATTCGAATCGCTATTCCGGCAATGTGTTCGAAAACTCAACTTACTTCTCATGCCCAGGCACTGGTTCAAGGATATAGGTAGTATGTTATTCAAGTTTACAAACGTACTCACAATAATGTGTTCGTGCAATTTCCGAACACAATAGCCATTCACTCATCAGAATAATGCGAGATGAAGGCGTTTCGGTCCGGGCTTTGGAGGCAGATCGCTGTCAAAGAAATTGCATCACGTAGGTAATATGACTGGAACGGATTTTCCTGTGATACATTTATGAACATGTATTATTTATGACATCGTGTCGGTGAAATTGTATATCAGCTATCATTTGTTTGCGATTATATCTTTTAATACACTTATACCAGCGGTTCCCAACCAGTTTATCATCAGTTACATCAGTAGCATTATTATATTATCATGAAATGAGTGGCATGCACTTTTTCTTTTTGAAAAAAAACTTCAAATTTTAAAGCTACCAGATTTTAAAAGTTAAAAGTTTTTCTTGTTATTTATCAATTTGCTTAAAATGTGTTCGGAATTTATTCAATAATCGTGTATTTTTTTTGAAAATAAATCAGATTTTGTTAATAATTGTTTGAAAACAAATCTGCCAGAAAATGTAAGAAAAAATATTACTTTTAATTTTAATTACGATTACGAGGAGAATAGGATACAATATGAGGAAGGTTTTTTTCCATAATCTTGTAATCAAGGACTGGATCGTGCAGGATGGAGAAAGTGTTTGGAAGAGGTCAAGACCCACCAACGGTTGTAATATCAGAAATGGTGATGAATTATTAATCTGCAATACGTCGATCTCGAAGTGTAGATGTGAAGAAAGACAAATCTTCAATACTAGATTAGACATAGGCAAATGCGGGTCTTCGCTGGGTTAAGTGCGCCTCCTAATATCACTTCATAAAAATAAAGGTATTTTCTTTCCCCATTATACTTGTATTTTCGCGAGTTTTCCTTTCTATATGTGACCATGCAGTGGCTCTTTATATATATGAAAATCCAAAATGTGGCTCTCGTTGACCTCGTGTATGCCCATCCCTGAACTAGATCATCACAATCAAATTATTCAATGATACCGAATATTAATTAAAAGTTATAAATGACAGTGATAGTATAATCAATTTTAGTGGTTTTACAACTGATGAATAATGATTTGTGAGAGAGATTTGATATAGTACGGAGAAGTATTCATTCGACAGAAAATAGCAGGGATTATAAGGTTGTACTATACACGATTATTTTTTTATATATATATATATTTAATATACCTTTAACAGACAATAGAGATAAAAATATAATATTCTGATAGAACAAAAACGAATCACTATTGCCGCCAAATAGCACTAATAAACACTTCGAAACAAAAGAATCTTACATAGTGATTGTTATATAATGGAAGTATCTATTACAAACCAGATATAAAACAAAAAAGCAAAGATGGAATCGCGCTGTTGGATATAATTAGTGTAATCTGTTGTATGACGGTGAAAGTAGTTATTCGACATTGAAAGGTCAGGGTTCGATCGACAACAGAGACTAAGATTCACAATTTTATGTTCAAATTACATCAGAATAATAACTACTATTATCGAAAATGTACCGTATTTTTCTTATTGTTACGTTAATAGTGTTGAAAAAAGTCTAAAACTGAGAATATGTTATTGGAATGGTTTAATTCAGTGGTGCACACGATTTTTTTACCAAGAGCCAATAATTATTATATTATACAATATCATGTCAAACTCATGCTACTATATAATGTAAAAATAATGACACAGTTTTGAGGGTTTTTAGGTATCTGCGTTATGAGTTCTATTATATTAGATAATTACTATTGTCATATTAAATAATTACTAATCGTTTTTAAAAAACGTGTTTTTTTGGACATGTCACCCGGTTTGGATACCTCATCATGCGGACGACTTGTTGCATTAGTCTCGAAATCTAGATCCCAGACTAAATAGATACTTTAACAACATATTATTGTATGTTCAATATTAATTGTTTTTTATCAATCAGTATAATCTAAGAACAGTTGTAGTAAGTAACTCTTCCTATGATTATGAATGGCGTAAACACTTCGGAATCATTTTTTTAACAAAGCAGAGTGTCACCGGAATATAACCCGTAGACCATAGGTGGACCTCGTGCCAACCCGTGCCCATCACTGGTTTAAATTTAAATATTAATAGAAATCCAAAAATAGTGGAAATATTTGATTGTCTAACAAAATCGTCGTTACATATTTGGGGTCCATTATCTGGACTCCTTATGAAGTTTCCTTTAAGCTTGTTTTAGAACGTGTTCAGAAGAAATTTCTTCGACATCTTTATTTTAATGTAAGCATACAATTATTTTCCATTTGACAGTTTCTCATACGAGTATTTTCTGATTAACTTTCTTCAAAGCATGCTCGCCTTTCATTTCCTTGAAGCTCGTAGGTCACTTCTGCTCCAAAAGCAGTTTTCCCTGCTCTCACTTGGTATAGTTTCCAATCGCGATATTCTGGATTTTTTTACCCGTCTATTACATGCGTGGTCGAAGCCATTACCTATTTTGGGTGGAGGCTGTTTCCTCATATCAGGCTCACCAGGCACCAATAGCGAGGGCTATGCAGCTGCTCAATGCACTCCCTATAGATGTAGACAGTTTTAGTGATGCATTATGTATTTTGTTTTTAAAATTCTATTTTATTGTTTAATTTCTATTTTTCTTGAATCTTTGATGTTTTTTTTTCTATTTCCTTTGTTATGAAATAATTTTTTTCTTCTTTTTCTTTACTAAGTTGATTAACCTGTCATTTTTATTCTAAATGTCACGTTTTGAACTCTTGAATTGATAACTTGTTATGTCTATTTTAAATAAATAAATATTTTTTTAAAGTAGGTAAAGGATTTAAAATCACATTTTGTTTACTTTGATATTGATGCATTATTCAGGAATATTTAATATACAAAAATTACTGATGTAACTCATTTAATTAGCTGTACGCTCGAAGTATTTAAAATTATACAGGAAACACTCCAATCTATATTGTTAAACAATATTGTTAAAGAAATAAAGTGATCAATAAACAATTATTATTGTTTATTCATCACTAAAATCTTCTTCTTTCTTCTAAGCCCATATCCACCCATTAGTTGCCTTCCAAAGGAGCTAGTAAAATTCCACAAAATCTGGTGAGGGCGTGAAACAGCGTTGCTTCTGGTAGAATCAGGTCTAAGGTATTTTATAAGAATCTATATGTAAACAAGAACTCTCCTACCTTACTGTTTTAGTATAGTTTCATTACACAAATATTGCAATTACATAATGTAATCGAGCATAATATAATTACATTAAAAAGTAAAAACACATTCTTTTAATTTAATGAAATACCGGTAACTTCAAATAAGTTTACCGGTAAATCGGTAATAAAAACTTATCTTTATCGGTAAACTAGTAACGCATGCTCTAACGTAAAGACGTAGTAGTAATGATGAAGGGAAATCATATTATTGTGAAAACTTTTGCTTTGAAATTATGCAATACTTAATTATCCTGCATAGACGTAAAAAATAATACAGTTATCCAATTTCTTCAAATTAGTAGTGTTTTTTTTAATATTGTCAAAATTTAATATTTGTTATTATGTATTATGCAAATGTAGAAGATATTATGTATTTACACACTTGCATACAGTATTTTATTATCTATATTTTAATTTAAACATTCTACAACACGCAATATATTTTGGAGAAAAAAACTGCATCTCTGACCTTGCTAATATTGGATAATACGGCAATTAAAAAACATTTTTAAAAAGGCAAAATCTCGGAAAAGCAATCAAAATAATATGTTCAAACTAGTAGAATATGTATTGCGTATTAATTTTCGATATTTTTTTTTTTTTGATAATTTCAATTGAAAGCAAAAGCTTGTTTTATTTAAATATATCTAACATTGAGTATGAATTATAAAATATTGACAACCATTTTTTTTAAATTTTATTGATAAAAAACTATTTAAATAATTTTAATGTAAATATCTGATACTTTTTATAATCTATTATTTTGTGTGCGGAATTTTATATAAATGCCATTGGCCATATTAACACAATATTTACCGTGAGCTGTTGTATTGGAAATAGATGACCGTATAGTAGGTATTGAGATCAAATTCATGTCTAAATAACATACTACGTAAATTTATAAATTAAGTTAGTAAATTAGAAATAAAATTATATCGTATATATGCATATAAAAATCTGGTAGGTGCCTGTAAGTATCAAGATGTACCTATCAAATATCTGATAATAATTTTCGGAATTTGAAAGCAATCAAAATCAAATCAAGTTTTTATTGAATCTAATAAAATAATTATCGTAGCTACTGCTCTTGCCTATAATGCTCCACAAACACTGTGTTATTTTAATGACTGCCATCTCTTTCCAGTAAGACATCTCACGGTAAACTGTGCTATGGCAAAATGTAATATGTACATACAATTTACATGTAACCCTATTAGTTACCTCCAAATTTGTTCAAAACCTTTATTAATTAAATTTGTACGTATCAACCAATGACATTATTAATGGACGACGCACTCAATACAGTAGCTAGCAAGTAAATTCGCGCATTCGCATGTATATGTAGACGTCACGCAATTTCCATTATGCGATATCACGCATCGGGAATTTATAGCAATATGACCTTTATTGTAATGGCGTTAGAGCAGTGTTTCTAATATCAATGTTCATTTGAGTGAACCCGTTCTAACCGAACCATTCGGTAGACCCAACAAAAATCATCAGGACTTTATAGCAATATCACCTTTATTGTAATGGCGTTAGAACAGATTATGCCATTCGGCAGACCCGACAATAAAGTGAGTGTAATTTTTTTTCCAGATGATTCGTCCATATTAATGTCATTGGTATCAACAGTGAAAACCCTGCAATATTTGACCGAGATTCTGACTCCACAGCTCTATTTTTTCCAGCACTAGTAGCACACAATGATTGAGTACAGAACCTCCCCCGGAATAACACTGTACTTATATCGATTTTAACAAATGTTGGGAAAATGAAAAAAACGTTTTGAAGCAAAAAGAAGTGATGCAAATAACATTTTTATTTTATTTTTTCGACTATTTTTAGTTTTTACACACAAAAAAGAACGATATCCCTGCAACAACACTGTATAGTACTCCAGTGGTCAAAACCTTGTAAATCATTTCTTACAATGGAAAAAAAGACGGCAACTTAAAAATTGATTGAAATATTGTTTTTACTTCATGTATATGGTTGTTCAATACATCATTCGATGCCCAAGGAGTTGTACAACATTGTAGCATTCATAACTCAGAACTGCCCAAAATGAATATGCGTACAGTGTTGATGCAGGGTAGGTCTCGACATCACGTTTAAGGTCAGTGACGTCCCTAGACAAAATGCCACCCCTAGGCAGTGCCAAAATGCAGCCACATTTTTTTCATACATACTTTTTATCATCCTTTCATGACTCCAATATCTAAGAAATGTGTTGTATGGATACATTACTAACAAGATATAAGTATACCAGAAAATCTATTTTAAATGCCATCTCTGCTTCAATAGACAATATTGCGAGACTACGGTTTCAGATAGGTACATTTAAAAATATAACTGAAAACTTCCAAAACTCGCGAGTGACTGGCATTTTTGGATAAATTTTAAATTAGGTATTCACGTCTCATAGCTGTTCACTTAGAACGTGACGTCCAAGGACAATGGAAGTAAACTAGACATCGCGAACCCGACAAAGAAATAAAGTCCTGTTGAAAATGTTATAGTACTTACCTAATTAATATATTTTGTTTCCAACCAGTGAACTGATTTTTTTAATGGAAAGATATTTTCGTTGTTACTTAGTTTATATTATAGCTTTCTATGTATAACTAATGATTCTCCTCGATTTGCCGCCCTTTGAGTAACTGCCGCCTCCAAACGACGCTCAATCTGCCTACCCCCACGGGACGTCACTGCTTGTTATAAAAATTGAAGGTTACCTGTGAAGATACTGTTTAGGCACCATGACACTATAGAATATAGATATACAATATTATCGATCATGAGATTCAAAAAATATGTAACCTAAAACATCGTCTTGAGTGTAACTCATTAGCACATTCCTAATTAATTTTAGTTTTTTTTCGCTACTAATGATAATAAATTGTCAAGGAGACGTAATAAATTGACCCACCGCGTATGTGAGACATTTATTAGGTCGCGCAGTGACACGGCAAATATGGTGACAGCCTCCGCATAAAGGTATCACAAAAAAACTAAACATTTTGAAAGATTAATCTGAGCGGACATGTGCGTAAATTTTCAATTAAATCTGATTGAGTCAAATACCACACTACAGGCGCGCACACAGAGAAAATGGATTAGGGGGATGCATTTTGAAAAAAATACTTACATAATATTTTTTATTGATTTTTAATGAGGCGTGGTTAAGAAAATCTAGCAGATGCCACTCACTTCCACGTTTACTTCACCTACTACGTATAGTTTCTCGTCGTTTAAACTGTGGAATACCTTAATTTTTCAGATACATTCCCCACACCCAGACATTCCACACTTTGACTGTAGCTATGGATAACCTGGTCTTCAAGTATAACTAAGAGTGTTCACCTACGAGTTATTGAATGTGCATGGATCGACGGCCATAATTATTACAATCGTTAGTGACCGTTTGTGTCGTCCGCCTTACCCTGTTTTGTCTTTTAGACATGCCGTATCGGAATATTAGGGCAAACATTCGAGGCATCAGATAATTACACCAATTTATCTATTTATTTATGAAAAACAAAAAACATTGTGGACATAACAAATCTAAATTCAAGACGTACACAACATGAGATTTACATTATAACAAATATTACCCTCACAAGAGAGAAGAAGAGAGAAGAAGAGAAAATAATATAAAATAATAATAATAATAATTAAAAATAAAAACATAGTAGGTACTTAAGTAGGTACAATTTTATACAGAAAAATAAAAAAAAATTAAAACAAAAATAACATACAATTTTACAGAGAAAAATAAAATTTCGAATAAAAAATACATAGCACGTCACCGAAAATACCTACGTCTTTGGGGAGCGCATTGCTAGTCTTGCACCCCTCGCCAACGTTGCCTGATAGACTTGGCACGAGGAAACGGTTCCAATCCAGAATTTATGACTGCCTCACAAGACCTGTGTCTTGTTCGATAGCCAGATCATCCGGGCCACTATCCTCAGTCATGAGGTTCTGACGAAGAATATGAAGAAGTTTGAATTAATCTGAATAATTTGTATTTTTCCGTTTCTGGGGGGGCTGAACCTTCTGGGGGAGGGGGGCTTTGTGTGCGCGTATATAATATAAGTATTTTCCTGGTGGTATGTCAACTTATTTTAGTCAGAAAAATATGTAATCCAATTACGATTATCTTTACAAGATTTTCCAAAAGGCGAAAACACAAAATTTCAAACAAACAACGTCATGGGTGCTTCCACGTTCGTACAAATGAAAACGAAAGTGCTTGTATGGTAAATTGCAGACATGTCCATTGCGGGATAGATTTTGGTCGAACTCGCAACGATTTGTGTCTTAAAATGTAAAAAACATATTATACGTATATTCAGTTCTAATATAATATGATTTCATCCAGATTTTTAAGGATAAATATTAACCATTCATATTTTTGAACACACATAACTTTTGAGAAAATATAGTACCTATAACCAATAGAAAAAATCTTTTTGAAAAAAGTAAGACACCCGCCAGGAATCGAACCTGCATCTCTTGGGTTTACGCTCTGTCCGTGCTTTATCCACTATGCTACGAGGTGACATACTAATGACGACAAATTTTAACTATTGGCATTTTAATACCTCCTCATCAGCGTTCTTCCAAATCAAGCTACTATTGGCAATCGGTTTTTGTTTATTAAATCAAAGTAGGTACTTACTACTTCATTCATATTTTTATTTCCAAAACTAACTTACGTGAACGTTGTTTTCAAATGAACCATAACGAAACCCGCGTGACATCTGCGTATCATTTGATTCATATTCCATCACTCACGGCCTGTCGCAAGAGTGAGAAGAATAGATGTGAATCTCCGTGTTTTAAACTAATGCGTAGTTTCCGTTAATCGTCGTGTAATAACTCTAATATACTCATTGTAGGCGGCTCTCGTGGTGCAGTGCGTAAGGCTCTGGCCTTCCACCCGAGAGTTCTGGGTTCGATTTCCGGTGAGGACACAATATTCATTCTTTTAATACTTTTAGCCATCTTTAAGTAGAATTGAATTCATTTTCAGTTAATTCTGTTTTGTATGGAAAGTTATATCGGAAAAATCCGTAATCCAATCCACTATTATTGGTTGCTAAAGGGGTGGTCCTAGCAACTAAATTATTAATATATACGTGCGTTACTATGGAAATCAAAATGACATTTCAGTATTCTATATTTTGTTTGTTTGTTGCAAAATAACAAAAAATGATTTTTGACAATTGCCTTATTTGTCCTAAATTATTAATACATAGAATTGTAAAGTTTATATGATTCAACAGAAAATTTAAAAACGTGGTATATAAAAAGTTCTTTTTATCTGGTAATTATTTTCAGTCAGTACTGAATTGGTCATTTATAATAAGAAAATACTCAACCAATTATATCGACATTCTAATTATGTTCAAACATCATCAAAATTTTAATGTAAATAAAATAACATTCTAAAATAAATATAAATCTAAATCTGTAAATCATTTTCTTTAAATCCAATATTTATGGAGTATACGAGTATATTTACACCACTCTAAATTTAAATCTTGTCTTATAACATAATATATCACCCACGGTCTAAACATATCTAAATTATTATTATATATAATATAATATGAAAAATACAAATGTCACTACCACAAATGTATTATAATATAACGCATAAATTCGATTTAACTTTTTTAATAATCTACCTTTTCCTCTTTAATGATATTTGAACGACATTTTTTTAAATGTCACCACATTGTGTTCTTGTAATTCAGGCAATAAATTACGAGCTTCCAGTTTGAAGATATCAACACCTCACGATGTTCGTATGTAATGTATTTATCTAGTTTTCTGAGCCCACTGTAACCGGATATAATATAATAGTATAATTTAACTACATATTGTATTCACTATCAGAAACGTTTTAGTGGTCGTACATTTTTTTTGATATTTTTTGAGTCCAAACAATCATTATCAAGGCCTGAACAAAAACGAACCATAAGTGCGAGTGAGGAAGAATTCGACACGCTTATATCTCCGCAATATGCGTTAGGTTAATATAGAATTTTACCTCTGAATTAAATATTTTTTGTACACGTCGCCGGTAAATATTGATTTGAATGACTACAGTCCTTTAAAAACTACGAGCACGTGTTGCTGATTTTTTTTTTTGTGTTAAATGTAAAATTAATGGTAATTATTTTTAGTTAATTTAGTAGAACATAACATAATATTATATTGTGTTTAAATCTGGTAGCCGTACTGAGAAGCAATATAAAGGTATAACGTTTCATAGCTAAGTTAATAATAATAACATTGAGGTTCTACTGTGTGTTATACGCAAGAAACACGGCTTCATTTTACTGAACAATACCCACTCTCCTTATATTATTACCCTGATAATTATAGTTACCCTCTGTCTAAATCAGTCACATTTCCATTCGTTAGCCCGATCGTACATACAATTTCGTCTCGACTACAATACGTCGAATTTGTCGATGTGATTTTGTTATCATTAACTTAATGTAGTGGCGCACACAGCATCGAATGCGATATTTAAGTTTGTAAAAAACAGTTAGTGTAACCCAGTTGCACATTGAAAATCATCTCGACTCGGATATGATCATAAATTAAAATCGTACTAAATATTGTAACTACGAGTATCATCTATACCCACAAGCGCGGCTAGCGAATAAAAAACCAGTTTCTGCACGTGTAATTATGCGACATTTTGGTTTTATACCCGCGCCCCGTGTCTATTGAAATGTGTTGCTTACGACACCAGCTGATTTTTTTTTTCAAATTTTAAATTTTGCATTCTAGCTGTGTATGTAAGTACATTAAGTTACATGTGTTTTGTAAACAAAATCACATCGGCATTTTCGACGTGTTGCAGTTGAGACAAGTGCGACCCTGTATGTTGTTGTATCGGCGCATGCCCAGATGCCGCTTTTCGCCGTCAGTCATTTGTTTCGGTAACCCGGAATTTCGGTATCAAAAAATTAACCGGGATCCCGGTATAATAAACCCTAGAAAGAGTGATTCATATAAATTGTTAGTATTACAATATTTGGTCAATCTAATTTATCTAATATATTATTGTAAGTGTGAATATTTTTTACTCCAGCTAATTACTTAACCCCTAAATAAAGCTTGTTTTTATATATGTTATATATACGAGTATCTATTTGGAGCAAACCCGCTTAATTCAAAACTCAAAGTGAGTTTCCAATAATATGTTAGACAGTTTAATGGTTTCTTATTTAAATTAACGATTTACCAGAATATATCATTCATAACTCGTTCTTTCATTATTTATCAATTATTTTTCATTGATTTCATACATAAATATTATTTTGTTAAGTAATGCTGGCTGTACTTTCTGATTTGCCATGCTTTCAATTTATTAAACTCAATCGTGTTTAGCCTGCAATACGGCGTCAGTCTAAATAATGGAAAAAAAAATGATTGGTTGCAAACGAATTATTAATTTATTATTACTGCATTTTGCATTCAACACATAAATCTGTCTATTGCATAACGACTTGTACAGCATTCCTTGCTTTGCGTTCGCATTAGATACATTGCGTAGGTGTAGTGTAATGCTTATTACTTATTTATTTTATATAAGTACTTAATTGAATGTCTGCCCCGAAATGGTTAGTACCTATTTTAAATGAAATTTGACATACTTAACGCCAGGGTCGCCGCGTTGCCACTGAAAGATCCGTAGCAGTCATAAATTGGTGTAACCATCTGATGCATCTAATGTTTGCCTTAATATTCCGATACTGCATAATTATCTAAAAAAAAAAAAGAGGGTAGGGCGGACGACAGAAATGATCACTAATGATCCTAATAATTGAAGTCATTGTATGCAGGACAATATGTTTTGTATAACAATATAATTATACTTAGTACCTATCTACAGTCATAGTTCTTCATAGAAAATAGTTTTTTTTTCACAATAACTAACAACGCCAACAGTAATTATTTAGCTTGATTATTTCTTGGCATTATTTACATTACATTGTAACAAACATTATCTAGCTTTAGAAATTTCTATAATACAAATACCTAAAAACCATAATAATTAACATTACCTACTATTAAGTAATATAATATATTATTTTTAATAACAGATGATTCATAAAATTTGTGTTATTATTTTTTTACGATTGCAAAGAAAATTGCTACTCAATCAAGATGTCATGACGCACAAGACGTTAGTATTAATGTAGATGTTTGACTTTTTAGACATCAACATTTTGAACAGAAACTGCAATCAATCATCAAGCACTTATTTGTAATATAAAGAAAGTTGAATTTTATATTAAAAACAATACTGATAATTAATTATAAAAGATATAGGTATGTTACAATTATCTGATGGCACACATCGTTCACATGATATTTTTTCTCTTCAAACTCTTTCTTCGCGTCGGGCTAATGAGACGTCAGTTTAAAGCGCTTTACGACTCATTAATGCACTATATTATGTAGAGATTTTAACATACTCTGTTTTAAGATATTTCGTATTTTTTTAACTGATTTTTGTTACATAGTTTATATAAAAGCTGTTTTTAAGTCTAGTCGACAATTTTCGCTTCCAAGACGTCAATAATTGTTGCTGGCGTATGACTTCATGTACCCCCACAGGAAATAATAAGTATCAAATCGCACGATAGTCGAGGTCAATTCACAGGTTCAATGATTTAAATACACCGATGATTACGGTCGCCGTGTTGCACGTAGCGCCATCCTGTTGAAACCACATCTCGTCCGGATCAATCTCATCGTGATCCGGTAACGATCTTCAATTATCGTTTCGCGAGTTCCGGCCTCATTTTTGAAGAGATAAGGTCCGATGATGCCACCATCGTGTAAGCCGTACCAAACGGTACATTTTTTACAGGATTCTTCTGGATTGGTCTCACTCCATATGCAGTAATTTTGCTTATTAACAAACTCGTTAGACAATAATTTTGCCTCATGAACGCAATGTTACGGTAAAACAACATCTATAGCAGGGATGGCCAGTGCGTCGATTGCGGACATAATAATATATCTATTTCTTGTTCAAACTAGTCAAAACTACTCGACGTAAACACAACACAAACGACAAATTTGCTCGAATAGTAAAAAAGTCACCTGCGGCGCTATTTTCCTCAAGAAATGTTTCAATTTTAAAATACATGGCTGTGCGATGCAATTTGATGTGATATGATTATTGATGTAATTAAATGATACTTAAATATTGTATAGAATTTATTTTAAGTATGTTTCCTGGCGAAGGGTTGCATGTTACTTGGCTACTACAAAATTTCTAATATTCGATATACAGGTAAATTGTGTAACTATGTCGAAATTAGATACATTTAATGTGTACCTACTTAATTTTTTTAGAAGTGAAAGACATAATAATATTACTTAAATATAGGTATTATTGTCGTTAATTCGATGTTTCTGTATCATTACTTTTTATTTGTATAAAATATGTGTTTTCAAAATACGTATTTGAATTTTTTTTAAATGGGTTTGTATTGTTCTTGCATGATATAATAATTAGAAGTGATATCAGTCGATCGCCATAAATATTTTTTTCAACAAGTCGATCCTAGAAAAAAAAAGTTTGGCCACCCCTGATCTATAGGTTGCACGAATGGACGACTGATTTTCAAAGAAAATTTTGATAGTCTGGTAACATTGTTCAAGCGTTACTATATTTCAGTGCCGAGAGGTGGAGGTAGGCTTAAGGCTATACTTCAGTTGAGGCATGGTCTAAAAAGATCGTGGCTAGACGATGCGCGGATTCGAAAATTCGGAAATTCGCGGTGCCGAACGAAATATAATTCGTCATAAAAATCCAACATGCGTCCATTTAATGTTATTTTTATTGTTATATTACTAATAATAATAGTATATTCATTGACATGTTTTCTTTTTTAAGTACATACATAAAGGTTTTTAGTCACCTTTACACGATTTAAGAATATTTTCATCCTACGCCATGACAAAACAAATCGACGTGCGCACACTTTACTGTCGGTCTTTGATTGGCGAGTCCAGGCGACGAGTGAGAAATTTCTTCGCACCTACTGTTGAAAATTATTTCCCGTTTCACTGAAGTCCGCTCTTAAGATTCGACATAAATAGTGCACACTAAGCTTTGTCAGTCTTACTAATTTGCTTTCATTGAACTACGGATACAATATAATATAAATTCAGCGTGGCCTATTGGGCCCGTATGTTTACGTACCCTGGCAAACAGCTCCACTCAGTCGGATCCCATCAACTCCAGAGGACGAAAAGATAAGGATAAGAATTAATAAAAAGGATACTTAGCTCTATGTTGTTATTAAGGCGATACTTCAGTGAAACGGCAAATATTTTTCAACTATAGGCGCGACGAAATTTCTCACTCGTCGCCTGGACTCGTCTGAGACCAGTCTGAGAGCGAACGTCGAGGTGTCAATACGTAATTTTGTTTCGTGATGGCGACGGGGGTATTTATTCTTAAATCGTGTAAAGATGACTAAAAACGTTACCCATTTACTTTAAAAAGAAAACATGTCAACGAATATATTATTATTATTGTTACTAATAGAACAATAAAGAGAACATTAAATGGACGCATGTTGGATTTATATGACAAATTATATTTCGGTCGGCATGCGTCATTTGCACCCGCGCATCGCCTAGCCACGATCTTTTTAGACCATGCCTCAACTCAGGTATAGCCTTAACATAATACCTATACTAGTAAACGCACCACGTAAACGCCTACCCACCTATTCAATCAACACTCTGCTTTAAATACTATTTAATCAGAACATAAATTTGCATACATGAAAGTAATATAATATTATATTATATTATAACACAACACAACACAAGAAAAAAATGAATCCAGATAAAAAAATATTAATTTATTCATTTTCATCGAGTTAATTTTTTTACATTGGTAATAAAAGTTTTATATAAAATCGATGATAGTTTATTTTTGATCAGTTTCTTGTACTTTCGAATTAGCTTTCTGGGCAATAAACTCATAAAATGAATCTGTCTTCGTAGTGATTCAAAAAGTCTTAAACACATTATATTATTTTATTTACAATGCCCCATTTTTCGTTTATTCGTGCATGTTGAAATCTTATTAACACTCTCGAATTAAAAAATAACTTTATAAAACTGGACTATATTATCAAAAAAGTTTTATTCTCCGTAATTATTTTTTTCCTTCGCTTGAAATTGGCTGTCTGTCACAAAACACAACCGCAAAAACGCAGCGAAAATTTCATTAACTTTTTTTATATTTAATACTGAATACAGGTACACATTTTAATATTTATAATATATTATAGTATGGTTATAATATTTTAATATTACAGAATGCCGCAATGGGGTTTATAAAAGTCTCAAAGACAAAGTTAATAATTATAAACTGCTTTGCTGACCTAAAAAAAACCCACATCAATGGCCTAAACTGCATACGTTGCCGACATATCCGATATGCTTATAAAGTCTAGTACACACCGGAAACTTTTGTCGCCAACCTCATAAAATTTAACGACTATGTCTCGGAATAGGGTAATAAAATCGAAGGTGTTGCTACTTGTTGACGTTGCTCGTTTGTCCACACAGAGAGGCAACGTGTCGCGGCAACGTCATTTTTTCTTGTAAGCCACGGAACGTTCGCCTGATTATTATTATTTATTCGCATTTGTCGCGAGCGCGGGACACCTGCTATACCTACATATCAAAACGCGCTCGATATTTGCGGCTGGGACTCATGCACTCTTTAAAATGTAGGTACTTATTACAGTGAAATAAATATTATAGGTACTTATAGCTACCAATATTGCAATCTCAAAGGCGTTGGTGATCTGACACGGCTAATGTAGGCCTCCGAATCCTCGGCTAGCTCCGGGCCTGGAGTGGAGGTACATACAATTTCTTGGAGAGCAGGTAGGCACTTATTATAGTTATTGAAACACCAAGTTCTATATTATATACTAATTTATTAGAACCATAACCACAATATTTATCAAATGTCTAATTTAATTAATTAAAAGAAAGTCAGTAGAACACTTATTATTATAACTTAGGATTTAATATATTATTATTAACACTACGCTAACGCCAGCGAGATTGCGCGAGCACGGGACCTTGTTAAGAAAGGTTGAGGACCGGGTCCAATGATCAAGGAAAAAAAATACGCGAAAAACGGCTAAGTCGATGATTGACGTTTCGCCCGCGATCTGTCAGAGTGACAGTAGGTATCGAGGTATGGGTACCGACCAGTAGGTATTTGTACCTTGGCGAATACCTCTTCACAAGTCTCGGCGACTTGTATATAAAAATGCGGATAAAATTACGCCGCTGACCTTCGCAGGTTCAGGGTCGTAAATGCGAGCGAAGACTGATAATGAAATTAAAAATAGTGGGTTTATATGCAAATCTGCCCGATTTCATCCCTTAGCTCAACGTTTTGAGGGTGACAAAATTAATTAACGGTTTCCTTACGAGAGTGGCGGAAATTGTACAATGACTAATCACCCGCGACATCTACGTAAGGGCCGACTAAGTAAAATTATAGGCGCAAGTCGACGCTCGCCGATGGGCGTCGTCGCTCACGCGTCACGTACGTACTTCGGGTACCAGGGGCTCTATGTTAGAACTTGCGAGTGCAAGCTTCCCGGTCGAGATGACGTCATATGACATCATTATGACGTACTACCGGAGTGATAATAGCATTCGAGAAAATAGCGAGTGGTCAGACAGCGGCGCTATTCATTTTCACCATACACATATAGGTGTATCATAATAAAATTTTCTATGGTTATTCTGTGCGCGGTCGGCATGCCTCGAGCGTGACGTCACAATTACGTCATCTCGTCTGGTGCCACACGAGACGAGAGTTAGGAAATCGCGGTGCTGTCTGTACCGAGAGCGCGTAATTGATGTAGCAGTACCGCATTGTTTCTGGGCCAGCCCCACGAAAAACGCACCTACGAAGGCGTGCGCGGCATCGACGGATTTGTGGTTGAATTACCTATCGATACAGCACACCCCCCGCGTGGTGGCGCTCTTCATGGCTGAGGGAGGGGCGTTCCCGCGGCGGCCGGCCTTACGGGCCCTAGCGGCGCGAAGGTACCTCTCACTCAGAAACAAGAGTACTACAAAGTTAGCCTGGATGATAAGGCGTCATATGCCAGTGGTTAAATTGGCATATTTGTGGCACCAGGCCTACGACAGCGCATACCAATCCTTCGGCCAACTACCGTTGGGGGGCTCAACTTTGAGGCGCCCCGACGGCCTGAATACCTACTTGACGTTGGTCTAAGAACATGAATTGAAAATGATGAATGATGAAAGAAAATGAGATTGTTAATCTGACTACAAAATGATAGCTTAATATTAAACAATATCAAGCGGGGAAGTTACTTTATTCTAATTTATAAATGTACTGGTCGCGCAATCTTTCTTACATTAACAGCTAATATAGCTCGGCGTCGCCACAGGCACATATTTACGACTAGTTGACGGATGTTATTCCGTCAACCAAACATATAGGCAGTAACAATTGCTTAGTACATACTCATACCTCGCCGATCAAAGATTTCCCGCACTTTATTCCAGTACGTGGTCTCTTCGATCGACCGAAATCATTGATCCGATTCTCCCGTCGCGCGTGAGCGTGATGCCGTCATACACGCGAGCGAGAGGGGCTCTGTCACTGCAAAGCGGGCAAATTAGTATCGCGAAATCGATTTCTACACATACGACAGAGACGCTGTCGTATGTCAGAGCAGGAAAGCTGCCAGAATACCGATTCGGAAACGCCGCGCGCGGAATGGCCGCGAATATTAAAAATCGGATTTAATATGAAAAATTAATTACGCGGGATCGTGATTATAATCGGATCGATGAGTGCCCTACGTGTTGCTATGCTTTGTGATTGCACATACGTACAAATGGGAGCTTTCGCAACAGGCTTATGAGCATATGTTAACAATTATTGTGCCGTGTACGTGCGACGCGTAGCGACATCGAACTATATACCTTAATATTACGTACATCTTAACTACCTTAATTATTATATACCTTCAACGCCCATCCATAGTCCCCCTTTATTACTTGGTTATCCTTTGCATTACATATTTTTACATTTACCTATTTACATTACAATTTATATTACATATTTACCTTACATCCCAAATTATATTTTATATCCAATTAATTTAATTACCCTTTACCTAAGCATATTATATTTAACCAAAAATTTTAACCTTATACCATATTACCTATTACCTATATTTACATGGTCTGTGACCGACTTAACCATCCACAGTTCACTCTGAGAAGTCGTGGGACCTGTCAGAGCAAACCGCGGGACTTATATATATGAAATATTTTGTTCGGCTTTGCCAAGGGTCGTCATCATTCCATCGGTGGCACATTGACTACCAGGGTCAGACCGAGCGGCTGGGGAGCACTACTCCTTATGGGAGCGCCCCCCTCAGGGGCAGAAAAACCTGTCGGTGACACTAACCCAAAATAGGTAGATGTAGGTTAGTACCTACTTCAATTTGGTCGATATAAACCTTAGAGAAAAAAATGACATCTTTGAATATAATATATTACGAATTTTGAAAATTTTAGTTGGAACACTGCTCGCGTGTTATAATAATGATGCATTAGGGATTTCAATACCGGTACATATTTTATAACCGGTATTCAATTATTTATCGATACCGAAATACCAGTTTCAAAAATCCAATATACCGGTATTTTCGGTATTAAGAAACCGTAAGTACACGTTTATGTTTTTCGAAAATGAATGTAATATTATTTTGTCATTACTTACTACTACATACTATATTAAATTTAATGTATAGGACAGGACGACAATGTAGTTAAATAATATTAAAATAAAATCCCTCAATTAATATACTTATATAATTGTCGCGATGAATTAAGATATTTCAAAAAAGAAAATATTCATGGTAAATATTTCCAAACGTTGAATTTCAGCAAGGTTTTCTGTACCCGGACTTATGGTATTTGTAAAAATTAGCAGTTCTAAAATATCTATACTAATGATCTATACATTATTACAAAGGTCATCATAATAAAAAAATGTAGTTAGGTTCTTTAGGTTGCTATACAATAGTGTTTTAAATAGATGTTAATAGTTATATTTATTGATAGGTACTTCTTTATTCTATAATATGTTTTGACGAATACCGGTATTCAATAAGAAATTCTGAAATACCGGTATTGATATATTCATTCGGTAATCCCTAGATACAATCACCGCGTGTACACATACAATGTATTGTCAATTCCAACCGCATTGGATATATTTACCCAAGCGTCGTGGTTGGAATTGCGGCACTTGTGATTGGGATGTTTTGGGTCCCATACACACCTTTCTTCTCTGTAATGTTCAATAGCTGTGATAATTTTATCATTGTCCCAATGTGCCATGATTTACCAGTGTGTAGGTATGTAATATGACTAATATGTAATAACAAAAAAACAAAAGAACCACCGCTGCTGTTTCACGTGTTCCCTCAATGAAATATATAAAATGAATGACACTACAATAAAATTAAATCCGTCCAAAAAATATAGATACCTACTTTGTGTACCGATATCGATATATTGCCGTTATCAATACTTTCTTTCGATGCCAATATTGATTGATATTCGATTGTTTGGACAAACATCATTTGAAAATTTATGATAATTGGTACCGATATTTGCGAGTATTAATTTTTTGACCGCATTGACAGGTACTGTTTCTTTTCTCCAATACTCCAATGTTAATTAGTATTTTGAATTATTATTCGTGCATATTTCAATTATTTTTTACAGTTTCTACGTATACGTACGTTAAAATGACTTGCGATATTGCATCCATAGATAATATAACCCAATCCTCATTATGACCTCAGCTTTTTTGACCAGAGCCTTTTTTTTAAAGGGAGGCGTAGTAATATGAAGTTTGGAAACCACTGCTTTATAATACGTTCGCGTTGTTTCTCAGAAATTTTTTTCGAGATTTCGGAGAGTAAAATACTATTTTGATTCTGTAAAAAATGTCACAAAATGCGTAATAAATAACTAATCAAAATAAGTGCTAGACATATGCTCCAATTGATTGGCAATCGCTACCTACATGGAAGAATAAAGAGTAAAAAATACAGAGTCGATATCACTAAATTCCAGTACCTACTCACGTAGCACTTATTATAATCAACTGGTATGTGAATTGTATTAAGAATAATTTTATTATTAATGAATCATTAAGTGTGTTGCTCGCTCTTTTGACAAAATACCGACGCTCCTCGAAACAAGCGTCGACAATTCTCGACATCAACATGTAAGTGAAATACGATTCCTTAAACGATAAAAGTAATTAAAACTCGGGAACTCGAGCGATTATTTTTATGATGAGTGACCTCATTTTGAGATGTCACCACTTGTTGATTTCAGTGAGGACGATGTTGTCAACTCCAACATTTGTCAACTTAGTTCAACAAACGATTAATGTAATTTATGTTCCAATAAAATATGATAATTATCGTTAAATTTTATGAGGTTGGCGACAAAAGTTTCTGGTGTAGTTCCACTTTGTTAGTGCGGGTTAATCCAAGCCGGTGATTGTCCGTTGTTCAATATTAATCAATCAGTGAAAGCAGAGTCGAATGAATGTTCGAAATACCTACCTATACTGAACCCGTGTCCGGAAACTTGTACATATGCAGTTCGCCGTATAACATTTCAGCGAGAAATGTTGTATCGGAAATGTATAGTCGTAAATTAAAGACCATCCAACCTCTTTGGGTGGTATATTACTGAGATAAAATTCATTTCTAAATAAAACACGGTTCTTGTCGGTTTACACACTTTACAGGAAGCCAGCAGCAAACAATTTTTTGGAAATAACCGATATACTGGATTATTTGTTAGGTTACATTAGTAAGTTAGATTAGGTTATGTTAAGCTAGATTAGGTTAGGTTAGGTTAGGATAGGTTTTTTTATAGAATTATTAATAACCATGTCCTTGCTTTTTCGTACAAGGTAAAGGTTAGGATAGGTTAGGTATATTATTGTCTGCAATGCTCCACGAACAACGCGTAATTTGTTCATCTCAGTGCTACAGAGATGACCGTATACTATACAAATGACGATGACGTATACCATACGGTCATCTCTTACCGATAAGAAAGCTCACAGCGAAATGTAATACGTACAATTTACATGTTACCGATGTGTTGAATGCCTATCATAATACAGTAGTCAAAGCATAAACTGGAAAATACACAAAATTGTCTACACTAATAAATATAATAGAAATCATCTCAAATAGAAAAATATATATACAAATAGGTTATAATGAAAAACCGCAATTCTTCCAAATCGGAAGATTTTATTACACCTTGAACTGTTCAATTTTTATAGATTATTTTATTTAGTTTCTTTAACAAAAACTTCGTTGTCTCATTATATTTATATTATAAAAAAAATAATCTCGTTATGGAACTAACATTAACGAGGTGTAACTGCAATATAATATTGTTAAAAAATAAACTATCTAATACACATTTGTACCTAAGTTCAATGGTACCCAACCAAAAAGATTGAATTAGGCTTTATAATATAGGAATAATTCTATTTTTTTTTTTGACAATAACTAACCTCACTATATAGGTAAATGAAAATTATTTAGAAATAAGATACAGCATTCACCCAACAGAATGTTTTACCCATCACTATCCACGTGTACTGTCGTATGCACCAGTGGCGAAGGGTGGAGGTAGGCTGTGGAGATCCGACATAAATAGTGCACACTAAACTTTGTTAGTTATTCTTAATCGTTTTCATTGAACTACATACTACAAATTGCCGATGATATTAGTTAGTTGTTAAAATTCAATTAAGCCCTGCCTATACCAAACCATAATAGTTTGGGTATGCTATGGGCAATCCTACAAAAATAGTGCACACTTTTTCAGTCATATTTATTCGTTTTATTTGAATTAAGAATACATAATATTACAGATGGTGTTGGTTAGTTTTTTAAAAATCATTAGGCCTGCCGGTACCAAACCAAAATCGACAAAAATATTCTCCTATCTATAAAATATCTAAAATTATGTATGTTTATATGGCATAATTTAATGTATTTTAAAGATAAATGAATATTTTTTTACTATTATCTACACTATGGCTTGGATTAGGCATGATTTGATTGGATTTTAAAAACTAACAAAATACTATTTAAACGTCATTATAGCCTTAGTTCAATGAAAGCAAATACGTTTGACTGACAAAGTTTTGTATGCACTATTTACTTCGGATCTTAACAGCCTACCCTCACCCTTTGCCACTGACGTGTACTGGTGTAGGTATGTACAATTTGTGTTTATTCTGCATCGTTCACGTTCATTAAACAAAACACTCTTCGTCACTACACACGGATCTAGGAAGATTTGGCGCCGGGACTACTGGACGCCACGCAATTCGAAAATAGATAGACGTTAGGTACTTGTACGTACTTGATTTGGTGAGAATTTAAATATGCACACGTAAATAATGATTTAATCGTGCATATGTTTAAGTTCCAACGAAAAAAAGAGTCATTTTATTTTTATATAAAGCCTTAGGCATGATAATTCTCAATCCGCAATAAAAAAAAACATTATAATAAGAGTAAAATGAATTAAAACTACTAAGTAGTAGATAGAAACTGATTAAAATTCATCGTCTACGTTCTGTTTACGTGTCTATGACAGTGCGGTGTCCAATTATCCTGGCGTCCAGTTGTCCCATTATCCTACACACTAATCATGACGTGAGAAATATGACCAGACCATAATCTAATATTTATTCTAAAATTATTTAAACATTATTTCGCAGTAAGAATCACAAATTTAGTTTAAAATAAATCAAAATCACGCTGTGAGTTTTAGTAATTATTTGAATACTGCTTTGTTCTTAATTAACTTTACTCTCGATCTCTTATTTTATCAAAAATATAAATTTATTTTTAATTAACGTTTGATATCAATATCACAGATATAATAAAAATATTAATTTTAATACTAAGTCATCTCCGAGCCTCTTAATTACTTTAATAATTAAGAGAACGAGCAGATCATATTATTTTGATTGTGAAAACAGTATCATAAAATTTGCAGAAACATCTTGAATACTTTTATCACAATACTTGCATGTAGTTAGTCAGCAAATAAAACAAATTCTCTTTCACTTGACGTTGAGAATGTGCAAAAAGCAATAAAAAAATATGTTGCAAATTGCAGTGAATCGGTTGCGCAACACGTTGATTCACTTTCAAAAGGGGTCTTCGTCTTATTATTACAACAAGTAAAAGGATTCGTATTATGCGGTCAGGAAGTTAAACAAAAATAAAATTGTGAGAACGGTTTCGATTCTCGATGCTCTGCGTCCATTTTTAACAAAAATACTTATAACAGGTACACTATTATTTTAATAACTATTTATTTTACATACTTATCTGGCTACTTACATTTACCATTTTAATTCGATAGCTACCAAAGCCAGCTCAATATTCGATATTATATTGATTTTAATAGCCCGTGTACATGGATTTAATGGCAACAGTACATACTATTGCGAACATAAGAATAAAATGCATATTGCAAGACTGCAATGTATGGATTAAAAAAGTTTTGTGGATTCCTAATTTTCACGCGATAGTGCGAATTGCATGACGTATGCGCATGCACAGTAGATCGATAATGGTGAACCTGCCGGAAAAAATATTAAATACACCGCGCAGAGCGTTTTAACGTTAATCATTTTTCACAACCTATCAAATAGCTCCATAAAATGACAACAACGCATCCCGCTTAATAAGCCAGAAGAATGAGAGGAGCGAGACAGTCAGCACTTATGCGTGAAAACAATTATTATCGCGATAATTTAAGTTACGCACAATTGTTGACAGTAAATTATTCATGCACGTGTACAGACGCTATAACTATATAATTCGATAAAACTTCTATAAAATCACTATTCTAATCTTAACTCTTTGCTACGATTGCAACTTCAATATTCAGTATCTCAGTATGGAACCCTCACTATGCCGCTGACATTAATAAATTGCAACGAGTTCAAAAACGATTTGTATTAAAAAAAAAAAAAAAAAAAAAAACGATAAATTCATATATTGTCAAAACACTCAAAACCTAATAAAACATACGTAATTGCATATTATTATATGTGTAGTTTTACACAATATGCAATAATCTATAATTTCTAGATACAAAAATATGTTAATGATGTCGATAAGCTAAATTTTATTTTGGTTAGTATGTATATTATTGCAATAAAAGTTTATTGACTATTAAAAACGGGTAAGTATTTTGATTTAATTTGAAAATACAAGACAGTAAAAAAGAATCCAACTTTAGAACCAACGATTGAAACAGACAACGTTATTTATCACGAATGTTGAATTGTGGACTTATCTGTTTTTGAAAAAAATAAGCCTCATATGTCATATCATCCCTCGTTCATCAAAAACCTTAGCATGAACTTGTCTAACTATTATTCTCAATTGTAATCTTTAGCAAACTATCTTTAACCTTGTTTTATTTTGAAATCTAGGTACGTACTCAATAATCTCATACCTTTCTTGATTGGTCGATTGGAACTGTTTTGTTCTCTTGCCTCTTTTCAAAAAAAAAATGTTCCGAAGCTGCAAATCTACAGTTTGTAGTCTGAACCTGTCCTTTTCCTTTAGTTAACTTATAAGTCGGTGTGCATATTATGGGCAATATACTATATGTCCAAATTTTCTGATACTACAGCCTAGAGTAGACCAATGCAACTTCAAAAAGACTCTTCCACTATGTCCAGTCCTCCGCTTTTATTCTCCAGTCGATTGCCTACAACACTCGTAAGTTATTTCTGTAGACTATCAAGAAATAAAAAAAATACGAAAAGGTATTTTTGAGATCAGTATATTATTGTGCTACGGTTCAAAGACCTCAGCATGATCTATCGGTGATTCCCAAAAATAACAAGCATTGAAAAAAGAAGAAGAGTAAAATTAAAATGGAGCGCTGGATTATAAAGATTATTAAAAATGTAATGAAATAAGTACCTAATTATGTAAATATGAATTAGTACGAATTAAACAGTTTACTATAAAATTGCAATAGACAACTATGTTGTGCGCCCAACGATGGGTCATCGATAAACCATTTGAAAGACTTTCAATTCTGTTAAAACATAATATGAACTCTATAAATTCTCTGTTTCAGACCATTACCTGTTTTTTAATCAATAAAAATATACGGGAACATAAATGGAGTGTTACAACACAACCAATCTTTACGTCAGTTTTATCTAGAAGAAAAATCATCCCAGTAAATCTTTCGATTATGTTTTGAAAGTTTTATTAATTAATTTTTAATATATTACATAAGATATGTAGCTGCATTTTTATGTGTTTGTATTGTTAAGCTATTTCATTTTTAGTGTTAGTGTTTTAAAGTAGTGGAATAATTAAAGGGAAATCACTGGTAAACCCAAAGCATTGAAAAGCATGGTAGGAAAGAAAAATAATGACAAATGGAGAACGTTGATTTAGAATCCGGAAGTATTCCAAGGTGACTATGAAGAAGATGAAGAGCTACGTTGAAATGTCAGATGAAGCACATAATATACCTACTCAAAATGACAAATGGAAAGAATATTTAGAATTTTAATAAAATTTAAATTGTATTAGATAGGTAACTATAGGTATTCAAATGGGTGGTAGGTATTGCCTCATGTGCAAGTGCACTTGTAGAAGCTATTAAAGACCGAAAACAGGTATGGCACAAAAAATAAAAAATGCACCCTTAACGGTTCTAATAGTACCAACATATAAATTCGAAGCATTAATATTAATAATTATTTATTTAGCACCTAATCTAATCAATGTTAATATTTCATCTATTCGCTATTTAAGATCTCAAATAGTCCATAATCACTGTGATGTTTCAAATAAGTACACAATCATTTTTGGTGTACTAAACCTAAACTTTTTTCATTGTCAAATTCGTGCTACAAATTTGTAGTGCAAGCATTAAAGTATTTTAGTAACATTAAAATAATTTTACTATAAAACAGAAAAGCGTATTGCCACTGTAGCGGACTTAATTCAATTGAGACTGCTATTACTTGTTACCAGATGAAATTTTCAAAACTGAGTTTTATAATTTTTTATAATCAACTATTTTACACGATGGCCGCGTGGCTGAAGCGTCGGTTTATAATATCGTCGTGGGTTCCAGGTTCGAATCCTGGGTCTGACAGGTACACATTTTGTTTTTCAATTTGTGTATGAGTCAGAGTATGGACCTAATAGGTTGAGCATGTGGCTGATATCCGTTTCCCATAAAAACAAAATCTGTTAACACAAACCTTCACTCTGTGGAGGCCCATATGGTCTTATGAGGACCGAACATGGTCGAGATAATTTCAGTAAATATGGCATTCGGTCTATAGAGTTATGGGTTCCAGGTTCGAATCCTGGGTCTGGCAAATACACATATTGTTTTTCAATTTGTGTTTGAGTCAATGTATGGACCCAATAAAACCCGTGTTAAAAATATTCTTCCCCCATTTGCCACAATGTACCTACCTTCAACAATAAAAATGTATCAAAGAAAACCTTTAAATTAAAATTTCAGCATTGTCCACTTAAACAAATAGGTATTATTTAATTATTAGGTATATCAAAATAATCTCAATACCTTTATGTAATATCAGAACCAACGTGAAGAAAAATGAGGGGTAGGATTCACAATAATTTACAAAAAAAATATATATTCATTTTTTTTATCGCACTGCCATGATTGTATGAATGAATTATAAAATGTTAAAAATGAAGTAGGTACATAAAATTAATCCAGTATCAAGATAAAATCGTTCGATAGTAAAGTTGGCACAAGAGTAAAGCTTGATTTATTACAGTTACAGGTGAAGTGTTTGCATAAATAAAGCTGTATCTTCGCATGTAAACCAGAAATAGCAGGACAGTAAATTTTCTTCTCATTACAAAACAGCTGTCAATAAGTAAACTAACTCTATGCAAAACCAAAAATATTCAGTGCATGAGACGCAGTACTGAGCAGTAATAAATTTAAGTATCAGAGCTCTATCAATGAAACTTGAGCTCTTAATTATAAAATATATTAGTTGATTTATTTATTTCATTAGTAAAACTGAAAAGTTTTCTTAAATTAAGTCACCTTCTATTAATCAAAATAAAACACAATATGTAGGACAAATTCCACTTAGTTTAATAATAATCAGGACTGGTTTCGTCTGCTTCAAAGAGATATTCTCAAATGGTACATAATATATTATGTTAATACATAGTTGAATACCATAATACCCTTTAATCTAACATAATACAAGTGTTCTCAAGCATACTATTAATTACTTGAAGTTTAAAAAGACTATAATTTTACGCCGATTATGCCAAAATATACCTAACCTAAAATAATTATTATGGTTTACACTTATTGAGATTTTATACTTTATATTCTAAATTAAATTAGGCAACTGAATAGTATCTTCAAAGGTGACCTCCCAATGTGTATGAAGTGTAAACCAATCTGTGCTACCAGTAGGTACTCACATAATATGCATGTGAATCATGGACAGTTACTGTAATAGAAATTCAAAAAATTTGCGCCAAGTAACATGGGAAGGTGCATGTTGGGCATAACACTAAAAAACCAATGAATAACAAAGCAGATAAGACTACGCGGTATGATAGAGTCGCTAAATGGTAAAGGTCATTCGATAAGTAGACTACATCTGGACAAATGCCGTCATAGAGTGGTACCCAAGAGTTACTAAACGACCACATGAATGATCTAAACCCCGCTGTATGGATGAACTCATAAAAATCGGTGAGTGTACGTGGCAGCGAAAAACTAGGGACTGAAAAGGATGAAGAGAGCTAGGGGATTTCTTCGCGCAGTAGTATATCAACCTCGGCTAATTATAATGATAATCAATACAAAATCGATGGAAAACACTGTCTAGATTATAGTTACTGCCAAAAATGTATGTTTCAATCATTGCAAAACCCAAGAAAAAAATATTTAAAAATAAATATAAAATAAATAACTACAAGATAAAAAGCACTATTTATATACCACGTTTTTAAATTTTCTGTTGAATCATATTAACTTGACAATTCTGTGTATTAATAATTTAAGACAAATAAGGCAATCGTCAACAAATCATTTTTTTTGCTATTTTGCAACAAACAAACATTAATATAGAATACTGAAATGTCATTTTGATTTCCATAGTAACGCACGTATATATTAATAATTTAGTTGCTAGTACCACCCCCTTAGCAACCAATAATAGTGGATTGGATTACGGATTTCTTCCGAAATAACTTTTCATATAAAACAGAATTAACTGAAAATGAATTCAATTCTATTAAAAGATGGCTAAAAGTATTAAAAGAATCCACTGGCATCGTGTTATGATACATTATAAAAGTTTCAAATGTCTAGCTAGTCGGGAAGTTAGTTAAAAATCGATTGCAAGATTTGTACTGGATAAACAACCACCGGACAAACAAGAATACGAGCTAAGAAAAACGTGGTAAAATATCATTCTTCTATCACGGAAATCACATATTAGAAAAGGCACTAAAAGTGAATATGCCCCAAATCCAATATAATTGTTTTATGAGGACGTCAGTCTAAAAACGAAAGTTAATAATAATTAACGCAATGCATACTCGGCCATCATAGACAATTCAACTCATATATTATAATAATCTGGCTTCGTATGTGGCTACCCGCCGTAACTATGTCGCTAGTGTTGATATTATAATAATTAATCTAAAATGCAGCAAAATCTGGGCTTCGGTAGGACTTGGGGACCCAAGGCAATGATTGATTTTGAGACCTTACGGCCTACATGATAAAAAATAAAATAAAACTTTAAATTCTAACTACCAACGTGCCTAGTAAAAATATCAATCTTTCCTAACATCACACCTATAACTAAAAATAAACATTATTTAAGACAACAGACTTCTTCGGATAATATCTAGTAGCGGTTTATTTTTTTGTGTACAATACGCATATTATGTTTTAGTTGTTTTGTTATAAGCCTCTTTGAAGTGAGTTGGAGGGATTCTGGTCTAGGTACTGGTTTGAACCATTTCGAGGTCCTTTTTTAAATCTTCTGATGAATCCATTGCATTACTTGCGTCAAAGAAAACTACCGCTACTACCGGAAATGAATTCTATTTGAGTCATATTCATTTTGTTTTTTTCCGATTTCATCGTTATAAAACCTATGCACTCAAGGCATATAATATTGTATACGTTTCATCTCGGTTAAATAAATCACATATTCGTTTGCATTTTAAGTGAAATTTATTAACTCTTTGTTTAAACTGTTTGAAGGGAGATTTATAATTAAATATATTGGCCGCACGTGACTTGCAATTAGTATGAGTTTCAATGTGAAAGTAATATTATTTTAATCAGGGGCACAGCACCGCACCGGTTTGAGTATGTCTTTGTTTTATTTAAATACCTACCGACAAATTCCACCATATCTAACCTACATACATGTGTATAGACATAGACTCTTTATAGATGACACTTAATAAAATTAAAATTATTATCATAGTTGCCCACCGTACGCCTGTCGATCCTTCCGCAGTAGGAAATGTACGAGCCAGTCGAAGGGGTACAACGCATCGTGTTGTAGTTATGTCAGCGGGCAGTTTATACATTTAAATCAATGTAAAACAAAAATATGAATTACTTATATATAATATGTATCTATTTTTTATCTAATTACGATGAAATTATCTATTAATCAAGGTATCAATAATAGATACATGCATACGGTGATATCTAGTTGACGCAAGAATCTCTCCAACTCCGATTCAAACCACCAAGTCCAATTTCCAATTTATTTAAGAAGCGCTTAAATTATATGATAACTAGTGTTAATTTCATCGTAATTAAATGGGATGCAGATGGTTCAATAGTGAAATAACAGATGCTGGTTTGAGTCCTGTTCGGTGTCGTATTTTGTTTGCTTCATCCAAAATGCGCTACATCGGCAACCGCATGGCTCAATGAACGTTTTCTATTATTTTCTACATGCCTACACATTTTCGACTCATGTCAAAATCGCGTGATCTAGTTTTTATTTTTTTCTCTATGGATTTTCTAATGTCTGGTGTTTACGTGTATTATTTATGGTGCCGGGTTAGATCCTGAGTGCCTAGAGTGCAGGGTTAGATCCATCTAGGTGCAGAGTGCAGGATCCACCCTGCAGGATTATGTTCAAAATATTATTTATGGAAACAATATCGCAAGTAATTTTAACGTACGCACACGTAGAAACTGTTAAAGTTAATAGAAATTAACATGAATAATGAATAATAATTAAAAATACTATTAAATTAGAGTTGGCACTTTCCATGATTGAATTTATAGAAAGATAATGATCATTCAGAATATTCTGCGGAATGACGAAACCGTAAACCAAATTTGTCGCCGTGCCAGCATGTGACAGCACGTGACGTGATCATAATGCAATCGCTGCGTTAGGCTTGGTCTCTACCTTTCTTGTGTTGATACTGTGGTTTTGTTTGAATTATCTATATGCTCTCACCTACTGTAGCGTTAAAGTGAGTTAATGAATTGAATCAACAATAATTACGATAACGATCTCAGGATATTTGAATACATATTAAAATATATTATGAATTTATAGCTCGATGTCCATTGCTTGGCGATACAGGTAAATAAAAATCAACTTATGAGTACGGTACACTTTTACCAAAATGACTTTATCTGATGTTTTTATTCATTATGCAAATGTCGAAAGGTCAGATGCGATCTTCTTCGGTGGATTATTTCGAAACATTTTTTTTAAATCACGCAGTACAGGTAGAGGCGTAATGATACCTGCTGTTTTCACGAAAGTGTTTTATAATATTTTGAATGGCAGATAATTTTTCAATTACCCGTAAGTGACTTTAACCGTTATGAGCTAAGTTCAGGGCGGGTTAAATGTTATTCACCACTCCGATTTTATCAAAATTATTATACTCACTCTTTCATGCTTGAAGATTATGTCATATTATGCTAATACAATATGTCAAAATAAGATGTATTGAGGCCAGATCTGGTATTGGAACCGAACCGGAACTTTTGATTGCATATCTTGAAAATCGTGAACCGGAATCAGAACTCCTTAAAATCTAGAGGTTCCGGAGTTATACCGTTTAAAAAAAAATACGCAATGTTTATCATAAGACTTTTTTATTAATTTGGCTGAATACCTACAAATGTTGTTGTCCATACGCTACACCTGGTAAGTATATCTTGAAACAATAGTAGACAACCACTATTTGAATCCATAATATATATCTAACTAGTAGGTATTGGTAGGTCTAAATAGGTATATTGGTTTTTAAAAAAACGGGACCGGGGTTCCGAGCCCGAAGCGAACCATATTCGTACTAAATCCGTGGATGTCTTTTACCATGTCAGATCTGCAGAGAATAGATCGTTCTTGTAGTAACACTTGGGGGTGAATGGATGTACGGATGGGTGTCACCCAAACTACATGTCCCACTCACGCTAATCGCCTCTTCATGATAATATCTGTTACCAGTGACGTCCCTAGACGAAATGCCGTCCCTAGGCAGCGACAAAATGCCATTCCATTTTTATACAGTTTTTTTTATCATCTTTCCATGACATAATACGTCTATATTATATACCACTAAATCTAATTTAAATACCATCTCTTCTTCGATAGACAATATTGCGAGTCCACGGTTTTAGATACATTTAAAAATACACCTGACAACTTTCAAACTCGCGAGGGAACTGCAAAAATATTTGGATAAATTAATTAGGTAAGTAACTAGGTACCTACCTATAATTTGACGTGACATCCAAGGTCAACGGAAGTAAACTAGGCATCGCAAGTCCTGTTACACCTTTTATGTTATGTATTAATACATTTTGTTTCCAACCAGTGAGCTGAATTTTTTAATGGAAAGGTATCTCCGTTATTTCTATGTTATGTACCTATTTCTATATATAGGTACTTTAAGGTTCTATTCGATTTGCCGCCCTTCGAGTAATTGCCGCCCCCAAGCGACGCTCAATCTGCCTGCCCCCACGGGACGTCACTGTGGATAGGTGACACCTGAACTACATATCCCACCCATGCTAATCGCCTCTTTATGATCATATCTGTTACCAAGAACTATCACGTCTGCTCTCAAACTCATGTTTATGTGACGCAGTCATACCAGTGTACCCCCAAATGTCATCGATTCTCAAATTTGAAGCCTGGACTCTTGAGCATGCTTCACCATGCATAATGTGATATATTGCTGACTCAGTTATGACGAAATCAACCGCGAAACGATCAAAAGAGTATCGCGAAAAAAAATGAACCTCCTAAAAATAAGAAAAATCAAGAAAACCCCTAAAAGTTGACAACAAAATTCTGAGAAAAGAGAGCAAAGTAAAAAGCTTCACTTCTTTCATGTGGGTGTGGGATTACTACATACATTCATTTTTATTCAGTTCCTCCACCTTACAGCATATGGCCAGTAATGTATTCCATAACGATTTACTAATACATAGCCTTCATAAGTGGCATTTAGGTTTAAAGTGCAAATAGTACCTAACAGTGGTGTGCGGTGACTTTTGAAATCAGGTAGACTTTTCAGCCATTCACTAGTTAGTTTCATTTACTTATTTTTAAATTTAGCTTGAAAACTATACACGGAAGCGATGTCATCAAGTGCCATATTGTTTTGTTTTGAAAAAATTTATCATTCATTGATATTCAGCAAAAAAGTAAATAATAATTTAGAGATGCACCGCATCCCCAGTATCTATGAACGGCACGCCAATGGTACCTAGGTATGTAGGTATAGTGACACCGATATGAGAATGCTTAAGAACAGGACAAATTATACATTTTTTCAGATTAAATTAATATAGTTATGTGACTAATTAATCTCAATTTTTCAAAATTTGTAAAAAATTCTGATCTGATCAACCCCTACACGGCATACAAGCACTGTCTCTCCTGTGATAATTCCACGAAATCAAAATAAACGAGAATGTTTAACTCTATAATAATACATATTGTTATTATGTATACATACGTATTTTTTGTAATGCTCACATACTACAAGACTTGACCCCCTTGATCAATCTTTTTTGCATGATTTCGTTTACATGGCTGTTTGATGAAGAGGTTAAATTGTAATTTTTTGCTTAAAACAATTTCAAACGAGTATTTAGAACAGTAATTAAAACACATTTTACTACGCGATTTTACGAAAGAGATTGTAATTATTGTGCACAACGTTAAATCAAGCATATTACTTTATTTGGTAATAAATAAACAAAAAAATATGAAAAATAGTTTAGAATTTGCATACTTACCAACTACAAGAACATACAGTAATAATCGACTTACACAATATTATAATTATTAATCTCTTTTTTATGTGGATAGGTAGTCGACTGCTTAAAATGAAGATTTTTATTACCTATCTATACTTTTTACGAGTAATAGTTATTAGCCATTGGTCAATCTATTGGACACAAATTTAATTCAACCTCGGGATTCCTGCGATAGACTTATAGATTTATAGGTGTGTGTTAAATCCATAACTTCACCACGAACGTTTACACCTCTATTGGTTCATGAAACATAAATACACGCATCAGCACCAGAGGTTTATAGTGGATATGATTGGATAATTTGTCTACACAAAAATCAAATTAACCAGGTAGATTTTTTTTATTCAACAATATTTTTCATTCCGTTTAATTTTCATATAAATCATATCCCAAACTTTAATTAATATAATATTATCTGTACATATTTTTTAATATTTTTAAGAATTTATTTAGGCAAATTGGTGAAGTATTTTCTGTTTTGATAAATATTAACAATTAATAATTGATCAATTGCTTGATAGCTTCAAAGCAACGCCATTTGTCGGGTAAGTAGAATGGCTCAAATACGTGCGGAAAGGGTGTATCCCACCCTGCTGTTCTCTTCACTGGTGCTTCAAGATGAAGGAAACATTCATTCTGAAATCAGAAGACAAAGTTTTCATCCAAATAAAAATCCATTGAATTTTTTCAGTAATAATATTTAGGTACCTACTCAATTCGAAATAGAAATTTAATCTTAATTCAAATGTATCTGAATCTAGTACATAATATGGTAGTGTGGTGTTACCGGCTCAGGCAGTCTGCTGCGGGCCTCGGCACAGGCAACACGCACATTTATAATTCAAGTTACCCTGCGTTATAACTCATACATTGATAAATTAACATTTTTTATTATATTAATCAACCCAAATAAAAAAAATATCCACCATCTACATATTGTGTTTCACTGGTGACTAATTGCAAATTAGACTTACATATTGATCGTTTTTTACAACCTTTCTTGGGTTTTTTTATGCTTCACCTATTATCGTCGATAGGTACTATTTATTTTATATTTTTGCTGATGACAATATTATATTGTCATAAAACGATTTCAGATGAAGACATGTCAAAATTTTTTAAATAAAGTTCCATAAACCCTCATCAGAATGCTGTGTCAAAAGAATATTAGAGGAATCAGGGTATCTCCAAAACGCACAGCTGTAAAATGTACATATTACTGGTAACAATCTAAAGTCAGCAAACTCAGTCAACGCACACTGTTGAGTACGTGGTGAACTCAGTCTTGAGTCTTACTCCTGAGGCATTCCCAGACATAGAAGATACGTCACATCGAAACTTATGTACCTCGTGATATAGGTACCCGATTAAGACCGGATAGAATGTTCGAAGAGTTTGGTTAGTGGGAGGAGATAACTTAATGATGAAAAACATTCAATCATAAAAGAGTATCCTCTTTAATATACTGGAAAGGGAAAATAAAGACAGGCTACCAAAACTAAACTGCATACATAAAATACTACATAAAAACAGAAATATCATCCTTAGGGCTGAGCCCGGTGGCATATAGAAATTCGTCTCAAATGCAATACGTGATTTTGTTGTTCATTGATGTTATGCATTTCCAAAACAAATGTAACTTAATCTACTGTCGCACATAGTATTGGTACCTACGATACTTTTGGTAGAATAGAAAAATTTGGTGGCCGCAGGTAGAATAGCTAAATTTTGCATCGGTGCATGTGCAGGTGCTGATTTTTCATTAGCTTCAGCTTGCCGCGACACGTTACTGTCCTGGAATGGTCCCGCATAAGCGCGCTGAAGAGAGTTGCAATATTGCCGGTGACTTTCATTTATGATCATGTCCCAGTCGAGACGATTTTGTATGTGCGACCAGGCTTAGGCAGTAGAAGGGACTTGCAGAAGATAGGAAGAAGTGTAGACGTTTCCCGGAAGTTGTTAATATGCATATTAGGTAATAGTGCCTGTGTAGATTATGTATAAAAATTAAACCGATCCAATTTGGACTACGACTCCATTTTGTCATTACTGGATAAATGTGTTGTAATATTTACAATTTGAGATTAATCTGTTATTACCTGAATAGTGGCTGCAACCTCTGATCCGAATCCACTTGTGATGGGAGCTTCATGAGCGATCATTACTCGTCCGGTCTTTTTCACTGACTGTAACAGATTATATAAATATTGTATTAGGTAGGTAAGTATAGAAATCTTGTCTCAAGAATTCTCGAGAAATTAATTTGCCTAAATTTCGAGAATGCTCATTTCTCGAGATATTATCACTTACATGCTAAGCTGCCGATCACAAACGAAATTTTGTAAAAAAAAAAACAACGGAATTTGTCAAAATAAATATGGCAAATCGACCAACTCAGCGTTTTTTTACCAGATCTAGCCTAGCAAAAAAAACGCATCCAACACCTATGACAGTTCTTGTATTTCGTTTTTTATGTTTAGAACAGCTTTAAATGGCCTGACAACAATTAAATTTATCATGCTGCATATACAATTTATCCGAATTTTCTGTTGATCGTTGACGTCGCCATGATATTTTTTCCGACTGATAGAGAGAAAAAACTCTTGACTTCTAGAATCAGTGAATTTTTTTCGGTTAGAAATATTTTTCCGCAAGAAATTTATCGGCAAGAAGAGATAATTTCGTAATAATGTCAATTTCTCGAGAATCTCGAGAATTCTCGTATTCTCGATAAAGCAAACATTCTTGATTTCGAGAATTCTCAAATCTCGAATCTGGGTACTGATAGTATGTACTTTCTTCTTTGTTAATATTCGTTCTATATGGAGACGCATAACGACAATGCGGCGCCTTCGATAAATCCTACTCAACTTGCATTCCCCAGGTCATGCCAGGATTCCGCAGATTCACAAAACAGGGCGGTATCTTTCAGAACAGAATTTCCAAAACGGTGTGCTTGGGAAATGTGCTGCAAGATATTACTGTTCCTCTTCTTCTCATGACATCCCTTATGGAAGGTTGCCTTATCGCCTGCCACCTATTCTTTTTCCTATTCTTAAACCACATAATGCGGCGTCACTCTCGGCTACGTTTACTGTTAGTCTTTTATTGGATAACGAGTCGGGAAATTATGCAATCTTCTCATAATTTGGCCGAAAACTGTAGTTTTCCGTTTTTAATACTATGCAGAGCTTCTCGGTCATTTCTCATTCGTTTGAGAATCAACCTTTGTCACAATGACAGTCTAAGGAATTTGAGAATACATCTATACTGCCAAATTTCGAGTGCCTCAATCAGTGACGTCCCGTGGGGTTAGGGAGATTGAGCGTCGCTTGGGGACGGCAGTTACCCAAAGGGCGACAAATCGAGATAAATCATGAGGAATATATAGAAATAGTTACCTAAACTTAATAATAACGGAAATATCTTTCCATTAAAAAAATCACCTCACTGGTTGGAAACAAAATGTGTTAATTACTATAAAAGTTTTAACACTCTTTATTTTTTTGTCGGGTTCGCGATGTCTAGTTTACTTCCGTTGACTCCATGAACGTCACGTTCTTGTTGACTGCAAATTTTAGAATTATGTTTGAATTATAGGTTGGTACATACTTACCTAATTTAAAATTTATCGAAATATGTTTGCCAGTCACTCGCGAGTTTTGGAAGTTGTCAGTGCATTTTTAAAATGTACCTATCTAAAACAGTAGACTCGTAATATTGTCTATTGAAGCAGAGATGGGATTTAAATTAGATTTAGTGGTGTATACCTTGTTATTAATATAACCATACAACACATTTCTTAGATATTGAATTCATGAAAGGATGATAAAAAGTACTGTATAAAAAATGTGGCGGCATTTTTTCTAGGGACGTCACTGGCCTCAATTTTCTATAATGTATCTATTTATACAATATATATAACAGAAAATAATTGAAAGGACATAACAACATCACCACAGAAAAAATACTACTATGTAATTAATTAACTATGTTTAATATAGTAGAAACACCTACGCGTTACTATTTATCAATAAATATAGTTATATAATCGCGATTACGTTCGACGCCATTATATCACTTTTCACATCACATAATTACCATTTTATCTCTCAATTAAACGGTCAAGTTTTTATTCACATGTTGCCACACTAAAAATAGTTAATGCCCTTTTAAAGCTGTCTGAGCATCTACAACAGATATCTTAAATTAAAATTTAAAATACAATAAAACTGGTTTGAGTTACTTAAATGTCACCGATGTTTTGCGAAAGGTGTTTTGATAAGTTTAAGCTTTAATTAAATCGACAGGTAAGATACGTTATTTATTTTTTGACGATCACAAATTTATAGAAGATAACTACTAGATATTTATCTTTTTTAATTTTGACGAAAACATTACATGTAGGTAGGTATATATTATTATACGTAAATATAAATGCGAACTTCGTTTTAATTCCCGGAGATTCAACCTCGAGATTTTTCGCGATTTATTTATTATACCAAGAGATGAAATTCCGGAATAATACCGCTGCGTTTTACACGCCTGTAGATCGCACGCTTTGAACGTAATAGAGAAATTAATTGCGACTTGACTAATCAAATGAGGTGTTCAATTCTAAAACGAATGTCCATTTTTTTTATTTTTGATTTAGTAGTGCTCCAATATTAACAAAACATAGTAGATAACGATAACTACTTACATAATTCAACGAAACCATAAAAATAATCAATAGGGTCCGTAAAGTCGTGATTTAATTTTTATCCGAGAGTTTTAAATGTATAATAAAAAAAAAACATAAATTAAGAAACTACAATCTATATAAATGTCGAATGCAATTGTTTAAAACCGTACCTTTACGTGCACATGGTTCACTTTAGATGTGAATTACTATATTGCGCTCAACGCATAGGATCTACACACGCCAAAAATGCAGCCGTATTATTATGAAGTTTCGCAGAGCATAGCTGATCAGTAGATATAATTTACTTACATTGCATACAGTTTCGACGTCCCAGGGTAAAATTGATACAAGGTCAATAACTTCGCATTTTACTTTCAGCTGGTCTTTCGCCATGCACGCCACTTCCAGCAGGACTTGAACTTGGGTTCCCCAACCAATTAATGTGATGGCATCACCTGAAATCAAATTGACATCTTAATATCAATAATATAATAACATATCGAGAAAGCTTTTTCCATTTACATGATCCAGATTTCTCAGTATTCCAGAGTCATCACAACCCTCAGCCATCAAGGTGATGACGAAGAAGAGACAGGTATCATTTCATAATCAATTGGACGTTTTTGAAATCTGATGTATTACCTACATGACGGCTACATTATGGACAGGACAATGCCTTGACACTGCCGGAATCAACGAAAGACTATTGGATGAGAAATTGTTTTGGAATTTGAAGTTAATGCCCCCACCAAACCACAGCCGCTCCGTGCCACATTCGGTCTTAAATCGGGTTTATCACGAACTGAGAATGTATCAGAAGCAGTTACCGAAGACTGAGGTCACATTGCTTTCAAATGTTTAATTTCCACTATTTTAAGTTAAAAGTACCCATGTAAGAGAGGGCACGAGAGACATTTTTTTTAAATAAGCTAATAGAAAACTGCAAATAATATAAGCGAAGAGATCTTCATGTTTGCAGTATTACAGACACCAGTAATTATTTTGGACAGTTTGGCATGTGAAAAGTGCAAATGGAATCACCAGTTGAAGAAATCCACTCTAAAACTATAGTATCCGCAAAAATACTAACAGAGGATAATGGGTAAAAACTAAAATTCCAGAAATCCACCAATATTCCAGAGTAAACACAGCACTCGACAATATCATCTGAGCCATGCGACATACATATATTATAATAGTATAATATCGAACAACTTTTTTTCTGAACCAAGTTTTTCTGTCAAAACAGGTTTATTGTATAGACTCCATATTTGCAACACCAAACGCATTATTAAAAGCAGTTTTTTATTCATTCTTATTCCATTTTAGATAGGTACCTAATAGTATGATTGAATATTTCAACCCGTGCGCGATTTCAAGGACACTAAAACAGAAAGCCGTTCCAAAATTAAAATAGTTTTACACAAAAAAGTCATTTTTTATCCGCAAACATTCCACTCCGTTTTCTTGAGGCAGTGCTAGCTAGCATCAGTCGTTCGATAGTAGGTACGTGCACGAATATAATCGACATGAGCTGTTAAAACCTGTTAAGTGACAATTTTTTTTTATATTCTCTGTTCACACCATTAGTAAACCCTCACTGTTATACTCGTATTATATAATATTATATCAGTGGCAAAGGGTGAGGTAGGATGTTACGATCCGACATAAATAGTGCACACTATACTTTGTCAGTCATACGTATTAGTTTTCATTGAACTAATACTAAAATTTACAGATTGTGTTGATTAGTTTATAAAATTCAATTAAATCCTGCGAAACTAAGCCATAATAACTACTAATCAAAAAATAATCGCCTATCTATAAAATATCTAATATTATGCAATTAAATCATACACAACTTTGGATATTTTATAGATAGAATAATATGTTTTATTATAATTTAGTTTGGCAGGACTCAATGAATTAAAAAAATAAGCAACAATGTGTGTACCTACTTAAGGCTATACCTCAGTTGAGGCATGGTCTAAAAAGATCGTGGCTAGGCGATGCGCGGATTGCAGTCGCGGGTGCAAATGACGCATGCCGACCGAAATATAATTTGTCATATAAATCCAACATGCGTCCATTTAATGTTCTGTTTATTGTTCTATTAGTAACGATAATAATATTTTCATTGACATGTTTTCTTTTTAAAGTAAATGGGCAACGTTTTAGTCATCTTTACACGATTTAAGAATTAATACCCCCGTCGCCATCACGAAACAAAATGACGTATTTACACCTCGACGTTCGCTCTCAGACTGCCAGCGAGTCCAAAATTTCATCGCGCCTATAGTTGAGAATTATTTGCCGTTTCACTGAAGTATCGCCTTAATATTATGTATTCTTAATCAAACGAAAACAAATAAGTATTAATGAAAAAGTGTGAAAAATTTTGAGGTATCGCCCAAAATATACCAAAACTATTATGGTTTAGGCAGGGTTTAATTGGTGTTTAAAAACAAACCAATACCATCTGTAAATTGTAGTCTTAGTTCAATAAAAACAAATACGTATGACTAACAAAATTTAATGTGCACTATTTATGGCGGATCTTAACAACCTGCCTTCACCCTTCGCCACTGATATAAATATCTATATATACCACCCAAATCAAAACATAAACAATTCTAGAAACCTCATTTTTAATATGTCTCATTTTAATACCTCCGATTTACATAGTAGTACATAATCACATCAGAGATATTACAGATATTCGATTAGGTATCACAAGTCATTTACTACCTACAAAAAAATATCCTAAATTCATATTATTTGTTTGTCACTCAGATAAAATTTAAAATCTGTCACATCGGAGGTTTTAACAGCTTAACGACGATATTTCTTAATATTCGTCATATCATGTTGTGAACTTCATAAACAAATATTTTGTAATGTCCGCTTCGTTTATACAATTTTTAATTGTTGAAAGGTTTAGGTCCGAAGACGTACATTTTCATCTTTCCTACAAAGTGTAGGTACATGTTATATAGGCTCAGCCCCCAAAGTTACCACAAAATCTTACTTTCGAGTATGAGAGTAAGCAACGGTCGAATAATCCGTTTTACATGTTTTACAAAAGTTTGACTCATTAGAACTCCTTCACGACATAAGACATCAAGAAATACATAAAAACTCTTTTTATTTTTTTTTATATTACGACCAAAAAAAATAAATACAAATAAATAAATAAAAATAAAAATAAATAATTACAAGATAAAAAGAACTTTTTATATACAACGTTTTTAAATTTTCTGTTGAATCATATAAACTTGACTTGACTAGCTTAAACGATCAAAAAAAATGTACTTGATAGAAATACTGAATAATGAAATGTCATTCTATATTGATTTCCATAGTAACGCACGTATATATTATTAATAATTTAGTTGCTAGGACCCCCTAGCAAATAATAATGGTATCGAAATAACTTTTCATACAAAACAGAATTAACTAAAAATGAATCCAATTCTACTTAAAGATAGCTAAAAGTATTAAAAAAATGCATTGGCATCGTGTTCTGATATATTCTAAAAGTTTCAAATGTCTAGCTAGTCGGGAAGTTAGTTAAAAATCGATTGCAAGATTTGTACCGGACAAATAAGAATACGACCTAAGAAAAACGTTGTAAAATAAAAATCAATTATAACTTATTTCATATTTTGCATTAATGTCTAGAACGCCCGCCATCTTGAATTAAAGACATCACAAATAGAACCTATCACACATTTCAAGAAAAACACCCAGTAAGACGTAAGCCATGACTGTATGATACATAAGATATGCATGTCAGGAAGAAATTCAACATCTTCATTCAAAATCCCACAAATTATTAAACTATGAAAAACGGAGAATATTCAAATGTTTATCACAGTCAAGTGAAATACCACAATGCCAATTTCTCACGTACCTTCCACCAGTACATCAGCTTTTCCTATCGGTAACATATAATCACTGACTGGTACTTCTTCGATTGCTCCACGATATAAGATCTTTGGCTCTAAAAATATGCAAGGATCCTTTTCTCTGATGCAGGAAAGCAATAGACCTTTAGCTTTTATTGGTCCTCTGGGAACTACTATCTGCAAGGAAAAATAAACTGTCAATTTACTTTCGATATTCTAGAAAATATTGGTTCCCAGTGAATATATACCGTTGTACTAACCAATATTAAAATAAAATACTCAACCCACCTTCAGACCCGGAGTATGTGAGAAATAGGCTTCTGGACTCTGAGAATGGTAAAGAGCACCATGTCCAACGGCTCCACAAGGAGTTCTCACTGTAAGACCACCACAATCCCAAGTCCCTCCACTTCTATACCTGTACTTAGCTGCTTCATTCACTAGCTAGAAAAAACATTAAAATCAATATCTAGTCTTAGATTTACACATAGTGAGTAGTGATGTATTTATTCATCATCACCATTGGTTACACAATCGTATACCGACCGAGGAGCTGTATTCATTCACTAATATGGCGGTAAGTTATTGGTGATAGCATAGATATATCCAAACAAAGGCACAATCACAAGCACAAAATTGCATTGCCAAGATAACAGCAGTAGATAGGCACCGATAGAGTCTTAATCAATGCCAACGCGTTTTCATCAGCTTGGTGGATGGTAGACTTCTCAAGAAGGCATACAGGATATATGTCTATACAACATACTTAGTGGTTTGGATTCATCCGCAGTCACATAAAGGAGAAGGATTTAATCCACACGTACGCATATTATACGCACATCGGATAGGTATGTCCTCAGCGTGTGCAGTTTATTTTCGAGGGAATTGGATTCCCGGGAACTCCACCATTGGGTGTATCATTCTATGGTTCATTACCCTAGACACCTACCTACCATTCAGAAGATCAAATAATATTAACGCCTTTATTACGAAAAATAGTAATTAGCCATTCGCTCGACCTATTAGATCCATGATCCAGTTAATTTTCCAGACGTACGATTTGAACCCGTGAACGACAGTTTATAAGTGAACATTCTGCCACTTCTTGTATCATCCTAGTGATATATTAAATTTGTATGTTACAATATGTCACGAAATGATTTTCAAAAGTAGTCAAATAAAAAAAATATGACATTGTGTTATTTTCAGAACTCGCCAAATTAAACAACAAATTGTTTAAAAAATCTACTAAATATTGAACTAATTTTCAATAGTGTATAAATCCAGTAAGTTTATAATCAAACAACGTCAAATCCATCCAAAGGCAGACGTCATTTTGCTAAATGCCATATTATGAATGTGATCAAAAAGACGATAAATGTTTGTTTTGTTGCTAGTAAACACAGACGTTTAGGAAGGAGGAGTGAAAATATCGCATTTAGTCACTTTATCAAAAAGCGGATTTGACCAAGTTTTAAAATGACGTATGATGTATGAATTACCTGATCAAATGCTGGAAATATATAATCGGCAAACTGTATTTCAGCAATGGCTGTTGATCCCACAGCTGCCAATCCTATTCCAAACCCTGCAATCCCCTGCTCACAAAGTGGGGTATTGAAAACCCTGTCTGTTCCGTATTTTGTCTGAAAATAATAATTTTCTAGAAGTGCCTGTATATTATGAAAGTAGAGTAGACTGGAGTTACTCGGTTCACATATTAAAGTGAAATAACTAAAAATATTCCATTTAAATCGTATCATATTAAATGTATGCACCGTTTTGATTGTTATTGTAAAAAAGCCTTAAAAACGTATAATTTTATTATCACGATACATCTGCTGTGTTTAGTCATCTATGTTGTATCGATCGGCTAATTGATACAACTCGAATTTCAAGGTGGAATACCATAATATCCTACATACTTTTACCTGGTGTACGTCAGCTAACGTCAGTTATAGAAAGTACTTACCATTTTCAAGGGTACTTCACGATATACATATTACACCATGAAGGGAATGTGTAAGGAAATTATGTGTAAGTGATGTATAGAAAAGTAAAATCCGAAATTTGGCAAGTAAGCAAGTTTAGAAAGAGATGTGCCCATATTTCAAAAACCTGAAGCGCAATATAAACGAATATTCAGTCATGTCAGTCCAGCCATACGTTAGTTCAAAACATTACTTACTTTACTATCATAGATCAGTGGCGATCTGTTAAAGAAACCTCTTTGTGAGGCTGCCCAGATTCACATAGCAGACCCCAGGAAATTCTGTTTTGTGGTAGAGCCAATTAAAAAAAACTTTTGATCGTAAAACTGAGCAATATTACGTAAACAACATATTTTGCCCAATTTTTCTCAAAACTATGTAAAATCGTTTTAGGCGTACTACAAGCTTTATACCTATGCATTAAAGTTTGTCACGTAAACATATCGCGGATTAAATATTGGTATTATTGTATGATATTTGGGGGTTTTGTATTTCTTGCATTTAATGGCTTGCCGTTCAGTTATACTCCAAAACTGTCGGAAGTCTTGGTCAATGGCGACTGGTTTTCGCATGTACCTATATATTGGTGTAACTATACCTGTAGCCCAAGAGTACATCTAAAAACTCCTCCAAATGCCACATCCTCTCCAAAAATAACAGCTGATTTATCAGTGTCTAACGCTATGTCCATCGCACTGTTGATGGATTGCATCATGTTCATTTTACTGGTTTCACCTGCAATATATATTTATTTAATTCATTCTCCATTTAATTATTACAATGGTACCTACCTTTCTGCATAATAAATTGTTCTGCATAAAAAAATTTGTGAAGATTCTTCTTCGTTTTGCAATAATTACAAACGTCATAATCACTATAAAAACGAATATTGTTAATATTTTATTATATTGGTTTTATTGTTCACAAAATCTGAGACATCTATGAATGTTTGCGTAAAGTTTTATTGTACGTACAAATAATATATTCAATAAGTTTCAGAAAATGTCGCTAGTCAATAATAAGAAAATTTTGTAGTTTTCTTTACTAACTCAGATGTCAGATACGATTTTTCTAAAAACAGGTAGGGATTCTAAAAGAGACACCGACAAATCCCGTTTTAGTATATATATCTATTTAGCAATATGCATATTTCAATACTATTAGCTGTATCTGTCGTAATTCATAATGAATAATGATATTACAATAACATAATAAAAATAACATGTTTTTGAGGTTATGATTTATAAGATTATAACCATATTTATATTAATGTTATTACCAACTTAAATTTAATGATATTGGTACGTATAAAATTAGATCTATTATTTTACATGCCTTTTATTTGTAAATATTCGATATATTTTATTTAAATTGTCATTAAACTTACCGTAACTTGGGTCAATCGTTTCCGAATTAAATTTAAAAGTTGATGAAAGTCGAACAACATTTTTAGCGATATTCCTTTTGGAAATACACCTTAAAACACCCAAGGATTTTGTCACACTAGAAGCCATTTTATCAGAAAATATCTTTCAAACTTCTCACTGTGTTTACAAGTCACACAACTTTCTGAAATACTGTTATCATATCACTATGACGTTTAGAGACTTTTGACAAAAAAAATACAACGTAGCTCAGCAGTCGTCAACCAGCAGCAACGTTGCCGCATGGTGTGCTTAGATTTTCATGTAATAAAAAAAATTCGCTGTTATATTATGTTTGACTTAAGGGACATCCTTATACCAGCAGAGGCACCTAGCAGAAAAATACGAAGCTTGCAATTTGAGACATTTTTTTGATAATGTACAATTTCAACTGTATTAATTAATAAATATGTACTTATCTGGAAACATTAAAAAGACAAATATTTTTTAAGTCAAAGATAAACTTACAATTATTGTAAAAAAATGTAAATTTGTTATATATTTATGTCCATAGTTACGTTATTATTACATTATATTTTATCGTCATATCTATTATTAAAATTTAGTTTTGTTTTCAATTTTTCATCATGTAGATTTTTGACTACTTCATCATTTTAATATTTTTTATATTTATTTTAAAAACATAGAATTTTATGAAAATATAAATATGTATAACTTGAAATCCTTTTTATTTATATCAAACCGAGCTTCAATATTTGAAACATACCTAAAATAAAATTCGATATAAATAAAAATGTAAAGATTGTATAAATATTACATTATATAATATTCCTATATACAATGTGTGTATTAGGTATAAAGAAAATGTAGATCACATTTCAAAACATTTCTTACATTATATCGTCAACAGAAGTCGATCCACTACTGGATGAGGGTCTCCCACAGAACAGATTAATAAATAGAATTCCGATAGGCCCCCCAATACAGTACATTTTGACGCAGGGTTTTGAATGTGTGAGTGTCCTACCAAACTGAACGACACATTATAGACGCGCAATAGTGTGTGTTGCAACCTTCAAATACATATTGAATGAGCGACAGTCCATAAACCGAGGGAAGTTATCAGTATGAAGGACAAGCGTATTCTTGACACGACGTGTTTAAGTTTATCCCATATTCTTGCACGCTCAAGATCGATTGGCTGTTACTTCAAGCCGTTTTTCAGTTTCCATTAATGCTTTGTTCCCTGGGATCTCCTCTGGATTCTTCCACTCGTATCGGTCCTTAGTTTGTCGCTGCCACATTAAGCTTTTCGAATTATCACGTTTTTAATAGAATCAGTCAGTATATATATATTTTTTTTTTCCAAACTATAATGATATAATAATAATTGTTACGCGTGTGAAAAGATGTCGAATAACTGCAGTTTGTAGTGTGTATACACTGCTGTGTTTATATCAAAATATATTACAGGCATATGCGCAGTATATACACAAAATACCTTTTAAAACATTGGTAATGTCATGTCAACAATACCGATTGGTAGTTCAATCTACAAAAAAGTAATGCCTTCATAATATTAATTTCAATATATTTATTATCTTATAAATAATATGAGTTATTTTTAATTATGTTTGATTCATTTGTATGGCAGCAGTTTGTCGTCGACTCTCGAAGTCTTTCACCAATCTGTAGTGTTATTGGAAGAATGAATTAAAAGGAGAAGATAGCGCAGGCGATGGTTGAATATGAAACTTGGTAATTTTAGCGAACGGCTAACATTTAAATGTCGGAAATAAGAAACGTATACGGGAAGTGGCCAATATTCACATCGGACTTTAGATCCAACTAAAAAAATATCTACCATAACAATATTGTTATCAAGTAAATAATTTCCTCTCATTATTATGGGAAATGCATGGTTTGGTATTAACAGACATTACAAAAACAACGATGGATTTTACCAGACGCGGTTTTTGAACCTACGATACTCGGCTTCAAAAGCGAACTCTTTACGATTAGATCATCACGAGAATAGTAGATATATTAAACTGTAATTAAATATTCTCCTACATAACATTATCTAACACCTGGTGTGGACCCTCCATGCCACAATGCTTAAAAATCGCCGATACCTTTTAGTGGCTGCAAACGCTTTTCGAAAAACATCCAGACAATGCGCTCGTGCATTATCGATGATTCGATGGCATCTTTTCTTCAGGCGATAACAACATTTAGTTGGACTGACATACCCTTATTACTTACCTACTACTTATCGAGTCAACGTCGGATATGACTAATTTCATACCTGAACAACAACTTGTGGACATCTTTCAGAAATTGTGCAAAATACTGCTAACGTGGTTATGATGGGAAAGTATTGAACAGACAGGGTAGGAAAGCAAAAAAATGTATCAATTCTGATAGGAATAGTATTCAGTATTGACTGTTCATAATCTTTTTTTAACGCACCGTGAAACGTAAAAGTTTCGTGACAACTGATAGCTAAAATAGTCCATAATGTTATTATAGCAACGTGCTTCAAATAGTATTTTGCGTCCTGCGCTGGAAATTAAATTGATAATTATTTGGCTTACCGTGTATTTCAAAGGTCAGCTTTTGTACCGATAAAAATCGTTTTAAAAAATTAAATTAGTGGTGTGGAAAATAATATTATGTTGATGTATTCAAATATTATAAATCACTGACAATAATATATATAATAATAGTATAAGTGTGCTATGTAGATACCGTTTAGACTTAGAGACATCTTGTGAAAGGACTACATACAAATTCAATTAAAATCAGTTTACTGCAGAATTACTTTTTAAATTGTCTACAAATCGTAATAAACCCATTTCAAAAAATTTAAATGAAACATTATTATAATTATTTTTAAAAAAAGTGATAAGATAAGTAAGTACTCGTTCGAACCAATCTAATAATCTGTTGATCTTTATGTGTTGTTTATAATATAATGTTATCAATGAAAAAAATCTTATCCCCTACTGAATCATTTCCCTTTTTAAAATATTCCGTCTAGATTGATCTATGATCTATGATGGTCGAGAAGCTTCGAAGTCAAAAAAAATTCACACCTAAAATGAAAAGTCTACCATTCCAGAGCAATAGCTTTTTGAAGCTATGGGGAGCTCTAGGTCTGTTGGTTGCCGTGTGCGTCATTTTGCTGATGGTAAACCTCGTGGTAAAATCATTTGACTATCAATTAATAACTCTATGATGATTTTCTTATGTAAATAAAAAATAGTAGAATTCGAATTATCAAAGAAACACACCACCTTTTCTTTTTGGTGCGACAGTTTCATAACTAGATGGCAGTACGATTAATAATATTATTACCTCTGATATTGTGCTGTGATAATAATATTATTATCACAGCTGATGCTGTGAATTTTCAATTCAGTTATTTCGTTTTATAAACAATATTCATTATTTTAGGGTTATCGGTAAAAATTAATCTTTCAAATCTTTGTAAAGAGATTTTCGTAGTAGAATTTGGTCTAGGACAAAGAAATGATCGATGAGAAAGATTACTACAATTTTGCCAGGATGAGAGTATGGTTGATTGTAACACATTATTCAAACTTCCAGCAAGGCGATTGTATACATGGAAATCCCCACAAGATGATGGCAATAACATTGTAAGAAATCAAATAGACTATATATTAATTCGCAATCGTTACAGAAATAGCGTAACATCTACTAAAACTTATCCAGGTACTGACATCTCATCTGACCACAATCCTGTTGTAGCTACAGTAAAAATTAGTTTAAAAATATTACTGAGGGAACCACGAGCAACCCAACGTGTTGACATTAATCAACTGAAGGATCCCGAAGTCAAACAACAAGTAAAAAGTGCAGTGAACACAGAAATAGAACAAATAAAAACTTCAGTCATTACATCCTCTGACATAACAGACAAGTGGGACAGGACAAAAGATGTGTTCTCCGTATCTAATAATCAATTAGAATATAAAAGAACAGCTAAGAAGCAAAAATGGATGACAGACGAGATTCTGTCTTTAATGGACGAAAGAAGAAAATGGAAAAATAAAAATGAAACTCAATATAGGAGAATTTATAATACCATAAAAAGTAAAATTCTTACAGCTAAAGAAGAATGGATGTCCGACCAATGCAAAGAAATTGAAAATCTCCAACGAAAATACGATTCCTTTAATATGCACAAGAAGATAAAGGAAACATTGGGAATTACGAAAGGAACCTCATCAACTATCTTGAAAGACGAAGATGGGCGTATTATAGTAGATATAGAAAAGAAGCTGACCCGTTGGAAGACATATATTGAAAATCTGTTTGATGATGATATGGGACCTATTGGAATTGGCTATACTTGTAATGAATGTGAACAAGCCCCATGCATAAATAGGGCAGAAATAATAAACGCAATACGAAATTCTAAAAATGCTAAAGCTGTCGGCCCTGATCATATTTACAACGAAATGATAAAATTATTAGAAGAAGATCAATTAGAAATTATCGTTGATTTGTTTAATAAAATTTACGAAACGGGCATAATTCCCGATGATTGGTTGAAATTAACATTCATCACTCTACCAAAAAAGGCGAATGCAAAGGAGTGCAGCGAGTTTAGAACAATAAGTTTGATGAGCCACATGTTAAAAGTTTTATTAAAAATCATCCATAATAGGATTTTTCGAAAATGCGAAGAAGACATGGATGACACACAATTTGGCTTCAGAAATGGTTTGAGCACTCGCGAAGCTTTTTTCAGCTTGAATGTTCTAGTGCAAAGATGCCTAGATGTTAATGTTGATGTTTATATGTTTTTCATTGATTACGAGAAAGCATTCGATACTGTTAGGCATCCTAAACTTCTAGAACTCTTACAGGAGAAAGGCATCGATGCAAGAGACATTCAACTGATACTGCTAACTTATATTGGAATCAAACAGCGAATATTATGATTGAAAACGAAATCAGTGGAGAGGTAAAAATTCGTCGAGGTGTAAGACAGGGGTGTATATTGTCACCTTTGCTATTTAACATGTACTCGGAAGCTATTTTCAAGGAAGCCTTACAAGGTGAATCGGTGGGTATTATGGTTAATGGTAAACATATTAACAATATACGATATGCCGATGATACGGTGCTGATTGCTGATAGTTTAAAGAGTTTACATCAACTGGTAGAAAAGGTTAATGAGGTCTGTAATTCTTATGGTTTAAAAATGAACCTCAAGAAAACAAAACTATTACTAGTATCAAAAACAGCGACACCAGACACCAACACAAATTTTGCCATTAACAGCGAACCAATCGAACGTGTGACCCATTATAAATATTTAGGTACATGGGTCAATGAGAAATGGGACCAGTCTCAGGAAATAAAAACTAGAATTGAGATCGCAAGGAGCGCCTTTCTCAAAATGAGACGCCTCCTTAGCAATCGAGATCTTAACCTAGGTCTGAGACTGCGTCTAGTACGTTGTTATGTGCTCTCAATTCTATTTTATGGTATGGAAGTATGGACGCTAAACCAAGAGATGTCACGGAGACTTGAAGCTTTCAAGATGTGGCTGTATAGACGCATCCTCAAAATTCCTTGGACTGACCGGGTGACAAATGTTGAAGTTCTCAATCGAATGGGGAAGGATCGAGAAGTTCTACGTAGTATCAAAACCAGGAAACTACAATACCTCGGCCACATTATGAGAGGACAAAAATACAGCATTCCCCAACTCGTCATTCAAGGAAAGATCAATGGGAAGCTTAGCAGAGGACGGCGCCGCATTTCGTGGCTTAAGAACCTTCGTGATTGGTACGAGTGCAGCTCACCGAACTGTTCCGGGTAGCAGACGACAAAGATAAGATCGCCTTGATGGTGGCCGACCTCCGCTAGGGGATGGCACAATAAGAAGAAGAAAATCTTTGAAAACTATTTGATACTATTAAGTTTGCTCTCCCTTGCGATGTGAAATAGATAGGTACTGCAAAAGGATCGTCTTTGTCAGAATAAAATTGATTTACCTATTCAAAAGTCGGTAATAGCGTTTATGAGAGGGGCTGTCCATATGACGTCACGATTTAGGGGGTGGGGGTCTGATATAATGTGATGATTTTTGACGAAGGGGGGAGAGGCGTCAGATAAAATGTGACGTCAAAAGTAAATAAAAAAATAAAAAGGATCTGAAAACACAAATTGAAGAGGGAGGGTGTCAAAAATATGTGACGTAATATGGGTAGAAGGTTGTATTGTGACGATGGGGTGGGGTAAAAAAAGAAACCAAAATCGTGTAACGTCATAATATTATGTGGCCACTGAGCAAGCATAGGGTACAGAATAATATGTATTTAATTTCGTTTATTTTTGTAGGTACAATTTGTTTCTACCGTATTAAACTTTAACTAAAATTGCCAGGGGTCCCCTCAGGAGCCCTAAGTACTTTGGTGCCCCTATATATCAAATAAATAATATTCTAATTATCATGGTACCTAACTGAAATTTTATATTCGGCAAATTTTATTTCGTTTGAAGTTGTATTTTACAAATGCGGATGATTTTACCGTGTTGATTTATTCCGCAGGTTACAAGAAAACATAGTCCCTTGGTTAATTAAGCCGAAGACATCATTTATTATCTTTCAATATTGTTTCTGATAACTTTACTATTTCCGAGCTTTACAAATTCTTCATACTCTGTCAGCCATAGGTATACAGTGACGTCCCTAGACAAAATGCCGCCCCTAGGCAGCGTCAAAATGCCACTCCATTATACAGTAGTTTTTATTATCCTTTCATGACTTCAATATCTAAGAAATACATTATTAACAAAATATCCCACAAAATTTAATTTAAATGTCATCTCTACTTCAATAGACAATATTGTGAGTCCACGGTTTCAGATACATTTAAAAATACACCTGACAATTTTCAAAACTCGCGAATGAATGGCAACAATATTTGGATAAATTAATTAGGTACCTAAGTATGTACATACCTATAATTCAAATATAATTCGCAAATCTGCACGTGTCATTGCTGGCATTCAAGGAATGATGTCCAAAGACAACGGAAGTAAACTAAACATCGCGAATCCGACGAAAAATATACAGTCCTGTTAAACCGTTTATACTAATCAATATGTACATTTTGTTTCCAACCAATGAGCTGGTTTTTTATGGGAAGATATTTCCGTTATTACTAAGTTTACGTACCTATTCCTATATATATTTATTGATTCTCCTCGATTTGCCGCCCTTAGAGTAACTGCCACCCCCAAGCGACGCTCAATCTGCCTATTCCCACGGGACGTCACTGGCCATATAGTTTAAAATTTGAATTGTTATCTTGACACGACAATGATTTTAGAAGTTCGTACTATCTGATATTGCAGGAACCAGGAATGCGTCTTCACGTAGTGACTCTCACAGTGGCGCACCCAGGATTTTATATTGGGGGGGGGGCAAGGAGGAGAATGCAAATTAGTCCCATAGGCTCTTTTTCTTCTTCACAGCCTAATTTCTCGTTCATCGGTCTTTTGTCTATTGCACTCGGTGTACCTACACCATGGTCCCCACATCCTGAAACGGGCCCTCAGGCTAGGATATTTGGCGGGCCCCCTACCTACCGCTAAGATTAAAGGCAGTGTGAAACACTACATTACCGTTTTTCAAATTGTGTTTTAGTTCAAATGAAGGGTACTTATACAGTGAATTATTGGCGATTTTTAATACATCTACTTTAATAATGGAGCTGTCGAGTATCGACACATAATAAGCACAATTATATAAGTAATTGATAATGTTCATGGCTATGAGGTATAATAGCGCCGCAGGCGACTTTTTTTTACTATTAAAGCTAATTTATGATGTGTGTTTATCTCACTTATCTGGTCAACCCGACACGTCGGCCCCCCACAGCCCGGGCCCCCAGGCTAGAGGCATATCAGCCCTCCCCAGCCATGACCTACACCACTCCGGAATTCGGGTGGACGCCGAGAATTTTTTGACAGTTCCATTAGTGATTGGGTTTCTAAAAAAACCTGACATTAGTGTTTCGAAATTTTTGTGCTAGAAATTAAAATCTAAGAAATTTTTCTAAAAAGGGTGCTGGAGAATTACAAATCATTTTCTTGCCGTGTTTTTATTTGTCTAAGCCCAAAGGTATAGTTTATTGGCTTTCAAAAAGTTAATATGACGTATTAAAAATTAAAAATATTCTATGCCCCGCCCCCTTCTCATGTTGCATTAAGCACGAGCTTATTTTACTTATATATGTAAATCCAGATCTGGGTAACAATATATTATTAGATTGATCTTCTGGACAGCGCTCAAAATGGAAAATTTTACGAACCGGAGCGCTCAATACTTTGTCGAAAATATTAACATAGTTATCTGATAAAATTGTATGTAGGTATATTTTATAAAAACAAGTTTGTCAGATTTTTTATTATATGGCTTATCTATCTCAGCACATCTATTCTATACACAATCGGCGGCTACCAAGGGTAGTTTATCATATTTATGTATTGAGTTATTATAATTGTTACAATAAGTTAGCCGTATAAACTGTCAAAACTGTCTATCTCGCTTTAAAAGTTAACACAACCAAGAGAGTTGACTTTAAAACATAGCACCTTTTGCAGTTCAGACGGTTAACTTATTTTAACAAATAACCTCCTCAATACATAGGTAAATATGATAAATAACTCTCTATAGCCGCCGATAGTAGACTTGTGTATAGAATAGACGCGTAAATGGTTAAATAATTCTTTCACGAGACGGAGCGATAATTTTGGGGATTTCATGAACCGGAACGGCGCTCCGGTCCATTTCGACCCCTGCTTCTGGATTAGATGACTCTTTAACAGAGGTTCTTAAGCCATGGATCGCGTCCTAAATATGGACCTATATAATTTAGACGAAATTCGTGGCTAAATAAAACACCAGACGCCAAGGGAGGTAGGTGGGTAAGTAAATTAGAAATCATATCGTATATAATATGTGATTTAAAAGTATGTTAGCAAGTAGGTGCTCGCAGAATGCTCCACAGACAACGCGTCATTATTTGATCTCAATGCTATACGGCCATCCGTTTCCGGTACGTAAACCGTACATCCGATAATAAACAACTGTAATACGGCAAACTACATTAATTTTACATAATATAACCAAAGCTCTCGACTGCTACATAGAATTTTCAATTTCAGCTTAAAATTTGATTGTATTGAGGATTTTATCTTTATGATATCAGGTAAAAAACAAATAATAAAAAAAAAACATTGTTTTTGGACGGAATGTTTTCCTTGAGTAGCGATTTTTTGCCGAAAAGCACATATTCAATTATATATTTTTTTAAATGAAGCTTATGCATTTGTATGGTTTTTTTTTTTTTTTTTTTTCTAGATGCCTTCATGGATACCTCGCATTTACTATCGAGGTTTCTTAAGGACTTTGGCACGCAAACTACTCTACTTGATGCTAGTCAAAGGAAAATTGTGCCGGCTGAGAGAATATGCTTTATTGAAAACTGTTCTTCTACCCGCATCGGGTATTGCTAATTTAAATTCGGCCAGGGCCTATGAAACCGCCTTGCAAAAACCCTGGAAAATTCTTAGTAGCGCAAGGCGGAGGTGATTCTGATGAATATTTTGTCGTATTCATTGGGAACTGAGGACTGCGATTTGTAGTCGAGTTTTTTATGGTTACTTGTATATAGTCAGGCCTCGAAATTAACCGGAGTTCAGTTCCGGTCCATGTAATCTCCGAGATTATCGCTCTGTCTCATGGAGAAATTAAATTGACCGTCTGAACTAGGTATATAATATAACAATATATATAATAAAAAAAATATATAAAATATACATAAAATTTAATTAGATAATTTTCGGAAAATTATCAAGCGCTCCGGTTCGTAAAATATTCAAGTTCTTTACGATACTTTCTTTTGACGATGATACAGATTTTGCGATTTAAAAAATAAATACATAATATGTATTAATATTATTATTATTTCTCATGTATAAGCATCATTTTATACTGTTAACTACTAGCAGGGCTTTTTTGTAATGTAACGCGGTGGAACGGCGTTCCGGCACATTTTTTCACGGTATTTTTAATTTTTCAAAACCAATTAGATGAAACATTGTTCGCGATTACATAGTACAAGTTAATTTTCCTGAATCATCTCATATGAAAAGACATATCCTGAAAAACTATCGCGTTTGATATGTGCATTGAATTCTATTACCATTTCTTTAAGTGAATGTGGACGCGAATTTTCGCAAATGAATCTAATTATTACCCCAATAAGAGCTTCGTTGAAGATCAAAACAGTTTCGGCACTTTTGGTCATCAAACTCGTCGGACCACATTTGACACTTTTCGATCATTCAAAATACATACATTGATCGGTGGTAACTCAGTCGAAGGAGACATTCGGCCATAGACTCAACTATAAGAAAAGGAATCGAGACGATTTGTCAGACGAAAATTGGACTGAACTATGGATTCGAATATTGGAACGCACATCACAAATTTGCTCTAATCGTAAATAGAATCGCCTGCGGCGCTAATTTCCTTCAGGCATATTAACATTTTACAATATGTGGTTGTGTAATTGCATTTTTTTGGTTAACGTTTGTTGATACACTGCATACTAGAGATGGGAAAACTGATCGATTTTGAAGACTAAGGATACTTACTACCCGTATAAAAAAATCTTAGTATATAAACTTGTTCCAAAATACTTACTAGTATATGGAATACTATATAGAGCGTTTGGCGTGCGTATGCGACAAAAGTTTCAGACTCAACTGAAACTAAAACCAACTCCATATTAGTATTTGAAATACGTATCGGCTCAGGAACTCAGACTGTATATCGGCTCAATAGAATCCCTAAAAATACGCTGAGCTCCGCCTGCCGAAAAGTCCCATTTATTATAAAATTTTCAACACATTTTAAATTCATGAGTTGTTTTTCTGTTAGGTTACAATATTCTTGTTAACAAAAATGAATAACAGTGTTTTTTTTTAAATTTTAGACATGTTTTGAGCGGTCATATAACAAGCCTACGCCTGTGCGTCATCTCACCACTGTGCTGCGACACAAAATTTTTGTCCTATTATTCATACATTCGAACGCAATAGACTAATAAATTTAAATATACATATATTCAAGCGCTATCTCGTTCGTGCGCATTTAATGTCAATAGTGTTGAAAGTCTACCAACTGGCGAGTGCACAGCGACTCGCGATGATATCATCACAAGTTTTTTTGGGCCACACATACTGAGTATGGGTAGTTTCATCCGAAACTTGAGTACATAAACTGGTGACAGTATTTCCAACTCACCTCTACTGCATACCTTTAATTTTACCTCAAACACCATTTGAAAAACGCTATTATAGAGCATCACACTGCCTTTATTCTTAGTGATAGGTAGGGGGTCCGCTTCAGGTTGTGGGTACCATGAAAATCCCTATATCCTTGTATTCAAATATATGACGATTTTACAATAGCTAAATTGTTTGGCAAGAAGTGAGTTCCGGCACCGTTTAAAAAAAAAAAAAAAAAGCCCTGTCAATACTTTCGATACGATCCGTTTTTATGACGGCAATTTTATAAATAAAATTTAAAATCCTGTTTTATATAAAATATTTGTCGAATTTTAAATATGTCCTACGCACATCCTGTGAACGTCCTGACATTTTGATAAAATATACGTTTTAATAACACTCATTTGCAATCCAGCCACGAATGAGTCAATAATCAAATTAATAATTTTATTATTTCTAAATTAATTAAAACATTAATTATTGTGGTGGGTAATAAAAAAAACCTAGTCATTATCATTTTTAGCGCCACCAAATAGATTTATTTAAATGTTAAATTAAAACCCCCGCTATATTGTGGTTAAAACGCCAAGCTGGATATTTTAATCTACCGAGCCAATAATTGCAGGCCATTGCCAGCTGGCTCGACTAGTCTCTTTTTATTAAAAAAATGTTTATCCAGCCTTATCAAAATTCTTTGAATGTATTTTATATTATCTTATCCATAATACGTATGTAGGTAGGTAATATAAATTATCAGTATTAAAAGCGTTGCAATCGAACATATTGTAGAGATTCGAAGAAAAATTTATTTTTATAATACTCGTACATAGTGTAGATTGTATGTTATTAGTTCTTTTTCTACCCTATTATACTCGTATTATATATACGGTTATCAAATTAGTACTATAGATTTTTTAAGTCTTTATTTTCTGATTCTCACCAAAATTAACATTTGTTTCAGTATTGTTTGGCAATAATTGACAAATCATCATGGAAAAAAAACACAGTTTTAAAGCGCATACAAGTTATTGTTAAAATTTATGACAACAATAATGAATCTAATATACCTACATAATTTTGAAAACACTCATGAGAAAATATAGTCAATAGAAAAACACCCGGCAGGAATCGAGTCTGCGTCTCTTGGGTATCGCGCCATGTGCATTACCACTATGCTACGACTGCCATGCTTAATTGCAACAAATTTTAACTATTGGCCTTTTTAATACCTGCTCATAAGCGCTCTCCGTATTGAGTTACGGTAGACGATCGGTTTTTGTATTCTAAATTAAAGTATTTAGTACTTTAATAATTATTAACCGACGTCACGGATCACTCCAATATGTTCTGTTGTAACTTAGGTACTTGAACTTGCTAATAATTTTAATTAACTTGTATTTCTTTTATTCAACGAATAATTCACAAGAGATTGTACCATTCTAATTATTGAACATACCATGAGAAAATATAGCCATATTTTATTGGTATACCAATTTTTTTTTTCACTACCAAGTAGCAAATCTCATACCAAATTTTCACCCATAAGCGCATCTATTCTATACACAAGACTGCTTTCGGCCTTTACGGTAGCTAAATAGGGTAGGAAAGTATCGAAATATATACACTTGTAACAATTAGGTGCAATAAGTTAGCCGTCTGAACTGTCAAAACTGTCTATCTCACTCTTAAATTTATCACAGCCAAGAGAGGTGCTGTTAAAACATAACACTTATTGTAACAATTACAACTAATTTATTGTAATTGTTACAATAAGCGCTAATACTTGGATACTTTCCTACCCTAGTCAGCGGCCGAAAGCAGTATTGTGTATAGAATAGATGCGAAGGACTAGTTCCGGTCAGTAAGTACAGTTACCCACATATATTTTTTGACCATGTCCGATCCCATGAAGATCATATGGACCTCCACGGGGTGGAGGTTTTAATAATGATGGTCGAGCGATTAACGCGTCGGCTTATAATGTCATGGGTCCCGAGTTCGAATCCTAAGTCAGGCAAATACATATTATTATATTGTTTATCAATATATGTTTGAAGTCAGTGTATGGACCTAATAGGTTGAGCAAGTGGCTAACTTTCTCGTAAAGAACAAAAATATGTTAATACCACATAGATACTAAACATGACTTTGATAGGAACCTATTTTGAATAAATGTACCCAAATATTTATATTTCTGGGAATACCAGGATTCTAAACAAAAAAATATACGCACCGAATGAATGTTACGAATGTTGCCAGCTGTTGTTACCAAAAACATAACCAAATCCATGTAAGAGAAAATACGCTGGTAAGGAAAATGATAGATTTTCTTTTACTTAGACTTACTTACTTAGATATACTTACCATCATAAATCCTCAGATGTTTGAATTTAGAACTAAGTTCATCACAGTATAAAAAGTATTGAATGTTATGACAAATGTCAGCATTTGTGGCATAGGGCTCGAAATAGACCGGAGCACACCGGAGCGCCGTTCCGGGTCGTAAAATCGGCAACATTGTCGTTCCGTCTCGTGGAAAAAATATGTTTACCGTTTAAGCTAGAATGGTCTTATAACGAAAATTCTAACACACTTATTTTTATAAAACACACATAAAATTAGATAACTAAGTAAGTTATTATTTTCAGAAAATTAACGATCGCTCCGGTTCGTTAAATTTTCCATTTCAAGTGCTGAACTGTGGCGCCCTCGCTCAGCGGACAACTTATACTGGTGGATTTATAGTTAAAGTCATATTTTGACAAATTTATTTTTTCGCAATCAACAGGTAAATATTCAATTTTAAATATCATGCATTTAGTGAATAAAATAAAACACAATATTTACATATTATTATAAATTCTTTTTTACACTACACAGGCCTACAGGCCCAATAACAGGTATTTAGTAATATAAGTGAAACAATCACAAACACCCAGGTTTTGAGAAAACCACATAAATATATTGTGCCCTCGCCAGGAATCGAACCCATGGGTCCCGGATGAAATACACAATTATACAATAGCTGAAATTATATTTTATAACAATTAACAATGTCCCCGTAAAACCGAAACCGCTCCAGATTATTATTAAATTATGTGAAACCAGTATTATCAATGAAAACAAATAATTATGACTGACAAAGTTTAGTCCGCACTATTTATGTCGAATCTTAACAGCCTACCTTCACCCCTCGCCACTGCCAGGTAGTGTAGGTACGAAATTTGGATATCGCTAATGTAATATTCTAGTGTGATTGAGTAAGTTTAAAATGTTAGATTTAACGTCATACGCCAGATGCATATTTTTCAAGTTATATGTCTGGAAAAAATGCTAGATCTAACAAAAAAAAATACTAGGTTGGCAACACTGATTATGTCGCAATTTTCAGGAAATTGATAAAAGCTAAATATACAAATGCGGTCACAAATAATAATTACTATAAAACTTAAGTCGCGAACACATGATTACTCATTTGATATTTTATATTTACAAGAGCATAAACGCTCGCGGGAAATAACGTATTCAATATTAATTTGTTTAATAGTGCATTATAAAAAATGTCTGACGAAGTTTCTAAACGTAAAAGTGTAAGAGAAATTAGTTCGCTTTTCAATTCTGAAAAAGCTGTGCCCATAAACATAATAGAGCACGTAACTGTCAGTGAAATAAAAAAAATTAGGAATAGTCTGATAACAAGTGGTGATATTACTGTGAATGATGATCCCAATGCTGTGGAATTGAGAAAAAAGCATGATGTACCAGCAATAACCTTATCTTGCGTTCAAACCGTGGGAAGTAATGAGAACCAATCGAAGAAACCTCTGATAGCGCCCAGAATCCATAAAAATATACAATCAGAAACTGAGGCAGCTTCTCAAGCAAGTACAAGTAAGGAAGGTGTTATTGATTTACCTGTAGGTGTGTTACCTGATAATAAAAGTAAAACAAACATAGAACTGAATGTTGAGATACCTAAAGACACCGATAATAATCACACTCAAGAAATGTTTTGTATCAACGATACTATAACTATATCAATTGATAGCCAAAATAACACGAATCAAGAATTTATAAAAAATGAATCCAATGCGGATTGTATTAATAGTAATATAGAAACAAACAAAGTGTTGGAAGAAGATGGAAAGAAAGAAAATATAAATAACACACAACCAAATGAAGAGGAACCTCAATCGGTTGTGCCATTAATTAATGCTGATGGTGTCAACGTTTGTGTTAGTAAACAATTGTTTGAAGAATTTAAACCATTTGTTGAAAACAATTCTGAAATTAATAAAATTGAAGTCGTTAATCAATCACTAAAAACTAAAGATGTTATGCAGGAGCCGTCGACTTCCAATGGCAGACCTTCCGTTTCTGATATAGTCGATATTATCAACAGCATACCACCAGTTATAACCCAAGAAAGTACACCGAAAACGGATTCATCCAAGGTAATAATTAATGAAAGAGATGAAAAACTTCTGACATGCAGATTGCTTTTGAAAAATGGGGTAGAAGTTTGCCTGTGGAGTGGACCACGTCGCGAATTTCTGAAACACTGTAAAGACAACCACGGACACCAACTGGCGTTATCCGCAAGTGAAAGCGTCGCTTGGGCAAACACCAAGTTGTACACCAACACGGTCAGCGTAAGGATGTTCGATGATGAGATATTTTGGTGTTTCCACAGAGTCATCTTCGACGAAAACAACAAAGGCATGATGTATTGGACAGTTTTGACAGAAAGACCAAAGGATCTGTACTACATTGAAGTGGCGTTTTACATGAGAGGGAATGTGTACAAGAAGATGATTTTTGAAGAGTGGTGCTTGGATAGTGATACAGATATTGAAAATGCGTTCAGGTGCAAAAGATGTATTGCTATACCCATGGAAATTTTGCAATTATATTTTGGTGTTAGTGAAAATTATATGGATCAACTGTTCTGCGAAGCATCAATTAGGAGAGAGAAAAAATAATTGAGTTTGGATAGTATCTATTACGAATCCATTTTATTGTATTTCTCTCAAGCTCTAATCTAATGTTCAAAATTGTTTAGCGTCGTAAGGCAAGAGTTGCGTTTTTAGCAAAACCTGCAATTTGATACATTGTACTGATCAGTGATCACTTACATTTTAAATAATTAATACGCATCCAGGAACATTTTTTTTTGTTAAGTGAATTAAAAAAAATATATGTATAGAATGTGCATTTTTTAATCCAGGTTCTTATTATAGCATCATATTTAAAATTAATATTGATAACCTTATTTTCAAAAGTAAATTTAAAAATACTGGCTTCCAAAGCGAGCACACTTTATATAGTTTTTTTTTTCTATAAAACTTTAAAAAAAAATATATACTTTTTAATGTTTTTGCATACCTACGTATTAATTATATAAATTTAATGAAAATAAACTTAAAAGGTATTAAATTAAATTTTCAAATTCGATTAGAGCCAGAGTATCCCAAGGCTATGACAATACAGGCAAGGCTAGACATGAATTTGATGTCAATACTATATGGCCAACATCCCACGGTGAACTGTGATACGGCCAACTGCATAAGTACAAATTTCCGGACACATTCCATCATGATTCATGACTCAATCTTAAAACGACGTAAGGGACTATTTTTTGATACAGTAGTTAATGAAAAATATAATTATGAAGGAACCAATTATAATTATTAAATTCTTTTGTCAATTTACTGTATAAAGTTGTAAATAATTGTCACTTACATCTTTTTGGTTTATAATTTATAATTACATAATAATAATAAATTCTCTGATATTTTCATGATAAACATATTTCTAATTGTTTTAATATACCATTAATTCATTGTTATGTCCATTCATAAATAATTTAAAAAAATTCATTTGTCTGTGATCAATGAGCTCATATTTAGTGACAATGTTATACAAGTTAACCGCATTAGCAATAATTCGATTTCAATTTAATGTCTTATCTTATCAAAGTACCTATATGTATTTATTATAATAGGAACTGCACTCATTGTATTATTTTGTTTCAAAGTTTTTAAATGTTTGCTCTAAAAGATATCAGCAAAATATGTTAATTATTTATTTAATTAGAAATTAAATATAATATATTATTAAAATGTTGCAAAATTTAAAATATAATATAATGAATTTAAAATTGTAAAATATCTAAAATACAATTAATTATAATTTTATTTTACTGCGTTATGAATTAATAAATTAAATGACATGAAAGAGCTTATTTATTCTGCTCAATATGTTCCCTGTAAGGTGTGCGCGTGTGCGCGCGCACACCTACCAAGATGTGTCCGCATCAGTGGCGAAGACTCCATACTAGGCGATTATTTAAAGCCTACCTTCTTAAGAAAAATATTTTTTAATTTTATATTGACATATTAAATAATATAATCACATAATAATATATTCAATATGCCCAACGACATCTATCGTATAATTGTCAATTGTCATAATAATTTTACGATCTTTTCCACTATTTCAATAAGCACCATTTATAGCATGTCTCGAAGGCTTAAAAAAAATAAGCTACACCTCGTTTCGCTTCACATAATGTGTGGATTACGTTCGCGTGAATCGAAAACTTTTTTTATATGAAGTTTGTTTCTCATAATTTCAAGACGTCTGCGGCGGCCCATATAAATTGGTAAGCTATTTAAGGAGCGCTTAGATTTTACGTAAGTTCACATTTATTCAAAATAATTTATAAGATAATTTAAAAAAATAATTTCTAGGGTTTCAATCACATATAAATATTGTCCATTGTTAAAAATAATTTATCTCGTGATTTTTATTTGTCAGTTAGTTTATTCATAGACTAAGACAATTTATTCAGCCAATTATGTAAGTTGAAATCTGATATTGTATCTAAGTCTGTGTTTTAAATGTAGAACTATTTTAAAATGTCTAGTTTACGGGTTAAATTATAAATTGTTATGGAACAGATTCACAACAACGGATATTTTCAATATATTTTGAGCGTATCTTGCGTTTATATTTAAGAAAATACATAATTCAAATTAATTGCTTAATTTTATAACATCAGTGAGCTTTTTAAATTTCATCGGTTTTTGTGTACCTACCTATCCGTCAGTAGTTATGTCGGATTATCTTCTTATTTCCCGTTAATACATCTAACAAGTGTGCTTTCTCCACAGCCTACCTGTTTCCAAAAGTCACCCTTCGCCACTGGTCCGCACACATGTTTTCATCGCCCGCACAGTCCTCACACAAAAATATTGTAATATAAAGTTGTCTGTTTCCTTTGCCAGATTTTAGTTTTGCTCGAATGCATGAAACCATCACATGCACAATTCTTTGATTCATTTCTCGGCGTGCTAAAGTATACGAAGAAGATTTTTGAGAGATTTTTTAGTGTTTATCAATGACCACCTATGTGCCGGGTCCTCTATATTTCTTACTCTTTGACATGTTTCAACTTGCAAGAAACATTGTCAGTACAGTCTCATAGTAGTCCTTATTGTGAAAACATTACAGTTCCTAACAATATTATTTAAACGGTAAAAGTGTTCGTGCCAAAAAGTTCTGCAAGTTTAGTATTTAATAATATATTGTATCAACAAATACTTTTTTTCTTTATTTCCTATTTTTTTATTTACTTACTTTAAAAATTATCGTTGTTAGTGTTATTATAACATAAAATCACTGAAATTAATAAATACCTTAAAAATATTAATTTTAATGAAAATTATTGTAAGTGTGTGTTTATGGGGGGGGAGTGTAAATATACCGCACCGGGTGACTGTGAGACCAACCCTAGTTACGCCGCCACTGCTCAGATGCGTTGATGATCCGCACACACGATAGACAAATTAAAGGGAATGTTGCCTGCTAGATAAACGAGAATCTTTGAAATAGAACCATTGTGCAGATTACAAACATTTTTGAGCAAATACCAACTTCAGCCGTTAGCCAATAAGCTTTGGAATCCAATGTATAGTCGTACTAATAATAGATAAGTGGGCTTGTCTACGTGATAAACATGCCTGAGTGACGTTTCATAACAATTTCAGTTCCACGTAAAGCATACGCCCAGGGGCTCTATGTTAGAACTTGCGAGTGCAAGCTTCCCGGTCGAGATGACGTCATATGACATCATTATGACGTACTACCGGAGTGATAATAGCATTCGAGAAAATAGCGAGTGCTCAGACAGCGGCGCTATTCATTGTCACCATACACATATAGGTGTATCATAATAAAATTTTCTATGGTTATTCTGTGCGCGGTCGGCATGCCTCGAGCGTGACGTCACAATTACGTCATCTCGTCTGGTGCCACACGAGACGAGAGTTAGGAAATCGCGGTGCAGGGGCTCTATGTTAGAACTTGCGAGTGCAAGCTTCCCGGTCGAGATGACGTCATATGACATCATTATGACGTACTAACGGAGTGATAATAGCATTCGAGAAAATAGCGAGTGGTCAGACAGCGGCGCTATTCATTGTCACCATACACATATAGGTGTATGATAATAATATTTTCTATGGTTATTCTGTGCGCGGTCGGCATGCCTCGAGCGTGACGACACAATTACGTCATCTCGTCTGGTGCCACACGAGACGAGAGTTAGGAAATCGCGGTGCAGCAGCCCGATTTCCTAACTATCGTCTCGTGTGGCACCAGACGACATGACGTAATTGTGACGTCAGCCAATACACGCTCGAGTGGGCGGCACACGAGACGATAGTTAGGAAATCGGGCTGCAGGGGCCCTATGTTAGAACTTGCGAGTGCCAGCTGCCCGGTCGACATGACGTCATATGACATCATTGTGACGTACTACCGGAGTGATAATAGCGCTCGAAAATCGCGGTGCTATTCACGTTTGATAATGCATTGGGCCTTAATAAACCAATAATTTTATTACCCTCATTTTGCAGAAAATATTGCTTAGTATATAAATACATGGTATTAAATCACAATATGTCTTATAAGTTTAGTTTTACCATTCTTTTGACTATATATTTATGAAATAGATGCAACTGTAATATTATAAGGATATTAATAAAATAAATGTGTATTTTGATTTTTTACTCCTTACATACATAATTTGGAACACCTCAAAAACATACGTATTAGAAAAGCATTGATGCGGAGCGGGACTGTAACCCGCATCCATTAGTTTTTTTTATTATGTTTTCAAAAAATAATTAATAACATAGTACGCTATAAGTATTCTTGTGATAGTTTAATTTAAAAACATTTTATTCATCTTACGTAAGTAGTGATAAAAATATTCACGATAATTCATCGAAACTAGATGTCGTGATCGAGAATTCTCGAGAAATAATCAGAAATGGTTAATCTCCAGTCTCGAGAAAACTGTTTACACCACAATTTCATTCCTATACCTTAGTTATTGACTAAGTATGCATTTTGAAATCTCTTCATAAATATAAACACAGTTAGAAATATCTAAAATAATAATAAATAATAATAACACAATACAATAGATTCAATAGTATTGTGGGCTGCTTTATCACGACTATTTTATTTTGTTACAGCTAATTGGAAACAAATGATTAGACATTTTTGCGATAGTTGTTTATGGTCAAAAGTGGAGGTTAATAGTTTTTGTTGTACATGTTACGCCGAATGTGCGAAATTGACTATTACATGAAATGGGCAAAATTTTGCCTAAATCATGAAAAATGCAAGCCCGTTGCCTTATTCATGAATTAGGCAAAATATCTGCCTAGTGTGTGAATTTGGCAGTATTTTTTCTGCCTAGTTCATGCATTGGGAAAATTAGATAGTAGCGCTACGGTGGTGTTTTTTTGCAACTATCAAACTAACCAAATGTGTAAAAAAATGTCATTGATTATAATATAAGAATATACCAATCAATAACTACAATGACGTTCATATCCATTTACTATGCCCAGAAAAAATCTAAAACTATAATATGATAACGGAAGAATTTCATTAAAAGGTATTTTCGCGATTTAATTCGTGCTTGAGTATCAATCGTGCAATGGTCGATTCTTTGTTTGTGATAGTATGATTTGATAGTTTTTTGACACTTATTAGCTAACCTCAAAATGGACATTCAGTAAAATTCACAATTACAAAACCTAACCTAACCTAACCCAATAATATTATATTATGTCCAATTATAACTAATAAAACCATCCGTATTAAATTTACTTTTTCTACTGCCATGTTGACAGTTTAAGAATTCCATACCCTGGCGAATTCACGCACTCAGCAGGTAATTTACCTAATTCATGAATAAGGCAACGGGCTTGACTATTACATGAATTAAGCAAAATTTTTCCCATTTCATGTAATAGTCAATTTCCCACATTCAGCTTAACATACACACTAATAACGTTTGATGGGTAAGCTTCGTACATAAGTGCCGGTTTGTCACCGCTGCGGCCTACTATATTGTTTATTTCATTATTATAATTTATTATAATTATATTATATGAGATAAAACCGTGTTTATCATTCAAATAACCACAATGATGCATACAACTAACAATGGTATTCCCCAATTAAACTAATATTATTGGGAACACAATGTTTCGTTCAAACAAGATTCAGCATGCCAATTTTAATTTCTGGTTATAGACATGCAACGGTTGTGGTATTTGCAATAACAAGGAAATATTATGATTTTTTACTTGAGTAATTCGATTAACAATACCAAAACAATGATGACAAACTAGCGTGTATATCAGTAGCGAAGGGTGGAGGTAGGCTGTTAAGATCCGGCATAAATAGTGCACATTAAACTTTGTCGGTCATACTTATTTGTTTTTATTGAACTAAGACTACAGTTTACAGATGGTGTTGGTTAGTTTTTAAAAATCAATTAAACCCTGCCTAAATCAAGCCATAGTAGTTTTGGTATAGTACTTTGGTCGATACGACAAAATTGTGCACACTTATTCATTCATACTTAAATTGGATTAAAAATACATTTTTACACATATTGTTGGTTCATTTTTTTTAAATTCATTAACCCCTGCCTAAACCAAACTATAATATATAAAAAATATCAATCTATCTATAAAATTATCCAAAGTTATGTATGATTTTATTGCATGAATTTAGATATATAGATATAGGTACGAGTATTTTTTTACTATTATCTATTATGGCTTGGTTTCGAAGGGTTTAATTGAGTTTAAAAAACTAACCAACACCGTCTGTAAATAATTTATTATAATCATATTTCAATGAAAACAAATATGTATGACCGACAAAGTTTAGTGTGCACCATTTATGGCTATTCACTATATAAGATTCAATTAGAATTAGAGCATTAACACAATGCTTACGGGCCCTTTTAATTAATTTTGTAATTAACGTGTTAATTTGAAATTTGAAAAATAATTAGCAAAAAAACAATTTCGTGCGGCCCGTAAGCTATGGGATTGATTGGATATCGATTGGTATCAAATATGTAGTAATAATTCTGTCATTATGATCAGATATTTGATGGTATGACTTCCTAACTAACCTAACTCACTTTGGAATCAATCAAATTTGTGAATACATATTATATATTTAGATATGATTGTATTTATAATTTACTTACCTACCAGCCTATTTTATTCAGTTATTACCTATGGGTTGGACGAATTCATGGCCCCACATCCTGAGCGGGTCTCCATACATAATATCGATAATGTTAAAGGTAGTGGACGCTCTACAGTAGCAGTGTATTTTACGATGTTTTATATTTCAGAATACATCCACTTGAATAATGCAGTTATGGAGTATCGAGACACAATAATCAAAAGTTGCATCGCACAACCACATAATTTATTAAAATGTTAATATCTATTAGATCAATTTTGTGATGTGTATTTATTTCACTTATCTGGTTATTACGTCCAGAAGGAATATGTTTTTACCATCTTCGTGTCCATGGAGTTTCGTCTATAGGTTTTAGGAATTTCAGGTTTCTGTTATACTGGAAGCATTCTACATGGGCGATTCGCAGAAGTGTTATTGTATTGTTTTCTACATTATTAGTATCTCAATGTGACTAAACAGAACCAATACAAATACGAATGTCCTTTTCTGTACGTGCCAATATATATATTAATTAATGCTTCCAGTATTATAACAAAATAGTTGAAAAAGGTGAATAATAATTAGCCATGAAAGATAATATGTGATAATCTTCTTCTTTCTTCTTTGCCCATATCCGCCCCTTAACTGGATCATATGGACACCACGCGGCGCCTCCAAGAATCCCTGTCGCTCGCCAGTCTTCTTGCTTCGTTCTAGGTCAAACCAGCATCCCGTAGCTCCGCCGTATACACTCTGTAGATTGTATTTAGCGGCCTTCCAGGACGCCGGAATCCAGTCGGCTTGAAGAACAGGCAAGCCAGGTTAAAGTTCTCTTCTGGCATCCGCAGCACGTGGCCGAGCCAGGTCCAGGTTTTGGAAACTGAAATGTGTTTGACGAAATGAGTAATTCTTAATCTAATTTCATGATCTTATAAATGCGAATACAATACAGGATTATATCACAGAACAGAATAATATATTCCGGATTATAATCTAACACATTAAGTAGCGGGAATGAGCTGTCGATCTGTAAGGCAACGACTCATATTTTTCTGAAGAAATTGTAAAAAAACAATAAGTAGGATTATGATTTAGTTATAAGCAATAAAATTATGATTGTCCAAAATGAATAATCTATAATAGAATATTATAAAGACGAATTTTCCAAATCCATAACAGCTCACCGCTTTTGATATTTTATAGCAGCGTAGAATGGTATCAGATTCTTCTGGCAGTATAGGCAACTCATTCAGGCTTTGGTATCGTTATTTTCCAAAGTGATTTCGTCCACAAGTATCTGTTCCTCCTCTACCTATGTACCTACCTACATAGATACATGAAGTCGAGCGTAATGCTTTTTTGTACTAAATTTGTGATAAATACGCATATTTTAAATATTTTGGTAAGTGTATTATTATGTAACAATTGCATGACCTATTTGAAGTATGGCGTGCATTTTTGAAGCAAGTATTAATAGACAATTTACGAGGGTGGGTCAATAATTCCTTAGAAAAAAGCATTAAAACAGTTTTTATTTTTGTATTTTTTTTTTATTTCTCAACATAATCTCCTTGGAGCTCAATACACTTGGTTAGACGTTTCTCAATTTTTTTTAAACTGTCAGAAAAATAAGTTTTCGGAAGGTCCTCAAAATAAGCATTTGTCCGATCGCTGACTTCTTCATTTGAAAAAAAACGTTGTCCACTTAGCCATTTTTTTAAGTTTGGGAAAAGGAAAAAGTCACTGGGGGCTAAATCTGGCGAATACGGTGGGTGGTCGACCGATTCGAACTTCAATTCTTCAATTTTAGCCATTGATCGTAAACATGTGTGAACACGGGCATTGTCCTGATGAAAGAGGATTTTTTTCCTGTTTAAATGAGGCAGTTTTTCTTCAATTTTGTTTTTTAGCTGGTCCAATAAAGATGCATAATAATCCCCTGTTATTGTTTTTCCTTTTTCCAAATAGTCAACGAAAATAATTCCACGTGCATCCCAAAATACAGTAGCCATAACCTTACCAGCTGATTTTACGGTTTTCGCCTTCTTTGGACATGGTTCGCCTTTCGCAATCCACTGCTTTGACTGTTCTTTCGTCTCGGGAGTATAGTGGTGTATCCATGTTTCATCTACAGTCACAAAGCGACGAAAAAATTCATCCCGATTGCGTTGCATGAGCGACAACAGGGCTTTAGAGGCCACCACCCTATTGCGTTTATTGTCGACTGTGAGCAAACGCGGCACCCATCTTGCAGAAATTTTTTCATGCCCAATTTGTCATGTGAAATAGAAATGACGCTACCTTTTGAGATCACTGTAACCTCAATTATCTCACTCAACTTTAATCTTTGGTCACTTAACACCATATCGTGGATTTTATTGACCATTTCTGGTGTAGTCACCTCTACAGGACGTCCTGAGCGTGGTTCATCCTTTGTTGATGTACGACCACGTTTAAATTCATTTAACCAGTTATAAATAGTTGCAAGTGAAGGAGCAGATATGCAGTGAACTAAATCCAACTCATTTTTTATTTCCTTTGCTGTTAACCCTTTTATATTAAAATGTTTAATAACAGCTCTAAACTCAATTTTCTCCATTTTCCATTTTTCCATTTTCCACAAGCAAATTTTTTTTTTAAATGTACGAGAAACAAACAACAACCCGACCAATCTGATTGAAACTTCGCAGCATACTGAATCGGTAGTGCCGCTGCATGAAAACAAACCGCTTACAGTACTAGTCGCGCCACCTGTCGGCTTTTCTAAGGACTTATTGACCCACCCTCGTAGAAAAGTTTTTAAATAACAACTGTCAGAATTTTAAATGAATGGTAAGTATTTATTTCAAAGTATCGGTATAAGTCCGCCAGTTTTAATGTTGAATGTAAAATATTGGTACAGCAAGAAATAATATTCAAAAATCAGTAGTAAAAATAAATAATCATTATTTAAATGGCATGGGCCAATAGATAAACTCCATATCCATTATTATTTTGATCGTATGAAAAGTAAAAAACATTCAATGGGGCGCACGGCATTTTAGGGTTACCATTATCGCATATAAAGTATATTAGTCTATGCATTCGTGAATATCGGTAAGAACAAACTATTTATGATTATATTATTATTAAAAGAAGATCAAATAAGAAGTCGCAGAGGTGCAGAAAAAAGAGCTAGATGGACATTTCACAAAATAAATGCGAATAACCTCAAAGATTAAATTAATAATTGATCAAAAATATAGGTTCTCTAGGTAGGTACTACAGATATTACTGAAATCATTTTTTTAAACTAAGTACATTTTTATTACCTATTATTGTCTAATTTTATAAAAAAAATTAATCTCAGTTTGGGTACAACAATAATTAGTATGATATTAAATTTATCTCAATTAAAATTGTATGCTAAATTAATTAGTTAGGGTTCGTGGATTTTTTATATTTTACATGTTTTTTTACTCATCACTACAAAAAAGGTTTTTTTCGACGTCTTTTAAAATTACTAATTTAAGTAATTATCTTAATTATTTATATAATATGTATATTATTATTTTTACTATTAGTGTAAATGCCGAATCAGATAATAATTTAATATTGTTAATTTATTACAGTATGTAATGTAAACAAGACCGTGAAACGTATTGCCAGTCGTCCGATTTGTCTATGCTCTGATACTGATCAATGAACGAATAAAAAAATCGAGCTGTCAAAAGTCAAAAGTTGCGATTATCGGAATGTTTTCCGATAATCTTAAAATGTTATGATATTTATATGTAGACTTGCATAAAATAATATAACAGTAAAAAAAACACAAATTTTATGTTTTCTTTTATGAATTTCATAAACGTTTTTAGTAATAGGTTGTACGTAATTGAAGGAAAAGATTTTTATATTATCGTTTGACTGGGTGTGTATTCTAGATTATCATTTTCAATCATTCACATTGATCGACATCGGTCGTCTTTAGTAATAGGTTGTATGTAATTGATATATTATCATTGAAGGAAACGTCTTATTCTGTCATATGTTTGTTACCATTGATTATTATTGTGAATTTTTGAACACAAGCAATACATTTATTGTAAACAACTGAAGTCTGTCTTATTATTTAATTCTGATACTGAAAATAATATGTAATAAGCACTATACAAGTCTGAAGTATGTCTTGTTATTATTGCAAAGTTGAAAATGTATATAATAGACACTACAATTTATTTAACTCCGCAATGAAGTAGAGATTAAGGGTTTGAATCTCATAAGGTAAGGTTACATATATCTTTGAAGTGCGCTTAGATCAAGAGTGTATGCCTAACAGCTACCTACAACTGATGGTTTGTAAGGTGCTGATAGTTAAAACGAAATAGTATCTTAAAGGCACTAGAAGCTTGCTCAGGAGACTCGCATTGCATCATTGAGCTATTTTATAGATACACAAATGCTGCTACACTAAATGGGCGTAAGGGATGAAATAATAGAGAAATACCATTCTAATAGTACAATCTGTTTTGGAGAGCCAGATAGAAAGAACAATACTATCCTACTAAATTTAACATAATAAGGAAGCTTCTAAATAAGTTATTTCTGTAAAAGAAAAAATCTGTCCAAAATAGATTTTATACTGACAAATTGATATTTACACTTACCATTAATTATTTAAATAATTCCCGAAAATTATTTAAATAATTCCCTATCATAATTTAAATACTTCCATTGTTATATTATAATACTTACCAATAATCATTTTTTACTTGCTGTTCATTTTAAATAGTTCCCACCTTTTTAATAAAATACTTGCTCGATTTTTTATTAAAATACTTGCTGTTAATGCATATATATACTTACCCAATAATTTGAAGCCTTGAAGTATTACGAAGCCTCATTTTTTCGTATACATACGATACGAAGCAAGCGATTTAATACAATTTTCGGATAATTTACATTTTAAAGTGTTAAACTAAACAATACGTACAGCGGCGTCTTTCTTTAACGCATATGATGCAATCGATTAGTCAAAGGATCTAAAAGAGGGGCTCGAAACAGTTCAAATCGGTCATACAATTATTAAACATACTTAACATTTTTTTTAAAATATGCGTATTTCTCACAGATTGAGTGTAAGATGGTACCCAAAGCACAACGAAATCTTTGCAACTTAGACCAAAGGGGCCCATAACATAATCACTCAAACATGACGTAGGTACTGTACATAAAAAATATGTCAACAATATTATTATCATCACTCATCATCACTCATCATCACAGTCATCTTCAATATTAATCATTTTTTATTAGATGCGATGTATTGTTTTCGTTTTATTTTTTATCGTAGGGGGGTCGAATTCAATCAGTGTGTTAGGCCTCTACGTACCTAAACCCGTCACTAAATACGTAGGTAGGTATCTGAAAAGATTAAAAAATATATATTAATACATTCTGATATTGTTTTATGTCCATTAAGATGTTTAGTACCTACCTATTTGGAGCAGGATAGGTCTTTTCAATTATATTAGTTGCTATAAAAATTATAAAATTTTATACACCATATCAATGGGATGAAATCTGATTATAGGAATAAAATCAGCGGTTGAAATAGAAGATTTCATGTACCATAGCGATCGATAACCGCACAGTTTCGACATCGACATTTAATCAACATTTAACTAACATTTCATCAATATTTTTTTAACATTTAACTAACATTTAATTAACATTTCATCAACATTTATTTAACATTTAACTAACATTTCATCAATATTTTTTTAACATTTAACTAACATTTAATTAACATTTCATCAACATTTATTTAACATTTTACCAACATTTAATTAACATTTAATCAACATTTCATGAACATTTTATTAACATTTAATTAACATTAAATTAACATTTATTTAACATTTCATCAACATTTATTTAACATTTAATTAACATTTGATCAACGTTAAATCATTATTTAATCAACATTTAATAAACATTTAATTAACATTTAGTCAACGCTTAATCAAGATCTAATTAACATTTAATTAACATTTAATCAACGTTTAATTAACATTAATTACCATTTAATTAACATTTCATCAACTTTTAATTAACATTTAATCTACGTTTAATTAACATTTAATTACCATTTAATTCACATTTAATCAACATTTTATCAACATTTTACCAACATTTATTGAACATTTAATCAACATTCCATTAATATTTTATTAACATTTAATCAATATTATATTAACATTTTATTAACATTTATTTAAAATTTAATTAACATTTCATCAACATTTAATCAACGTTAAATCAATATTTTATTAACATTTAATTTTGTGCGGAAGTCGTGCGTAAGTAACGAAAAAGTAATAATTCCATTTACTTTACATAATTTGTACCTAGTTTCCTGTCTTTACGTATATTATCTATGTTCCTGTCTCCGGGTGTAGGTCCGGACGCAAAATCTCTTTCCCCTTGTGTCATCCTATTGTCATAATGTTATAAAACAAATCCGTTAGGAATCGTCTTCGTATGGCAACACAGATCCCCAAATCGGGTTGTAGAGCTAACTGAAAAACAATCATTTCATTCAACTTAGGGTACGCCATTTCAATGGGGTACGCAGAATAATTACTTAATACTTTTCTTATATTCAGAAAATACGTAAATAGGTAGTACCTAGGTACGCATTGCATTTTATGGCTGAAACTCTGCTGCATGACATTACCAACTTCACGTATGTGCCTGCTCAATAGCCAGTTCAGTGTTGCCATATTTTCAAAGTGGAATTATAGTACCGAGCCTCCAAAATTATAGTATTTCGGCAAAAAATATAGTACGCGTTGAATGACGAATACTTTACTGCATTTTCCAAAAAATACGCATAAAGTAATTAACGTCACCTTTTTTTTAGACAAAAATTCAAATGTAAAGTAATAAACGTCTCGTTTTTTTAGACAAAAATTCAACTGTAAGGTGATTAGCGTCTCGTTTTTTGCAAAATATTCAGATGTAAGGTGATTACCGTCTCCTTTTTTTTAGACAAAAATTCAAATAGAAGGTGAATAACGTCTTGTTTTTTTAGACAAAAGTTTAAAAGTTAGGTATTTTAGTTCTCCCAAACAGCTTTATCGCTATTTTTTTATCTATTTTTCTGAATTTTTAAAATTATAGTATTTTGGGCATACTATACCTGTTTTATATCGTACATAGTACGCGGGCCAAAATTATAGTACAAATACTATAATTATAGTACGGTTGGCAACACTGAGCCAGTTGCTTTAATTTATTCAATCATATTATCACATCAATATGAAAATCTACCGATACTATAACAGCAAAATGAACACTACATACCACTGATTGATAAATCGACCTGCTGAGGAGTGCAATTAATTAATACGTCATGTGCACAAATTGAGTAAATTGATTTCAAATATCTGATTGTAAATTCTATATATGTACCTAGCTGTTTTCTACATTCTGGAAATGATGTCTCGCTCCCAAGTAATCTTTAATGACTGTTCCATTCATATTTTTTATAATAACATACCTACCTAATTAAGTATTGATGTGCAAACTACTGCTAGGTAATTATTTTGGAGTCATTTAAGTTGTGCAGCGACAAACACCGATAGGCGTTGTGTTTGACCCCACCTCTAATTTTTAATTCAATTTCAAATATGCATGTACCTATAAATACTTTTACATTAATATTGTTAATAATTTTATACATACTATTTGTATTCAACGACAATAAAAATTAATCATACAATTTCAAAATGAAACTATATTTATTTGGGATTGATTGTAAAATTGAATTTATTTTCATAACGATGTGAAGATATCTGAAGTCACGTGGTGAAAGATTTTTTATCATTGTGAAGTCAGTCGCATTTTGACATCGCAAGGAGGAAATGTGCGACAAGTTTACAAACATAACATTGTTTGTCGTGCGCTTATTTTCAAACAAATGAATGTTTTTTTTAACAATATTTGAGGTTAAAAATACTGCATTTATTTATTATGGTGGTGATTTAATTGTGGCGTCTGTGTAGTGACACATTTCATTGGACAGAACCATTCAGGATACCTGCCATCATCATTAAAAATAGTGAGAGGTAGGTGATACATTTCATCATATTATTATTGTTATGTCATTAGTTATAGTATAGTAATCAAAAAATGTCATACTCATGTGAAACTAAATCGTTATTGCGACTAAAAATAATATTAGAGTCATAATGACAGGAATGTAAAGTAAGTACTTAAGCATGTTTAAAGTTTCATGTCGGAGAAATTAAAATTACCTAGGTATATACTTTTTTAAATGTTAAACAATATAAGTAAGATTAAAATCTCACTAAAATCAAGTGCTAATTTGTGAGAAATTTCTTGTGTTTTAGTGCATACCAGGGGCGTCGCAGTGTTTTGGCGCCCGGGCAGTAACAAAAAATGTGTCCGTTAGCTAATACAAAACTTGTGCCTATTACTACCCACATGTAAATATTACATTCACATGTTGTGTTCGGTTGCCATTGACGGCTTTAATACGGATGAAACAACTAACAATAGTTCTAAAAATGTACGACCATCTAAATAACAAAATTCAAAGATCCCCGATTTTTTTGTTATTGTTAAAAAAATTAAAGCACGCTTTTTACCTATACACTTGCTGATTATTGAAGAACGGTAATTTCTCAACATGTAAACCAGTCAAAATGTTTAAACAATCATACTTAATAAAAGATAGATACCTACCGAATACATTAAGATGGGTCGATTTCGGGCTAAATATCCTTTTCACTATGTCCGCTTTATACTCTTATTAAAATTTCTCGAGATCTGGGAACATTGCACTAATGTTTGGCGAATACACAATTGTTACTAGCTGTGCGCCTATGTTGAACCCCCATTCTATTGATATCAATTAAACTAAACACGACTTCGTGATTTAAGCTCATTTTTTTTTAAATGTTAACTATAATATCATTTAAATATAATATTAACAACTATAAACTACGTAGGTAGGTACCTACCGTTTTATTTATTATTAGACGGGCAGATTTTGAAATGAATATTTGCAGAGTCATTATGATTTTCAATACTTATAGACAGTTTACAGACAATATTACTTAATTATTGAATAGGTAAGTCACACAGCAGTCGATTTTTATTTTTATCCATTTCTGAATACTGCACCAACCACACAATAAATAAAAAACAGTACAAAAGCCTGGAAATAATAAAGAAGGGTGTATTTTTAGTGCTGTACCACAGTTTATGCAAAAAATGTAGATGTACCTATATCACAGAGGCGATTATTTAAAATCTACAGTAATAAAAATATTTGCTAATTTAAATATTTACTTACATTTAAATAACAACTTCATTATTTTATATTCCACAAAAATGATAAAATTTGACAACAACTTCTCTCTGTAGGTATGTATTACAAATTGATTTTTGGCTTGCTTAATAACTAAATGGACCTGTATTGGTATTAATACGTATGCAACTATCACACCAACGTCTTCCAACACAATCCATCAAAGGTTTCAACTAATTTGATATATTTCACGCAAACAACACATACACACTATTGAGGCTCTAAGTATTTAAGCCTTATGAAACCTCCGGTCCATACAGCAATGTATTTTTTTTTTTGTAAAACTATACAGGAGGACCTCGACTTTCGCACATAATTGGTTCCTGAAAAGGTGTGCGAATGTTGAATGTTCGAAAGTACAGGGTAGTAAAAAAAATTAAACTGTGTGTATTTTGAAATATATATTTATCAAGTAAATATAAGATGTTTAAGAGACATGTTTAAGTGGGGTTTGCGGGTGTTTCCCTTAAAAAGTTATCAAGAGTTAACTGTTTGCCACTCTTCTTTTTCTTATTTTAAATAAAATATTTTAAATGGTAAATCTACAATATTGCTTAACTGCTGGCACGAAATGTAAAGTGAACCAATCTTTTATTATTAACGCAGTAAACCCAGGCTTTTTTATTTGATTACTGGAAGCAATTCTTTATCCTTCCCTTTCAATGCTCTGGGATTTTCTGGTTGGTAAATTAACATTGGCATCAATTTTAAATCACCAGCCAAGTTTCCACCAAGAAGCAATGTCAATCGGTTTTTAGAAGGTTTATGCCCAGGGGCAAGTGATTCTTCCTTAGATAAGAATGTACGACTAGGCATTTTTTCCAAAATAAACCTGTGTCATCTACATTAAATATTTGGCTAGAGGAATATTCTCCATCTTCAATAATTTTGGATAATGAGGAAATAAATTCTTTTGCAGCATATTTATCCGCAGCAACCGATTCTCCAGTGAATTTAATATAAACCAACCGTTACTTAAAAATCGTATTAGAATCTTCTTTTTCTAGCCTTCCAATCTTTGTACAAACTAAGAGCCTTCGCTTGAATAATTGAAATATTCAGAGGGACATCTTTTTGATGTTGGTCGTCGATCCATGATGACAAAATATTTTTCCATTTCATCCATAACTATGCCGTGTCTTTTGGAAACAACCTTTAAAGATAATATATTTCCACAATTTTGAACGTATTCCTTAATTTTATTTTTCAAAATTGAACATATCGTATCAGGCCTGTTTGTATCATACGAACGTCCGATTGAAGCAAAAGATTCACCGCAATTAGAACGTCATGTGAAGTTTATAAGTCCTTGGATTTCTTTTTGTTCGTATCAACACTGCAGTTTTTCCGTTTCTCACTCATGTTTATAAATTTTTAGGGTGAAATATTTCAAATGAAGAAAATTAGCAAAACGCACAACATGACACGCCCGCACGCGCTCCTGCGCAAGACTATATCAGCTATCCTAGCTAGCTCACAAGCAAAGTGACGGGTTCGAGCACGATGCAAGTGACGCAAGAAATGCACTTGCTTGTGAGCGAGCGAGAAGGGGATATCTTAACCCCACGGCCAGCGCGACGTTTTAAAAAACGATTTTTTTTGAAATGTGCGAAATAGCGAATTGTGCGAAAGTCGAACGTTCATAAGTCGAGGTCCGCCTGTACATCCATTCGGCGCACCGTGACGATGCCAAAACTGTTTCGGGGTCTAAACGCCCTACTGCCATGATGGCACAATTTTCTAGCCCGAGTTCGAAGTTGTTTTGTTTTCATGTAATATCCATTATAAATAGGTTAAGTATAATATGTTTTGTTCACTAAATTACTGCAGATGAAAACAATTCAATTTCAAGTACTGTAAGCATGGTTGTCCTAGGACTTTTTCAGTTATTTACCATAGTCTACATATCTTCAACAGGCACCCTTCGTCACTGTTAAATATTATAAATTGTATAATATTACTTACATGGACGTGTATTTGCGATAGAGGTACAACTTCAGACGGCCATGCCTCAAGTGAACTTGATCACTTTGACATACATTTTGTCATGCAGTCGTTGGAAAGCAGTGGTAACTTGTTTTTGCATAAGTCTTCGAAAACATTTTCTTATTCATATTTCAAATAATATTACAAGATAAAAAGAACTTTTTATATACTTAGGGTAAATGCACTGGTATCCGGACAGTTAACTATTTTCTCACCTTATTTTCGATTATCTTTTCCATTTTTAGAAGAAAACAAAAACGATTTATAAATGTTTACATATATATTCTTTTGGTTTATAAATATTTTAAAAATCTATATTTAGGTAAATTACTATCATATTTCTCATGTTAAGAAAAATGGTTGGTTTTTTTAGTCTCCGGACACACAATCTTAGTTTCCGGACGTACTATTTTTAGTGGTCGGACAGATTATTTCGTATAGAAAATAAGACAAGTATTGGTGTTTTTTTTCACGTTTAAACAATTTTAGTTAATACAGTGATGCAATAAAAGCAGAAATAGTTCACAATGAGCACTCAAGCAACTGCTAACTTGAAAAAAAACATATTTTTATTTATTCAATGTGTTTCTTTCATATAGTTCTGTCGAAGTAATTTTGAGTGCAAATTGAGCAAAGCAAAATAAAATAAAAAACTGAACTTCATAAATCAAATGGTAAAACTAATAAACATCTCAAGTCAGTTGACCAAATTTTGACATTAATTTTTATTACATCCAAAAAATCTCAAACTGTGTAACTTTTGTTTGTGTTCTATAATATGCAAAGCACGCTTGGTCAACTCGTCATGCCGGGCCCTTCATGAGCCCGGGCCCCCAGGCTCGATCCCTGTCAGCCCCCCCCGCTCTTGTGGTAACCGTGATGTAGATAGGTATATAATAATCGCAATTTCTGCCTTAATTTTCTGTCTCTTAGCAACGCATGATCTGCCTACTCTTAACATTGTTAAATAAATAATTGTTTAGCGTTTTTGTTCTGTGAAATCTAAATCGATAAAATTAAAAAAATTAAATCATAAACTTGTAAAGATTTTGGTATATTATCATAACTGGCTTGGACTGTTCGAGGCCCCCTTTTAAATTTTCTAACAAATCCGTTGCGTCATTTGGGTCAAAGAAAATATCAGCTTCTATATCGCCAATGAAATTTTCTTTTATTGTATTAACTGTCAATTATTCTTGGTGGAAATGCATTGTATTATTAATTTAACGCATAATTTGAAAAGTTGAAAATGTCTCTCTGAGGCGGATGAAACCGGTCCAGATTTATTTATTAAAAGTGGGAAAAGTACCTACTATAAAACTTTGCGTTTTATTAACTTAAATTAATAATATACAGTTATGATTACAGTTTGATATAATCTAGTTTGTGTAAGTATGTCATGTCGGTATGTAGATTGTAGGTATCTTCATAGATAAGATACCTAGTATTTGAAATACCTACAAAAATATTAACCTAACAATGGGCTTGTACACGGAAAGTTAATTCGATTGTAGCAAATTTAATACCTACCTAAAGTAAAATTAAATTATTGATTTTTCTGTGCTGACCTTTTACCCCGCCCAAAAAAACGTACGGATTTAACACTAGATAGATACTTACCTGCCCACCCTCGTACGTATATTATATCGTAAATGACATTTTGGTTTGATGTCACTCATATCACATGCATACGTCATAGTCCTGCGGTACTATACCAGCGTATTCTAGTCCAGTAAACACATAAGAGACGCTAAGAAAACTTTCTTTAGAACACTGATTCCCAAGCTTTTCCGCGTCACGGTACACTATTCAAATTACATACTTTGTGTGTTCTGGAAAAAAAGTCACATGAAATTCTTTATAGGACAGATTCTTCAGGCATTGCGGCCACGACGAAATCACTTTGTAATGGTGTTAGTGTTATTTGCAAGTAACAAACAGACACCTAAATGAGTCGCCTACACTGCCGGAAGAATCTGACACTATTCTGATAGGTAATAATGATGCTTGTCCAAATCAATATCGTCATCGAAACAATGTCGAAAAAAATATCTATACTTTTTTTGACGGCCTTAGGAAAAAGATTTGCGATCAGGTTGAAAAGGACGAATAAAAGCTAATCAAGAGTGTCACAGGTTTTCCAATGGCACAGGCTTTGATAATCTAAATCTAATCATTCTAATAGAATAATAGATCGAAATGAGTAGGTACGCGACGTGACAGGTGTTGCCAAACTGATAAATGGGAATGGGCTGTACTAAAAGCTTGGCTAATGGATAAATGCATTCGTAAAACAAGCTGCATCGGCGGAATAGAATATTGGAATAAGCTTAGGGCGGTCATTATTCATTGGTGGTTAGAGAGTAATGTATAATGCATGATCATAATACTATGAATTTTCTATGTTGTGAGGTTTACTTTCTAAATTATGCACTGTTGAATCGATTAGCATTTTTATTTTGTTTTGTTTTGTTTTTATCGTCATACTTCATGCTTGTTCAATGTTGCCAGTCGTATTATAATAATTATTATATAGTATAATTGTAATATAAAATTTGTTTCTACACATAATTCAAAATATAAGCCAAATTGCCCAAAATACTATCATTTTTAAACAAAAATGACCCTGTAAAACTTATAGGACATCGTTTTAAAATTCATAACACACTGAGTTGAAGATGTAGGTATTGAACATACAGAAATTGGAACAACCCCAGAAGCAATCATACCAGAAAAAATACTGATTAATTCATTCGGTGAACTCGACCAATAAACCACGAACACAAAATATATTATCGGTAAATACAATAATATGTATTTCCTGACAGTTATGTATGCACTTCTGTTATTTCAAACACCGTTAAGGCAATACTTCAGTTGAGGCATGGTCTAAAAAGATCGTGGCTAGGCGATGCGCGGATTGTGCAATTGACGCGTGCCGAACGAAATATTATATAAGAAGTACGCTCTTAATATTGGCGACAATTTTCAATCAACGTAGGTACAATGATGTCTCAAATTTTTAGGAATAACCAACATACGTGCACTTGCCAATATATTATATAGATATTATTAAAATACCTTATTGGATTAATTTTTTAGACAATTGTATAATCAGGAATAATATACATAATTTAGCAGTATGACGTTTGAAACAAGAGTCTCTGCTATATTGGCTACATGCGCAATATATATTTTGCATACTGGACAGAGACGTATATAATAGACACAAACATATTATGTTCACACGGATAAGGATTAGGGGAGAGTTCCCTAATCAACAGCTGATGTTACACAAAAACATCATAAACCAACGGTTTTATGATGTGAACAATTACAATTCATATTATTACACCCTCCACAACATTGTGGGAATATAGCTAGTTCTTAAAATATACAATAATAATCAAGTCTATAATCAGTACTTGTCTTAATCTATGGAAGTGGGTTCAAGTCTATTCGGTACTTACATTTTTTTTCTAGATATTTCCTAGATATTACCCTAATGTGTTTGTTTCTAGGGTTGTTCTAGAATCCAAATCAAAAATTTTGTAACTACAATCAACGTAAAAAAAATATGGCAACACTACAATGTATATACATGTTTTGCTGAAATAGTACCACCTACTCCTCCCATATTTACCGAAGCGGGAAGGTTTCGCGTGATGTGTATCTGCTATCCGGTGTTAATTAAACGCACCTATTTTCTCCGCATTTATGCATTCGTTAAAATACTAATTTGATGGATAAGTATCATAAGATAATTTGTTATTAAAATGAATACTTAAACATCTACCTACCGATTTAATCGATTTTAATGAAAAATATTTTATCAACATTTAAAACCGGTGGGATAGCAAACTTAACGAACTCACTCAAGACCGACAATATTCAGGATATGAAACTGAATTATTAATTACGATGGTAGTGCTGGTTTTTAATTATTTAATTATATCAAATTATTATCTACCATATTAGTGCATTCGAAGTGTGATCAATAACTACCACTACCATAGAAGTTTACTGTTTCGTGTCACGGTTTGGCTATAATAATATAGTGGACTACCTAGTTTGAATTCTTCGTGCTTCGGCACCTTCAGCACCGCCCGGCAGAATTGTCGTTAAAATGTTATTTCATACTAACTTCACCCATGGAATACAATATCAAAGCATTTTTATCACACTTTTGTATGGTTTTAGTGTTAGGTGTGTTATATTGGAATAGACCTGCTGAAATAAACTAAATCGCTCAAAGTAAGACGATCCGATATAATACGTTCACCGATTTCGTATAGCAAAGACTTTCATGAAGACACCACGAGAGTTTTCCACGAATCTGTTTATTATAATATTATATTTTTATTCTCAGGTGAAGACGTACAATACAAATCTATTTTCAACAGCGTCGAAAGAGAACGTATTATATCGGATCGTCTTACTTTGAGCGATTTAGTTTATTTCAGCAGGTCTATAGACGGTGACCGGACAAAACAGAACAAGACAAAACAGAACAGTGACAAAATAGAACAATGACAAAACAGAACAGTGACAAACCAGAACAGCCAGGGGAAAAATGAAATATTAATTTTTGTGGAATATATTTATTAATTACATTTTAAACGAAATAGGTATATATACTTATATATAAATATTAATATTAAAAAAAAACAAATTTTAAGTGAAATCATCAAGGTATAATAATATAAACTTTCATTTTTTTACAATACTGTTATTTTGAAAATAATGCATAATCCATATTCAACGGAAACCCTGATAAGGATTAAATTATCCATCCCTTTTTAATCCTGACATCCTAATGTTGCTAATAGATAGATTAAAATACATATTCAAATAGCTAAAATTCCGTTTTTTATATCTGCAGAATTATTAAACCGATCATTTCGTTGTACCCAGTCACCCAATCATTTTGAACATAATATATTGATTAAGATGAAATATCCTAAGCTTGCCGGCGACACCGAGTTAAGTTTATTTGAGGCTTTCTAGCGATTAGTAATGCAGAAATTAGGTATATAATTTGATTTATTATGGCGTATTGAAAATCTGTGCTATTAAAAATCTATCAACATAATAGAGATAGGACAATTTCAATATTAAATATATATTTTTCCTGAAAGGTCATAGTTATATATTTTATCGTTGTTCTGTTTTGTCACTGCTCTGTTTTGTCATGTTCTGTTTTGTCATGTTCTGTCTTGTCGTGTTCTGTTTTGTCGTGTTCTGCTTTGGCACTGTTCTGTTTTGTCATGGAACTACGAAATCGACCTTTGTTAAATCAATTTACTTATTTGAATGTTGCAGTCAGTGATTTTGTATGGCAACTCTAGCACGATTGCTGGGCTAGCTGTATGTATCATACCCAGGTTTCGCAATATTATTATAATTAGTTGCGTTACCTTCACACGTCGGATCACTTCTGCAGGAAGGCGGTATTTCACGTATAGTGGGTATTGTATATTGTATCATGCGTCACGTTCGTTCTCAAAAGAACGGCAAAACTTTTACTTACAATACATTCTTATATTTTATTACATACGCGCTATGGATCGGTGACTGCTACGCCACTGGTTTCTTTCTTATTCCTTTGTAAAAAATGTGTTTGTCACAATGCTGACGCCAAAAAAAATAATAATCATATTATTGATATTCCCGTGTTCAGTGTTACAGCTTCTTATTACCCGCCCGTTTATTTAAATGTCATTCAAATTGAACTTTGAATCACTGCATCCTTGAATTGAAGTGATCAAGCCGTCAAATAAAAAATATGTTTGTCTAATAAATGTCTATCTTCAATTTCAACGTCTTCGTATACATAAAACATGAATTTAGTTTTAGATTTAGACAGACCGCCTCTGGCAGATGCTACCAATATTGTCTTCATTCCGGGGCCATTTTGTTGTGATGTTTTTTCGAGCGGACGCGGCGGCGATGTTCTTCGACGCAGATGACGCAATCGATTCGTCAAAATATTATAAACGGGGTGTCGATTCCAATTATCCCTAAATCTCAAAACTATGAGTATTTTTCACAAATGGAGTACTTACCTATACCTACAATTAATATTACACAAAGCATAAGAAAATATCTAAAAATAACATTAAAATGGCCAATGACATAACCACTCAAAAACATTGGCGGCTCTATGCTCGATGATTTGGTAGGTCAGTTTTATATTATTTTAATTTGCCTTTTCGTTGTACACTTAAAAGACGTATAGCAAATTGGCTTTTTATACATTATAAAAGAAGTGATATAAATTGTTAGATAGTTAGATTAAAAAGATAGATACCTACTTAACCTTAAAAAAAAATGTCTATTTTCACATCAAACAATCAAAAATATTTAATAAAAACTCCGTAGCTTTTTCATTAAACTATCACTATCAGAAAAAGTGTTGTGTACTGTTATGAAATGGCGGGATCATGTATATATAAACACTTTTTATATTTCCACTGATTTTATTAGAAGGTAACTTTTACGATTAATATAGCAGATTACATTTTAAAGGGTAACTTTTATACAATGGTTTAACTGTTTAATACAATGAATGCAGTCGATGCGTTTTAGTCAAAGGTTGTATTTAAACTAAACTAAAAAGCTATTTTTGGTTGAGTACTATAATATTACAAAACAAACAATGACATTGCATAATATGAAACTTTCAGACAACAATAGGAAGTTTGAAATAATAAAAATATAAAAAATAATACGGTTGAAACCATGTTTGGTAGGTAATATAATACATGCTCGATGAAATCGCGAGGCAATAATAATTAATAACAGAACAACGTTTTATACCTGTTTCCTTTAACACACTGAAAAATGTATTGTTATCTCTTTCTGGGACAATGACGAAAATCTTGCCTATGCATCGTAAAAACAAATTAAAAAAAAGACTGGCGAAATGTGTGTTTTCTCCATTTCACATATGGAAAATGAGAGAGAAAGAGAAATAGGTAGAAATATTTTATTCCGGCATATTTCCAAATGCCCAAATTATAGCGACCGAGCGGATTCATTTTGTTTGAATTTTATACACACAGTTCGTTCGTCCGTGTGCGTCTCGCCTTGACGTGTTAGCCGATAATTATTATAATACATTGTACCTACATCTTAGATTATAACCTACATAGATTGTAAGATGTTTATTTTTGGAGGGTCATTGACCAATTGACCTAATGGACCAGCCGCTATTGCTCAAAAATATATCACTAATATTATTATGTGCCATCACGTTACGTCAATAAATTATATTTTTATTCAAATAATCACGGAAGTGTTTTATGATTTTTATTTTATTTCTCACAATGGGGGCTCTCAAAATCAGTCAGTGCGTCAGGCTTCCACGTCCCTAAACCCGCCACTGAGCCTTATCCAGTTTCTATTGAAGATTAGAAGAACCATTAAATTAAAATTCCACAAATTACACGTATATGTATACCAGTGGTGCACCTACTCCATGTTTTTTTTATTGCGTTAAAAATATACGATATAGGTACTTGTACGTCTTATGTATTACATTACATCTATTAATTACGATGACTACTTAGTAAAATTTTGCTGGTATTTACTATATAATAGTAGGCGTACACAAACTATTGGGGGTAGATCAGCGTTTGCGAATTTTTGTACACAAGATAAAATCTGAGCCAAGAGCTCGTCCGATGCACAACTATTTTCTTAAATAAATTAAGAAACTTGAATTAAGTAAATATGAATCATATAAAATTGCTTGATACTAGTTATCGTGCGGTTTAACAAATTGACTGCACCGTTTATTAAATCATTCTTATTGAACATTAGATATGCAGGAAATTTTGGAATGTAGCGTTATTTTTTTAAATTATTAATTTTGGAAATTCTGATATCTATCACAGGACGGGTGAGTGGTATTTAAGCAATGTTATGCTATACCAACTCAAATAGAATATCATTGTTTAGATATTCTAATAATAATAAATAGCTTTTTTTTTTTAATTCGTACAAATTACCGCTTCGGCGAAGTGCTGGTCAACAGAATTGTATTAATTTTATCTTTCTGCTATTTATGAATCGGTCTGATGATTTGGACCAAGTGTGCTTCGTACTAAATAACAATACAGGAAGTATAGATTTATCAAAATAAATCTTCTTAATAATAATATAATACTGTTGTCTATCTCTGTGCATATTAAAATCTCATCACGTAAAGTTGCGTGTACAGTCAAGTTAACGATTGTTATGACATGATATTGTGTGCAGCTTCAAGTGTTATTATTATTGAAATTCTTAAGGTTAAGTATATCGATTTTATATAAGTAACTACCTACATACCTCTCTTTGAGGTATAGATACGATAATTCTATATCCATACAGATCCGAATTATAATATTATGGTTTGAATCAAAGGTATTTTTATTTCACAATCGCTGTGTCCATAATGTCAATGTATGTTACCAAACCTAGAGTCATCGACCACGAGGCTTGGTTTTAAGTTCCCTTTATAAATGCTAGGAATGTCTTGAAGAAAGGGGAGACGAAAATAACAATGATGCGGGCATATTATCGTTATCGTCCGGTCAGATTCTGAAAGCCAGATGTTTCAATAACCAGACTAGTTTAAATATTATTTTATTATCCAATGCGGCATAGCTAGGGATGCTATAGTATCAATAAATTGTGTCGGTATCACACCAATAGAAAATATCGATATAAATATCGTAGGGATCCACGAAACATAACGTTTCAAATTATTCACAATAGAATGACCAAGGATGATCCATGGCACGTTCATAATTAGGTACTTACTGTGCGTAGAGACTTGAACGTGAAAACTATCCATGACCAGGTCTTGAAGCTTAAAAAAATCTACAACTTCATGACAATCGATCAACGATTTTAATAATTGCTACGATCTTGAGACCACGAGGAACATAGTCATAAAGCGTACTTAGTCTAGTTTCCCTTGACCATACAGCTTTTATAGCACTACAATCTGTGGCGGGTTTTCGCCTCCTTCAAAAACTTCCTCCATCCTGGACGATCCAGCGCCGACATTCTCCGATTGCTTTGACCGAGCATTTCCTGTGGCGCACTGCAGAGTCCAGCCATATCAATTACTACCGTCCAGGTCTTCTCTTGCCCTTGGCGGTTGCGTAAATAGCCCACCTTACTGGTATATCCTCCGGCATTCTATGCACGTGGCCGATCCAGCGCAGTCTTTGCATTTTCATATGCCACGAGGTCTTTTCGCCTGAAGGTAGCACTGACGTTTGCAACGTTGGCCGCTAATTCATATGGCTACAGCTGCACAGCAGTTTAATTTGTTTACTCAAAGTGAATGGATGCAATTATTACTCCATTTAATAAGTGCACAATGGTTAGAAGTAGTCGAAGGTGATCCTGGGATCCATCATGACTGAAAATGAAATAGCAAATGAAGTTATGATTTTGGAAAATGAGGATGGAAGTGAAAATAGCGAGGAAGAAGAAACAACACGCCCAAAAACAAAGTTATCAGTGATAAGATCGCATCTCGATCTCCTTATAACATGTATTGACTATTCGTCAGATAACAAAATTTTCGCATTTTCGTAATTTTAGAGGGTTGATTATAAAAAAAAGCAGACTTGTGCCAACGTGTGCCAACAAAATTTGATTCTTTTTTTCAAAGCAGGATTACCGAAAGCATATGCGTAGACACGGGACAGTAATGTCACTTCACAACGGGTGTGTCTAGATATACTTATCATCCGAATACGAATAAACAGGATTTTGTTTGTGTTTTTATATAACGAACTTTTGGCTTTAACGGACACCCCCTCATCCGCATTAGTCCATTATATCGAGGTTCTACTTTACTTATTGCTAGAACAACCCTGTTCAATTAAATCGCTTCAGATATAATTGATACACTATGTATTCAATTTGCGCGAGGGTAAGTCTATGACCTTGGGTGGACGTTGTTTTGTTGTGGACTTCCGTGTATTTTTTACTCTTACCCTGTCTTTTGTTTAATTATTATGTACATTTAATTTTTTTTTGTTTCTGTGTCTTGTTGTGAACGCCTTTGATCTTGTAATTTGTTTTGTTCACTATAATATGTAAAATAAATAAATATTAATGTCAGTAGTATAGTATCATGTCAATACCAAAGTATTGATATTTCGGTATTTTTGACATCCCTAGACACAAAACGTGTTAACGTTTTTATATACACATAGTAAGTAACAAACATGCTATAAAACTGTTGTATTAGTGCAGACAAAAATAGCCGATTTATTTTTTTGTAGATACAGCAAGAAGCTTATGTATCGAATGTGGAGCAATTTTATGAATGCATTACAATTTTATAACAGGGTTGTAAGCACTAGTAAATAAAAATGTACAACCATGTATTGTGAAATTTTAAAAACTAAAAGTAAAAAGACTAGTTAATGTCGTCCATAATATATGGAACTTTTCTAATATGAAAAGCGTTTCCCAGATTTTACATAGCAGGTTTGTAGACCTATAAATACGATGCCACAATTTTCTTATAAAAAAATAAGAATAGTATATTTGAAAAGGGGTTCATCAAAAACATTTACTTAATGTATTATTTTAAAGTCATTTAAACGTGTTGTGTTCATGTACAGAGGGGAGCTTAAGCCGTTAAAATTATATATAATACACACTGGCGAAAAATCATTTTTAAATGCGATGTTTGTTCATATACAACTATAACGTAAAAAGTAAAGTTACAATAATTAGTAATACTGATGGGGCATCCTCATAACCAATATGTATATATAATATAGGTACCTATATTGGTACATTACCAAATCACGCTTAGTAAGCTTAACCTTGTCCAGATGGCGGGTGTCCCACCGCGCTTTACGTTCTAGTACCATAAATGTGCTGTCCCCATATAGCGCGTTTCATTTGTCAGTGAACCAGCTAGGTGACGTAATTTATTTTGACATGGCTATAAAACTGTCATTTAGAGCTAGAAACGGTCGGAATTCTTTTTGGAATGGCCATAAAAACGCCGCGTTGTCGAGATTCCAGCGGTCGCTTGCGCTTGTCGCGCGGCAGACTTCACGCCGCGAGTTCATGTGGACAGCTCAATGAGGTTACCCGTACCCAGAATGCGCCTAAGGGAGTAGGCATAACTAAGCGTACCGTACCTCCCGGTTTGACGATTCGAAGTCCTGGCCAGTTTCTCATATTGTGTTCCAGTTTATAATGTTATAGATACAATAGGTACCTATTTTCTGATCTACACACAAGATATCAATAATTTTGAGCCGTAAAACGCCGTCTATATATATATATTATATTGTATTAAAAAAAACTGTATTATAATTATTTATTGCCTTTTATAGGTGCAGTTACATCGTATCATAACATAAATTCGGTGCATTTTTGTTATTGTTTGTCAGTCATCACACGACAGTGCGAAAATGAGGTTGTCAAAATTTTTCGTTCCTTTTTTCTTTGATATATTATTATATTTTGTGTTTTATATACTTATTCGGTATTTTTATTATAAAATTATTATGGTAAGCCTAGGCATAGTTCTAAATTAATGGCCAATCTCCAACTATTAATTTGCCAAATTGCCAGTGCTATATAATTTTATACCTAAGCAATACAATTGTAAATATTATAAATTATGCATATTTTTTTTTAAATAATTTAACTGTGTCGCCAAACTGATTAGCGATAAAAAAATATGCAGACAACTTTTTAGATTCGTATATAAGTATTATACTTATGTATATTGAATTACTTTTAGCTATTTGACCAATCGTGTTTCGCAATTAGACGAATCAATGTTGATTCAAGAAATTCGTTTTTTTTATTTGAACAATATATTTTATTTTTATTTGCGTGGCCCATTCCGATATTTATTTTTCTCCTTATCAAATAGTTGGGTATTTAATATACATACGAAAATAGCAAATCTAGATAGGTACTTGGTAGTGATGTCATAATATTATCAAAAATAAAAGTGTCGATATTTTTGGTGTGGATACCGATATTGTATCTAGCTAGATAAAGGTATTCTAAGCGGGTTAATAAAATGGACAAAGGGTAGACTTTTACTTAGGAAACTTACTTCACAACAACAAATGTAAATAAAAACAGATTTTATAAAAATATCTCTTAGCCATTACAGTGACGTCTCTAGGCAAAATGCCACCCATAGACCGACACAAAATACGGATTAAAAACCACATAATATTTTTTTTGTAGGCCAATAAGATTACTTAAGTAATAGTTGAGATTGCTCAATATCATCAATATTGATAAATGTCAACTATTGTAAAATATTATAAATCGTTTGGTAGTTACATAATATGTTAAGGATTGTGTAATATATTGTGCTAATGAAAATTTCATTTAAATTTTTAGAATATTGATTCGTTTGTGACGTTTATTGCGCAATGTCACTGCCGTTCAGTGCAATATTGAAATGTGAAATCACACCATCAAGAATCAAACCAGCATCCCGTAGCTCCGCCGTATGCACTATATAGATAGTATTTAGCGGCTTTCCAGGACGCCGTAATCAGGTCGGCTTGAAAAACAGGCAAGCCAGGTTGAGGTTCTCTTCTGGCATCCGCAGCACGTGGCCGAGCCAGGTCCAACGTCACCTCTTCACTCTCAGTGTGATGAGAGGCTGCTTGGTGCGTTCTCTTATCTCCTCGTTGCTCCTAAAGTCATACAGATGTCCGTCGTCCACTTTTCATACCATCTGTTGCCCGGCGTCCAGTCGCGGCGCCGAATCATCTCATTCTCTCGAGAAGAGCATTTCTACAATCATTATTGTCAGATTAAATTCAATACCATGTCTGTTTATGTTACAATATCATGCATTCGATCATAATACGAGGGTGGGTCAATAAGTCCTTAGAAAAGCCGACAAGTGGCGCGACTAGTACTGTAAGCGGTTTGTTTTCATGCAGCGGCACTACCGATTCAGTATGCTGCGAAGTTTCAATCAGATTGGTCGGGTTGTTGTGTGTTTTTCGTACATTTAAAAAAAAAATTGCTTGTGGAAAATGGAAAAATGGAAAATGGAGAAAATTGAGTTTAGAGCTGTTATTAAACATTTTAATATAAAAGGGTTAACAGCAAAGGAAATAAAAAATGAGTTGGATTTAGTTCACGGCATATCTGCTCCTTCACTTGCAACTATTTATAACTGGTTTAATGAATTTAAACGTGGTCGTACATCAACAAAGGATGAACCACGCTCAGGACGTCCTGTAGAGGTGACTACACCAGAAATGATCAATAAAATCCACGATATGGTGTTAAGTGACCGAAGATTAAAGTTGAGTGAGATAATTGAGGTTACAGGGATCTCAAAAGGTAGCGTCATTTCTATTTTACATGACAAATTGGGCATGAAAAATATTTCTGCAAGATGGGTGCCGCGTTTGCTCACAGTCGACAATAAACGCAATAGGGTGGTGGCTTCTAAAGCCCTGTTGTCGCTCATGCAACGCAATCCGGATGAATTTTTTCATCGCTTTGTGACTGTAGATGAAACATGGATACACCACTATACTCCCGAGACGAAAGAACAGTCAAAGCAGTGGATTGCGAAGACAAACCATGTCCAAAGAAGGCGAAAACCGTAAAATCAGCTGGTAAGGTTATGGCTACTGTATTTTGGGATGCACGTGAAATTATTTTCGTTGACTATTTGGAAAAAGGAAAAACAATAACAGGGGATTATTATGCATCTTTATTGGACCAGCTAAAAAACGAAATTGAAGAAAAATGGCCTCATTTAAACAGGAAAAAAATCCTCTTTCATCAGGACAATGCCCGTGTTCACACATGTTTACGATCAATGGCTAAAATTGAAGAATTGAAGTTCGAATTGGTCGACCACCCACCGTATTCGCCAGATTTAGCCCCCAGTGACTTTTTCCTTTTCCCAAACTTAAAAAAATGGCTAAGTGGACAACGTTTTTTTTCAAATGAAGAAGTCATCGATCGGACAAATGCTTATTTTGAGGACCTTCCGAAAACTTATTTTTCTGACGGTTTAAAAAAAATTGAGAAACGTCTAACCAAGTGTATTGAGCTCCAAGGAGATTATGTTGAGAAATAAAAAAAAAATACAAAAATAAAAACTGTTTTAATGCTTTTTTCTAAGGAATTATTGACCCACCCTCGTATAACGTAGTATTTATTGATTAACCTGGCAGTCTCACGTACGTATGAATAAACATTAGGTACCTACTTTCCTATCTATAGAAAATCATTTGCATCTGGGTCTAATTTTACTGTTAAAAATAAAATGTTTTCATGAAAAAATTTTTTTTTTAATTTTATTTAAAACACAATAATATTAAGTAGGTACCTTCTTAGGTAGGTGTGTCGAAAAAACAATTAAAAAATGTTAATTCTCAAGCAGAAAATCGCACATATATTTAGCATGCAATCGCGATCGTAAATACGTCACTATTTATTTTACTATGCGGGAAACAAGTTCATAATTACTATAATACGGTAATGTATAAAAAATCAAGAACCCACTTCGATTAATCTCCAACATAGACAGAATTTCTTACTACCATTTCTTCACAAGCAGTGAACGTTTAGTTCACGTACTCGTTCTCAAAGTTAACACGGCCAAGAGAGGGGCTGTTAAAACTTAAAAGATAGCACTTTTTGACAGTTCAGACGGTTATCTTATTTACATAATTAATCGCCAGAATATGTAAAGTGATAAATGTGATACATTTTTGGATGTTAAGTGATATGTTAGAATAGGCCTGCAGGCATTGAATTCTGAGGTAGACACGTCCTGAGTACAACAGTCCTTTAGGGTTCCATATTGCTTAAGAATTGCGATTATGAATCGTAAGAAAAACAAGGAAAATAAGACCAGGGATTATGTGCAATTTTATTATTTACCTTGACTCAATACCAACATTCATTGAAGTTTGTTATAAATTTTCAAAATACAGTTATATTGGCTGACGCAAAGATAGCCGTGAATAATTATTACCCAAGGCAAACGCGAAAATTTACGTACGGAGGTCAAAAGAGCGACCATTTTTTATGTTTTATACAGTGATACCCAACCTTTCTTGTTTGACGGAACCCTTCAAGCATTTTGTAAAATCTCAAGGAACCCTTTGCTGACTGACACTTTATTGACGAAAGATGAATTATTGATGAGAGGTAAAAGGACGTGTAAAGTAGCAAGCAGTGACATACCGAGGCAAAATTCTGCCCTTAGGCACAGGTACTGAAAACCTCATTTCTCCTTTTTATAACAATTCATAAAGCGTACTAGCTCATAGGCAAAGTTTATATAGACGAGTTATCTCAACCTAAATACCAAACACTATTGGCAGGCCAATAATCACACAATGAATAGTATAGCAATAATCCAATAATATGTTGTAACTTGTAACTGTGTGGCGTTGTCGTGCAAATGAACAGTGCGTAATAGGCGACGACGTTAATTTATTACTGACAACTTATTCCAGAATTGTTTTCCGAACTACACCAATAATCTACGATGAGATAATATCTGATCAAGTGTGAAAATGTCGTATTGTTTAAAACTAGCTCTCCTGGCTTTTGCGAATGTCGCGAAACTCCTGACACGACACACGAAACTCCGGTTGAGAATCACCGTTTTATGACCAAAGTTGATTGAAACGAGATGGAAGTAGGTAGGTACATATTAATAATATTATGACCTGTTTTCGCATTAATCTAATAGTAACGTCATTTTTAAGACCTGATATATTACATTATTTATAGTTTATAGGTGTGGCAGTTATATTATTTTATCGTGCTCAGTTGCCTCTGCAAAATTTATTATTATGATTTCACTTGGGATCTACTCAGTCGGTGTTGCATTCTTTTCTCTGACACAATAATTATATTAGATTTATTTTACTAAAAGTGTATAAAATATAACAGGGCTCTAGCCTAGGGGCCCGGGCTCAAGGGGGGCCCGGCATGACGGGTCAATCAGATAAATGAGATAAACACACATCTTAAATTTGCCTTAATAGTAAAAAAAAAGTCGCCTGTGGCGCTATTTTACTTCGGAGTTATTACCATTTTAAAATATATGATTGTTGTGACGTGTTGAGTGATACTCAACAACTCCATAATTCGATGTGTTAAAAAATCGCCAAAAATACCGCCGCCCCAGATCCTGGCCTGGGGGCCCGCTTCAAGATGTGGGGGCCATGATTGGCAGTATTCCCCCAAAAAATATAGCGAAATATTTTTATGATTTGTCTAGAGCAGTATTTTTAAACCTTTTTGAGTTTGATCCGACCATTGAGTATCTACATCAATGGATCCCACACACTTTGGAATTAGGTACCTACTTACCTAATTAGAAGTTCGCGACGCTGGTCTATTAGTGAAGAGAACTTATTGTGGTCTGAACGGTTAATTGTAAATTTTGTCTTCGGAATCAGATTCAATAATAATAATATTCTTTCCAATCAAAAATCTTGTCTTCAAAAGCACATTCGAGAGTTTTTTAGCGCCTTCCGAGCAACCAATCAAACACTTTGCTTTTAGAATCGTATTTCACAGTTTTTGACAAATTTCAAGAATATATTATTTGGCGTATGTACTATAATATGTACCTATATTTTATTTAATATTACGAGTAATAAAAGTTTTATTCAAATTCTATAATTTATTATGCCTTTGTCAACCTGCACCGCGATTTCCTAACTATCGTCTGGTGCCACACGAGACGATAGTTAGGAAATCGGGCCCCTGGTCGAAATCAGTCGAACCAATACGACAAACAAATGGTCGAGGATGATTTTGGGAAATCATCGCGGAAACGAAACCAACTACAAATATTATTAGATAATTTTGTTGTCTCTAAAATAGCAACACCTATTTTCGAATGTCAGTTTGACGTGCTTGATACCGGCTCCACGGAAGCATATTAGTTTATATTCCACTTGATTTGAGTATTATACTATTCTATTTTGGTAATTTTTTTGCGACCCGGGTCTCGTCTTTCGGCATCTTCAGGCACTATGCGCACTCACACATGGCAAATACAAATAATATATGAATAAATTTTATTGTCGTGCATATCAATTAATTTACTATACAATGTATTGTAACTTGTAAATCAGGCTTGTAAAAGGTTTTTAGAAATTAGTTGTTCAATTCATCCATTTGTTTTGGAATTTGACGTCGACTTTACAGTTATATTATATAGCTGGCTTACCTACTTAATGCCTAGGCCCCAGTCTAAGACCAAGGTAAGTATGTCGGTTTGGTAAACAAACTGGAAATTGTATACGGACTGTAGGAAAGTTATATCAAGAGTATAATACATTTACGTATATACATTTTTGAACATTTTATGTATATTGGCATTTCATTCCAGCAAAAGAAATGGCGTATTTCAAAAAAATACTACCTTATTCTTAGGTCGATAATTATTATAAAAAAATCAATATTCGTAGGATGTTTTATCACATTTGAATGTTCAAAGACATAGCTTATAATCAGTATCTTTATAATTATCTTCAAATGTGTTAATCGTGCCCATTTTTTGAATAACAAAATGCCTAATTCTTGTCAAATTTGGGGTCACAGAGATTAAAAATATATTTTTTTATCGTAAATATTTCACTATGTAATGTTAACAACAATTTTACTAATGGTTTTATAAATGCGTTTAAAAATTAATAAACCTAAAAAATCTCAACACTATTGCACATGGATGTACTGAAATATGATTAAAAGCGGAATGCAGAATCCAATATTTCGATCTTAAGGATAAGTTGCCGAAAAGGATGATTTAACTATAGACTATAAAGTTAATGAATCCTTAACCATAGACTACTTTTGTTATGAACACGCCCCCTTCTGTATTACCATTTATCACTGACAGCTGCTGTCAAAATAAATTCGCGTGTCTATAAAACAGTCCATACACTCAAATTCATTTAACAATTTATCTCAATATGGATATTGATAGTGTTAATTGCGTTAAGATGCCAGACAGAATGACACTTGACGCTAGTGTTACCATGTTAAAAAAAAATATCTGTGAAATCACGTATAATGACTGATAACGGAAACATAAGAGTATTATAATTAAATATTAATTATGTATTTATAATTATTGCATTTATAAAGTGCAGTTGTCATATTTTTGTCATCGTTTAACAATTGCAAAATAATTTACCTAAACTATAGGAAAGAGAATTTTTAAATATGGTATTATTTTCAATAGAAAAAACGAACGAAGCTTTAAGACGAGGTGAACCATAGACAACATGATCTTAACTAAGGATAATGTTTCTGCATTTCGCTCTAGGATTCTAAACATTAGATCGAGAGGTTTAAAAGAATACTATTTTATGTAATAAAAATACTTTATGCAGTCATCAAATGTTTAAAATAAATATAAAGGATAATAAGGCTTCAAAATTATATAAATAAATTAATAGTCTGGAATGTCCAGGCTTATGCTCTGAAAATACCATAAAATCTCCATTTTGACCTACGTGGCGCATATGGGCCGTTAATGTCTTTTTTCTGTTAGTCCAAGAATAAGTTAATTATCATAATACAATAAGAACCCAAATTTAGCAATCAAAATGTAGATCAAAAATGTAGTCCAAATTTTTACGGATGGAAGCAAAATTCCCGATTCACCTTCCGTAGGTACCTATAGCAGTGTTCTTCCCCCAATCCAACACGTCGGTTAGCAAAAGTGTCCACAGATTCACTTCCATCTATACAGCAGAGTGCTTATCCTTATGCGAAGCCACTAAAATTGCACTTAATTACAATAATAAAAATATCAATATTTTCACTGACTCCTTAAGTCTGATTCACTCGCTCGAAAATCCAAATTTCAGCATCAAAACTAATGACTACATTCTTAATATTAGAACCAACATTTCCAAATTTAGCAATAGTAACGAACACGGTACAATTATACAGATATACTGGATTCCAGCACATAAAGGAATTAATGGCAAAAAAATTGCTGATCAATTGGCAAAAAAACAATGAGCGAAAATAACGGTAAATATTTAGAAAATCTTGGGAAAGAAAAGGGAACATACTACTATCAAAATTATTATAGTAGATCTCCTAAAACTTGGTTTAGTAAATATTATAAAATAAAGCGAGATGTAATAGTGACAATAGCTAGAAGCAGGACAGGGCATTACAGTCTCAACGAATCATTGTACAAAATTAAAGTGGTAGAGAGCCGTCAGTGTGGGCATCCCACTCAAGATCTTAACCACATTGGCTGGCAATGTGATGCCTATGACCAGGAGAGAGAGGTGTTAATGAATAAATTGGGAAAATGCAGGTTATTCCTTCCTATCACGATTAATTCGTTTCTGGCAAAACCAAATATTTCAGTTATAAAAATTGTACTTACATGAATTTCTCAAAAAATGTAACGTAAATGTCTAGTATGTAGTGTAACAAAAATGTAATTCTGTATTATTAATAATGTAACTACTTATATATGTAGTTAAAAAAGTGTATGTATACTTTTCTAAACCATTGTAAAGCAGAATAGCCTTCCATTCAGAGAAGAGCTCAATTGCTTCCAAATAAAGAAGAAAAAAAAAACAATAAGAACCAATTTTACTCTCATGAAAAAGTGCATGCCGTATTTATTATAATAAGCAATCATTTAATCGTCAGTGACCGCGATAGTTACATAGTGAAACGACATTTTGGTAACATTTGTTTTTGTTATGAGATAATTATTTTTACAATGTCAGCTGCCATTTTTATCTTGCGATTAATTTTTATTACCTATTTGAGGAGCTAAAATAACAACATGAATCATTTAATTTTTCCAATTTTAGTATACCACAATATGTTCATAAAGACTTCTGAAAGAAAACCAAAAACTCACCTGCGGGATATTAGTATGCTCGGCGAAGGTAACTGGAAGTACCGGACCTGGATCGTTCAGGATCTAAAAAGGTTGTTGAAGATAACCGGACCCAGCAAATGTTATAGTGGCAGAAATGATGATGATGATGATAATGAATGGTTTCAGCTAGATGTGTGGAATCTGTGGTTTGTAGATGTAGGCCATTGTGGGCGGCCTTTTAAATGAATCCAGATTTTGATTTTTTTTTTAAGTTTGTACCTGCATAAGTTTTGCATTTTGGTGGATTTTACATTTTCAAGTAAATAAAGAAATTCGTTCTTGTTGAAAATGGTATTATGTATTAGGTTACGCGGCTTTGGGAAAAGTATAGAGTCCCCATGTTTTTGGTGTGACCAACTCCGATATCCCCCGCACACACACGCCTTGGCGCTTGAATACTAGTCGCTACGTTGCGAACAGTGGACACATGAAATCATTTTAAAATTTAACAAACATTTTTATGGTCAAATCACAAATGTGAAGAGATAAGTCATAATAACACTAATAACTGATATTTATATAGGTATAAGGCAGCTGCAATAATTTATGTCAAATCTATCGCACTATTGATTTATTCTTAATTTATTCTCGTTGTATTATATTATACCTATGTATTTTGACAGCATATTATTTTTAATTAAAAAGGAACCAATTATTACGAAAATGTGTTTTTATTAATCATACACAACAATAAATGAATGTAATCTATTTGACTTCTGACCGTCAAACGCTTCGCCAGTGAAATATTTTGTCAGGATATTATTTTTAATGAGAAACTTATGCATACTTTAATTTAAGTATATTAATTTTGTGTGAACATCATAAATAAAATTCTCTCTGTCATCTGCATTACACACACAGATTTACTTTCATATCTTGAGAATGGCCAAAGGCCGAAACATTGAAAAAGTAAAAAGACGATTTATACTCATAACAAGCAATAATTATGCAATTACCGAAGAATTAAAAAAAATAAACACTAACAGTCCCTACCTTAGACAATAGATACAGATAGACGCTTCACATTGCCTTGGTACGTGAAGCTGCTTGCCGTGTGTTTGGTTGTGTGAGTGAGTGGACATATACGAATACAAACGTTCGAGACCATAGGCGTGCGGGAGAAACGGAATATTAATAATATTCATTGATGTTCATTGGTGGATATCTTCAATATAATAAATACAGAAACTTCAAAATGTATTATTATTTAATTATCATAATAATATGGTACTTACATTAAAATTAACTAAGTAGGTACATGAGTATAATCAATATTAAACTGACAAATTATCATATTAATTTACAAGTATCAATAATTCAAAGGTATGAAATCACATCATCTAAAAATATATACCTACAGAGTATATAAATAGACATGCACAATAGCGAATCGAATACAAAATATGGATCAAAGAAAATCACTTTGAAAAATTCAGATTATTAAAACACAAGTTGAAGGACGTGCAAAAAAAACCTATACAAATTATAATATTTGGATTATATAGAACAGGTCTGGGCAAGCGGCCCGCCAAGTTTTTCTGCGGGACCCGCGAGTTTTATTCGTATTTTTGAAAAAAAATACTTTTTTCTACATTTAACGCTTTGTTAAAAATAAAATTTTATAAATACATAAATTGCACCGTCGAGAAGATATCTGCAAATTTTACAACACTCTTAATTCGGACAAATTAGAACAACTTAAATAAAGATTCTGATCGAAAAATGTTGGTCATTTCTAGATCAACTTATATAATTATGTGAACAAACAATTTCAATTAGGATGATTATCAATACAAACTCTTTACAATCAAACATCACTGATAAACATTTACAAGCAGTTTTAAGAATCTTAAAAATTAACATCTGAAATTAAAATGATGCTGAAGAATATAAAACAGTTCTTATTCATTCTTCTCATTAAATTGTTGGCTATAATACTTTGGACGCGGAAGACGCACACGGCGCGTAATGACCAGGCGGCCGATCGATGTAATTAACGTGCATTTTAAAGGGGGCAATTAAAATCTCATTATCTCTTCAGCAGCGAATGCGTTAAAGAATTATTTATTTTTTTATGTTGAAATTCTTTTTTCATGATAACGAATAACGTCCCCACGTTTATCCAATTCTGCCTTTTTGGTTCATATTTTGGGAATCTGTAATCCATTAGGGAGCAACATTACAATAACATTCATAAACCAATTACATTTAGGAAATCACGAAGCAAAAATGTTAACAAACAGGGCACTAAATCGATTATTCCTCGGGAGTTTTTCAACATGTACACTAAATTCCATTTCTTTAGCAAAACAATAAAATGATTGCCTACTATAGGTAATCTTTACTAATATTTTTTTTCAGTTTTTTGTTACTTCAATTTTAACCACATACCCACTTTTTGCGGACGCCTATGAATAATCATTTCGCTAGTGCTCGCCCAAAGTGCTCGCACTAGACGTTCAGCATTAAAATATAATTTTCTATTTTTTTACATTATATAGTATTGTTAAGCGGTGAAAATGCAACCATTCGATAAAGATATGCATAATTAAAGTTATTTCGAAAAAAACACTAGGTCACTTTATATTAAAATATATAATAATATACAAATAAATTATCACGAACATGTATCAACTTACCTATGAAACGTAATACCATCTTCTTGCTTATCAGTACGGCTACCACATTTTAAGACAACACACAGAACCATCTTTTCTACTTAATTAACTAAAAATATTTACCACTGACTTTATTTTTACCACAAAAAAATGCAATTGTAGCAACACGAGCTCGCGGTTATGGATGCTTTCTGAAGCGTTTCACCACTATTTGCCAGCGACATTGTTGGAAACTAACCAACACATGTGTAGACCTTTTATCTTACTCTAGCGCGTGTCTCAGAGATCGTAAGGGTGCCGAATACTTTCTCACTCGCACTCATGCATCGTTTTTGTTCAGGCCTTGTCCCTACCATTATGCCTTACTTATCCAGTAGATACCTACTAACACCCTCTTTTTATGGCGACACCCTCTGATCCGTCTCCCGTCTGTGCGAGATCGTAAAAACCAATTAGTCACAGATTTTGGTTATTATGGTATTATGGTCCATTCACCCTCATTGGAATTGAATAGTGTTTGTTTTTCTGTTCCGGCCTCCCCGTCAAACTAAAAGAATACGCGTTCTTCAGCAAACACTTTTCCCCACACACGCGCTGTGGAATAGAATAAAATTGTAGTACTTACATAAGTAGTCTCTGTAATTTATATTGTGCCTCAAAAAATCAATTAACCTTCAACAGTGTTACTCCTGAAGCAACCCACCCCTACTACAACAAACATTCCACCCCTCTCTCCTCCCCGTATTCGTCCAGAGCCAAAGGGCAGCCATATAAACCATAATCCACAGATTATTATTAAAAACCCGGATTCGATACTTTGACCCAATGATTGTATGCGTAAAATACGCCGCCCACGCCACTCATTCATACTACTCGCCTATCTTTTTTGTCAGTTGTTTTATCGATCTGCAATTTTCGCCAATCGATTCTTCGTGTCAGTTTCCAAATACTAATAAAAATGCCTTAACCTGAAAACCCACACGAGGCAGTAAGTAACATCGTTCACTTCACTGCCAATAAATGGTGAAATTATCTTTAGTTATCTCGGAAAGTAGATGGATGGCATATTTTTTTATATTTCTGTCTGAAACTATACGATGAGTCGGTATATTAATTGCACAATTTTCATTATTTAAAAAAATGTTATTAATTGAATTTATACTAATACATTAATAGATTCAGATTCACATATCAATTTATTTGTACATGTTTTATGTGTTTGAATAGTTTCAATTTAATTATTAGTAAACAGTTGCCAGCTAGGTTTTCAATGCCATATTATTCTAGTGTGTACTTATATCGACTACTTTTAACTTAATCTAAAAATAACATAACCTAAAACTATCCAGTGGCAATTGGATAATTTAATTTGTTGTTAAATACATTTTAATTCATGAGAATTTAGTATCATACCTAATAATATGTCATTCATTTATTATTTGTATCTTTGCATCCAAGCAAAACACACTAATTCTAAACGGCTTAGGAGCAGTCGTTTCGTATTATTAAAAATTATCACATCGCCGTGTTTGTTATACAAATCAAGGTGTCCACCCACCTAAAAATACAATAATTAGAGTCTTTTCGTTGGAATTATTATTCACGTACACGTATATATCGTAAACGTAGTTGTGTGAGTGTTTACTCTACCGAACAGCTGACGGACTGGCCGTATGGAAACGAACGTCACGAGACTCGTTTATAGACCAGTGGAGTACTCTGCCGGGAATCGATCAAAATCCCGTTAGATAGAACATTCACATTCTGTGCAATTTCATGTTTTCTCTCGCGATACTATTTCGATCGTTGTGCGGCTGATTTCGTCGAAACACAATAATCAACACAAAACATTATTTCACATTTTATTAGTTTTACTGGCGTATCGGCGCATCGTCGATCGTGAGTTTTTCGTGAAGATTTTTACGCTATACGTTTATCAGCGGGATTCGCTATGGAAATACGGGGGAAGGGGATTACTTAAAATAATTGTGTGGCATTCACGCCCGGCAGTAAAACGTCTTGTCGCGCATTGCAGATTAATTTGTTGTTAAGTTTCATACTTCGTACTGACTGCAGAACTATTCTAACTCACTTTTGAAATATTTTAGAAGGGAGCTCTTTGAAACAACCTACTTAAATTATTTATTATTTGCATAGATAAATGTATACATCCTATTTTAGTAGGATTATTGATGAAAATAATGATGCTTACCTAAATGTATATATATATAAATAATAATAAATAACTTTAATAGAATGTTTCAAAGAACACTAATTCTATGAAATATTTTAAATGAGCATATGCATGAGCGTATGCATGAGATTCCCAAAAACCTTATAGGCTATATACTGCACGTTTGTATGCATGAGTACAAACGTAATTAGCTGTTAAGTGACGTCACGAATGTGACATCTCATGCGGCATGGTGTTCGTATTATGGCAATCTTATAAAATTTCATTCCCCGATAAATAATTCAAAATTTTGAAATTGTAAATGTGTCTGAAAGTGTGCGAACGGTACTATATAAATTTAATAATTATAAATGAATAATTATTATGAACTTTAAATAATTTATCAGTTATTTTATCACATTTATTTTATAATTCTACTGTACTAAAGCATACAGTATTACCAGTAAATATTTCCATATGGCAATACATACAGTTTTTGCCGGTAAAGCTTGACGTGAAAGTGACAGATTGAAGCAGCCATTTTGAATTTCGTGTGACGTCAGATTGCTTACGTCACAAACAGTGTTATACGTTATATGATGGAACATCGGTTAAATAGCTTATAAAGAATTGGGGAATCTTATATATACGGCCCATATGTTTTAAGATTTATTTTCCAGTGCCAAACAAAGATTTTTAAAAATGTATTGCTTGTTACATGTAGAGTAAACAGCAATAACTATCGTTATTTAAATATGCAGTCTCATTCAATCTCAAATTAATTACCTAAGCAAGACGTCAAAGTTTTGCTTTTTTTTAAATTTAGGTACATCTGTCATTAAAAGTCTATAAATCTTGTACGCCACTGCTAAAGGGCGTGTATCGTAGACTTGCATAGTATAGACGGCGCTAGCATCGACATAACGTTCTTCATTTTGGTTCCATGTATCCTATCTGTATCTACGATGATTGTCATCAAAATATACGACCAAGGTGAAAACATTTCCACGCGTTCATAATACCGATTTAAGCAGGTTGTAGCTCTACTATATCGTTAAGCCAAAGCTCAGTGATATACAATCGGTGTCTATCTTGTTCATATAAAAAAAACCTATGGATTTCATTTGCTTTTTTATTACGTTATTATATTATATTTATTCTACAAATATCATTAATAAAATACGTAGATAGGTAAATCGCTGTCATGGACACCAATAATAATTATTGAAGATTCCTATAAAGGTTAAAAGTATGCTTAAGCAATGGCTTGATAGGAATAATTATAATAAGTGTATTAATTCTTTTCAACTGCTTACAACAGACAAATTTATATCAGTGTGTGGTATTTTGGCGTATCCCAATACTTTTCATACCATTTCTGATAATTATTTATAAACGTCTACTTAGTTGTATGTCGTATGTGGGTTAATTTACAATCTCTTATATTGACGAAGTGCCACTAACGTCGCCCTTAATCATTTCTTTGGGTCTATTCTATGCTTATCGACCGCTAAAGTGATAAAGTGAAAAATATTATCAAACTTAGGGTAGGTTTGTATCAAAATATTAGCACTTATTGTAACAATTACACGAAGCCGGTTTTTATTGTTGCAATAAGTGCTATATTTTAACAGCACCTATCTTGCTGCTGTTAAAATATCGCACTTATTGCAACAATAAAAACCGGCTTCGTGTAATTGTTACAATAAGTGCTAATATTTTGATACAAACCTACCCTAAGTTTGATACTATTTATCAATTTAGTGTTCGATAAGTATAGAATAGACCCACTTATCTAAAACACTTCATACTCTGTCTCAGTTTTGAATGATTTCGCTTATTGTGAAGTGGATGTGATTGACACCTTAGTTAATGTATTTTTTTTAATAAATTATACAATGTTTGTACCTACAAGTGTTGAAAAGTTCAAGTTTCTAAAATTATAAATTCTAATCTAAAATCGACTGTATCTTTGACTGTGATAAATTTTATGAGTGAAAGACTGTCCCGTGCCTTATGTTTGATGTGAATAATCAGCATTTTTTTTAAAAATTGGGAATAATTTAAAAGCAGCTACCCAAGACTGAGGTCACAACGCATTCAAGTTCATGAGATAGATGACACACAAACAAAACAGACAAAAATCAACTAATAAAATATAAAACAAAATTACCGCATAATCTTAAGTGGAGAAAACTTCTCATTCGCAGTATGACGCATCAAATTTTATAAATGCAACAAAATTCGCCTTTGTTAACTACTTACTGGCATTTGTCAAATAAATTTACAAACGAAATTGATGGTATTAGAAAAAAATAACTCAATGTACCTAGTTATTTTAAATAGGTAGATTAATTGGTAGAATTCGCCGCCGGTATTGTCATGAACACAGAACAGATAATAAATAGAATACCGATAGGTTATGTTCAATACGCCATATGTTGATGCATGATTTTGAATGTGTGAGTGTCCTACGAAAATTAAACACGCATTATGCACGTACAATTAATAGTGTGTGTAATACACCAATATTAAATGAGCGTAAATGCATAAACCGAGAGCAATGTTCAGTATTCGACGTATAACGTATTCTCGACACGTGTTTAAATTTATTCCGTATTCTTCCCTACTCGAGATCGGTCGCCTGCTTCTCCTTACCCGTTAGGTATTTCAGTTCCCATTTCATGAATCTGGTTTTAAGTTCCATTCTGTACAAGATTTTTTGTTAGGTTCGAAACTATGTAACAAAAACTGGTTCACTTCAACTAATTTATCTTTGACAGGCACGCTTCAATTGGTATTGTGCATTCGCTGTATGCAACCTTGGCGCAGTCTGGTCTAAAAACGACGGCAATAGGCTGTATTAAAAGTCACAAGACCAGCAGCTGATAAGGCTACTCAAACTCAATTCAACTCGTTCGCTCGCCTAACAAATTGTGTAATTTGTACGCCAGTTACAAGCCGTCGTCGGAGACACTGGCACGTATAAACGTACTCCGCAAAAATCGTGATTTCGTCACTCACGTGATAGTGGTTGGAATATACTTAGTGCACCTGGAGGAACTAGATCCGTAAGTTTTGAATAGTTATTCTCACAGTTGATATTAAATATCGAACAATACTCAATATAAAATTCAACGCTATTATTAATCATGTATTTAAATACCTATATATTTTTTTTAATTTTCAATACTTACCTGGCTATTTCGTGTTGATAACACCATTACTTTTAAATTAGATTAGATAATCTTTTAGCTTAATGTACTATACCTAATCGTACTTTTTACTCGCTTAATCTAGATCATGTTAATTATAAATATATAATTATGTTTATTAGTAAAAGTTCTTCTAGCAAATATTCAAATTTTGCTTCCTGTGTAGTAGTGGCGAATGGTGGAAGTAGGCTATGGAGATCCGACACAAATAGTGCACACTAAACTTTTTCAGTCATACTTGTTTGTTTTCATCTAACTAAGAATACAAATTGAAGATGGTGGTGATTAGTTTTTAAAATTTAATTAAATCCTGCCTAGGCCAAACCATAATAGCGGAGGAAGGCTTTGGAGGTCCAACTGAAATAATGTACTTACATACTTTTTCGTTTTCATTGAATTAAGTTCACAAATTTCATTTGGTGGTGGTTAGTCTTTCAATTCAATTATACCCTGCCTAAACCGAACCATAATAGATAAATAATTTTCTTAAAATATCTAAATTTATCTATGATTTAATAGCGTACTTGAGATATTTTATAGATAGATGACTGTATTATATGTCTGTTATCTATTATGGCTTGGTTACGCAGGGTTTAATGAAATTTTTAAAACTAACCAACACCAGCTGAAATTTGTATTCTTAGTTCAATGATAAAGAATAAGTATTACTGATAAAGTTTAGTGTGCACGATTTGTGTTGGATCTCCACAGCCTACCTGCATCCTTTGCCACTGCTGTGTAGGTACATATAAGCTTTAATTTCGGTACACAGCTGGTGTCAATAAGGTGTGAAGCTCCATAATTAATTTAAAAAAAAAACTTATAGGTACTATTTAAAGTTGACCTACACTGACACAGTGGGCAAATAGACAATCCTAATCTATGACGATGACTCTTTAGCAATTAATAGGTTGAAAAAATAATATTATTTACTGAGTCTAAATAGTAGGTACATATGGCCAAGGTATAGTTTTCTAGTATCATATAAATTAATTAATTTACACGTTTTTTCGTATTGTGTTTCTTCTTCTTTCATTTGTAAAAAATAACCAAAACCGGTTTCGTCATTTTCAACGGATTGATCAGTGTTGTTAGCTATTTAAATTAATTTCTTAATCTTGATTCAACGGAATTCCTTAAAATGCACTGTGATTCAATGGACAATATTTCTCATAGCTAAGAAAAAAATGGTCCTATGTGTATATAAATTTATGGTTGAAGTGAAAAATGCTGACCGAATTAATAAAAATCCCTCGACACGCCGACCCATTATTAAAAATATTTTTTAGTTTTTTTATAAATACGCATAAAAAGTTCGCCCCCGTCATACGATGATCCAAGTGCTGTTTAAATTTCACCATTGACTAATAGCGCCTGTACACGTGCATGGATTTACTGTCGGCAATATTGTTTATTTTTAACTATCGTGACAATAACACTGTTTACACGTAAATGTGCTGAATGTCTCTCCAATCTCATTCTTCAAGAGTAAGCGAGACGCGTTCATTTTATAGTACTATTTGACAGAACGTATTGAAAATCGGTTAACCTCAAAATGAGTACAAAGTTCGTTTTTTTACCGGCAGTTTCGCCATTATCGTTCTACTGTGCAGGCTCAGATCTTACTTATTACGCATTAAAATTCAGTATCTTCTAAACTTGTTTGATTCATGCACGCAATCTTGCCTACTGCGGGATAATACATGTTTACCCATACATGTTCTTCTTCAAATCCATGCACGTATAAACGGGGTATAAGATTCACAAGAGATTATTGCATGTAAAGTACTTACTCACTCCATCCTGTCGCGCCCCAGTATTGGACCATAATGGCAAGCACAATGTCACGCCACTTCCATCGGTCCATCCCCACGTCTCTAAGACCTACAGCGAAGAGACATTTCACGTGATTAGGACATGTGTTCCGTCGATCTCCCTCGTCCTGTGGCGATGCTACAAACGCGATCTACGCGCTGCAGGTCTCACATGGCGCGAGACGTGGTGATGGACCGAGGGAATTGCCGTGACCTTGTGCTTGCCCTTTTCCCCAATACTTGAGTAAGTAAGTAATATGAACATTACGATGTCAGACACATCACACTCAAAAGTATGGAATAGCTTCACAACCAAGCCCAACCATAGCATTTTAATATACCCACCCACTACGAAAATAACGTTGTGGCCGGGAAATATTTCAACTTATATTTTTTATCTTACGGTAGTATTGACAGCTATCAAATAATTAATACGAAGTGTTCTAAGCTGAACTAGTACGAGGTCAAAATTGAAATTTGTATAGAAATATTTTTAGAACAAAATAATATATTGTAGCAGTACAACTTGTCAATCTTATCACTCTTATCAGTAATGTTGACGATACTTCACATTTGAATTCAAGGATTTTTAAATGTAAGGGCTCAGGCACACGATACTGCAGTTGCAGTGAGTCGACGCAAGTCTTACTTGATTCGAAATGTAGGTATCCCATTTGAATCTCAAATTGGATTTTTTATGCGCTCCAACTGCAATGCTGTGATGTGTCTGAGCCCTAAGAAATATGTACTATATTTTATGAGGCAGGGAAAAAAAGGCAAGGTAATTTAGTGAGTAGCTTAATTGGTTTAATTTAAGCACTCGCCCGGCAAGCGATATATTCTATGTGTTCGAATCCCTTCGTCCACGATTTTTTCTAGGATTTTTCTAATAGAATATAATATGCTTGTGGGGAACTTTAAACGTAAATTATGACTGTGATTATGTTATTAGCCCTAGTTTCTGGCCCCCACAAGAGGGGGCTGACAGGGCTCTAGCCTGGGGGCTCGGGCTCAGGAGGGGCCTGGCGTGGCGAGTTGACCAGATACGTTAGATAAATACACAAAATTAATTTACTCTTATCGTGAATAAAGTCGCCTGCGGCGCTATTTTACTTGAAAAATGTTAATATTTTAAAATATGTGATTGTGCAATGCAAATTTTAATTGTATGTTGATACTCGACAACTCCAATGGATGTATTAAAAAATATAAAAAATCGCTAAAAATACATCTTAATTCTACCGCGTTCACCGAACACTGCTATAGAGCGTGACACTGCCTTTACTTTTAGTGATAGGTAAGGGGGCCCGCCAAATAAACTAGCCTAGAATGTGGGGGCCATGAGGTAGGTACATATTATTATATCATAATGAAAATCGTATTCCATAGATTGCCACTTTCTTCATTGGCGTACAGAAGCAAATTCCCATTTAAAAATATTAAAGTAATCTCGTCTAATAAATATGTTGGAAATATGAACATTATACATCTATAGTAGGTACCTTACTTTCTATATGTGTGATTTTTTTAGCTCTTATGACGTAAGTAGGTACAATATGTGGCCATATTCTTATCTAATCTTATCATTGTCAGCGAGATATCATAATATTTCCCCGTATGATAACATTATAATTAATATGGTAAAAATTCAGTTATATAAATTTTGTCTTATATATTTTCAAATATCAAGTAAGTACCTACCTACTTATGTATTCGTTCATATACTTATATCTACATAAAATCAGTGACGTCACGTGGGGGTAGGCAGATTGAGCGTCGCTTGGGGGCGGCACTTACCCGAAGGGTGGCAAATCGAGGAGAATCATTATTTATATATAGAAATAGCTACCCAAACTTAGTAATAACGGAAATATATTTCCATTAAAAAATTCAACTCACTGGTTGGAAACAAATGTATTAATTATTACTATAAAAGTTTTAAAAGGACTTTATTTTTTTATCGGGTTCGCGATGTCTTGTTTACTTCCGCTGTCCTTGGACGTCACGTTCTTAGTGAACAGCAATGACACGTGTAGATTTACAAATAATATTTGAATTGTAGGTAGGTACACACTTACATTAATTTAAAATTTATCCAAATATGTTTGCTAGTTGCTCGTTTTGGAAGTTGTCAGGCGTATTTTTAAATGTACCTATTTGAAATCGTAGATTCGCAATATAATTATCTATTAACGCAGAAATGGCATTTAAATTAGATTAGTTAGTGGTATTATTAGTAATGTATCCATACAACACATTTCTTAGATATTGGAGTCATGTAAGGATGATAAAAAGTATAAAAAAAAAAATGGCGGCATCTTGGCACTGCCTAGGGGTGGCATTTTGTTTAGGGACGTCACTGCCTAAAATACATATTATTATAGTCCGTCGGCATAGCTAAATAATTACGCATTTTTTTTTGTATAGAAGCATGAAATTTGGCATGCTTAATAGGAATATTCTAAGGGTAGTTTTTCATATATTAACACACTACACTACCCAGGAGCCCCTGAATTCCAAAAAGGCGGACATAATTTCAATTTTCTATAATTACCACCTGATCCTAATACGATGATCATTTGATTGATTACCAATTTGAGACTTGTATTTTATGGTGCTGAATACTAATTTGGATACTAAAGTATTAGAAATGAGTAACTATTATTATTGTAGGTAGTCGTAAGAAACGTGATCGTAAAACAACTGGAGTTAAATTGTGTTTTAGAATTAAATTATTTTTCAAACTGCTGTAAAACAATAGATTTGTACTACGGAGTCTCAGATTAATATTTTTTAATTGTGGATAAACCCAGTTTATTGAAAACCACAGTGTGGTGGTTTGGCATTAAAATGTTTTATCGCTGAGAATGAAAAATAATCACAAAAATTAATTTTATGAAATTAACAGATACCTACGCGTGTGCCTACTAGATCCTAACTCGTTGAGAAAATGCTTGAAACTGAGAATAATACTAGGTACGATCATATTATAGAAGGCAATATAAGTACAAACCATAAATTGAAACGCAAAGAAATACTAATTGCTCATTGAACCGATAGCTATAACCATAATCTCAGAATTACCTACTTAGCTTATTCTGAGCCATTGTAAATTACGTTTCTGTTTTTATATACTTAAGCAATATTAAGATTGTTTTTAAATGACGTTTATAAATAATATATTCATCTAAATAAACTAATAGTATGACAGTAATTATAATATGATAAAAACAGTGACAATTTCAGCTGTCGGTATATATATACCTACCGCGTACCGATCAATCTGGAGCAGCTCCAGACAGTATGTACCCGACCATTGCCGACTCAAGTAGAAAGCCGATACATTCACAACGACTGGTCCTACTTTTTCCGCCCCTCCCATTGTTGTCTAAGGATGACCTGTCATTGCCTGTCATTTTCTATAGAGTGCTCATACTGACGCATCTGTCGTGTTCACACAGGGAATGGTTTGATTTGAATAGATAAGTTACATGATAAATTATACATTAGTATTAACACACATTCTACAAATGTAATGCATAGATAAATGCTATTTTTTTTTTAGTAATCGATATTACCACCGGTTTTTGTGTGAAGGACTTGTCTGACTGACAGCTGATGAATAACAGGAATGTATATTATTTATAATTTACTTATTAATATTTTTGATTTGAAATTTTGTATAATTCAATTTGAAACGAGAAAGGGCGAATCAATATATCAAGCAATCTGGGATCTGATTTTGACAGCTGAACAGTGGATCACTCGTTGTCTGTGCAAAAAGATATGCTCAGGCTTTATTAATCTAAAAATGGCGCTGACCCGACTAATCATACAAAGAATGTACCCGACTAATCATACATACATAAAATCGTCGACTTTAAATATCCGATCGCGTTGACGCTTGATTTGATTGCTTGCTAGTGCAAACAATTATTAAAAGTAATCCAATATATATATTGGGCAGCTTGATGGCAACACTAAACAGTCTTCCCTTATAATTAATATTATGTTGTTACTTTAAATATCAATGGAAACTATTAGAGACTACGTTTAGACAATCAGTAACAAGTTGCTGGGTATATTTAGTATCTAGCATATTATTTTGATTTTATATCATTATTCATAATTGTCTGTTAAATTTGTCAATTTGGAAGTTCACGGGTTAATCGGATATTTTTATTAGGTACTCGGTAATCTTCGGCCCAACTGTCATCGATCGGCGTATGAATCGGATACTAAAATATGATTTATTTTATTTTAACGATTCAAAGTGATCGTGACGATCGTGGCAGTCGATCGTCGTGAAAAGCATGTGATTTTTTAGCAATGATTCAATGACAATTTGAGCTATACTGTAATACTAAAGAGAGGATAAACGACAAAACCCGCTAGTTTGACGAACTCATCATCTTGCGAATGCATGTAGCAGCGAAAAACTATTAACTGACATACGTGAAAGGAGCTAATGAAGGCCTTCATTCAATTGTGGATCGACCCCGGCTTACGATGATGTATTGAGACAATTAATAATGATATGAATATTGATGAAAATATGTATTGCTCCCATAATTATGTATGTGTTCGTGTTCATATTTCAATACAATTGTCGAATCGTGATCTCTTGATGATGACTCCGGTTTACAGTTATTTAATGCCTAGTCTAGACTTAAATACATTTGCACGTGAGCAATGTTTGTAGCTATTGAAGACCCGACATGACGAAGAAGATAAAAAAGTTTATTTAAACATTTTAAATGTTTTTATAGAAAAGATTTTTTACAATGTTCATTTAGAACTGAGCATAGGTACAGGCATAAAATATGGAAAACAATTGAAGATCTTGGCATAAAAACATCAAATGTCCACTTTTTTCCATTTTCATTTTATTGCATTTCTATATTCCCTGTGTATGATTACATACAACTGTGCAAAGATAAATTTAAAAAAAAAATCATAAGTCCCTCAAATCTGCTCTCAAAAATATGCCACTTTTCTAAAAACAGCAATAGTCCAGGCATTTTTGTGTGAAAACAGCAAAGGTCCAGTAGTTCTACACTTTTATCACCAGGCGGCGTTAGTAATGTTAGTATACATTCCATACAATTTAGTGTCTGAGCTGTCAAATTATCCTTGATTCGTTTAATTATTGCTTTTTATAACGTTTTCTAATGATTGTTTTTATATTTTATCATGAATATTACTAGCATAGCCATCTGAAACGTCTCGAAAGAGAAAAATTAACAAAACTATGCAACGTTTTTACCAAATAACGGTGACATTCATTATTGTTCAGTTGGATGCAATAAGGAAAATTCTGGGCCCTTCATTATAAAATCTAAAGAGACCGGAGAAAAAGATTTTTTTAATATGAAATATAGGTTAAAACTTTGACATTTTTCTGTAAAAATTTGTAGGCTAGTTATAATGTACAAAAAAATAGACCAGGCTAGTAAGGGAGAAGTGCTTTGCGAACATTTCAGTTTCTCTCTAGGCTGTGGGATAGATTCAATGTAGTGAATAAAAATCAAATGCAAGTCACGATTGCATTTAAAACAACATATGGTGGATTAGTTCCATTGAAAAGAGATAAATAAAAAAATATTTTAAAATTAGCTAAATATTTACAAAACCCAATAAATGTATCGTTTAATTTGCTGATAGTGAAGGTGTCAGACGAGACTCATCGGTTTTCTTTTTTCGTGTTAACTATCAATTCATGGTAGAAATCCATTATGTTAATGATTTAATTTAATAAAACACATTTTTTAGTACTTATTCCACTTTTAATAAATAAATCTGGATAGGTTTCGTCCACCTTATAGGGACATTTTCAACTGTTGAAAACAGTTGGCAGACAAACAGAGGCGGACGAAACCGGTCCAGATTTATTTATTAAAAGTGGAATAAGTAGATACTAAAAAATGTGTTTTATTAAATTAAATCAATAATAATAATATGAAGCTAATCAGTATTAACCCGCACATGATTAAAACATCAAATATTTAATTCTTGATTTTTTAGAAACATTGAAGTCGTTTGTTAATAGGTAAATAATATGTCCAAACCTTATTAAAAGTTGTATTATGATCAAAAAATAACATAAATATATTTTTTTTATTTTATTTAATACAATTATAGTTTTAGTCATACTATTTACATTTCGATCTTTTCAATTTGCAATAAAAACAACAAATGTCCAAAAATTGTGTAAAAACAGCAAATGTCACACTCATTCTTTTTTAAATATCTATTTAACCGAAATAAATTTAATATTTTTTTTACATTCATATAGTGCATATACGGTTTTTCTATAATTTCTCATTGTCAAATTAATAAAATTTCTTTTGACAACCAAGATATTATGTTTTAACCCTCTCCTGAAAAAAAAGTGTTTTGTGACATTTGCTGTTTTTATGCCAAGATCTTCAATTGAATATGTACGTCGATTGGTCGATAAAAAATTACAAATCAAATTAACTACCTATTACTAGGCTGTTTGACCTTGCTTTGAGTGCTTAAATACACGATTAAATATTTAACTATGTTTATAAATAAAAAATAGGTAGGTACTCCAGTAGCAAACAATGCTAATTTCGTGCAGCATTTTTCAGCTTATCAATCGTGTAAAACTACCAGTTTTTTTTTCATTAATATTTTTTACAGCTACTGTATCACAAAAAATAATAATGATTAGAACACAAATAAATACAGTTTCATCATTGTATAATATTTTTTGAGATTATTTATTATCTGCATCAAAAAGTTTTGCAATATATATCCAGAGTCATAGTATTTTTTGTGATTAGACAACTGAAGTTGGAAATGCCTGCTCTAGCACATTACCTACTATTTATAATATATTAAAGATATATTTTAATCTATAATAAAACAGTTAGAACTTTCAACACTTTGAATCCATATACATAGAGTACATTAAAATATGAGACTTAAGCATTATCTGAGGTGCATGCTTGGGATAGTTCGAATAAATACAATCTAAGAATCACGTAATTATTATTCTATTGCCCGTGTTAGAAAAATCAGAGCCTGCATCCGGATATTGATTTTTCCGTACCATTAATAAGGCAGCAATCGGACATGAAATGCACTAATATTTATTTTAATAATGTGGTTGAACTGTAGATTCTTGTTCAAAAGTGGGAAATAAAAACTCAAACGATTTCAGTTTTTGATCGTTAGTAGTAGTTAGTATATTATAAAACATGGAAATGATTGCATGCTTTAAAAAACCATTACAAAGACAGCAAACAAAATGTCGCCTATAGAAATATTATATTTCCCCAATGAAATTATACAATTATGGTAATTCCTTAACTTGAACCACAAACTAAACTGATTTATTTATTTAGAAAAGAGTATTATGGCATTACAGCGACTGGCCAATGGGCCATAATACATAATAAATACAAATTATAAAAATGACTTAATTATAAATAACAACCAATATAACAAGAAAGTATTTGCTTATGTAGATATTAAAGTAAAATGATAAATACAATTATAAATTTAATCTAGTTAACACGTCCACAACCATGACATGTTAATAAAAAATAAATCAACCTTTACGGTGCCATATTGATCCAAAATGTATAATTTATTATTGATAAATGAAGTCATATTATAATAAAGTGAAAATTAATAATAACCGTATAAATCCACTTCACAGAAGGCATGTTTGTTGCTGTAATGTGGAATTTGTTCATTAGTTTATTTGTGCCAGGCTGGCTGAACTTTGTGGATTCATTCTGATAATAATATGTATTTAAGACAGATTCGCAATTCGACAGCACTGTATAGAGATCCAGCTAATGGTCCTGTAATCGACGTATGGAGCAAGTTACAATAAATATTGTTTATATATAATATATATATATATATTGCGAAAAATTCCTGAATGAACTAGTTAATGTAGATGTGCACCCGTTAAAACTGTGTTAATAGTTAACACCCAAAGATATTTCAATTCCGTATACGTAAATACGCTAGTAGTAAAGACGCTAATAAGAATAAATCCATGAATGAAAATAATAACGTTTCTTGAAATAAAATCTTCGATGATTAGTGGTTTTTGCGAAAAGATCGATTTAAATTAACGTGCTTACGAAGCCGAGGTCTGTTTACGACTACATTATAATTGAACTCACTCTTAATGTAAATGAAACTACGCTACTGGTGTGCGAATGGAAAAAGATGGGCAACACAATGTAGGTACCCTGTCTTTCTGTCATGGCTTGGGAATTCAGTTAAGTTTTCGAAAACTTGTTAACTTATTGTGATTCCGTATGTAACGTATGTATTCCGTAATTATTATAGATATCAATAAAAAAAACTTAAACATTTTAAAACCATGAAGTTATTGACAAGATTCGGTTCTGAAAAATCAATAATCTAAATAGTATTTTATGATAACTAGGTAAGTACTATAGACTTTTGTCAAAACAACGATTTTTTTTTGACACAACACTGTATGTTTAATTAAATGCATTATTTAATACCAAGAAATCAATGAAGGTCGTGCCTTGTTACCTTGTCAATGATTGGATCAGGGACGATTAGGTCAGTAGACAATGTGCAGTCTACCGTAGAATGGCAGTAGAGTTATTAAAATACAGTGTTATTTTGTTTTCTATTTGTAATATTAACGCAGACAAACATTTTTTTGTTTGTATTTTAATTAAATAAAAAAAAATGTTTGATAATACGAGTTAATTATTTTTTTATTTTAATAAAAAGGGTACCTATCATAGTGCTTTTACATAAATAAATGGAATCTGTCAGATTCTTGTTTTCGTTGATATTAATTTGTTGCATTTTACTTACCAGAATGATATTAATAATATCATTGCTTTCAAAATGTAAAGTAAAATAATATATTATTATCCAATGTATGTGTGTGGCTTTCTGGACTACGCTGGGAATGCAATAGAGTCCAGCCAGTTCGCACAACATTTTGTTGTTTTTATGCATAGTCATTTAGAATAGCTACAAGCAACACAGCGTAGTATACACACACATTAAATGTATGAGATACGCAACATTTTGTTGCATATCACTTATTAAACATGTTAAATGTGCAGGCATCCCAATTTTATTCTCTCTGTAATCAGTAATCACCCATATTAGTTAGAATACGTATGATTTAGCATGAAGCGTATATTTGAAGTAATTTCCCGATAATAACGGCCAATTGAAATTCAATATTTTCAGTAGCGAACAGCACTTGAATGAATATATTTTTTTGGCTTATCCAGCATTCATTAATCATGTCTATTGACGTGATTTTTTTTGCTCTCCGAATAGTCTCAACGGTCAATTATATAGATTTTTTTACTCTATGGTTTTATTGAATATAACATTGAGCTGTCATTTTTTATGTATAGTAGAGTAGCTATTATAACTGCTTATGTGTGGGCTATACTCTAAAGTCCATTGATGAAATATTTGGCACACTTTTTAATGTTAGGTATCTGACCTGCTATTTTAATTCATAAACTCATAAAATATAACAGCCATGATTCGTAATAGCCTAATAGGTAATACTTAATATCGTCTATCTATGCAATAATTACTTAATTGTTACAACATAATACCATATCCAAATAATGGATTCATAATATAAAAGAGGATTGAACAATATTATTATTTTTTGTATTACGTACAATATTTGACTGCAATTCCAGAAAAAAATAGTGTCGTTGTATTGGTATAACTATTAATAAAATAAACCATATTCTCTGCATTAGCAGTATTGATTTTAAAAAAATGGCGACCTGGTTGGATTTGGCAACTTACCTACTTTATATTATTTGCGATCATTTTAATTATTCATATAAATATGTTAGTCATTTTTATTAGACTTGACTTAAACAACTAACTTGGAAGACGAATAATGACCTGCAGGTTTGCAGTTAATTTAATAGTCATCAAGTTTTGATTTAACTTGTGTATTTCTTTTAATTGCTGACCTCTGGGTAATTTTTCATATAGGTACACAGCAATTATATTTTATTCAAAGGAAAATTTAGCGGTCAAGTTCATGACAGGTAAGTCCATATTATTCATTGTATTTAGTCAACCTTGGAAGAAAAGAAATGGATTTTTCTTGTAATTAAGTAAGCAGGTACTTTCACGGTAATAATTGAGGTGCTGAGAACACGGTGGATCCAAGTGCATGGAAGACCGAGTGTATTAAATTGTAAATTATTCATACATGTCACATTCTATAAATAATGAGATGATATTATGTATTGTTCTTCATTGTGAGACTATGCATAGAAAAATATTTCAATTTCAATTTTTTTCGTAAAATAATGTGCAGTTACCATGAAAATAATGAATAAGTTCTTAATAGGGTACTGATGATGAAACGAGTGACATCTAATTACAAATGAGTCGTCTTCACATGACCACATAGTAAAGATATTATACCTATTCATTTTATTCTCAATTCCAAAGTATATAGGTATTCCATGCACATGGTGTACCTACCTATAAAACGTCGTTATTGTTTTCATTTATTATGTTTTGTCTCTACCTGTCCGGTTTAAAACACTGAAAACATTAATAAATACACGCAAATGTATCAATATTTTTCCTTGTGAAAGTAATAAGGAATTATTAAAGTATTTAACATTTACAGAATGACAACAGTGTGGAGACTGTAAACTTGAATATACAATTGCGTATTTAATTCTTGGATTCGATTTTATTACTTGGTCACCATTCATTCATTCATCAATAAAATGAAAGGGAGATCATAATATTGTATAGATTTGCATTCGTAGTTTTATAATTAAAAGCAGGTACACGCAGCTATATTAATATGCATCTACCTGCATATTATTATTATTATGTGCCATGTGGTGATATGAACATGGCGCCTGATTAATTTTTGACTCGGGAGTGTCATCTATACCCGCTGGGTCCTCCCCCCTTAAATTATACTTTTGAGTAAATCGATATTACCTTACAATAGAATCGTTAATTACAGGTGTAATATCACTTCACACGCACCGTTTTTGTTTTGACACGGCCGTCTGCCACCCCCTCCTTTTCCCAATGCCATCTAAATTATTAATTGGCTAAAAAGTGAGGTAAAAGTCTACTATTAAAGCCAGAAACATTATATTGTATTATTATTTTTTCGGCTGTCTGTATTTATCATAATCTGGAGTAGGTATCTACTTTCATCTTAATAATTCCGGATAATAAATTGAGATTATATTGTGCGGCATGCTCGTATTTAACCCGCTCATTCAACGGCCATAAACCGGATCATTCTAAAATAATATCGTACACTTTTGGTTAATTTCATATCCTTATGATCTAATACTACAGATCACATAGTACCGTCATTATAATCTGTAGTTATTTATTTTTTATAGGTAGGTACTTATAAATTTTATTTATATTCCACGAATTACCAGTTTAACTATTCAATAAGAGTGTTCTAGATACAAAATAATAATATGGTAGATTTATGTAAGTACTTACATAATTTGAAAACAACACACGAGAAATATACCTATAGGTATCTACCTACTAGATTTTTTTTTGAAAATTCGCGCTCATGTGCTCTGACCACTATGATATACGTGTCCTATTTAATTGGGATAAAGCTATACTTATCGCAATTCTGTGTTTTCAAATTATGTATGTTCAATAAAAGAATTTTACATTCTTATTAAGTCTTGTGAATTATTCATTGAATAAAAAAGGTAGCTTATTAAATTATTAGCAAGTGCAAGTACGTTATAACAAAAATTTGGAGTGATTCTGATTCCTGACAGTGTTTAGTAATTATTAAGGTACTTAATTCAATTTTTTTTTAATTTTCATGTCCAGCGTGGCGGTTTGTATTAACAGATTGGTTTTTGCGATAATTGGATGTTAGCCACTTGCCCAACCTATTAGGTCCACCACTTTGATTACTTTGATTTAAAATATGTGCAAGAGTCGATTGTCAATAAATAAGTAAAGGCATTTCTTTAAATACGCAAGCGCTTAAGAGAGTATGTATTGTAAAAACCACAGCACGGATAATAAATAGAATACCGATATGCTATATTCAACACGCCGCATGTTGAAGCAGGCTTTTGAATGTGTGAGTGTCCTACGAAAATGAAGCACGCATTATGCACGTGCAATAGTGTGTGTAATACACCAACATTAAATGAGCGTAAATACATAAACCGAGAGCAGTTTTCAGTATTCGACGTAAAATGTATTCTTGACACGTGTGTAAGTTTAACCCGGATTCTTCCTTACTCGAGTCGGTTACCTCCTATCGCCTTACCCGTTATGTATTTTAGTTCCCATTATTTCTGAGTTCCTTGGTAAAAACATTAGTTAACTTTGTCGCAATTAGATAGACACGTATAGATAGCATTCATAGTCGTCAGTATTTTTTTCAAAAAGTTTTTTTTCTAGTGGTTATATTTCTTATAAATCTTTTCAAATTTCAATATATGTTATCATATCAATGTTTACCAATAAAATAAAGTTACATTTTTAAATCTTCTGCATTATTTGTTGGATAAAAAAATAGTTTATTTAATGGTAGATTATTTTCAAAACTTTCAAATCAACTTGGTAAGCAGAGAAACAATTAGTTTTGAATGTTGCGAATTGTAATAAGTAAAATTAAACTGGTATTTATATATCTAAATTCTAAATGTATTTGAAGTGTGTCTAGTATTTGATTAGATACATCAGTCCTTGAACTTAGGAGTCTAGTTTCTATGCTGATAAAAAGATCCACTGCATAATGTATAAGTAAGTATCCAGAAACGACAGTCTTGAAACTGGTTTTTTTTAAACAGTCAAATAGGAATATTTGTCGACATAAGTGTTTTCACAAAGAATATTATGATATAAGATTGAATAGATTTTTAAGAAACGGTCAAAAAAATCTCTCTTAAATACACACCTGTATTTGCTTAGTTTTAAAAGATTTTTTAAATGTAAATATCAACATAATTATGGTCTACATCGATTTTTAGATAGATCTTATTATCAATCATGTGGGTTCTTAATGCTGGTTCATACTTATTAGTATTTGCAATTACGTAGGTAGGTACAGATTTTACAATAATTTATGTAGGTACTTAAGTGATTTTCAACAGTTTTAAATATCTTTGTTTCCAACCCTTTCTTTTTCATGTATAAAATTCTCGAGGAATTCCCACCTGGTTGATATACAGAAGTATTATCGTCTAGAGCAGTGATTCCCAACCGGAGTTCCGCTAGCCGTGTCGGGGGCTTCGTTATATTTTGTAAAAGTTACAACTTTAAAACTATTTGCTAATGGAGTTTAAAAAAAGGTTTAGACTAGAATAATATAATGAAGTACTTATTTTTAAGTTTAAAGAAAACATTGAAGAGTGGAGTTGTCAATAATGAACGTCACCGTCTAATAAGCACTTCTAATTTTGTTTTTTTTCACAAGCTTGCAAGACAACCTTAAATTAGTAACAAACAGCACAGTAATGATTTAGTGCTGTATTATTCCTTTCCAATAGCTTTGGACAAAATTTATAAGTATCCCATCAAAAATGTACCTATACGTTGATTATTAATGTCATTGACGTTGATACACTGAGACTAAAAACAATAGGGGCTTTTGAACGACACTTTACCTCGATATGTCGTTGTCTACTTATTTTCACCTAAATTGTGTTATTTTTCTTATCTGGACCTTAATATGACGTGTCGGCCACGTGAGGGTTCACGAAATGATAAATAATTACTAGACTAGTCTTGATAATGGTGTTACAGCCGAAATAGCTATCGACTTAAATTGTTATGTAAAATTTATAACAATTTATATTACCATTTTGTAAAATGGATTTATTCTACCAAGTAAATGCCGACAATAGGCAGGGGCTCCTCGAGATTCTAGAAAATATCCCAAGGGTTTCACTAAACAAAAAAAGGTTGAAAATCTGTCCCTCTGGAGTGACTCACTCCAGAGGGACAAATTACAAACATATAATATACGTGTAAAGCTGTAGGTATGTAGTGGTATTCTTAGGCAACGTGTCGCCCCTAAAAATACTCATACAAAAACCCACGAGTAGGTGTATTTAGATCTTTTTTTATTTCTCGAAAATGAGGTGCTAATCACCAATGTTTACTTATATTATAAATTAATGATATTCACGATTACAGACCTAATAATTTCTTTGTATTAAAGGTGTCGCTAGTTTGTAAAGGCTGTTATTTCGTTGATTACGGATGTAATATTACATTTATCGCGCTATTGCTTTATATGTGTTTTGTTTAGAAAATGCTTATGTTTAAATATTTTTTATGAGTTACTAGCTGAAGTACCCGGCTTCGCACAGGGTCGCTTCGTGGTTATATTTATCTTAGATATTTGAAAAATAATAAGAGGTAATTATTTTTTTAATATTAAAATATCTGTGTAATACAATATGGCAATATGAAAATGATTCTAATAGGAGTAAAGGTCAAACATAAGAACACTAAATTAAAATCGAATCCAAAATATGAAAACGTTATTAATGTTATTAATATGTAGTAAAAAAAAAAAATTGGATGGAACAAACAAACAACAAACTTTGTATGTTATATAATAATAATTTAGAAACCTTCGTAGGTGTGCGCACACAACTGACAAAAGTTTCATCGCAATCGGATGAATGGTATAGGACCGCATACGAATAGTAGAAGAAGATGATTTTCTAATTCAGAAATCTTCGTGGGCATGCGCATGACAACTCACCAAAGTTTCATTGCAATCGGATGAATGGTATAGGAACGCATACGAATAGAAGACGATGGTTGTACTAATTCAGAACTCTTCGCGGGCGTGCTCACAACAACTGGTCAAAATTTCATCGCAATAGGATGAATGGTATAAGAATGCATACAAATGGAAGAAGATAGAATAGAAGAAAAAGAAAATAGTTGTAACAATTCAGAAACATTTGCGGCGTGAGCACAACACTTGATCAAAATTTCATTCCAATCGGATGAATGGTATATGAACGCATACGAATAGAAGATAGAATAGAAGAAGAAGATGGTTGTACTAATTTAGAAACCTTCGCGGGTGTTGGCACAATTACTGACGAAAATTTTATTGCAATCGGATGAATGGAATAGAAACGCATACGAATAGAAGAAAAAGAATAAGAAGAAGATAGTTGTACTAATTCAAAAACCATTGCGAGTGTTACCACAACAACTGACGAAGGTTTCATCGCAATCGGATGAATGGTATAGGGACCATACGAATAAAAGAAGATAGAATGAAGAAGAAGAAGAAGAAGAAGATGATGATTTTTCTAATTCAGAAACCTTCATGGGTGTGCATACAACCACTTACCAAAAATTCATTGCAATCGGATGAATGGTATAGGAACCATACGAATAAAAGAAAATATAATGAAGAAGAAGAAGAAAATGATGATTTTTCTAATTCAGAAACCTTTATGGGTGTGCATGCAACCACTTACCAAAATTTTATTGCAATCGGATGAATGGAATAGGAACGCATACAAATAGAAGAATATAGAATAGAAGAAGAAGAAGAAGAAGATGGTTGTACTAATTCAAAAACCATTGCGGGTGTTACCACAACAACTGACGAAGGTTTCATTGCAATCGGATGAATGGTATAGGGACCATACGAATAAAAGAAGATAGAATGAAGAAGAAGAAGAAGAAGAAGAAGATGATGATTTTTTAAATTCAGAAACCTTCATGGGTGTGCATACAACCACTTACCAAAATTTCATTGCAATCGGATGAATGGTATAGGAACCATACGAATAAAAGAAAATATAATGAAGAAGAAGAAAAAAATGATGATTTTTCTAATTCAGAAACCTTCATGGGTGTGCATGCAACCACTTACCAAAATTTCATTGCAATCGGATGAATGGTATAGGAACGCATACGGGACAGACACACAGACAGACAGACATACAGACAGACAGACATTCATTTTTATATATTATTATAGCCTATACTCTTCCCGCAAGTGCAAGCAATAAGTTTACAAAGTTTTATCGCAATCGGATGAACGGTATGGCTGCGCATTAAATACGAACAAACAAACACACAAACACACAAATATTAATTTTTATATATTAGATGAGTACTCATGAAATCCGTATAATCGTTTTAAATCGAGTTTTCACCACTACAGGCACCTAAAATGTGTTTTAGAAGTCTTAAACTATTTCATTCTAATTTCTCGGTTATGCATTATTGAAAATGTTACCTATTCATATATTATAACAAAACCTGCTCACAATGGCCACATGCCTCTTTATCAACTTGCAGGTATTTATAACATTCGTGAAATGTTTACAAAATTCGCAATTTTATTACGTAAATATTTAATAACACTACTGTGAAGCGAAACTAACAGTAGACCCTTGATCTTGTTATTTTAATCGTATCGTCAGATTAAAACATGAAATTTAATGCTATTGAGTGAGGGTACTTGATCGAATTTCCATTTCATTCTAATTTTTAAGTTCTGTACTATTCAATTAGAGTGACTTTCTGACTTTCTGTATTTTCAGGCTACCAATAGCAAATGCACACTGACAGAATACAGTAAGTTAATTCTCGTTTATTTAACAACTTAATACAATAAAAGGAAGTCGAAATGAGCAAATTTAATTTGTGTTAGGCCCGGCTTTCATTGTCAGAGTTAGTGGTAGAGTACTTTGGCAAGTAGGTACTAGATATATTTCTAACTCTACCGGTGAAAACTTAATCGGGAGAGTAGAGCACGAAATCTTGGTAGAGGAAATTAAGATTGGATGGTGAGTTATTAAGTGACTCTGCTACTCGCCTTTCACCGATTACATACGATCAATTGTTAAAAAATCAATAATTAATTTTTATCAAAAATATCAGTAGATTGACAAAAATGTATGTATGAAACTCAACGATTTTACCTGATGAAAGTTGGATAAGTTGCTTTTAATGATTTAAAGCGTGCATTTTGTTATAGTCTCAGAAGTAAGTATATTTATATTATTGTAAATAACAAACGCATTTTTATGTGTTGTTTTTTTTTGTAATTTTTAATAACATGTCATTCCACTAAGTTTTAACAGTAAACATCATAGATGTACTAAATATAGTAAACATTATCGAACAAGTACTTAAGTACCTACTCCGTTTACTCGACCAATGAAAACTAGGCTTTACAGTAGTAGTATTAAATTAACACATAGTTTAAACATTGCAACATCATAATATATAGGTAGGTATGAATCAAGGTAAGAATCAAATTTAAAAATGTGTCAAAATTGGTACAATGTATACCCATTTTGGCACCTACATCATTTTATACATATTATCTCGTAGTCAAAATGTAGCTAAAGTAACTCGCTCTTTTAAAATGAAATGATCATTCACTTAGTTTTACATTTACAATGACACTGTTAATTAGCACCAATTAGTAATAATTACGTTCAACCATTAATTTAATAATACTTAACAGAATAACGTCACGTCATGCATTCAACTGTTCCTAGTTATGAGTTATGTTATATCCCATGCCTATACATTTAATATGCTATGATCTGTTTGTTTAACCACATTGAAAGCAAGAGTAACATATTATATTTACTGAATTCAATAGGACACGTTAAAGTAATACAATAATTTTATTATCGTAATCATAATATTATTAATTACATAATATTATATATAATATTATTATAGCATCAGGCAATAATAATTATGTTAAGTATGTGTATTTTTATCTGTGGTTTAGCATAGTGTAAATTCTACGGCAATATAAATTAACAATTTTATGTATAGTCACAATATTGTACAATACCCACACTGAAAAAATCTGTGCTACCCATGTGTACATAAGATAATAATATTGATGCCTTAGTACACAGACGCCGTATATTTTGAGAAAATCGATTTTGAAAATGTTTACACAATTGAAAATCAAAAGCGAAACAGTGATATCAAGGAACACAGAATTAATGGAAACTGAAGTAACGGATGTGGAGTAACAGGTAACATATCTCGAGTGTGGAAGAATATGGGATAAACTTAAAAAGGTGTCAAGAATACGTCATTGTAAGCTTTTCCTTCGTTCTGACAACTGGTCTCGGTTTATGTACTGATGCTCATTCAATATTTGTGTATTTGAAGGTTACAACACACACTATTGCACGTCTATAATGTGTGTTTCATTTTCGTAGGATGCTCACACATTCAAAACCGTGTTTCAAAATGTAGTGTATTGGGGTATACCTACGGCTTATCGGAATTCTATTTATTAATCTCTTCTGTGGGTCATATATAATAAGTATTCCTATGCATTTGAATCTGACAAATATATTCTAAAATACCTTATTTGGACGTACAATACTATTATAGCATACATGTTTTATGCAGACGTGTGTTTTGTATAAATTCGGTGAAAACTTATTACATCTTGCACTAACTCAGTAGTTTTAAAATTGCTTCGTATTAGCCAGGACGCACACTGAAACTCGCCTCGACTGGGATATAGATGGGGTCATAAATCAAAATTGGACGGAATGTCGCCACCGTCTACATGACAGGACAGTAACGTCGGGCGACTAGCTGAAACGAATGAAAAAGCAGCTTCTGCACATGTGCGGATGCGATATTTAGGTATTTATTATACACGCGCCCCATGTCGACTGAAATTTGTTGCTTGCGACACCAGTCGTTTTTTTTTCAAGCTAAATGTCGCATTCGAGCTGTACGCGGAATGAGGTATATCAAGTTACATGTATTTTGAGAATACCAACAAAATCACATCGACATATTTGAAGTTTTGCAGACGAGATGAGTTTATATGTGCGATCAGGTTGTGTGTGTAAAAATTCTTCCACGGCGCCCTTCTTACCATCTAGAATCGAGGAGAATGAAAGCTTTTTAATTATTTTTCCGATGCTATGGCTTTTTCGTAAATGCAAAATTGTAGTCCAGAATCGAGGTCGAAATTTCATTCATCACCGAGGTTCGCAGTTTGAATACAAGTGTTCAAATAATTGATCGATATGTTAAACTATATAGCCTTAGCATTATTTATCACAACTTCGGACGCCTTAGCGACGATTGTGGCACTACAAATCCCCCGCTTTTTGACGTACATAACCCGACCCTTGTTTCAGCCCTATACATTACATAATTATTATATGTACGTACAGCGCTATGAAATCACAACCAAAAATGTTGATCATAGAATAGTACTCGTACATTAAGTACTTACAGAGTTAGTCTTCGTATTAAATTTATAGAATGTACCCAATCGTCACAGTCTGTTTATCTATTATTTTTGAGATATCTATCCAATAGATTAAGATATTTTTTATCTTACATTCTTTCAACATGATATATTATGGTTTTCACGTGTTGTTTAATAGTATTATGTCGTTTCCTAGAGCAGACGATTTAAACAAATATATTTCGCTTAGTTACTGTTGAACAATGTACATATTATTATGTACGTACGTCGATTGTCAGCGTAGTTGTAAGGCAATTGAGGTTACAAAGTCTTTAGCACATGTATCAAAATATGGATAATTTGTATATTAAAACTCTGGTGGCATAGCTCGGAAAATTCAATGCACTTTTGTATAACAGACAATTAAATCAAACGGTAATTTATAACATTTAAATTTTGGCCACCATCTTGGTATTTTATAGGCTTCCGATTACAAAATGTCAAGCATAACTTCAAAATTTTGCACCATAAAATATATTCCCAAATAAAAAATCAATAAAGTCAGACGGTAATTACATAAGATTGGATTTTTTCCGCCATTTTTGAATTTAAGAATATCACTTCTTACGCATTTGGTAGATAATATATGTCAAATCACCAGCCTGAGACAATCCACTAGTGATCAGAGATACTCCACGAACCCCTATGTAGTGGAACCATTATCTTAGCTACGATTTTATGGCGCTGTATGCAATTGTCAACAGTGACGTCCCTAGATAAAATGCCGCCCTTAGGCAGCGCCAAAATGCCGCCTCATTTTTTTATACATTATTTTTATCATCCAATATCTAAGAAATGTGTTGTATGGATAGATTACTAACAAAATATCAGACTAATTATTCGCAAATCTGTACGTGTCGTTTCTGGTCACCAAGGACGTCGAAAGGCAACGGAAGTAAACTAGATATCGCGAACCCGATAAAACCAGTGAGCTGATTTTTTTAACGGAAAGATATTTTCATTATTACTAAGGTTAGGTAGCTATTTCTATATTATATTCCAATGATTTTCCTCGATTTGCCGCCCTTTGAGTAACTGCCGCCCCCAAGCGACGCTCAATCTGCCTACCACGGGATGTCACTGGTTGTCAATACTTAAGCGGTGGTCGGAGCCGTAAAAATACACCTAGGCATAGTTCTTATAGTTTTCGCTTATAAGTTTTTCTATTTTCTGCCAAATTTGGCGGAATTCTTCGATCCAGTAGTTGTTACTGATTCCCTATTGTGTAATGGCTTTGGGTACCAAAGTATGTTGTCCAGTTATTATCCATTCACTGAGTAAGATCCCAGAGTCCCAGACCATCGCAGTAGTTTCGCAACATCTTTCAACATCTCGTTTACTTAGTTTGGGAATCGTTTTCATGGTCGTACCGCGCCAACTAAATATTATATAAGACCTAGTGTATTTACAAAAAAAAAATAATGAAAATTGTCTTACTGTTAAACGTGTCTACCTATACAACGCTATCCTCTCTCGTATCTGGGAGACATTTGCAAATAAGTGATAAACTGATAAGTGATAAGACAAACGTTTTAGTGTTGCACACTAGTATATCAATATAATTTCAATAAACCAACATTGCGGGCGTCCCCGTGTGCTTAGTATCCATTGGATACCACTGTATGACGGTATTTGTCCATCGGTTGCCCACTCCCCGAGCGACGTTTCAGCCCATTGCTATTTCACCTGCTTAGCGACCTTTATCTTAGTACACACTTGTCTGCGTCCTTATCCATCGGTGTCTTTTGCGGTCTTTCCGCGTTAATTATGCTCAACATGCTCATTTTTATGCATTTCTATATTTTTTATCCAAATACTAAATAAACATCGGTCATGGATATTATGAACTCATTACATTACGCTATTAGTAAAGTATTTATTTATAAGGCACAACGGCGCATTTAAACGATAGTTATAATTATAATAATTGGTAAGTATGCATTGTCATTAAATTCATAAAATAACAATACACATTATTAATAAAATTATAGCTGCATATCTTAAACACATAATTATACTTATTTATAAACGTCTTACCACATCATATTGTAATAAAATGCCAACAATATTGTTTTAACTTACATAGGTTTAAGTATAGCCTCACTCAGGTGAGTATACGGGGTTTCAGAAGAAAATACCACCAATATTATTTCTATTGTACACCGTGATCTAGGGCCTATATTGTCTTGATTATGATTTATTACATAATTAAAATAGTATCATTGTTAGCTAATTAGTATTATTGACGCATCGACAATAATTATCTTCATATAAATATTAGTTACGATATGTCACTGTTTTACACTCGTATGTATATTCTACGTAACCATGCTTTATGTAGGTATGTATTCATATAATAAGAACAGCAGATTATATGAAAAAAATCGCCTGCTGCGCTAAGATAATACTGGCATAGTAAAACATATATTAAATTTATCCATATTTAATAAATTCTCGGATTTATCCAGGGCGTGGAGCCTCTTAGAACGCGAGTCCTGATTGGACCCAATTGCCCTGAGACCGGGCCTGGCATTACGATGTGAATATTGTGAATGAGGCGAATAATTCCGTGGAATTGTCTCGAATTTGAAATTCGAATGCACATAGATTTGTTTTATTTATAAATATACGTTTTGTAGTCAAAGATTCTGAAGGAAACCTCCATCTATATTCTATCACCACAAAGTCAAATCTCTTTGTTCGAAGTCCCGACCAAGCAAGGCACTAGGCGTGTCTAAATTTATTCAAATTAATGTCTAACCGCAGAAGGTTGAATAATTGAAAATGCTGGTGAGATAAACCGAATCGAGTTCTAAGGTCAGACCGAAAGAAATGATGCAGAACAATACTAAATTAATAATAATACATTATAATAAATAAATCATGATTTACTGTGATTATATTTTTATAAATTCAATTAACTTTTGATTGATTCGGTTCAAGTTATTTTTAACTAGGACGAGCTCTAAATAGTTAGGAAATAAAGGATTTCAGGAATAGAGCTTTGTAAAAAAGATAATATTACGTATATAACAATATTAATATTCATTTATATTATTATTATTTAACATGTACCTACTATGTATTGAATGGAAGGATATCAAGGCAAATTATATAAGATGTTGCATTTTTCAAACATACAAATCTTACTAAAATTATACCTAATCGCAAGTTATTATGAACTTTAAATTAAATGGATAAGCGCATGTTATGTAATAGCTACGGATGTTTTAAGAAACAGAATACATAATAATATGATGAAATATGGTTTTGTACCAGAGGTTTAAAATAATATTTATTTTATGGGATAAAATTATTCAATAAATTAATGTTTTCCATACCAAGAAAAAAGCATGATTATCATAATGACGTCATATTCCCACCACAATATACGAATGTTTTAGGCTTAGAATCCCTAACTTACCGTCGACATTTTTCAATCATTCACCCTGCCCCTTCAAGACGTTGTTGTGAAAATACGAATGTTTTAGGCTTAGAATCCCTAACTTACCGTCGACATTTTTCAATCATTCACCCTGCCCCTTCAAGACGTTGTTGTGAAATATGTATGCGTACGTGTACCTATACCTACTATGAAACCAAAATGCAATAGAATCTCTTATTATTTCGTTCTAAAACTCATTAGTATTATAAAAAAATGCTTGGGAAAAATGGTTTATCCAGGTGACAAACAATCTTTTAAAATCGTAATGAAGTCTTTGATCCCCATTTATATAAAACTGATTGTCGTTGATATCGCAAAAAAATCTAAAGCGATTATTTTGCATCGATAGCGACACGGTTTTTTCCAAATTCAAATTTGTATTCACACGACATTTTAAATTTGTCATCCATTCTCATTGTCATTACGTACTTCACAGTTCACACACACACACACACACACATACACACAGCACGTGGGCGCTTTCCCGCGTGATCGTAATAATTCAGCTGCGGTTGCGTTCATTTCGTACTTTTTTTACCTACCTAGTACCTATATTAATTTACTGACAAAAGAAAGCACCAGATATTACCAAATATTTTAATTTACAATGTAGTTGAAATACCTATGTTATTAATTTCAACTGAATATTCTAGTCACTATTTGCGACAGACGGGTAAAAGGAGCGTCGTCGGTTTTCCGCGTGACAGCCAGCGGTTGCGTTTGCTTTTATGATCGAAAGCGGTTTTCATACGGCCATGCGGCCATGTGACAATCAAGCGACCGTTAATATGGCTACTGATAAATGATAATAAATATGTAGCCTGTTTAAAATAGCATTGTTTCGCAATATTGAGGTGAAGCTTTAGTGATTCGATTGTATTGAAAACACTAGAATATTTCCACATAAATAATACTTATTTATTTTATCGAAGATTGTGGGTAAAGTAATAATATGCCTTATTATTTTGCTTTGTATTTTTTGTAATTAGTTATACAATTCTCTGTGGATCTTGACCGTCCACAGAAGAAATTTATTGACGGTTTTCTACCTATTTTAATAACTCAAAATGATAATTAGAAATATCGTAAAACAAATTGATTAATAGGCAGTTAAAACATCATAATAAATAGTTATATTGCAGTTACAATATAGTATATTAGTCTATGGTTACAATGTTTAAATACAAACACGTGAATGGTGAAACAGGTGAGGTGCATTTTTTCTAATGTTATGGGATAACTACTGTTCAAAGTTGAATAGGTATGTAGTTATTTTACATAATATTGTGTTTTATTTTAATTAATTAACGTTCCTACCTATCTGTTGAATGAAATATTAAATCCAACTACGAAGTTTACGCTGCAAAATCGATTTGGAAACATTCTGTTTTATGTATAAGTACCTACTTACATCGAAGATTTTTTCCTAATATTATTTTCCTGGACAACAAAGAAAAAATCTGATATTATTTTTTCAGAAAATATCAAAGATTTTGACAAAACCTTATATTATTATAGAGATATAGCCTAAATGTAAAGGACCACTGATCCAGTGATTAATTTAGCTACAAGCGACTTCGCATTGCAGGTCCATTTGTAGGGATTATAACACGGCACTCGAGTAAAGTACGTAATCACAATAAATATTTAAAAATAGACCTGAGCGATCTTAATATTTGTGGAGTTTACCAACTAAACCATCCTTTATTTATGCGCTTGCAAAATAATTTCAAATGTCATAACAGAAAAGTATACTTAAGCCTCCTTCTATTTATAGTAAAAAAAATATTGGGAGACTGATCCAGTGATTAATTTAGCTACAAGCGACTTCGCATTGCAGGTCCATTTGTAGGGATTATAACACGGCACTCGAGTAAAGTACGTAATCACAATAAATATTTAAAAATAGACCTGAGCGATCTTAATATTTGTGGAGTTTACCAACTAAACCATCCTTTATTTATGCGCTTGCAAAATAATTTCAAATGTCATAACAGAAAAGTATACTTAAGCCTCCTTCTATTTATAGTAAAAAAAATATTGGGAGATCACCATGGCATTTTTTCCTGCAAACTACAAACTTATCTGTAGAATGGCCAAAAATGGAACTACGTACTACCATACGACGCCATTTTGAAAATTTCATTCGAATATCAGATTTTGTCCAGTTACGAGTCTTGATTGGGTAGTTTTCGACAGTGGCTCTCCCATCCCATTCTTCAGACAAGTTTATAGGTCTGTAGCTTATTTTTGTATCCAATCTGGCATAATATTATTGTTGACAAGGGTTAGCAACACTGATGACAATAGTTTTCCCGAAGTAAACAAAAAGCGAGTCGGTATTTTTAACGTCTTTCACTTTCAGTCGTCATGACTGTAAGCAACCGATATACTGAAATTCGTCAAACCAATACAATCTATTTTGTAGATGTAGACAGTGTATAAATGTATTTCTATGCTAAATGATACTATCAGTTATTCATGAGTCGTACTATCTATATGGACTTTAGTCAGATAAAGGTAGGTAGGAATGTAAAAATATATTATGTACCTAATTTTTGTTCTGTCTTCCATATTTTGAGTACTGCATTATTATAATTATTGTGTCCTTCATTCATAAAAATAAATAGGTGGTAGGTATGTATCACAAATGTTGTCATTTGTTTTGTTTTGGTGTATCGAATGCATCGACCGGATGACCATAATTGTGTGTTTTCCGGTGGGAAAACAACGTCTGAATTGGCTTAAAAAGGTTTCTGTTTGCTTTTGGAAAATATACTATTGTTATAATAATCTATGATCTTAATTTTAGTCTACACCACTACACATATGTACCTACATAATGTACGCATTATCTATACATATATTTATTTTTAGTAAGTACCTATAGGTAGGTACATAAAATTCGATCATTTCGTTACAGGTGTTCTGTTCTATATTATATAGCATTGGCAAAAGTATTCCTTTCAATTGCATTGGCGAAGGGTGGAGGTAAGCTGTTAATATTCGACATAAATAGTGCACAATAAACTTTGTCAGTCATACTTATTTGTTTTCTTTGAACTAAGAATACAATTTGCAGATGGTGCTAGTTAGTTTTTAAAATTTAATTAAACCCAGCCTAAGCCAAATCATTAGTTTAGGTAGGTATGCTATGGGCGATCCGACAAGAATAGTGCACACTTTTTCAGTCATACTTATTTGTTTTCGTTGAATTAAGAGTGCATGGCGATGGTTAGTTTTTTTAGATTCATTAAGCCCTGCCTAAACCAAACTATAATAGATAAAAAATATTCTTATATCTATAAAATATTTAAAATGCTGTAGGTATAGATGCATAATTTTATATATTTTATAGATAAACGAGTATTTTTTGACTATTATCTACTATGGATTGGATTAGGGAGGGTTTAATTGAATTTTAAGAATTAACAAACGCTATCTACACATTGTAGCCAGTTCGGCGAAAACAAATAGTCTGACATACAGTTTAGTGTGCACTATTTATGTCGGATCTTAACACCCTACCTCCACCCTTCGCCGCTGTTCAGTTATATGGGGCGACTAAATAGGATGCGGATTGAAAACGTTATTGTATTAAGTGGGTTACCTTCTTGGTGAGGCTGTAACAATGTTTAATTTTCAAGTATGGATAAGCATGGGATAAACTTAAACACGTGTCGAAGAATATGTTATTTTCAATAATAATTACACCTATGGCATACATGTTAGTCGCGTAAACGAAACACGCATCCAATATATTTTTAATATTTGAGGATATTCTTTGTATTTTTGTGTTTTATGGCCTGGTCATTATTAAGTCAATAAACCAAATCTCGCTTCAAAATTTTGTTATATGGCGACTGTTTCTATTTCTACCTTATTAATCTGTTGTGTAGCCTGATTGGACTACGCTGAAGGGACCGTTGGCGACACGTCACGTGGATAATTTTGACGTCAGTTTTGTTACAAATTTGAGCTTTCTTCACAGGGGTCGTCCCTTACTCCTTTAAGTATATAGTTAAAACTATAATAACAACTATAAGCACATTGACAGTTTATCTGAGAAACATGTAGATACATTAGACCAGGGTTTCCCAAACTTTTTCTGCAATGGAACACTTCGCAAACCCAGAAATTTTAACGGAACACTCAGCTTATTTTTTGGTAATTCCTACTAGTAAAAATTTTTAAAAAAATGTTATTAAAACACATTATATATTTAGTATTTTTTTTGAAATATAAAACTACAATATAAAATAATATAAACATAAAAATATGAATCAACAAAGCACTTAATGAATTCGATGATGTTGAATCCTTGAATTGCATATCTTCTTGATATCACGCACAATATTGGCAAGTTGCATTCTAATATCTGGTGTGGCATCGAGCCTGTTCATGCACTTGACTTCGTTACAGAATAAAAAGAAAATCCCGCTTCGCATAAATAGGTTGTAGAAAGCGGAAGTAAAACAATAATAGCTTGTTTTGAAAAATTGGGGTAGGTAGGTACCTACACTTCTGACAAACTCGCCCAGAAATCATTTAAAAGCTGATTTCAAATCAGAGTCACTTATTAAACCAATTAGATTTTCATAGTCAATTGCGCTTAAGCCTAATGGTTTAGCTGTCACGGAAAATGGATTCCGAACCCAGTAATCGTCCTTACTAGTTTCTTTACTTATTTTAATTTAACTTCTACTTAGTAGAAGATCTTTAAATGTATTGCAGTGTATAAAACCTTTCCACATTGTCGCGGAACACCTTCTCAGGTTCGGCGGAACACTGGTGTTCCGCGGAACATAGTTTGGGAACCCTGCATTAGACGATTAGACCATAATGCTTTTACCAATATTTGCATCCAGGGGTTTTCTCTATCCGCTGTCGCATGAAAAAACTTTGGGTCCGGGACGTGTTATTAGTATTATGTGGGTTTGTTTTTTAGGTAATATAGTGTACCTTGTCCCTATGTCTGATTTGATTGCACACTTATCTATTTAATTAACGAATATTATCGACATACCTGCATGCCTTTTCCAATCTATTTTATAGATGAGATGTTACTAACATGATTATTACGATTAACTTTTGTAAGCTTAACATGAGACATTAATAATAATATCTTCTTTCTTCGACCATGTCCGATCCTAATAGTAATAGGATCATATGGGCCTCCACAGAGTGGAGGTTTGTATTAACAGATTTTATTTTTACGAGAAATGGATGTCAGCCATTTGCTCAACCTATTAGGTCCATACTTTGACTCATACACAAATTGAAAAACAATATATTGTGTACTTGCCAGACCCACGATTCGAACCTGGGACCCTCGACACTATAGACCGGCGCTTAAGGGGGGACATGCTCGTCGAAGGTCAAAATTGAGTTTTTATTGTATTTTCAAACCATGATCTTGGACACTTCTTAAACGTTGTAGATGATCTATTTATATAATTTTGAAGCCTTATTATCCTTTATAGTTATTTTAAACATTTGATGACTGCATGAAGTATTTTTGTTACATAAAATAGTATTCTTTTAAACCTCTCGCTCTAATGTTTTAGAATATAGTCATATTTCGGTACATAACTGTGCAGTGATGTTAAGATTTTTTACATTTATTAATTTTTAAACGCATTTATAAAACCATTAGCATAATTTATTACGAGATAATTTTTGTAAAATATTCACGATAAAAAATTATATTGATAATCTCTGTGATCCCAAATTTGACAAGAATTAGGCATTTTATTATTCAAAAAATCGGCAAGATTAACACATTTGAAGATGATTCTAAAGATATTTATTATAAGCTATGTCTTTGACCATTCAAGTGTGATAAACATCTTATGAATAATGATTGCTTTATAATCATTATTGACCTAAGAATAAGGTAGTGTTTTTTTGAAATACGCCATTTCTTTTGTCATTCCCCAGTGGTTAAGCTACAACATACGGCCGTAGCCATAAATTGACAAACTATAATTGAAGTAGGGAGTAAAATGATATTGACGCGCGTGTTTGAACATGTACCGTTTAAAAAAAAATAAAAAAAAATTCTGTTAGGTACATGTTCAAACACGCGCGTTAACATAATTTTACTCCCTACTTTAATTATAGTTTGCCATTTTATGGCTACGGCCGTATGTTATAGCTTAACTACTAGGGAATGACAAAAGAAATGGCGTATTTCAAAAAAACACTACCTTATTCTTAGGTCAATAATTATTATAAAGCAATCATTATTCATAAGATTTTTATCACACTTGAATGGTCAAAGACATAGCTTATAATAAATATCTTTAGAATTAACTTCAAATGTGTTAATCTTGCCGATTTTTTGAATAATAAAATGCCTAATTCTTGTCAAATTTGGGATCACAGAGATTATCAAAATAATTTTTTATCGTGAATATTTTACAAAAATTATCTCGCAATAAATTATACTAATGGTTTTCTAAATGCGTTTAAAAATTAATAAATGTAAAAAATCTTAACACCACTGCACAGTTATGTACCGAAATATGACTATATTCTAAAACATTAGAGCGAGAGGCTTAAAAGAATACTATTTTATGTAACAAAAATACTTCATGCAGTCATCAAATGTTTAAAATAACTATAAAGGATAATAAGGCTTCAAAATTATATAAATAGATTATCTACAACGTTTAAGGAGTGTCCAGGATCATGGTTTGAAAATACAATAAAAACTCAATTTTGACCTTCGACGAGCATGTCCCCCCTTAAGCCACCTATATAATAATATTATCCTGCAGTCTTACCAGCAAATTGTTAAATGACTCTTTTAAAGCTATCAATCTATATTCTATACTATTCCCAAACTGTGGTTCTCGAACCGCTGGTTGTATGCGAGAGATAGTGGTTAATTTTTTTTCGTGACTAATGGAAATTCGCTCAGTTTTGTCAACCATACAATAATAAATTATGTATAGTCATTATTATTTTATACCATATTTTTGATCATCGTAAAAAATCTATTATGTAATACAGTAAGTAGGTATGAATAACGCTTAAAATGCATATGGATTATAATTTTGGTATGATTTAGTAATTTACACGTTGGCAACTTGACGTTTTTCTTGCCAGATCTAACGTTTTTGAACAGAACAGAAATTTAATATAACTGAGGGCCTGATGCACAAAAAGAAATGTCCACGTTATGTAAAACACCCTTGACATAAATTTCATTATAGGTATTATGCGAACAACCAACATCGCTTTCCGTGATCATGATTATTTTTTTTTTTTAATTTACGTTTTTCTATGACTATCAATAATTATTATCATTTATGACTAATAAATACACCATGGTAAAAATGATACCACCTGTTTCTCGTTATGCGTTATCACTTATCTCCCATGCGTCCAAAAATCGGCTGACTATCGCATAAGTCCACTTATTTAACATATTATAAAAGTATTACTATGCATTAGGCCTTAAATAAATAATAATTTACATCTAATATTGAATTACTATAATATGATTCTAAGAACTGCATTATGTAGTTTGTTCCACGGATTGTTCAATCCATTTAATAAACAGAGTACCTACCTACAACCAAACGGGAATAATATAGTTTTTTCATTATGTTTTTATTAGAATATTTTTTTTTAATTAAAATTTTCTAATATCAATTTTATTGCGCCGTAATAAAAATAGGCAATATCAAGACAATGGCTATTAATAAAATTCACATTATTATGTAGGTAGGTACTAACAATTTATCTATTGATTCATCTATTTTTAAGTTACCGTTATAAACTGAAATGTACATTCGATATTATTCAATTAAAAAATTAGTCAGACTAACTAGCTCCGCTACCAACCAACCAGCAAATTAATAATAGATTACAGCAGAAAGATATTTTACTACCACTACGTGCTGCATAATAATATATTATTATAATTATTACTGATATTGCGCTAGAGACAAGATCCGCTAGGTATAGTCAGACCGCGGCCAATCTGTGAATTTCGATGGTAGTGCTAGTTATTGCTCATACTGAATGCAGAATGGTAAATAGTTTGTAGAAAATGATTATCGTTTTATCTAAAATCTCCATTTACTGCCAACATGTTACAGTATTGCATTCGAATGTAACATCGCATATTTTATTGTTAGACAATTTTCAGATGTGACAAAAACACATTGGAAAACATAACATATTCTTTATTTTGTTATTCTGAACGTTTCTGGGGCCTCAACCTTTAAGCATGGCCGTAGTTAGGAGGGACAGAGGTGCAATGGCATACCTATAAAATAATGAACACACAGTAACACCACCCCAAAAATAATGTCAGCGGCCTTCTTCAAATTTCTGATGGCCTTATCAAGATTTACTTCTAGTCCTGTCTTAAAAACGTGAAAAATAAATATATGTATTTAATATGGGCCTCAAATGACGATACCTATGGGTTACATGCATACGAATCTGTATAGTTGTTGGTCTATAACTCAAATGATTTTAAAATTCGAACTCTGCAGTTATCTCGTTTTATTAGTATAATATGTGCAATGAGCAACACAATAATAATATGATCCCAACAAAAGCGTGTTATTTGCGATATTGTTATTTGAGTTAATTTCGTGTGCATAGGCATAGGCCCAATTGGTCAATGGAATCAATTGACTAAAGTGGTCTGCAAACCAAAATGATTGTTGTTTCACAACTTCAACATTATCACTATGCCAGCGTTACTCAATCTGTATTTTGCGGAACGCTAGTGTTCCCGCGCTATGTGAGAGTTTTCTCAGAGAAATCCCCTAAATATCATGAAAATTTTAGCAATCAATCATAATAATTACTTTTGATCACAAAAAATCCTGTTACCTACCTGAAGTGTTTCGTAAGCGAAAAGGTTTGATAACAAATTGGACTATGGTCTATCTATGGTATATACTGCATGTGGTTATGCTCAACCATCGGGCGTCGGGTCGAGTTACACCGACCGGCCGTCTAACGGGCGCACTGACTAATCTGTAAAATTCAAAATTGGAAGTAACATAATATAATGATAGAATACATACCACCCCCACAGGAGATGCATCATATTTCATTGAACCTTATTCCAGGGCATTGATACTAATATAATTAATATTGCAATATATTTTTGATGTTTAGATTTCTTCAAATTCATTTCTAAATACATACATCTTTAATTTATGCATTTCCAAACTAAGAAAAAAATAGGTAGATAGGTATAACTTTCGGCTATGTTAAATCAAAAAAATCATTTTGTTTGAAAATTTCAAGTAACAAAACATAAGAATTTCACCTGCTCACCCATACCACAAGACAATAATATGTAGTAGGTACCTGCCTAATTAGTAAAATAGAATATTAGCATACACCACCAGTTTCCACTCGTTACGTGGTAATCACGTTTGCTAGAATAGATCCGAAGGACATGGCTACCTGTGATGGTGGGTATGATATTCTTCCACCCTTTTTGTTAATTTGGTGAAGCAAATAAAATTGTCGTAAAAATATAACACTAAACATCGACCTGTTTAACTGCCTAGTGTATTACATGAAGATTTTCCCATGATTTTTTTCCATGCCAATGCTAGTAATGAAAATGCACTTTCTCAATAATTATTTCCTCTTTTGCAGGTGTATTTTTGAAGAAGGCCCGTAGTGAAAAGCCGTTGCCATGGGGGCAATGTTCCGGAGTGAAGAGATGGCCTTGTGCCAGCTCTTCATTCAGCCTGAGGCAGCATACACTTCTGTCTCAGAGTTGGGAGAAAATGGCACCGTCCAATTCAGAGATGTGAGTATTTTTCTCTGACTTTCATTAATTATGTGACCAGTATAAATTTTTGTCTATATTTAATCTATTTTATTAATATTATCAAATTAACTGAAGAAATTATTCCTCTGCCAGATGGAGCCCTATCAAAATCATCAAAATCAAAATCGCCAAAGCAAGTTCCAGTCTTTGATTTTAATTAATCGAGTTTTGTAAATTTCCAGTTGAACGCGGAGGTGAATGCGTTCCAGAGGAAATTCGTGAACGAGGTGCGAAGGTGCGACGAGATGGAGAGGAAGCTGCGCTATATCGAGGCCGAAGTCAACAAAGATGGGGTGAACATTCCCGATGTGAGGGAGCAACCCCGGGCTCCGAATCCCAGGGAGATCATAGACCTCGAGGTGAGTGTTCATATAAAATATCTCCATAGGTAGTAATTAGTCACCACATATCTCTACTATTTATCACATTTCCTCTTAATACATGATTATTTTAATTGATAATTATAAAAATATTACTTGTTTTATCTACCCCTACACCACCTACAAACGTAATATGACTGACATGTTATAAAAATGCTGATACGAAGGTACTGGTTGGTCACTTCTGGAGCCGTGGTTTGAATTCCATATCTGGTTATTTTTGCAATCTGCATCTGTATCCACAGCATGGACCTAATGCTTGGTCCGGACTAAGATACATTGGTTCAATGAACATTGAATATTGTATACCTACAAACTTAATCGATTCAGTAGCGATCATTTCTGGAATGAAACCTTTTAATCAGCCAACTACCTATATCAAATTATAGAGCCAAAAATAATAAAATTACATGTAGGTATGTAAACTTGATAACTATATTTATTTATAGTTTTGTAATACAAGAAGCTCACATATCAGTATTGCAGTTTTAAATTATTCAGCGGAGTTCGTTTACTTTGGTTTAGGTTGGCAACATTACAGTTTATAATCTGATTTTAATTACTGACTCCCATAAAACTGAAATCTATTCAGACAATGAGTTATTTTGGTGTCATATTTTATAATCTTGCAAACTGATCTGTTTCAGGCTCATTTGGAGAAAACTGAGAACGAAATCTTAGAGTTGTCTCACAATGCCGTCAATCTAAAGTCGAATTTCCTCGAGCTGACGGAGCTGAAGCACGTCCTGGAAAAGACGCAGGTCTTCTTCACAGAGCAGGAAGAAGCAAATGGAATGGATTCTTTGACCAGGTATTAATAATTTAAAATGGTATTTATATTCAGATATTCTTTCAGTATTGGATTTATAATTTTGCTTGATACATGACTGTAACAGGTAGATAATAAGTAAAGTTGTAATTTTTTGTCATGTAAGTGGAAGAGATTTTGAGATTGTACTACCAACCAATTAATGACTTTGATAAGGTCAGTAGTAAAATACGTAACTAACTTGTGTGTCACAATACTAATTGTTTCTTCTTTTTTGGTGCTACAGTCCGAGGTGGACATAGACCGCCTCAGATTTCTCCATTCTGCTATTTTATTTAATATTTACCAGCAATGCTTGCAAGTCTTTCTGGATAACTTATCAGTTTCGTCCAGCAGTACACTGGGAAAAATTCTGTTGGGACGTCATGCTTATTATTTTATATTTAGTATGTATCCAAATTTGATATAAGTACATTAATTTTAAACTGTTGATTGGCAATATTTATGGTATTTTACCATTTTGTGTTTATTACATGGACATACATATCTACATACCTATAATGCAGTTTAGGATTGATTCAATAGACAATTTTCTGAGCTGGTCTCAGCCACCGAAGTCACGGTCTCTCGCACTCTGTTTTTCTTTTAGTTCACTAAACATGACGTGCTACGTCAATACTAATTGATTATCTCAACTTTAAATCAATATATATATTTATGTTATCGCAGCAGAGACCCGGTAAAGGAAAATAAAGTCGTACCGAATGGGTATGTTCTTAAAATTAACTACACTATGCCCATTGACTTATACTCGGACACAGCATTACAAACAAAATTTCAATATTTATGTGGACAATGAACATGAACAATGGATAACGAATTTGCAATATTTATGAAGGTTTCTGCACAAATATTATGTCCAGTTTTGTTATTTTTAAGAAAATTAATTCAAATCAAAGGTGAAATGAATAATATGTTATTATGTATTTGTGGACATATCATATCTGTGTACTAATGCCTTGATTACACGTAACGAGTACAGTGGCGAGACAGAAAAAGGCACTAGGCCAAGAGAGTGGTGTGGGCGAGAGAGTGTTTATACGCATTTTTCTCTTTTCGACTTTTGTGGCGAGTCAGTTCACTTTCGATCAAAAAGCAGGCTAGTTTTGTGTACCGAAACATGGATCGTAAAACGTACATTTAAAATATACTAAGCTGCTCATACCACTCCTGATAGAAGAATTGAATGAATTATTGCTCGAAGAAGGTAAACGTTTTTGGACAAGACAATGGATTTTAAGGAGACCAGATCGTGGTGCAAAATCCACTCTTTTTAGTGAATTGGAGTTAGAAGACCCTGATGAATTTAGAGCGCTTCTGAGAATGGATGTAGAGCGTTTTAATGAATTGTTAAATAATCTTATTCTAATGATACAAAGAAAAGATACTGTCATGAGAGAAGCTATACCTGCAAAGATTACGGTAAGATAGGTAAGGGGTTGGGCACTCGATCTAGTAAATAGAAAAGAGTCTGAGTGACTGTCTCCCATCCTACACCGAATGCTCAGTAATATGTTTATACCAACCGAGCACTCGGCCAAGGACACTGTCTAGCCACTGTACTCGTTACGTGTAATCAAGGCATTAGAGTGGCTCCACACAGAGCATCATACTGGTATCAGATACATGTGTCCTTTGTGTGAAGCTGCTCCAACCCATTAATATGCTTTTTTATTTTAATCAGCGTATTTATTTGTATGAACACAGTTTTAAAACGGGTAGGAGATTTATGAGGGTAATTTTGTTTGTCAGATGCTGTGCACTATCAGTGCACTATGCACATAATGTTACATTTCAATAGTTCAACATTTTCTTTTTCTGGATACTGCTTTTTTAATCATCTCACCCTATTTTCTATAAAATAATACATTACTAGCTGCCCGGTACTACTCCCTACAGGAGCAAATTAATATGGTGTGATAGATAAAATTAATAAAAGTTGGGGAAATTTAAAATTTTGATTGTAAATTTTATTATATAATATTAGGTAGGTTGGTACATAGAAGTGGAATATTATTATCATATGTAAATATTTTAATAAAATTTATCTTGTCCATTCCATACCATTGGAACTGACAGCAACACCGCACATTTGTCTGTTTGAAGGGACTGACAAAAAACGTAAAAAGAGGGAAAATACAAATTGGGAAAGTACCTTGAAAAATTTATAAAAATATTTTTTTTTGTTATTTAATTATACAAATTGGTTTGGTGCATATGTCAATGTGTTCTTTCACCTTTTCGAGAATGTTTCTTTTCTACAATTTATCAGCACTTGTATTTTGTTAATGATTTGGTTTTACTAGATCTAGTGGCCATCATACTTAGTACATATTAGATTAGTTCATATCGGTTAATATTCTTCTACATCTTCCAGAGCTCTGATCCCAGAAGACCAGCAGCAAAGCGGTGCCATCAGAGGCCGCTTAGGATTTGTGGCGGGTGTTATTCAACGGGAGAGGGTTCCAGGCTTCGAACGGATGCTCTGGAGAATCTCCAGAGGAAACGTCTTCCTCCGTCAAGCCGAACTTGACAAGCCTCTTGAAGATCCCACGACTGTAAGTTGAACACAATCTTTTCATCATATGATTATTTTTATCCGAAATATTTCTAATACTAAAAAGTGTCAAAAAATATAATTATTTTGATGTTACTCCAATACTTGAAACAAAAATTTTGTTTACCTATTTCAGGGCAATAAAATCTATAAGACTGTGTTCGTAGCCTTCTTCCAAGGAGAGCAATTGAAGTCTCGCATAAAGAAGGTGTGCGCTGGTTTCCACGCAAGTCTCTATCCGTGCCCCAACTCCCACAATGAGCGGCAAGAGATGGTGAAGGGGGTCCGCACCCGTCTTGAGGATCTCAACATGGTGCTGAACCAGACGCAGGACCATCGTCAGCGAGTGCTTGTGGCTGTGGCCAAGGAGCTCACCAGCTGGACCATCATGGTGCGCAAGATGAAGGCGATCTATCACACGCTCAATCTCTTCAACATGGACGTCACCAAGAAGTGTCTCATCGGAGAATGCTGGGTACCAGTGGCTGACTTAACTATTGTTCAGAATGCGCTCACTGATGGATCGGTGAGTTCTTGGTATTTTTTTCTATTTCGACCTTTAGAATGTACCATTTATAATTAATACCTACATAATTTTTCATAAAGCAGCAGAAGTTTTTATTTTTACAATTTAGCTTTATTAGTTTTTTTTAGAGAAATATTTGCACCAGACCCTCAACCATCACAATCCGTGTACTATGCTTTACCTGTTAAGCTACCTTATATAAAATAACACTACTACTGCATTGGGCTCAAGTTCCATTCAGTGTATATTTTCTTTTAAAAATGATGTAAAATGTTTATTTATTTTGTAATGTAACAGAATGCGTGTGGCAGCTCAATTCCGTCATTCCTGAATTGCATTGAAACATCGGAAAACCCGCCTACCTTCAACCGCACCAACAAGTTTACCAGAGGTTTCCAGGGACTCATCGATGCCTACGGTGTTGCCAGCTACCGAGAAGCTAATCCAGGTCAAAACTTCTACATTTAATAATGCCACTGCCACTTATCACTTAAATTTTACTCATGCAACACAGTTGCTTGTCTTTAAATCTAAAATAATGAGTCTGATATGTCTCATTATAAATACATTAATGTGAACTGATACATAAAAAATTGTGAAGAAAAACTAAACACATATAATAGGTTACAGAAGATGAAAATCTTCCATCTGACAATGGCTTAAGTTTTACAATCTTTACCAAGAAGAATAACACTAATAATTTATTGTACTAATTATGCGTTTTTGTAAATAATGGAATGGCCTTTGATATAATTATATCATTCTTGCAACAATTCAATCATTCACAGTGACTAAATAAAAAAAATGTTTTACTTAGATATAGGTGAATCTGAATAACTGAAATATGTACAAAAAAACTAAAATAAACTTGGAGAAAACAATCAAACATGCTTTCTATAATATAATCTGTGTGTCTAAGGAAAAGGGTGATAAGTCTAAAACATTGATAAATGAGTTAAACAATATGCCAAATTAATCATAACGTATGTATGCATAAAGGAGAAAAGGGAAGAGTCGAATCAGCGCCGTTGAAGTAGTAAGTAAATATCGAAGTTCCTGTACAAAGCTGTACAAAACTCAATATTCTTTTAGTTCTCCTAATAGTAGTGACTTTAGACTTATCTTGCCCTTCTACTCACAGATATAATATTGTTGATTCCATTAGAGAGAGATGGATCTGATAAGTTTCCAGAGAAATATAGTTATGGCTCTTGAAAAACTTCTAAATTAGGACAGTAGGTAGGTATTTATATTATTAGGCTTTTTCGTCTCAAAAGTTTGCCAATCCCCTCCTCAGGCTGGGATGGGCAGGCGAGGAAATAGAATTAATCATGACACTCATACTACGGAACGGAGATAATAATATTCTGTTTCGATTACAGCTCTGTACACAATCATCACTTTCCCGTTCTTGTTTGCGGTGATGTTCGGTGACTGCGGCCACGGCCTCATCATGTTACTGTTCGGCATATTCATGTGCGTGCGCGAAAAGCAGATCGCAGCCGCCAAGTCTACCAACGAGATCTGGAACATCTTCTTCGCCGGTCGCTACATTGTACTGCTCATGGGCATGTTCTCAATCTACACGGGCTTTATTTATAATGACGTCTTCTCCAAGTCGTTCAATGTATTCGGCTCTGGCTGGAGAATCACTTACAATGAATCCACCATCATAAGCAACAAGAATATGCAGCTCAACCCTGCGACAGACAACACACATTTTCCCTATCCCATGGGTATGGATCCCGTGTGGCAGGTAACCTACTCATATAATTTTTGTTATATTGTGATAAAAAAACTCTAAAATAATTTCACCGAAAAGTTTCGACTAGTAAGAAGGCGGGAGCCTTAAAAAATCTTTGTTTTATAACACTCAATAGTGATTTTTAAACATTTTCAGTGTGTTGGAGCCCAATTAAATGATTTGTCACCAGTATCTGTCTCATTCTGTGTTTAAAGTCATCAAACCTTCCACTTGTCCATAATGTATTTTACCTCTAATTTGAATTGGTTTTCACCAGTGTTTTAAATGATCATCATTCTGCTCGTATATGAACAAACATCGCATTTAAATGGCTTTATCATCAGTCTGTGTCATTTATGTGTTTTTAAATGGTATGTATAAAGAAGTATTGCGTTTAAAAATTCATACAGGCGGTCCTCGAATTTCATTCATAATAGGTTCCAGAAAATGTGTACAAATGGTGAATGTATGAAAGTAGAACAGTGTAAAAAAACATCAAAAAGTGTATTATAAAATATTTATTTATCGGAAGAGAGGGGAGCAATATGATTGCAATTCTGAAATGAATATGAAGTGCTAATGTTTCTTTCTTTTTTTTATTTACAGTTGGCTGAAAACAAAATCATTTTCTTGAACTCCTACAAAATGAAATTGTCCATCATCTTTGGTGTCATCCACATGATATTCGGCGTCTGCATGAGCGTTGTTAACTTTAAGTAAGTATATTATGTGGAGCAAGTCACGATAAATAAATATTTTACAAAAAAGGTCCAGGGATGATCTAATAATTAATATAGAAAATGACCTATTTAATAATCGTCTCTTCAAACTATTTTAACCAGTTCTATTCCTTCAGCGAGTTTTCTCCCTCTATGTGGCCGTGATCGACAGGCCACACATACAAATTTCGCGACTCATCTCGTGCAACTTTAAACTCAAATTACTAGCCACTGTCGATTGATTTGCATAATCTAAAAAATTAAACACAGTGACATCTGTTTGAATAATTATGAAATACTAAGCAAAAAATTATCGATATCACAGCGATTTTAGTGAGAGCTTCGCTCTACATTCGATGTGTGTCATTAAAAATCTGCGGCCTGTCAGATAGTGCCATAGTAATATCGTGAGGCATAGAAAAGTTACTCGATAAATATTTCAATTATCAATTAAACAAGATTTAAGAATGCAACATTCGGAATTGAAGTATATATTTATAACACTTAATAAACATCCCCTATCAGAAAAAATATTTTTACCAAGACTGCGAGGTGGAATATCTTGACAAGGAAGTGAATGGAAAAATACAAGTCATTTTTCACATGCGGGAAGATCCCGCCAAATGATGTTTATATATATGACCATTCTTATACTACATCAAGACAAAAAAAACATAACTATGATATTATATTTAGTATATATATTATCATCGCCTGAGAACTGTAGTGGGACATCTAAAAAACATAGTATTGAGATATTGAGGTTTAAAAAAATTCATTATTTTATATTCTTAGTAGAATTAAAACTTGTTAATCATCTCACATATATATAAAGAAAATATTTAAAGAAAATCCGAAGGCATACAACCATATATTTCGTCAGTAACAAATTTTTATTAAATTGTTTGAGTGCTATAGTAAGACATGTCTGTTACCCCAGTTTAACATTTAACATGGTGGATTTTTTTATTCAATGTTATAGTGGTATATTTCTCATACAAAGAAATTTTACTAGTAAGACCAAATATCTCAGTACAGCACTTAACACTATGAATAATTACGAATTTTATAAGCAGATAAAAAAAGACGTTTTTTTAGATATCCCACTACAGTTCTCCGGCGACGTTATGAAAACTGGGGCCATGAGTACACCATTAGTGGCTTGCATCTTTCTGCCTGTCGAGTCACCGAAACTTTTCCAAACCACAAAATATGAAAGTCAGACGAGTCTGTGTATGTAACGCCATCAACCTGATAATAATGCATCAGTTTACAAGGCTCACTGTTGCATTATCATGGTGGTAACAGTAGGTACCTATGAGACTAATATTAATATTATTTGTTTGCAGCTTCTTCAACAGGCGTTCATCAATCCTGCTGGAGTTCCTCCCCCAAGTGCTCTTCCTCATCCTCCTCTTCTTCTACATGGTCGTTATGGTGTTCATCAAATGGGTCAAATATGGACCAGAGAATGAAGGTATGTGCATATTATCTTCGATTTGATTAAATTAACAGTGATGCACAAGTTTGATATTTAAAACCTAAAAATTAAGTGAAACATTTTAATTGAACTTCAACTCTTACTGGATAATATTAGTTCATCATATTATGATTCTATTCTATAAAACATCTAATTTACTTTCTATGTATTATGTTACTATCGAAATATAGTAACTTTACAGGACAATAAAAAAACAAGCACATGCAGACATAATATTGTTAGCGGGTTAAATATTTCACTGGAAGAATGCATGGTTTTGTGTAGTGTTGTTTTGATTAAAGCACCCAATTTTTTATGATACTGTCCAAACTACATTTAATTTGATAGCAATGTTTATTTACAGGTGTAGAAGTAGTATTCATGAAAACATCATCCGTAGAATACCTTTCTGATTTTTAACAATAAAATGAGACAAACAGCAATTTTTTTAAATACATAACTTTTATTTGTGTTGACAATTAGTATGAAATTATGTAAGTACATAATAATATCGATAATATAATAAAATACGTAAGACTTTATACAAATTATGGCTTGTGTCCGGGCTAGTATAAATAATTATTTATCTCGCACTACACAATTACATCAGTAGTGAAGTAGTGTCAGAGCTCGGATCGGCAGCGGCAATTGTGGCTTCTCTGAACATGATATCGAACCTCTGCAAACTTTTTATATCATTTTTTTGTAAAACAGATGTTAGCAAAAAATGTGACACCTCGGCGTTACAATAATTTTTTAAGACCAGTTCAGTCAATAATAATCGATTCTACTTAAAAATATTTAGCAGATTTTCTGTAGGGCAAGAATTCTGTTGAGAATAGCTTCTTTAATTTAAAAATGTAACACAGTAGAAAATAGAAACTGTAATATGGTTTATTTTTATTTGTTCAGACTTTGCTGAACAGCCTCCGTGCGCTCCGTCAGTGCTCATCTACTTCATCAACATGATGTTGGTGAGTCACACCAAAGGCTTGGACAACTGCAAAGGCTACATGTTCGAAGGCCAGGAACAGATGCAGAGTTACTTTGTCCTCTTCGCCATCCTCTGCATACCCGTCATGTTCCTCGGCAGGCCTTTGGTCATCCGTTATACCAGGAAACAAGCTGCTAAACATGAGGTATGTTACAACAGACATCACTGAGCGTACTTTATTACTGGTCGAAATAAATTCAGCAATGCCTCGCATACTCTACTTGAATTATGTAATTTTCTTCTTCATTTTCGACATTTTAAAACTATAATCACCTATTTATAGACTGCCATGAAAATAAAGAGAAAATTTGTAGGTATTTCTACGACTAAGTGACTGCCCACAATAGCCGAGCGGTAACATGTCGGCCTATAATATCATGGGTCTCAGGTTCGAATCCCGGATCTATCAAAAAATGGAGAGTAATGACCTAATAGGCTGAGCAGGTGGTTAACATCTATTTCTCGTAAAACAAAAATCTGTTAATATATTTATGATTAGGCTTACCATACGTCCCGGTTTCACAGATTTGTCCCGGCCGGTTTGGCATTTTGTTCCGCATATATTATTATTAATTATTATTAATTTAATTTAATAAATCTTACTTATTTGACTTTTATTTAATATCTCGACCGGTATCAGAGGGACATTTTCGAGGGTTTCACAATAAACAAATAAAATAATTGGAATTTTTGCTGCAGCAAACCTCCTGCATTCTTCTTTTGTGCATACTTTTAATAATATAACAATTTTTGGTGGGTAAATTTGTTTATTTGCCCATCTCCCATCCCTGTCCCAGTTTAGAGTTTCATAATTATGGTAAGCCTATTATTCATCCGGATTGCGTTGCATGAGCGACAACAGGGCTTTAGAGGCCACCACCCTATTGCGTTTATTGTCGACTGTGAGCAAACGCGGCACCCATCTTGCAGAATTTTTTTTCATGCCCAATTTGTCATGTAAAATAGAAATGACGCTACCTTTTGAGATCCCTGTAACCTCAATTATCTCACTCAACTTTAATCTTCGGTCACTTAACACCATATCGTGGATTTTATTGATCATTTCTGGTGTAGTCACCTCTATAGGACGTCCTGAGCGTGGTTCATCCTTTGTTGATGTACGACCACGTTTAAATTCATTTAACCAGTTATAAATAGTTGCAAGTGAAGGAGCAGATATGCCGTGAACTAAATCCAACTCATTTTTTATTTCCTTTGCTGTTAACCCTTTTATATTAAAATGTTTAATAACAGCTCTAAACTCAATTTTCTCCATTTTTTGTAAACAAGCAAATTTTTTTTTAAATGTACGAGAAACACACAACAACCCGACCAATCTGATTGAAACTTCGCAGCATACTGAATCGGTAGTGCCGCTGCATGAAAACAAACCGCTTACAGTACTAGTCGCGCCACCTGTCGGCTTTTCTAAGGACTTATTGACCCACCCTCGTAACAGCAACAGCCAGATAAAATGTCTCGAATGTCATGAAAATGAATAAAAAGTCATCTTTAAAGTTAGTCGTGAAATATAAAAAATGGCGGCTGATGAATATAAATGACTTTGCAATCAATCTTTGTTTTAATTCTATTTAACTAACAAACTAAAATTGGAGGTTACTGACTTTAAAATTAATATCCTCAAGAAAAATCAACGTATTTAATCGCATGGTATGGCATGGCTATGGTGTCTTAGTTATCAAAAACAATAAGTAAAATGAACGCTCAAATAGTAAAAATGGAATTGCTTTTATCCTTATGGATTGAAGATGTCAATTTAAAAAACAATCAAATGAAAATGAAAGCAACGCATTTTATCTTTAGAATGACTCGATATTGCAATTTTTTGGTAATAAAACCTTAAACTTTTCAATATAATATATATTTTTTTTTTTTTAAATTACGTATACATTAATACATTTAAATTCATTCGTCTCATTTTATTATTCACTAGCAATCGCCTACGACTCCGTCTGAGTGAAATACGGAAAGAAAAAGTAGACTAATTTGTAATATTATTTGTTCGATTTCTAGCTGTGCTTCACCTTGCCTCAAATTATTGACATAGAATTTGTTTGATTTTTGTTTGATCTTTCAACCCTTGCTTATTCACGCAAGTGTGTAATTTTTGTGAAGTTTCTTTTGATATATCGAGAATCTAGATGAGTGTCTTTGACATCAGTGTAGCTTATAATCTGTGTGTCGAAATTGGTCCAATAGTTGAGTTATAACAGACTGATAGATTCCTCCAGACTCCAATTTTATTATTTATATAAATTACTATCTTTTTGTTATTGATTGTATATAAATCACTAATCAAAATAATTCTCCCGAACAAATACATAAATAAAATAATAAAACTGATTTAAAAATGTACAATTAATAATAGTATAGTATATAATATGTATTCATACAATCCTTCGTAGCATCCTTTATTTGAGTGATTGCATTTGTCTGACTTTACTAACTCTAAGTAATTTACCATTTTTATGAGATTTTGAGGTGTTCTAACCGAATTCAATAATTCATTCAACAGTATCTCACCAAATTTTATAATCTTAACAGAGTATAACTATTGCCATACCTAATATATTAATTGAAATAACTGTGTGCTTTTGTTGCCGTGTGAAAAACTAACCTGAAAATTCACACGCAGACCACTAACGGTGACATAAACCAGGGCATGGAGATGACCCCGGAGGTGGTGGATACCCCCGTCCCGGCAGCTTCATCGGGAGACAATCACGACGAAGAGCCCTTCTCGGATGTGATGACCCACCAGGCCATCCACACCATCGAGTATGTGCTCAGCACAGTCTCCCACACTGCTTCCTATCTTCGACTTTGGGCGCTGTCACTCGCTCATGCGCGTAAGTCATATTTTTTTTAATTAAAAAAAAGTTAATAAAGGGAAAACGTAAATTGAACTATCATTAACTTTAATTTGGTAAAAAGTTTCATGTGCAATGATTTATTATTGGAAGACATTGTACTAAGCACAATCAGATTACGACATTAATAGTAAAGATACCTACCAAGATAGTTAGACAATACGTGGTGCAATAATCTTTTATGGAAACTAAAATCATGAGTGGATATATGATATCGTAATTGATTTTTGGGTTGTCACTGCATGTTCATTCTCCTTCTTTCCTCGACTTTAGGGCCTATTGCAGAAGCCATTCTCAAGAGGTAATGTATTGAAGTGTACTGTAAGGTGTATGAATGGAAACGCCGCTCGAAGTTATTGAAAAGTGATCTGATCTGTTTCTCACTAGGGCCAACGTTCCTCAGAGTAAAAAGGGTGACAATGTACTGTGTTAGTTGTAACAACCAGATTGAATATTGAATTTCGCTTAAAGTGCCGGAACCCCGTTTTTAAATGTAACCCATCATCCCTTATAATATTGTCAGACTTCCTATGAATTTTGATAGCGTCCTTTACTAATTTGTAAAAAATATCTCTTATTCCGGCCAAATATCACAAAGTCTTAAAGTCAAATTGGTGGCCGGTGTCCATGAAATGCTCGGCAATCGTTAAGTCATCATGTATAATTTTAGTCGATATGCCTTCTTCACTCTACGCACTCACACCCTTTTTTACCGTTCGTGAGGTTTGTTCAATGTAGTCCTTCTAACATCCGCGACAGCTTATCTGACTGCGAGTCCGTTACTGGGTTTAAAATATTCCAGACCTTGGTCGATGTTGAGAGTACCATTTCGACCTCATGTGTCCTCAATATCTTGGAAATGGCATCGCTAGTATTTTTGATATATGGCTTTGAATTTTGTCCACTCCTCTTGATTATATAATAGAACTATCATACGGAAGTGGATAGTTTTTTTTTTTACTTCAAACTGGTAAGGTTTAATTTGCAAAAGAATTAGGATAGGTCATTAGTTGTAACAGTTAGGCTACATTGTATTTTTTATTTTTTTTCAGAGTTGTCTGAGGTGTTGTGGAATATGGTGTTGAGGTTCGGTTTCTCCAGCCACAACTTTACAGGAGCCATCATCCTGTACGTGCTGTTCATTCCCTGGTCCATCTTCACTTTGGCCATTCTGGTCATGATGGAAGGGTTGTCAGCCTTCTTGCACACCCTGCGTCTTCATTGGTATGTATTTTAATAAAACCATATATATTTATGTATATAAAATTCAAAGTATGCTTGTTTGCTTCTTCCAAATTTTAAATTTTTACCACATAGTAAGATAAAGTTTGCATATTATTTTGGATTCAATTTTAATTTGGTGTTCTTTTGTTTAACTTTTACTGCTGTACTGCCTAGATACAGTTGTTTTGATATTGAAAAATGTAATTATTGTATTGTTAAGTAAAATATTGTAAATGTAAATTACAAGAAGCGACCTCTTATGAAGCCGGGCACTTAGTAATTTATATAGTCATCATCATTTTTTGTATACCAATCGCTAAAAACTTTTTCTATCCAAGAAGATCCAGTACCACCATTTTACAATTGCTTTGGCCAAGCATCCGTAAATCTCCTGTGACACTATTTGTGTGAATCAGTACCCAATTATGTACTGTTTTTTATAATTTTATATTGATTACTAATTTTCTTCAATATCACAATTAGCTTGTAAATGTATCAGTGTGAACAATTGTCCGGCTACAACGTTCAACCTTTGTATACCTATTTACAATGTACTTAGTAGTGATCGGCACGCTTCAGTGCCGTGTATTGTGCTAGCCAGCCGTAGCACCCGTTTTTGTTTTTAACTTAAAACATTTTATCTAAATTTTTTAAAAACTATTTAATTCTTGACATTTTTTCAATGCAACAATGTAAATGACACTTGATAATTATGGCGGATAATAGGTAAGGGTGACAGGGTGCTGAGTAAGACATCCCAATGCAACAGAGACAATGTAAATATTGTCAGTAATAGCGACCATAGACAATAATATTAATTATTATACAAATTAGTCCCTCATAATTCTCGCACATTGGAAGAATTATCTATCTACCCATGAAAATTGTGCAAAATAAACTTTAACTTCCCGAGAGTATTATTCCAAATACGGTGGGCGGTGTATTTTCGGATTCGATAGCTGCTGCCGAATTAGTCATTAAGCATACCCAAAATATAATATGTTGCTAAATAATGGGACTGATTATTATTACATTTACCAGTTTCGGCAGTGTGTGTAAAAATGATCAATGATTGACTGGTGTGATTTTCTGTGAAGATACTTTTTCTTCATCAATATTTCTCTTGCTTATATCATTGAAAAACGCTTGCCATGTGAATTAATGAATTAATTATGTACAATTGTCGGCTTAGTCTGGTATTATATTGATTCAACTCAAATCAATATAATACCAAGTTTGTATGATTCATTATTGAGTTAATATATATTTTTTTAATTTTTCAGGGTGGAGTTCATGAGCAAATTCTACTCCGGCCTCGGATATCCGTTCCAGCCGTTCTGCTTCAAGACTATCTTGGAGAGCGAGGAAGTTGTCGAAGAATAACATCACATTCATTTATTTATTGTAATCACGACTAAACTGTCACATAAAAATATTTTCATCCGCGTAAATTATTTCATAGTCTTTAAAAATGTGTTGATATTCTAATTACAGATTCAGTTTTAGTTTTAACTGTACATATGTCTCAATTAAAAATTAATTAATTCTTCGGTTCCATAACATTGGTTTATTTAAATACATATTATGTATTAGTTTTAATCTAATATTTAAAGAAATATTTTATTTGTAATTAGAATATCTTTCATATTGGTGCATCTTTTTAAAATATTATTTATTGAAATTCGTTTGCTTCGTACAATAAATTTATTGAAAACAGTTATTGCAAAGTGTTGTATTATAAATTTTATCCGTGAATAACAATTTGAAAAATCACATGATTTATGTTAATTTGTTGTGTTTTGAATACATTATTTAACTATGAAGTTCTCTTTATCAAGTGAAAAATAAAACATTATTATTTTGAGAAATGAGTTGTATAGATTTTTGACTAAAAAGTAGACACATTGAATGGTTGTGCAAGAAGATATTATATAAAATATATATATATTATTTGTATCTGTTTTGGATTCAATATTAATTACATCCTGGTGAAGTAAAAAATAAAATAAATATGTTTGCTTTTGTATAAGAAAAAACTATGAGCTATAAAAGTGCCTTATTAGTATTAAAAAATGTAATACATAATTATATATTTTGGGATTGTATATACACAAACACTCATATATGTATTAACTTGTTATTAAATTGTGAAATGTGCATAATTGATTTTGTTTTATGAGTTGTTTATTTTCCAGTATTATTACATTTTCATTCAGTATATTCTTTTGTGTTTTGAATTGAAAGTAATTGTCATATAATATATTCATAATAGCATCATTATAGAATGGTTAATATTTATTATAAAAATATCAATGGGACCAAACGTTTATGTTTATCTACAATGTAATAATATTTGCACAATACATATTTTTCTAATATATTTAATATATTGTATAATAAAAGGTATCTACGTGTGGAGTATTTTTTCAAACAAAGTTATAAATATTATTTTAAAATGACAAAAATACAATTTCGATAGGCAACTGAAAACATAATGTCTAAATCAGCACTAAAATACGAAATATGTAAATATTTTAAATATATATAGTTTATTTCTGTTTCATTTAAGTGTTTATATTTTTAATCACTGTTGAAATTTGTGTCAGCCATTCAAATTAGAAAAAATAAAACTGCGCAATATTATTATAACTGTGTTTAATTTCCGTGATTTTACACCCTGAGTAACCGTAATACCCAAAAGTATTTGGACTATAAATATAAGGAGTCTCCTATACATTATTTCTGTTATGACATTTGAAATTATTTTGCAACCGCATGGAGCACGGTAAACTCCCCAAATATTAAGATCGCTCAGTTACCATTCCAATTTTTTTACATACACAATGGCGACCATTCTTTATATTCATTGTGTTACTTACTTGAGTGCAGTTATAGAAGGTTTTATACAAATTTTCAACTAAATAATGATACCCCATTTACACGTGCTTGGATTTACTGCTGACAGCATGTATTATCACGGCCATAACAAAATAATGCACATATAAACAAGCATTATCATGCAAATTGCAAGAATGCATGCATAAATCAAAAAAGTTTGGAAACTTTTGAATTTTCATGTAACAATTAAACCACGCAATATCTGCACCTGCGCAGTAGAACGATAGTAGTGAACCTGCCGGTAAAAAAAACCAACTACACCGTGCAGAGACTCATTTTGTGGTTAACTGATTATCACGACCCGTCAAACAGTAAGTACCAAATAATGATAACATCGCGTTTCCCTTACTCTTGAAGAATGAGATTGGCGAGAGTCAGCACTTTTACGTGTCAACAGTTATTATCGCGATAGTTTAAAATACACACAAGTGCAAGTAAATCCATGCATGTGTACAGGTGCTATAATGCCGAATTATCCATTCATTGTGAAGAATTGTCTTTTTATATGCCCTGCAAATTATTAGCAAATATCATAGCAGTAGTGTGAAGCTCGCTGCAAACGGACCTGCAATGCGAAGTCACTTGTAGCTAATGTTTGCTTCAATTTCATACATTTAGGCTACATAAAAGAAGGTTTTAGCATCTTTGATAATACCAAAGTTGCAAAGTTGTTTATATTTTTACAACGTTTTTCTTAGCTCATATTCTTATTTGTCCGGTGGTTCTTTGTCCGGTACAAATCTTGCAATCAATTTTTAACTAACTTCCCGACTAGCTAGACATTTGAAACTTTTAGAATATATCAGAACACGATGCCAATGCATTTTTTTAATACTTTCAGCCATCTTTAAGTAGAATTGAATTCATTTTCAGTTAATTCTGTTTTATATGAAAAGTTACACCATTATTGGTTGCTAGGGGTCTGGGGTCCTAGCAACTTAATTATTAATATATACGTGCGTTACTATGGATATATGACATGTCAAGTACAAATTTCTTTGATTGTTTAAGCTAGTCAAGTCAAGTTTATATGGTTCAACAGAAAATTTAAAAACCTTGTATACAAAAAGTTCTTTTTATCTTTTAATTACGAGGGTGGGTCAATAATTCCTTAGAAAAAAGCATTAAAACAGTTTTTATTTTTGTATTTTTTTTTATTTCTCAACATAATCTCCTTGGAGCTCAATACACTTGGTTAGACGTTTCTCAATTTTTTTTAAACCATCAGAAAAATAAGTTTTCGGAAGGTCCTCAAAATAAGCATTTGTCCGATCGATGACTTCTTCATTTGAAAAAAAACGTTGTCCACTTAGCCATTTTTTTAAGTTTGGGAAAAGGAAAAAGTCACTGGGGGCTAAATCTGGCGAATACGGTGGGTGGTCGACCAATTCGAACTTCAATTCTTCAATTTTAGCCATTGATCGTAAACATGTGTGAACACGGGCATTGTCCTGATGAAAGAGGATTTTTTTCCTGTTTAAATGAGGCCGTTTTTCTTCAATTTTGTTTTTTAGCTGGTCCAATAAAGATGCATAATAATCCCCTGTTATTGTTTTTCCTTTTTCCAAATAGTCAACGAAAATAATTCCACGTGCATCCCAAAATACAGTAGCCATAACCTTACCAGCTGATTTTACGGTTTTCGCCTTCTTTGGACATGGTTCGCCTTTCGCAATCCACTGCTTTGACTGTTCTTTCGTCTCGGGAGTATAGTGGTGTATCCATGTTTCATCTACAGTCACAAAGCGACGAAAAAATTCATCCGGATTGCGTTGCATGAGCGACAACAGGGCTTTAGAGGCCACCACCCTATTGCGTTTATTGTCGACTGTGAGCAAACGCGGCACCCATCTTGCAGAAATATTTTTCATGCACAATTTGTCATGTAAAATAGAAATGACGCTACCTTTTGAGATCCCTGTAACCTCAATTATCTCACTCAACTTTAATCTTCGGTCACTTAACACCATATCGTGGATTTTATTGATCATTTCTGGTGTAGTCACCTCTATAGGACGTCCTGAGCGTGGTTCATCCTTTGTTGATGTACGACCACGTTTAAATTCATTTAACCAGTTATAAATAGTTGCAAGTGAAGGAGCAGATATGCCGTGAACTAAATCCAACTCATTTTTTATTTCCTTTGCTGTTAACCCTTTTATATTAAAATGTTTAATAACAGCTCTAAACTCAATTTTCTCCATTTTTGTAAACAAGCAAATTTTTTTTTTAAATGTACGAAAATAAAAAACAACAACCCGACCAATCTGTTTGAAACTTCGCAGCATACTGAATCGGTAGTGCCGCTGCATGAAAACAAACCGCTTACAGTACTAGTCGCGCCACCTGTCGGCTTTTCTAAGGACTTATTGACCCACCCTCGTATTTTATCTGGGGTAGATGAAAATTGTTTGTAGAGTAATAATCATGCTGATTTTTTTATGAAAAAAGAAAAATAAATCATCAGCAGCCGTCAAGATCAAACCCAAGCTGCTGCCTATTATACTATTCTGGTCATCACAACATAATTGGCAATTTTTAAATCATTTTCATTAATACAAACAATTTCATTTTCAAGGTGGCAATTATGTGTTTTATTTAAATTACACTAAAACAATAATAGAAAGTACCTAGGTATCTTAAACTATGATAAGTATCTAAAAAAAATAACAATAATAATCCATTCTCCATAGCTTGGGATCGACCGGGAATTTAACCCGGGACCTCTTACACCAAGCTAAAAGTAATATAGTTACGATTTTAATTAAGAATAACTAACACAGATGGCAGTATTATGCATTGTTTGTGAAACTTCTTGTCGTGGTGAAAAGATGAAAATTAGTTTTCTTGATATTGATGAAAAATGTATAACAAAAAAATCACTAACATAATTATTATGTTTTATTTTATCATATTGTTATCAAAATCAAGCCCACCATATTATTATGATCATCTTTTCACCATCTGTAGAAAGGTTCGTTTCTATAAACATTAGTATGAAGTTTTCACTAGTGTGAAGACCGATAATTTTGACAGAAATAAGTCATAGTTGGAGCAATGCAGAGTGAGTGAAAGCAATGCAATTGGCTTAACGTCAGTGAAGTAAGTCACAATAATAAAATTCACACTATGTAATACGCATGTTCAATTTTAAATCGTTCCACTTGACTATACGTAACGTTTTTTTGTAGAATAGATAGAGAATGATAATAATATGACAATCCCAATAAAATTCTCTCCTGTAAAATTGGAAATTATAATAATGAAAGTAAATAGTAATTTTATTACTTATGGGACATTACTGAAATAATAATTAGTGTGCTTTGTCAAATTAATTGTGATACAAATTGGAGAACCACTGTATACATGTGCAAACGTGTATCTACATAATGTGTCACTGTCATTTAGTAACGTGAGTAAATTTATAAATACAAATCGCCACTGAGTCAATTGCATCATTCCATTTCATCTTTTTTTTAAGTCTAAGAGACTGCTTCAAATTAGATTTAAACATCTCAATAAAACAAGCACAACATAGAATCAATATAGACATGGGATGTAAAATGTTTTAAGTAGGTACCTAACTGTATCGGAGGTATTACATACCTATTGAGATACTTACCAGGGTCGGTCTTAGTGGCGATTTGACTCAGATAACGCAATCTATTCGTCATGAGATTTAAAAGGGGGCCTCAAAACAGTTCAAACCAGTCATTTAATTATTAAATATGTATTTACCAAAATCTTAAAAATATGGGTACCTATTTCTCATAAATTAATTATATAGAATATTACATTAAGCATTATAAAAGCCTAATTACACCAGCAGATTCGCAGACCCAACGAGATTCAATGATTGTCGTGAGCAATCGTCGACTATAGCAGTTACACAGAACGATTCAGCTACAGTGAACATGGCAAAAAATATCTATAGGTCAATGCAATGTAGTGACAACACTAAACAATGGAAACTATTAATTGGAGATGACATTTAGACAAGTAATGAGTTGCTAATTGTATTTATTAATTATTATTGTTTTGTTTTATCAGAATAAATAGTCAGACAGCTTTCATTATGTAAACGTCAAATTTGTGTTGTTATGTCAAACGCAAAACAGGACACATCGTATTGTGTAGCCATACGTGAAAGCTCAAGGTAATTCAGATATTTTCATACCTACATTCTCGGCCTGTTGGTAGTTAATGGTTTTTATTTATTTTTTATCACAGGGGGTCTCAAAATCAGCCAGTGGCTCGGGCGGGCCTCCACGTCCTAAGTCCTCCACTGAGCGTGCCCAGTCAGACAGTGAAAAAAAACGACAAGATTTCAAGTTGACTATCAAAGTTGACTTTTAATTTTAATCAAATCTTCTTTCGACCATATCCGATCCTGATAGGATCATATGGGCCTCCACAGAGTGGAGCTTTGTATTAAGAGATTTTATTTTTACGAGAAACGGATGTCAGCCACTTGCTCAACCTATTAGGTCCATACTCTGACTCATACACAAATTGAAAAACAATATGTGTACTTGCCAGACCCAGGATTCGAACCTCGGACCCTCGACTCTATAGGTCGGCGTTTAAGCCACGCGGCCATCGTGGGTGGATCAAATATTTAGTTTTAAAACATTTCAAAAGTGGGGCCCTTACACAGTAGAGTCACAGAATTCTTGGGAAATTTCTACCCTATTCTATTCAGGTTAAATTTCAATTGTTAAAGCCAATAATTAATAGTCATAAATATAGTTACAATAAGTTCTAATACTTCGATACAAACGTACCCTAGATAGCTGCCGTAGCGGCCGAAAGCAGTCTTGTGTATAGAATAGATGCATAGAACAGCCTAATGAATGATAGGATTCTCCCAGAAGCTATGAAGGGTGCAGATTTTAACAATTTGCTCAGTGGTTTAGATTGCTGTTACTAAAATACGAAAATATAATAGTATCTACGTTGTTTTAAATTCCTATTCGTTTCTAATAATTTCATTTCTAAAAAGAGTTACGCGAATAGCTAACGACCAGGGCTCGAAATGGACCGGAACGCACCGGAGCGCCGTTCCTGTTCGTCAAATCGGTAAAATTATCGCTCCGTCTCGTGAAAAAAATAAGTTTACCGTCTGAGCTAGATAGGCCATATAATAGAAAATCTAACATAATTATTTTTATGAAATACACATAAAATTTGATAACTGTGTAAATATATTCAGAAAACTGTCGAGCGCTCCGGTTCGTAAGCTTTTCCATTTCGAGCGCTGCTAACGACAATATTATAATATAATATATCAAACGCGGAGGTTATCCGATGAATCCTAGGTCCTCACAGGGTTGTATTATTGTATGGATTTTTATTTTGTGTTTTTTAAACATTGTGTTTTCAAAAATCCACCCTTTTGATGTCGCGTTTCATGATAAATTAAATGGCTTCTCATACCGGCACAGTTAAATGGGGTACAAGGGTTGAAATGACAATAGGGGTAAGTTGCAATGTGTCATTGTTATGCTAATCAATCATTTTAAAGACAGGCTTGTCTTATAAAAGATGTCTTCGCCCTACATGTCTTTAATTTTCAGAATATTCAGATGAATTTCAACAATTTATTATTATTCTTTATTTTTTTCCTTTATTTTTGTACCTTCTGACAAGTAATTTTAGCGATTTTTTTTTTATTGGGATAAATATCGGGATAGATATTGGCTGCCTTAAGCAGACTCGTTAATTCTGCTGGGTCTTCCGATATCCTTGTCCGAGAATGTGCGCCGACAGGGAAGAGATTCTCAAGTCGGTTCAACCAGCTGTTGGGCCCATCGGGCCGTCCGACCTGGTCGCCACAAAGGCCAATTTTATAACTTTTAAAAAATATTATTGCGGATGTGAAGATCTCTTCACATAGTTTATGTATGTCCGTATTGTTTAGCTTTGTTTTGTATTATATCTATAATTAAATTCATTTTCTTTTATGTTAGTGCTCTGTGCTTTTCTCTCCCATGGCACTTTTTATTAACTCAAGTCAACACAGTAAACTCAGTCAAAGCTCACTTGAGACCGTGGCGACCTCAAGACTTGGGTATCTGCTCCTGAGACATTACCAGGCGTAAAAAAACTGCTGATGCTTCACACCAAAAGTAGGGTTTCGTGATAGCTCGATTGAGACCGAGTGAGGTGCGGGGCGGGTTGGTTGGATCGACTGAAGTAGAGGGATGTTTAGCGGTAGTAATTTTTGGGAATTGAGCCGAGCAATAAATGCATTTTACACGTTACCCCAGGGATGATTTAAATTTCTATAATTAATACCAACATATTATATTTTTAATACTGTAGGCCCTAATTTTTTTAAGCCCTTCTAGGCACTCTGGATAAGACGGCCCTGGTACCACGGTCCCTTTTGAAACTAAACTGAGCTGAGATGACTAATCAAAAATATAATTTATTCAAATAATGTATACTTATTGAATTAATTACAATTTAATTTATTCGAATTGATAAAATAAAGTAATCCGCAATTACTTACGACAATTACAATTACGACGCCTGACCTGGCCACTTTTGATACTTACTAAATATATGATATATTTAATATTAACACTCTTTGACTGATTTTGATATTGAAACTTGAAGTATCGAAATCGTATCGACTATCGAAAGGTGACTATCGCAAAAAAAATATAGACTTGGCCGTGTTTGATAGCAGAAGCCTCAAATATATTCTATATAACCTACCTAAATATAATATGCTTGGTAGCAAATAAAAGTATGAATAGGCCAGTTACGAAAATTGCCAACAAAGGCGTGAAGTGATGTTCTATAATACAAACAAGATAATAATTTGCAACTAGACAGAGGCAGATATAATATACGAATAGCTTTTATTCGAGCACGCTTTCTACGAGGCGAGACAACAAGAATTGTGTCTCGCGAAGCCTAGTCATCATTCTGTGAACCAACTTGGCGCTTCTAAACTGTAATGAAATAATATATTATATATTTTTATATTCATATTTGCCCGCAGTGAAGCAGGGCCCATAAATCCCACTATAATATATGGATTTTTCAGCGTACTTAAAATCTCGATGCCAAAATATGCACGAATTAGGAGTTTTAGTATCATCAGATAGATTAGACATGATCATTGGTCAGAATCATAGATATGTCATAATTCCTCGCTGCCAACTTCAATTATTACTGCGACCTAACGAGGAAGATGTGTTTTGCCCAAGCAACTTGCGATAGGAATTATTGTTGATTACGGGCGCATAATATGATAATATAGCATTGGGTTATAGGAATCTTTCTATGCTATTAGTTTTTCTATCATTCATAGGAAGAAAAAGCTTCAACTATAGTCGTTGATGACATAAAGTCTATAGAAGAACCTGCAATTTAAGTCATTTATTTTACCTGTATATGTAGTAATGATATTTCAATTAAATACCGGTAGTCCCAAAAGTACCCGATCTGACTTATAGATAGCAGTTGTTGTTTAAAAATAATGAGCATGATAGAAAGTACCAACATTATAAAGCCTAAGTTTGAAGTTTGACGACGCTACTTTGTTCAGTAATTATTTGTCAGCCATCAACAGTGAACGCTCTCAGTGAATTTGTAAACATGGAAAAAATTGGTCATAGTTATGTGATACAATACTTTCATTTGAAAAGCTTCAGTCCACCAATATCAAAGCTGCGCTGGATTCTACTCTGGGGGTGCATGCTTTCTTTGTTTACAACAGTAACATATTGGGTGGCTGAATTTAAACGAGCTCGGACGAACTGCCAAGATGAACGTCGCAGTGGACGACCAAATGAGGTGACCACGCCATAAATGGTGACGAAAATCCACAAAATGGTATTGGATGAACGTCGACTGAAATTGCGCAAGCTAGCAGACATGGTAGGCATTTCAAAAAGTGCTGTACATCACAATAATATTGACTGAAAATTTGGACATGAGAAAGCTGTGCGCAAAGTGGGTGCCGCGATTACTCACAATGGAACCAAAACAGCATCGTGAGGATGTTTCAATCGAGTGTTCGGCGAAGTTTCACAACAATAAAGCAGAGTTTTTGCGTCTATTCATAACCATGGATGAAACATGGGTCCATCACTTCACACCTGAAACGAAGGAACAGTCGAAACAATCGACTGAAAGCGGAGAATCGGCTCCAAAGAAGGCGAAGACAGTTCCATCTGCAGGCAAGGTCATGGCGTCAGTTTTTTGGGATGCGCCTGGGGTAATTTTCATTGATTATCTTCAGAAAGGAAAATCAGTCAACGGCGTATATTATGCAAACTTATTGCAGCGTTTGAGTGATGAAATCAAGAAAAAACAACCGCATTTGGCGAAAAAGAAAGTTTCGTTTCATCAGGACAATTCATCAGTTCACACATCCGTTATCACGATGGCCAAAATCAATGAGTTAGAATTGCTTCTTCACGCACCTTATTCAGTAGATTTAGCCCCCTCGGATTATTTTCTGTTTCCAAACTTGAAAAAATGGCTCGGTGGTAAAAGATTTGCCAACAGTGAAGAGGTGGAGTCTGCGGTATATGGCTATTTTGAGGAGCTCGACGATTCTCACTATAAACAGGATATCGAAGCTATTGAACATCGCTGGTAAAAGTGTATCGACCTAAAAGAAGACTACGTAGAGAAATAAAAATATTTTTTCCCAAATTTTTTGTGTTTTCTTTGTTAGGTCGGGTATTTCTGGGACTACCCTCGTACAACAAGCCTAGTGGCCCAAGGACATTAGTGTATTTTGCAATATAAGTGAATTAATAATCACTCCTCATCGGCTTCGAACCCGGAGCTCACGGATGAAAGGCCAGCGTATGTATTATGGAATTTAGAATAAAGCCTCCGTTACCTATTTCTATAAATGTGTATGCATCGGTAGCTTAAACGACAAAGTACAGCGCCCCGAATGCGGTATTTATGGATTCAAGACTCATGTCCTATTCGTGACAAATTAATGTTTTTTACATATTTTTTTCTTATATGTATAATTCTGTGTTAAGTGTTACGAGAAATGCCATTCGATACAGAATGTTGAACGATATCAAAGATATAAAAAACAAAAACACCATAAACAACAACAGTTTGAGAAGTGATGGTGTGAAAATCTATCAGTTTAATTCAATTCAGTCTATGATAATAAAGGCAGACTTACACGGTAAAATAAAATAGTATTATAATATTATATTCTAGTAAAATGCATACAATCTATCGTAGGTACGTACGCTATAATATTGTGTTGAAGTTCGTTGAACTTAGTTCCAGTATTCATATATTCCACTTACGTGAGAGTTAAAAGTTTATAAATATATTATTTTATTAATTCATAAAAAATGTATCTTACCATTTACAATAGTATGTCATATTATAAATATTATTAATTATAATATCCGTTTTTTCTTCTTTTTCATAAGGGGTATTTGGACATAGTACACGATGCTGTCCGGGTGATTAGTGTGACCGAAAAACTACGTGTCAGCGAATATCTAGGGATCGAGAAGTGTGAAGGGAGCTATAGGAGGTGTGGATCGACAGCGGCTTATAAAGATGATAATATCCGTATTTATTAACTGCATTGAAAATAAATAAATATTTTAAATTATAGGTACTAATGGTAAACGAAAATGAGACAATTTATTTCTATTATACTATCCAAAAATTATAAACCGAAAAAAAATATGTGAAGTCAAAGATAAATTTGGGGAACAAAGGATGCCATATTATTATTACATAAAATATAAATTTTTATATATTTTTTGTATAGGTTGAGCAAGTGGCTAAAATCCATTACTCGTAAAAACAAAAATCTGTAAACACAAACTCCACTTATGAAGACCCATATTATAATATTTTTAGGATCGACCATGGTGAATATTTTATAGTTTTAAATTCAGGGCTTCGAACCGTTATTTTTTTCGTTTCGGTTTTCGTTCCGGTTCGAGTAAAAATATATACCGGTTCGGTTCCGGTTTTCCGGTTTTCAGTTCAGCTCTTTCATTTGTAATAAAAAAAATATTTTCTACCATAATTTAGAACATTTTATGGCACCTGTATGATAGTCCGGTAAGTAAGGCGTGTTGCGCCTGCGACAACTGAGGTGGGGAATAAGATAATGTTATCGCGCGTGTTTGAAAATTTACCGAACCGAAAAAACCGATATTTTTTTCGGTTCGGTTCCGGTTTTCGGTTCAGCTCCGGTTCGAAGCTCTGGTTTTAATGTAAGTAAGTCCCTATATTATATTCTATTTTAATTTAAAAAAGGGTCTTTTATATTTTTTTTTTAAGTATACTTAATTTGATATTATTTTTATTTATATCGCCAAACTGAGAGTGGAAAATATCTTCGATGAAATCAGTCGCTTTGATGTTTTAATGGCCATAGTAATTAGTAGAATGTAAGGGTAGATTTTAATTTAGTCGTTTGTGGTAATAAATTTTAATGGAAAGTCTCCAAAAAGTAACCTGTAAGTGACGTGGCAAACTTGAAAGATGATGAAAATCATATCGAGCATGTAATATTGCTCACCTCGTTAGAGCATCGTTGACAGAATATTCAAATGGCAGGGGAGTCAAACTCGCGAATATAATGAAAATGGTTTCATATTTAATTACCTACGTACTTTACCTTGATTCTTAATAATTTATATGTATAATTCTGCAATTATGTTGTGTTTGCTTGGTTTGGGTGATACACGATGCAGAACATAGAAATCCCGAAAGCCGAAATCACTAATGTAATAAAATAATATAACCAAGCTACACAAAAGTAATCGGAAACGGGTTGTCGTCTGGGTGAGGTTATAAAAGTTTGAAGACATATGAAATAAGATTAAAACATATTAAATTCAATAGATACCCACGTCTATACAGTAATATGCTTTATAGTGTATTACGTAAATGAAACGAGCATTTAATATTGGTTTTTTTGAGGACACGATGCACATTGGGTTATTTCCGTTTTATTGCTTTGCGTGATAACATAATAAACCGAATTTTGCTTCAACGTCTTGGTACATGACGACTGGCTTTCGCTTTTCTGTCATATTTATATAATAAATTAATGTTATATTAAGAATGGTTTCAAGATTCTCTAATTTTGCCAGAATTGACTTATTGGTGTAACTCAGGTGTAAGTATTTGAATTTTCATATCTAAGTGTACAGATTTTTCCCCATTAACACATGAACTTCTCTGCAATCAACATACGAAGAGATTATTAAATTTTATGCATTATCCACAGGCGTTATAATATTATCGTGATGGTATAGTTAGACAAGATTCTGGATACCCATGTTTAAATTCTCTACTTAATCTGAAATTTTCTTTTATTGCCTAGTGACAGATAATAATATTATGTTTAATATAATTATTTTTTCGAAATTCCCGTCTTTCGGTATTATGGTTTTCGAGAAATTGGTCATTCGGCATTTCGACTTACGGAATTTGCCCCCTGGGAAGATATCATTCGGAATATTTTCGGAAAACAGCCGTGATTGCCATAACATTAATATCGATGTTCGTCCATCTTTGGAAAAAAACGCAATTGTGAGAAAAGCCAAAGTACCTACATATTATATATATTGAGAAAAAAAATGTTTTCAAATCATCAGTATGCATTAAAATTGTGTAAATACCTAAGATTATAGGAATAGTGAGTTTTTTAACTGAGAATTTTTCATTTATTTTTAGAATAATCAAGCTTTATTGAATCGCTAAAAAAATCGTTGCAATTTTGACACCTAATCTATAAATCAATAATTATGGATTACTCTCCAATCCTCTAATAGTCTAATGTAATTGAAGTGGAACGTAACTGTTTTGAAATAATTGTCGAATTTCAAAATAAATGCTAATACTTATTTTATAAAATGTGTACAAATTGTGCTGAACGATAGAAATGTATGCAGCTAACATAAAAACATACCGATCATACGATATCCCAACTAGAAACTGAATAACAAAAGTCTGCTGGGTTAATTACTATGTTCAATTTAAACTTATAAAATCTTTGAAAATAAAAAAACCTCAATCGCGATTTCATTGTAAGTTTGGTAACCCTGCCGGCACGTACCGTAAACAGGGAGAGGGGACATGATTTAGTTGGCACATTGCTCCAGTATTTGACGAACCGTCGCAGGGTTATAACAGCGACGCCGGCGTCGGGTGCAGCGTCCTGTTTAGCGTTTGATTGTGGAGGCATTCATTTCTAAAAACTATCCATTAACTGTGTTAAAGAAAACTCTAGTTAAAAAAGCGACAAATAAAAATATTATTGACGCCATACTTTCGAGCCAGTGAACGATTGACTCTGTTCAGTTAATTAAGTAAAACAATATTTAAAAAAAAAAAAAAGTTTAACTCAAGATTTATGATTTTTAAAAAATCTTCATATTTGGTAACTCAACTTAAACGTATTATAAAAAAATACTTAACTTAAATGAATATACATCTAATATTTTATTTTTTAGAGTAGGTTTGGTAGGTTATAATATAAAATTAAAATATTTAAAAATATATAACTGCTCAGTTAATTACGCTTTACTGCCGCTGTTAAGACAGTTGTAGTTTTATCTTAAATATAATACATTGTTTTGATTTATTTTAGTTCATCTTCAGATATTGACGTGTCGATAAAAAATAAATCATAGTGAAACAATTATTTGAAATTTCCAACAATCAATCAATTAACATAGAAAATAAATTATATAGTAATCAGCGATCCCAAAACATTTTTTATCAGTGATGCAATTTTGGAATAAAAATATTTGTTGGGCATATCCGCATATTTTTTCGGTAAATAATGTGTGTATTAATTTTGTTAAAAAATTATAATGTAATAAATAATATAATTATTTCAATATTAGGTAAGTATATTGGTACTTCAAAAATTGTTTAACCGTTGTATAAGTAACGAAAATATGATTTTTTATTAAATTTTAGAAGAAATTTTATGATCTTCGGGTATATCATACAAATATAATACATTCCAGAATGATATTTTATAATTTTGTACATATGTATAAAGCGGAACAATTAAAATTAACATATTAAAAGTTTTGTTTTAATCTGTACCTACATAACGTAGCTTTTTAAACATATAATGTGTAAGTATTTAATACTTGCTAACCACGGGGCGCTTGCACAAATCTCGTTGACCGCACGTTGGGGATTTCAATTATTGTATAATAATTGTGTTTTTTATGTTAATGTAAACTTTTCTATCATTGAATACAGATTAGTTATAAATTTGAAACAAACAAAACCTTTAAAACATGTTGAAAGTATTCCCGAAACGCTAACATTAAAATTTACAAAAGTAAATTACTTTTTTTCATTCTGAAGCGAAGTATATTATTAACAGATTATTTTTTACAATGCTTAAATGCTAGTTATTCGTCCAAAACGTTGGGTCCTCAAGCTTACGTTGAAAACGTAATAATATGTGAATTTTGTCAGACGCCGGGGGCACGAGCCCTCACCCACGGCTTCAGAGTAACAGGCAATCGGATACAGCTGTTCTGTGAGAAAAATAATATATTATTAATTTAGGTATTTATACCTAACATAGTTTCTTCAAAACCTTTATTTTCATTAATATTACCTATTGGTAAATTAAAAACATACATATTATTATTAACATTTTCTTTAACAAATTTATCGATGAAAGCAAAGTTTGGTGAAGGGTGGCGGTAGGCTATCAAGATCAGCCATAATTAGTGCACATTAAATTTTATCAGTCATACGGGTTTGTTTTTATTAAATTACGACTACAATTTACAGATGGTATTGGTTAGTTTTTAAAATTCAATTAAACCATACGAAATTAAGCCATTAATATATTATAATAGTCAAAAATACTCCTCAATCTATGAAATATCTAAAATTATGCAATTAAATCAAACATAACTTTGGATATTTTATAGATAGAATAATATTTTTTATCTATTACAGTTTGGTTTAAGCAGGGTAATGAATTAAAAAAATGAACCAACAATAATATTGTTGGATTAAGAATACATGTACTTACACATATTATGTATTCTTAATCCAACGAAAACATATAAGTATGAATGAAAAAGTGTGAACAGTTTTATCGTATCGCCCAAAATATACCAATTCTATTATGGTTTGGTTTAGGCAGGGTTTATTTAATTTTTAAAAAATCACCAACATCATCTGTAAATTGTAGTCTTAGTTCAATAAAAACCAATACGTATGACGAACAAAGTTTAATGCACACTATTTATGACGGATCTTAACAGCTTATCTCCACCCTTCGCTACTGGGCTCCTGGTCACCAGGAGTAAGTGTAAGAGAGTATATGAATTTCCTCGTTTTTTCGTCATGCAGTAGGCTCTTTGCACAGTTGGATAATCGTTTGACGATGAGTGCAATATGTAACCAAAAGAAGACCTAATAATTTCTGATGTGACGGGGAAATAAAAAAAACAGTGTTGTTTAATTTGTAAGGCCTCAGTATTCTTAGCCAAATATAACATGTTTGTTTAAGTTGATAATGCAAGAATGTGGTAGATCGCCGCCGGTTTTCATATTCGATAGATCACAGCCTACTTTAAATTCGACATGCCTGTCCTAATGTACTTGCATTTCAATTCATAGAGAGAACTTGTGAATCACATCAATATGTAGGTATTTATTATTCAGTTGTATTGTTAAGCCATTGAAATTAAAATAATACTTATCTCTCCTTGTATGATTATTGATTATAACTTGTATTACTTCTTCTTCTTCTTCGATAGCGCTACAGCTTAAGTCTAGCTCTGGCCTCATCCACCGCCATCCTCCAGCCGGAACGGCCCTCCGCACGTATTTTCCAGTGCCTGATGATTAGCAGCTGGTTAGCATCTTTTGTAATGTTATCACCCCATCGTGTGCGTGGCTTTCCCATTGGCCTATTCCCTCCTGGGTTTCCTTCGAGGATCTTCTTCGGTATCCGTGATTCAGGCATGCGCTGGACATGGCCTACCCAGTTTAGCCTCTGGAGTTTTATGAAGGTGGAGAGTTTTGAATCTTGGTATAAGCGTTATAGTTCCGTGTTGTACCTAATTCTCCACTCCCCACCATCATTCATGGATCCGTATATCCGCCTCAGGATCTTTCTCTTAAAGCAGTCCACCATTTCACTTGCTTTCATATTTAGCGTCCATGACTCGCACCCGTATGCAACGACTGTGTGCGTATGACGGTTTTATAGAGCTGGGTCTTAGTTTTTCTGTGGACATTTCTGGATTTGAATATGGGCAGCAATGAGAAGTACGATTCATTTGCAGAGGTTAATCGGGCTTTTATTTCTTCCAGTTCCTCGTTCTCTTGGAATATTGGAACCCAGGTATGTGAACCGGTTGACAACCTCGAATTGATGGTTTCCAAAACTAGAACTTTGGCCCAGCCTACTCTGATTTTGTCGGCTTTGTACCATGACTTTAGTTTTGTTTTCATTTACTTTAAGTCAATCTCTAGTGCGGCCATTTGGAGGTGGTCAAATTCTTTCTTTACAATCTGTATGGATCTTCCCATCATGTTGAGGTCGTCTGCGTAGCCAACCAGTTGGCTCGGTCTGCTTAATATAGTGCCGCTCCTGTTCACTTGAGACTTTCTGATAGCGGATTTGAGGGCTAAGTTGAACAGCATGGGAGCCAGTCCGTCTCCTTGCTTTAGACCCCGAGATACTTCCCCGAGATACATACTAGCCCTCCGTCAGTTGGCCATTCACCTTCACCTGGGAGTGTGTATTCTGCAGTGTGATTCTAACAAGCCTGACTAGTTTCGGTGGGATTTCAAAGGACAGTGATTAGTTTTTCCCGATCGATGCTGTCATATGCCTGCTTAAAATCAACAAAGAGTTGATAAATGTCCACATCAAACTCCCATCATTTTTCCAGTATTTGGTGAACTGTGAAGAGCTGATCCATTGTAGACCTTCCTGCCTTGAAGCAAGCTTGGTATTCTCTTACTATATTTTCCGCGTAACCTTCCAGTTTTGTCTACATGATCATTGTGAATACCTTATAACTTGTGCTCAGGAGTGATAATCCTCTAGTCTGAGTACACATATTCTTTCATTAATTGGGGTAAAATCTAGAATATTGCCTTTTATCTTTTTGTCAATAATAAAGGCAACTCGAAATTCATGGTGGCCCTTCTCCTTACTACTATGTAATACCGTGTGAGAGTTTAGGTCGAACGTCCCTCTGCCCATCCATCTAGTTTCTTGGACTGCCAGAATATTAATTTATATTTGTCTATTTCGGAAACCAGTTCCTTGAGGGCTCCCCTTCTATACAGTGTTCGTGTGTTCTATGTATCAAAAATCAAGTCCATGTTTCGTTCGTGAGGTCGTAGTGGAGATGTTTCCGAGGCTTTGGTTGAGGATTCGTAACAGTTGGATTTTCACAAGATGGGGTTGTCCCCACGCTCAACCCCCTTTTTCGGAGGGCCATTTCTTCCTTCTCCGTTAGTCCTGACCACACCTACCATCAGGGTTGACTACCTGATCTTAGGTGTAGTTGCTCAGGTTTCCATGGTTCACCACATGGAGGTGGAGATAGGAATTTAGTAGGAGAAGCTTTGCGATACTATCAGGATACCGTGACGTGCGGTACGCATGCACTACCCCGTTAGACACGCCTTATATTACATTATGATAAAATGATTTATTTATGCTTAAAGTAAATGCAAGAGTCATTCATTCAGTCATTACAGTCATTCATGCTGGAATTAATTTAACATTTATTTACTGTAAATTATTATCTTCACTGCATCTCAGATGTTTTTATAAAACAGTTGCGTGTATATTATTTTATATGACATCAACAATAATTATAGCTGCAATTTTATATTTCTCTCTGTATTAGTTAATAGAGAAACCTCAATAATAAACTATTATTTAACATGCATCCCGACTTGTACAGAGATCAATTATTAATTATACGAAAAGGTTTTGAACAAACCATGAAATTATTTAAATCGATGTATCCGTGCGTAACTGAATACAATCTATGAATTATTTTGTCTGTATTTAACATGTATGAAAACCGGTGATTGCCTTCGATGTAAATAATAAATCAAAATATCAGCAAATTGCAAACGGATCGGCTATAGTTTGCAAAGATTGATATCAATATACTAGCGTCACTAAATTGAAACAAATAGATAGTATCCCACGCATTCGTTCAACAGGTACATGAACTTATATTATTTTTAAAATGCAATTGATTTCAGGTTTATGTCACGTCTATTAAATTTATTTATTTAAACACCAAACATTTTAAATTGTCATATTATGTGTGTGTATTTATAGTAATATGCCTTTTTCTATTACGTATAGCTTTACTGTCCAATTGTATTCTTACTATTGTTTACGGTTTTCATCAAAAAAGTAATTCTCGTAACTGTTAGTTTTGAATTCGATTTGAAACGTTTACTGCGTAGTTTTTGTGTTTTTAACATGTGTAACATTTCTCCAGAATTGAATTATAAAATTATGTCTGAATATAATATGAAGTAAGCCAGAACATAATTCGTTTACATTGGCTGCGGTTTACTAGAACTACATTGTAGAACAGTTTCAGTCCAGCGGGATATTTAGAACCAAATGCCGCGTTAGAGATTGTTTGGCGTATGAGATAAGTAGTTATAGTCAAAGTTGAATAGACAGCATCCTCGCTGCTGCGTACCGGGTTATCTCAAACATATTTCTCTCTATGGGTGTTTGTACATTAGGATCAGACTCTAGGCCTGCATTCAAAGTCATCTACAAACATATAAGTATGTAATTTATTTTAAAATGCAATTACCTACCCCCATTTTTAAATATGCCTGATTCGCAGATCCAACGATTCTCGCCGATCTTCTGCCCTGATCACAGCCGATTGTGTAATGTCATTTTGGGTCATCCTATAGTCATAGCCAAAATAGAATAATTGTCATTTTTCGCGCATAACCAGTCGATGAGCTGTGATAATTAGAGAGATGATTTCCGCATGTTCTCGGTAATCGTCGACCCAGCTTCACCGATCGTCGACTGAGTTGTACGCGTACAATATGAATTATTTTATTTTGCTACGATTTCAGGAAACGGACCAAAATGACGTTTCATAACAGGAATATATCAAGGCAGACGATCGGTGAGATTCTGCCAGTGTAATTTCAGCTTATTCAAAACCAAAAAGTTATAAATTCATTACATGTAGGCATGGTCATTTTTTATCAAAATGCTTAAGAATTTTCCCCCAGAAATTCTATTTTCCCAAATATACCAACATTGCATAATATGTATTTTCACTTCAATCTCGATATACATACTTACTTAATTGCACGTGGAACAAGTTAAAACTGATAAGACAATATGTTTTACGGAATGGATTCCCAAGAAGATTTTTCGCTTATTTTGCTGTCTGTGGCAACCTTATACTAATTTATTCTTTAAAATCGAGTCAATGGGTCCTCAATTTCCCTCAGTCCCATCACTGCACCTGTCCTACAATCCAAGCAACTCAAACAACTTCACAGTCAATTTATATAATCCACCTGAGTCATAGTATTCTCACCTTAGTGACTGGAGAGCACTTAGAATCCGTGCGTTTGGCATACCCATACGGTGGATAATATGTCCTGTCCACCTGAAACAGTTTCAACTTAGAGTCGAGACTTTAGATTCGTGGCTGTATAAACACATCTGCAAAAATCGTTTGACTGATAAGGTGACAAATTTTGACGTCTTCAAATGAATGGGAAATGACCGAGAAGTTTGCTTAGTATCAAAACCAGAATACTATAGTATCTTGTCCACATTACGAGACGAAAAAAGTACTGTATTCCCCAACCCGCTTTCTAAGAAACATCAAGGGTAAACTTAGTAGAGAACGATGCCCCATTTCTTGGTTTAAGAACCTTCGTGATTGGTTTGATTACATTTAGCAGATGATAAATCAAAGATGGCGACCCTTATGTTGGCCAATCTCCATTAGAAGATTGCATGATAAGAAGTAGTACAGAATATCCACGCTCCCTCTTCTTGAGTAGATTCAAAAATCTTCATAACTTTTCTTTCAAACATCTTATAAAGAATAGGTTCAACAAACAAAATATAGGTAGGTTCTTTATAAATTGAAGTAGATTAGCATAAATAATTCTAAATAATAAATAATGGTCGTCAAAAAATGACATACTTACTGTCGAGTGTCATCTAATTCACAATGAACACTCTCTCAAAAAAGTAATATGTTGACTTGCCCCGTTTTCCTCTTGAATAAAAAAATATATTAATTTTTAAAACAGTCTTTTTGTCCCTTATAATATTATAATTCTGTTATTTCAGACGTTTTCGCGCAAGTAAAAAAGGCTTTTAATATTTTGGGTTAGACCATTTTCTTCGGAGAGGAAAGTGTGTCAAGTTTGCACCACTTGTCTGCAAATCTGAATAGCTTGTCAGCCTGAGAGAAAACGACGCAGTTAAATTATTCAGAGGGCAATTTTATTTTGCTCTGCATACAGCTTCTAACGAGTGTTTACTTTGAGACATTATGTAAACGAAGCGCTCGTCTTATGACTGTCTTTAAGTTTCTCCGCATAATACGTATTTATATTACTTTTTAAAATGTGAATACTTGTAGATGTACCGAATTAATTAAACAAGCTCCACGTAAATTCAATGGAAATTCAACTAACCTGTAAAATAGTTAAAATTTCAATCTGTAACGGTTCAAATTAATGGTAATATATTTTTTAAATTAACAATACAATCTTTACAGTGGTGCTTCACAACACTTTCCATGTTATAAAATTATCGCTAGGCACTGAAAAATACTTATATACATAATCCTCACTTTGTTTTAGATTGTATTATTTTACGCATTTCGGCATTTAAAGATTAGTATTCTAACATTTGGTCTACCATAGGATTGTGAAGCATTTTTGATCTCTTCATTTGACATTCAAACAAAGATTGCTAATTTGGCGTAAAATAAATTCAAGTACCTACAAAAAGACATTATTTTAGCAATATATATCGTTGACTATTAGACATTGCTTAAACATAATACATACGCACTTGCATAAGGAAAAAAACTGAGATACAATTTCTTTTTCTTAGAAGATGCACATTTTCTTTCGCGATACTCTTTATATTGTTGAGTGGTTGATTTTGCAATTAATTTCACTGAAACTCAACAATCAACATAAAAATATATTTCGCTTAGAGAAAATGTAGTTTTACTGGTTGGCGTATGAGTGTTTGTTGTTCATCGTTGATTTTCGTGATGATTTTTGCACAATGCATCTGTAAATACAACCTACACTATATTATGGAGACCCATATGATCCTCTAAGATTCAAACATGGTGAAGTAGTAGTAGTAGCATCAACAGGATTCACCATGTCGCGCGGAAACTTTTGAAAAAGCATATTATTTTTGTAATCTCTTCACAACTTGAATGCATTTTCATCTTAAAAGTGGTGTAATAGATAAAATATTCAATGGATGACACAACGTAAAAGTGTTATGTACTTATAAAGTACTTATAAAGTGTTATCAATGATGCGGGGGCACCACGTATTACATTTTGTAAGTAAGGTTTATGCAGTAAGGAAAGTTTCAAAAAGCCTACGTTCGTTTATTGCCCTAATATGGAAAACACAAACCAGTGAAAACTGGTCAAGGCCAGTGAAAACTAGTCTCAACCAGAATCGGCTCACTGCCTTTTAGATAAAACCAGTAACCATTACAGACGTTTATTAAGGATGAGTTAGATAGGTACATTAATAAACCTCCCTACTTAACCTTCATGGAATCGACACATGAACTTGTGATTAATTAATCACCGAACAGAATCTCGATTGACTAATGCGATTATAAATTAGCATCACCTACCTATTATATCCTAATTTATTTACATCATGATATCATCATCATCTGCTCTCTGTGCTCGTTTAGTGTAAACGAAATGCACCTTGCCATTCCATTATTTTTTGCATTGCTCTTGCGACTTGGTATTATTATATTGAATCAAAGCTTTTGTTAAGTTTACAGATTTGCCTAAAATTATTATAGAAGTATCAAAAACTTTCTAGACACTTTATATGAGGCTATTTTGTATCGTTTATGTACATAATTATATTTGTCACTTAATACATAGTTTTATTAACAGCTGTCATTTATAACCTGTTCATAGGTTTAAATATGAGCACAGACAAAAGACGTCGAAAAAAACTTTAAACCCGCAAAAGGAGGCACTACGACTAATGATTAAATTAACTGTCATAAATATGATTCGCATTGTACTTTATCACCTGAGTCCATCAAAAACCGCAAGCATACATACAAGTTTATAACCGCCATTTTTGATGCGCCAACGTACATAATATTATTCTTTATGTAGGTTCCAATTCAGCCACGTTAAATACGCAGGGAAGTTGTCATAAACTCTTTTAATATAATATAAGCGTATACTAAACCACATTATAAAGCGCAGGGATTCGCATATTCTCTTTCTATCACGTCTGCGGTAAGCCACGAGTGATACAATATGAATCAAGTTATATGACGTGGTCAAACGAACTTTCTTATGATTAATTTGAAAACGACTTTCACGTAAGCTGATTCAGAAAATAAAAATAAAAATGCCTTCAAAACTTAAATAAAATCATAACAATATTATAATACAACTAAATTTATACGCTCCAAAATGCATCTGGCAATTGACGCGTTGGGCATGCTTGTACAAAAAATAATGATTAGTTTATTAAATCGTTATTAAATAATATATATTTTTTTAGAATTATTAATAACCATGTCCTCGCTTTTTCGTACAATGTGGTTGTTAGTAATTTTTTAAACAATCACAAACACCCAGACATTGAGGAAATCACAAAAAAAAATTATGTCCTCACCGGGTATCGAACCCAGACCTCTCAGGTGGAAGGCCAGCGCCTTACGCACTGCACCACGAGAGCCGCCAATTATATGATTTATAGATTTTGGGGGAGTGAAGTTACTGTAAAATTAGTTATTATATTATCATTGAATTATTTTATATAGCAGTTTTCCACCAGACAGTGGACAATGTTAAAAATTAAATAAAAATAATATGCTTTCTTAAATCTACAAGTTTATAGACTAAATCATGACGTGTGAAAAGTGTCAGAAACAAAATTTACCATCGACAAAAGCCAGTCATGGATAAAAGACAAATGGTATCGATAAGTGATGACGTGTTAATAAACAATATTAATTTAAACTTGGACAGTACTATAAGAAACTTGACTGGACGGTGAGCTTGACTGGAGAGCTGGAGATATCAGAATCAAATAATTAATGGTAAGAAAAAGTTTTCTCTCAATATTATACCTATATTCTTTGATGATTGAAATGTTTACTGCAAAGCAAAATAATTGCATGACTTTATAATTCTTTTAGAATATGGTTTTTATATATATATATTTATAAGTAAGTATATATATATATTAAAACAAGATCCAATTGTAGTATATTTCATTGAATTAAAAAATCATTTTGAGTGTAAATTAAATTCAAATCAAATCAGTTTATTTCTTCATTCTATTTATCTGGCGATCGTTAGTTAACATTGATCCAATGTGTAGAAAATGATTTTTAAGTATTGTTAATTTCTTTTTATCCGTATTATCAGGGGCGTAGCAAGGTGTTTCAGCGCCCGTTATTTAAAACAAAATTTGCAGTTACGCACACTTCTACCTACCTATACTACATATAAATATTACATTCGTTCGATTGCCATTAACATATTATTTAAATATTTTATTCACATACTCGCTAAGCGGTGCATTTTCAACATACAACTAGAAAAAGTGCTACTATTAATTATGATAATTAAACGTTAAAAACAATAATAATAAAGACCAAAAACATTTGGGTCGCAGGCAATTTTTTTTAAATACCTACAACATCAACTTTTATTGAAATTATAAGACGGATCGTTCTCCCGATAATAATACTATTTTTCTTTCGTTTCCGCTTTCTCCTCTTATAATTTCTCACAATATGGAAATACTGAACTGATATTATTTGGTGCAAAATTTAGGATCTATAAAAACATGGATTGGGCGGAATTCTCGGGATGGAGGAGGGCGCGCCATAATTCACTACGCGCGTATGTATATTAAACGTCTTTTCTCTTGATATCGGTATCACAAAGCGTAAATACCTACCTGAAATAAGTACATAGTAATTGTGTAATTTAAATGTAAAGATTTTGAATTAAATATTTTCGGTTTAAGTTAAATAAACTCCATTTTTACCACGTTCTTCTTACATCGTATTCTTGTTTGTCCGGTGGTTATTTATCCAGTACAAATCTTGCAATCGATTTTAAACTAACTTCCCGACTAGCTAGACATTTGAAACTTTTATAATATATCAGAACACGATGCCAATTCTTTCTTTTAATACTTTTAGCCATCTTTAAGTAGAATTAAATTCATTTTCAGTTCATTCTGTTTTGTATAATAACTAGTAGTAATAACTTTTCATTATTTCTGAAGAAATCCGCAATCCAATCCACTATTATTGGTTGCTAAGGAGTTGGTGATAGCAGCTAAATTATTAATATATACATACGTGCGTTACTATGGAAATCAAAATGACATTTCAGTATTCCATATTTGTTTGTTTGTTGCAAAATAGTAAAAAAATGATTTGTTGACAATTGCCTTATTTGTCCTAAATTATTAATACATAGAATTGTCAAGTTTATAATATGATTCAACAGAAAATTTAAAAACGTGGTATATAAAAAGTTCTTTTTAGTTTTGAACATACAAAAATAAAATTGTCAATTTTTATATTTGAACGTTTAATGAAACTCAACTTCTGCGCCCCCACCCGGACTACGCTCAGGGCGATTTCCCCACTCGCCCACATCTTACAACACCAGCGCGTGTTACCGACAAAAGAAAATGACTAATTATATAACTATTATATTCTATAAATCTCGACGAATTACTTTATTTCACAAATTCAAAACAGTCGGCAAGGATCTCTGAGTCTCTATACATGTTAGTAGTCAAAATGTGTGTGCCTACTTATTATTAAATTTACTCTATAACTAGGTTGCCATTTATTCAATAATATATATCTTAAATTAAATGGGTATCACCTATTCAGCATGTCTGTGAATGGGGAAAATAAGTCTTTGTATAATAACCATACTATATTCCTTTAGTATGCTAATAGTTCCATACTACATCATACAAATTGTAGTAATCCTGTTAACTAACTAATAAGCATTCAAATACAATCGTTTGTAGACTTATTTGTATAGATAGGATGTTTTAGATAATGTCCAACAAGTACACTGATCTATCAGGGTACAGTTGTTTTTGGTCGGTCTAATCGTATTAGTAATATTGAAATAACAGATTTATATTTTTTTACGCAAAAAGTGTTACGGGTTAAGGTTAAAGGTTCAAATATAATATTATGATCACGTTATGTGCTGTCACGTGCTGTCACAGGAAGCTGCCACTACGGGAAAAAATGTGTAATATCGTTTTTCTTGGTATTTAAAATGTTATCAGACTGATGCTCTCATCCCGTTACACATTTTGAACCTTTAATTTAAACGAACATTGTCAGTTGTTAGCAAAATCTGCTGAAATCACCAGAGCAACATGAGGTCACCTCACGCGTAACGTGCTTCATCGACACCTGCATGACTTAATGGACGTTTTTTAACATGTTATACATGCCTACACATTTTCGGCTCACTTGTTTTTTGTTTTTAGTGGTTGCATTAATATGTATGGTTGCAGGTTGGATTTTGTTAAAAATATTATCTATGGATGCAATATCGCAAGTAATTTGAACGTATGCACATGTAGGAACTGTTAAAATGAATTGAAATTAGCATGAATAATGAATAATAATTGAAAATACTAATACTTACATTCGAGTTGGCTGTCTCCATCATTGAACTTATAGAGATAGTGATCATTCAAAATATTCTGCGGAGTAGCGAAACCATAGACTAAATTTATTTGTCTCCGTGATTTGTCTATGTGACAGCACGAGACGTGCATCATAATGTATTTGAACTTTAATACGTCTCATTTCAATTACTGCTGACTTATGCTGACTATTTATGAATCACGGGGTCGGTCGCTGTGCGTGTTTCGAGCTTAAAAGATAGATTTCGATTTTCCTTGTCGGCGTGCTATGTAGATATATTATTATGAAGACACAAACTCAACATCAATAATCCTTATGTTATGGGTTATCCTCGAAATGTAAATGAAACGAAAAAATATCACTCCATTACATTATAGTAAGAATTTATATTTTAATGTAAGTAAATATGCAATAAAAACTTTAAAATACTGTATTCATGCCGTATGTATATTTTGTCAGCGCTCCCGGCGAAAAAATCTCATTGCCAAGAAACATACTCTTAAAAGTTGAAATATTCTCGTTCTTTTTACTGTTAATTTGGTTTTTTTTGTAATGTTCCGCTACTACACAACACATGACTTTGCATACCTCCACGAGATGCCATGATATATGTAATTGTATGTGTATTCCATATACATGCATTTTTTTTATCATATAACAATATGTACGTGTTTAGTAAGTTTTTTTGCAAGCTCTACAAATTCAGTAATTAACCCATGACAATTTTGCATGTAAAAATTCGAGCGCAATACCCAAAAAATGAGCCACCCTTAAGTATACATATATTACATCATATACTATGAAGCTTGCTATTAAAAAAAAAACGTGACGTATATTTTTAACTGCCTCTAAATGAAACGAACATTGCCCATGGGAAATAATATGTCATTCTTAAATCCATGATTATTGATTTTATATCAAATTACCATATTAATGCGCTTTCAAAGTTAGGCAGGACTTCGCTACTTGGAATATTAATGAATGAAGAGGGTAAAGGAGAAACACAGATATCCCCACAAAAGGTACGACTGCATAATATGAAAATTTATCTTTTCAGGACCTATTAAAATATAATATATTTAGGTAGGTACCTGCATATTATTTAACACAGTGAAGTTCGCCCAACAATCTGGTATGAATAGAGGCCTCCTTCGTGATATCTTTTATGTAGATCTCCAGTTTTAAATACTCATTGTGATGGCATCTCTAGCAACGTAGTCAAGCCATTGCATTCAATTTTTCTTCCTCATCACGATTTTTCTCCATTAATATTTATAGGACCTGCGTTTTCTCCGTCCAACAAAATTTACTATTTTTGTCTCCGCAAACAGTTAACAGAGCTCTGGGTTATAATACTATGTACTTCACAATTTTCTTGTATGATTTAAAATTAAGGGACCATGTTTTTTGCGAGTACCCAATACTCTGAGCCATATTTATGCCAGAATAGGTCTAATGCAGGTCTTGCATAACTAACTTTCTTGTATTTTAGTGTTTTCGACTTAAAGTATATTTGAGACCATAATATAAACATTTATTAGCTAATACTACACTAAGTTATATTTTCTGGATGGTATTATTTTCACGTATAGCAAGTGACCCAAGCTCCACAAAGTGTTTTACCATTTCAAAGGTAAAAATATCTGTAGTTGTCAACCAGGAAGCCGGAATATAGTTTAGTTGACCTGCTTTATATACGTAAGTACTTCTTTTACTCTCCACTCTTGGAGCACAAGGAAAGCATAAGTTCCCGGTCCCTGTCTTTACCTCGGTCAATCACCATGTCTCATGCCTCATGGCTTTATCAGATCTGCAGTGTTATTTCAACATAACATTTAACTCCAACATCAAGAAATGTAATGTCGTATTCCAAGAGTTAATTATCTCGAGGTATTAATTAATGGAGCCCAAGAGCCGCGCTAACTAGATAAAAGGAAAGAAAGATCAATTATATCTTAAAATGCTGTGATTTGGAAAATTAATACGCACATCGCATCATTTGCGCACCGTGCCACACTTAAAAGACACGGTGGTGGAATTACACGCCCGTAGCTATCAAATTATAAACGTGACAATACAGTAATAATTACTTACGTGCAAGTCTAATTCTTTTTGACATATAAAAAATGTTAAGTGTTAACTTTCAATAACCGCCTTGTATACAGAATTGATTCAAGAGTTATTCGTGTTATTTTGGATCAAAATAACGGAAAGGTGTTATAGTGTTGACACTTTGGGATAGCCCTGCTGCAGCGAGTAAATAGTAGTTTTGTGGAAGGGTAAGGAACGGCGAGTCACAGTGACGGAATCCACGGAGAGTGTGCGGAGTGTTTGGTGGCATCTGCAGCACATGTCCTAGCTCTTCACAATCGTATCATTTGCCAAAAATGTACGTGTCAGCTCACGAAGTCAAGAATTTGTAACGCTGTCATACCAGTGAACTCATAGAAGACATGGATTCTCAAAGATCATAAAGCTCTCCGTTTGGACATGGTGCGGCCTGCATTCAAATAACTTAATAGTCGTATGGAGGAGATTGTTATATTGTGTAGGCCAATAAATATACAAAATGCTTCAGTTGTAAGACGTGGCATCTTACCAAGGTCCAAGGGTTTCAGCCACAGAACATATAATAAATAGAATTCCGATAGGCTATATACCAACACAGTACATTTTGACGCAAGATTTTGAATGTGTGAGTGTCCTACGAAAATGAACCACGCATTATAGACGTGCAATAGTGTGTGTAATACACCAATATTAAATGAGCGTCATTGCATAAACGAAGAGCAGTTGTCAGTATTCGATGTATGACGTATTCTTCCTTACTCGAGATCGGTTGCCTGCTACTCCCTACCCGTTAGGTATTTCAGTTCCAATTATTTCTGAGTTCCCTGGTTTCTTAACTAACTGGTAACTTAAATAGTTGTAAAATATTATATAATACGAGGCGTAATAATAACAATAAAAAACTATCTATTGATAGAATAACACAATAAATTCAATAGTGTTAAATTTAGCATAATATAGTATGACAGAATAAATATTTTAAGCTATTGCATAAAAGAACTATTTTAATTTTCTTTTAAATGAATAAATTATATTTGATGCGAAAAATAAGAATATGCAAATAGTGAATAAAAACTTTCAAAGTGTTTTTATGAATTATTCATTTTTCAAAACAACTTTCAACACATTTCATCTACAAGTAAACACCCGACACTGTTACTTCTTCATTACAATCTAATACCTTTTTTAAGTTAACACTTTACCGACAAATCTGGTAAAATATAATGTAGGTGCGACAAAAAAAGGATTTGCTCGTTTTAAATTATCGCATACAGATTGCAAATTATTACAATGTGGGTTTACACCCAGAGCAGCTGTGTTACATTGTAAAACATATTCTAATTTTAGAATCTGCGGTGTAACTAATTTTTAAATTGTCACATTACACTTTTTAACAGAGGGGTGAAGTTTTTTATAGATCAACCCCAAACGACAAAGGGAACCCGTTGATGTAATAATATAAGGGTTGTTTTTTTATTGAATTATTTTGAGAACATTAATCCACAATATGCGATGAGGGATTTGTTGAAAATCTTTTGGCTATAATGAAACGAACTAGAAATGTATCAAAGAGATATTATATTAATATTGGTTATACATACATACATACTAAAAATCCATTTCATATACGTGACGCTATTCATTATTGTGTTATAGGTATTATGCCATCCCATAAATAACGCGATATTTTAAAAATGTTTGAAATAATAACAAAAATAAAATAGGCTACATTTTCCATTACTTACATATTAATTAAGATTTTATACCATCCTGCCTTTAATTTTTCAATTGCTTGGCGATATAGTTTTCTCGGTTGGTTGCGCTTTTCATAGGACTGTAATTTTGTGACGGTGAATGTGGATGATGGGGGGGGGGGGGTTATGTTAGGATGACAAGCACTTACCTCGTGGTTTTGTTACATTATCACTCGCGCGGTATTGTTTGTTGGGTTACCTGGTGCACGGCACTTAACTGTACACTTTTATTGAGTGACAAGAACAGGTATCACGGCATGTCAGATATTCAGAAGTATCACTTGGACGACGGTCACACTATATCAAGCTGACCCGGCAGTGGTCCACAAATAACTTCTTAATTAGTCTGTATAATCGAATTAATCATTAAACTACTTAGACTTAGCTTAAACAAACCTAGGCGCGTCCGTTGTCTTGAGGTAACCGGCTGTTCTACAATCACGGTCGACTGATAACCTGTAAATTCTGATAACCCGTAGCGACAATATCTGGGGATTTAAGGTAGGTGGGAAAATTGACCATAATTGGCCCAACCATCGGTTTTGATCATTTAGACACCGTCTTCTATACTAAAAAAGACTGTAGAAAAAGATAATCTTATGGTACCAGTAAAATATTATGACGAATATGCCAAGACCTCCCATTTAAACTGGTTCAGTATATTATGGAGGGTCTTTTGTGCCGCACGAGGTCTAACGCTATGGTAATGGAAAATTATACATTTTCTGTTGGCTAGGGTTAGGTTAGGTTAGGTTAGGCTTAAGCGTTGAGTTATAATGTCGTGGTTCCCAGGTTCGAATCCTGGGTCTGGCAAATACACATATTGTTTTTCAATTTGTGCAAGAGTCAGAGTATGGACCTAATAGGTGGCTAACATCCATTTCTCGTATAAATAAATACCTATTAATACAAATCTTGAACCATTAGATCGGACATAGTCAAAAAATGTGTAATATACACACAAATATATTATACATAAATACATAATATATAATATACATTATATAAGTATATGTAGCTTAAACACTAGACGATATTTATATTTGACCTCGTATTTTTTTCCGATTTATACTCGGTAAAAATGGGAATTCTGCCATTCTTGGTAGTATTACCTGTGTATCCCTGATAACTGTCTTAGAAATCGGCATCATCCGTTGTTTGTTCTCCAAGGTGCAGAACTAACCTGACGTTAATAATTAATAATAATTAAGTTATGCCAATTGGAAGGGCAATAACTCTGTTCAAGCTCTTCTGATATTGACATATTCCACTTGCGCGAGGATGAGTATAGGTTGGCATTGTTTTATAAATTCTTAAAATAGGGTCTGCTTAGCTCATTCGGTGTAGGTACTTCCTTGTATCTAATGTATATATTTTTTGTATTTTCACTTTTCTACTGTTTAATAATTTAATACTGATATAATTCTTTGTTTCTAAACGCCATGTTGTGAACGTCTTAAATTATTAATTTGTAATGTTAACTATATGGGTATTTTAACTGAATTTGAATTAGAATAAAAAAAATATAGTGATACAATAATGGTAAATAATAAATGGTTATAGATTATTCTTTAATAAAGCAAAAATACATAACTGCAATATGAACGTAGTTATGCAGAATGTAGCCAGTCCACAATAATGTCGAGCTGAGATAATGGGACTTTAGTAACAACATGATTCAAAAAAATATATGTAAAATGTCAAATTGTAAATAGTATTTTATTTCAAGAATATTTTTTTTTGCGGCTTGGCTATTTTCAGCAGAATGTAGAGAAAACCTTCTCGCATCTGATCTATATCATATCTCAATTTTTAATAACTATGTCCAATTTATATTTTTATTAAGCTGATAAAAGATGTCTCTGTATAATATAATATTATAGGATCCGAAAATAGTGAAAACGTTGAAATTGAATAATTATTGGTATTCATTGATTTTTTTTAAAATTTTATCTGTCAATTTCTTGCCTTACCCTTTTCAAAACATCGTTTTTGCTCTCCTGTAAGATAGTGTTTCAGTCGGATTTGTACGAGTGATTAAGAAACATTAATTTTTCTGTGGAATCCCACAATATGCTGAATATACGAATGGACATAGTAATTCAACTTAAGTTGCATTCACATATATACACCTTTTCCTATACATCATTGTATATAATAATGTTTGTAGTTAATTTTCCTTGTACGAAACAATTTCACTGTTTACTTATCAGGCAATCAATTACTTCGAGAACGTTTACATTTTCTAGCTAATAGTGTAAGCAAACGCCTGCAATAGAAACGTTAGTACGTTAATTATAAACAGATGCACAGTTGCATATCTTATTGTGGAACACGTACTATTATAATCCTACTGTTATTATGTAACTGCATATTATATTGTCTAATACAGGATAGCGAAGACAAACATACTAGTATTATAATTATTTTAACTGTAAATCCGACAGTCAATAATCGTGTACATATATTATAAACACGCTAAGAGATTTTTAAAATACGCCCACATCACGCGTAAACGCCACTTTTGTTGATTGTCTGACTTCGATTTATAAACCCGCGAGATTTTCCGGTTGAATTGAAAAAAATTTAAAGACATTTCTTTACGACCTTTTGATAGGCACCCAACAATTTAAAGTATTTGAATAAAAATTTACAATCCACTTACTTAAGTATGATATGAATACGTGTATTTATTAAGGCGCTAAGTACCAAAAACATAAAAACTGACATTTTTATAGAAAAATTTCTACATACCAACGCCAATAACTTCAACTATAGTCTAAGTGCCTCAAGCAAGTCAAAAAAATACAGCAAAATAATTAAACCTGTCGACGTTGTAAGTCCGTTGGCGTGTTTTATTTATAATGGTGTAAGTAGCACTGCAGTAGTCAACGTCATTCAATATAACATAGCTGACGATGGTGTGTTGACACTTGCGAGTTCTTAATACCTAAAATTATAGGAGCAGCCGTGATTGCTTCACACTGTAAAACTACATTTTTCAAAAGGTCTGCTTCATGAAATTTTACTGCAATGACTCGGTATTTTGAAACTACAGGCAATACTACTTTTTGGTACTTAGAGTCTTATTTAATACACGTATTCAATGATTAAAACTGTTACATATTTACATGTATTTATTATAATTTAAAAAATTATTTACAATTACACGTTTTTTATTTAATTTAAATACAGCTAATAATGAAACACCTTATACAATTTGTCTTGAATTATCTGTAACGTATGAGAGAAAACATATTAATGAAATGTGTGGTAAAGAAAGAGACAAGATATATTACATTTAGAAAATAGACTGATACGAAAATAAAGGAATCGTTTATTTTATTTTATAATAATATGTTGCAAATACACATGTTTACTCGATTATCGAGTAACCAGTTAACCGGAACTTTGAAGCAACTTTCAGGAACTCGATTAACCGACATAATTTATTATCGGTTACTTCGATTAGATAATAATATAAATAAAATATGGCAAGCACGAGGTTTTACTGCTGCTCACTAACATTATTATAAAAATATATTTCGGTAGATCATATATGTGGAACTCCACATTTCTAACCGCAGTGACTGATTTTTAACCCAATTAATAACAATGGAGGTATACTGAGAAAATGTGACGTCTCTAAAAATAATTGTTTGCGACTTTATAGCTGAAATATAGCTTCGCCAAATATACACCATATGTCAGAGATCATCAACCTCTTTATCATCAAGAACGTAATATAACATTTGAAAACCACATTGAGTGCATAATAATATTACTTATATTTTAATAGAGCCCGTAAATTGATATTATTTTTCGGACATAATTGTTGATAATATTATTTTATAGCTTAGTAGCTAATATTATTATTTTTATGTGATTTTAATGCCTTCCAGAAATAATATTTAATAATTGACTAAAGGTTCAAATAGACTATATGACGGTCGGGCACATATATGCTAAGAGCGTTTTAGTGTCTATGATCAAATCTATGCCATTCCGACATATTATACATACATATTATATGACAGCTATTACATCTTATTTACACTCTGTGACACCCTATGACACAGGACGCCAACATAAGAAACGGGTTTTTCGACATATATATGACCGATCGTCATAGAGTGTATTTGAGGCATTATTAAATTTTCTTACATTTTTTCTTCCATCCATTTCCACGATGATTCTTATAATTAAAATATATATTTTGCACAATGCGGATGTTTCGGCAATAGAAATTATAACATATAAAGCATACAATACATTGTTTAACCATCTAGTGCATTGGTTATGTCAGTTAAATGGTGATTTATCCTTTCAAAGCAATGCAACGTCATTGATGCAATCCTTGTATTTAATGTGTAGGTACACAAAACATGTAACAAATTCCATTATTTTCGGTAATAATTTATTTTATAATTTCTTAAGTACCTACCGTGATCTTTTTAAACCTTTTTATTTCAGTGTGCATAAATATATCACTAAATTTTATATTTTAATATTAATTATCTTTCTATCAAAAATAATTCAATACACATATTGTAATGGCTTTGTTCTAAATATGCTATTTATTATTTGTTACTACTGTAACTGTTGGCTGCGAATAATAATTTGATATCTCATTTTTGGCAAAATCTATACCTTCCTCAAAAACAGTAAGTAACATGTCAAGCATCTAAATCCCGTGCGGGTACCGCTTCCTTGACCACTGCTATAGATGGTATTTATCGGTTCTTCAGAATGTCACAATTGGGTTGGCTTGAAGTAAAAAAGACTATACTTGGGATTTTATTCAGTGACGATTCTCCATGAAGCAGATGAGGCGATCGCTTTACTAGAAAGTATCAAAATGAAAAAATGCATGTTTTTCATAATAAAAGTTTTAGAAACCTGGTGGTTTTAACACTTATCAGTAAAAACGTTTCAAATCTGTCGGAGATTCAAGTCTCCACGTACTTAAAAACCATTATTGACACTTTTAGAAAATACGTAGGACATACATTAGTTATTATGGAAGGCTACATGTTTTGCTATCTTATCTCAATTACACATTTTCAGACGAATTATTTACATACTTAGATGTCATATAAAAGAAAATATTTGATTTTATTTTTGTAACCAAAATTAAAAATAAAACATTCCGAGATTAACCGAGTAACCGAGTAATGAATCTGGAAATACTCGACTGTCCGGTTATAAAAAAAGTCGAATAATTTAACATGCCTAGTTTCAGTCCTTATCATTGAAGGGTTTATAACCCATATTGTCCGATAAAACAAGTTTTACAACTAAGTAAGCCAGTTTACACTTTTTAACAGCTGCGAAAAATGAAGTTTCCCCTTCAATTTACTATAATATAATATGTCTAAAATACGTTACTTTCCTACTCACCAAAGATATTGTTACTGGAACAGGAGCTATCAACATTTTTTATTTTCCGGCTGTGATCACAAAAATAATAAAACTAAAAATCTCTTAAATTGGTATCGGTATTGGTTGGAATTTATTGCAGCGCAATTTTTATATAAAATGGTTGATAGCTATTCTCTCACTCACTATTTAAATGAGCTCAAATTTAATATAAATACTATATGAACCTTGTATAACACTTATTCGGCACCGGTGCAACGACCAACTAAATACATCCATAATTTAGAACACCCATAAACATACATATTAGAAAAAATAGTTTTACTAAACGGAACTTGAACCCACAAACATCGCAATCCGGGCGTTACATATCTTCTTCTTCTTTTTTCACCCTGTCGCGACCCATCATTGGGGCATTATGTGGCAAGCATAAGTTTTCTCCACTTCCCTCGGTCTATCGCCAATTCTTGCGCCTTCTGCAATGCCAGAACTGAAGTGCGTAGATCGTTTTTGTAGCACCGCTGCAGGGTGAGGGAGGGTCAGCTACGGCGATGGAACTCTTGAGGCATCAGGAATGTCCCAGCCACATAAAGCGTCGTCTCTTCGTGATTACCTCAATCACCAAGGGTGCTGTGTCCTCTCACGAACTCGAATGTGTGTACCGCGGTCGTACCAATGTAACTCTAAGATTCGGTGGAGACATCGATTCTCAAAGCTCAAAAGTCGAGACCTTTGAAGCTTAGTAAGATGCCTGTCAGCATACGTAAACACAGGTAGCACGCACGCGTTGAACAAGCGACATTTGGTACTCCATGCGACTCCAAGTTGGCTGATTGCAGACCCGCCATATCCATGCAAATTCGAAGCTCACTGAAAATACTACCATCGTTACATATACATATTAATTAATATTTAAAGAATTTTCAATAACACCGACGTTGCATACATTTTCTCTGCCTCTCAAGCTTTTCATACACTTACTAAATATATCGACATTTCTTACAACCTTCAACTAAAGTATTGTTTCAAATTCCATTAATATTGGTCATTATTTTTTATGACGGTATTCTAAATAGCTACTACGCTTCATGGACAACGTCAGGATCTCTCCGAATTTTAACATAATCGTATTTGTCCAACGCAATATGTACGGTGCTGTTTGTTATTTAATCGTATTTGTATAATTGAATCTATCATTATCTAAATTTAATTCATTCTATGATCTTAATCATATATATATATCGATTCAATTATTATATATAATTAATTTCTTGTATTAAAAACTTTCGACTGACAGATTTCTTAGTTTTAATAAAAAGTTAAAATGTTTTTATTTATTTTTCAATATTCATGTAAAAACTTGAAATATGATTTTACAAAATTAATGAGACGGTTTTGCCAAACATTTCTCATTATTCTTGGAATGTCCGCTCGGCTATATTGCATAGTTTTCTTAATAATACTGGAATCTTAATTAAATTGCTAGCAAGAAGATCGCAATTTTATATAATTAACAAGTTCATTTTCAGGCTTGTCGCTAGAAACTTTATAGTGAAATTATCTAACATACATACTAAATAATTCTTATTATTATAATAAATAGATACTTCATATTTTCTTCTTTTTCTTTTTTGTATGCCATATCAGATTTCCCCCACGTTGGTGATTGATTGGTGAAGGTCAGAAGGGCTATGGGGAATAGTTTTTAGAATCGTCTAATCGTAGTCAAGTCTCGGATGTTTTTTAAGTAGGATTTTTGTCTTCTACCAGGAATCCAGTCTCTCTATTTTGTCCCTTTAGGTATTCTCTGTAAAATATATTTATTTTCGGTTTCAAAAAAACAGGCACCAATTCAATTCTTTTTTTTATGTTGACTCTTTGAAAAAATGCTATGCTGGTGACCATACCTGTCCACTAGATACATAACATTCTTTAATGCAACCACATGCCAAACGCTTCCGGATGGCGTATAAAGTTCTGATCAAATTGAGATGCATGTCGCCTACTATCACGTGACACAGTAAGCTGCCGCTACGAGAAAAAAGTATGTAAAGTCGTTTTTCTTAGTGTCAAAAATGTTCCCATCCCGTAGCACATTTAACATTGTCAGTTAGCAAAATCTGTCAAAATCACCAGAACAACAATGAAGTCACCTCACGTTGAACTACACTGCATCGACACCTGCATGACTCAATGAACGTTTTTATCATCTTCTACATGCCTACACTTTTCAAATGTCATGTCAAAATCACGTTTTTTTTGTTTTTAGCGGTTGACACTATGTATTTTCTATAAGAATGTTGTCTATTATCTACGGTCTGCAGGTTGGGATATGTTCAAGATATTATTGAATTTACAGAGACTCGTTACTAGGTTACTCCATCATTGAGTTTACAGAGATCGTGTTCGTTCAAAATATTCTGAGAAATGACGAAACCATCGACTAAATTTGTCGCCGTGACAGCGTGACATTACACGACGTATATATCAATATAATCACAACTTAATGAGTACACTGAAAATAGTTACAGCAAAAAAAACAAAAACAAGTTTTCAAAAAAAGAACTTAATGCATAATGTCAAAATATGACCGTAATTACACGATTGTCATAGATGAATATTAGTTTTTTTGCATTGACAGGTATAGTTTATACTGACCGGGGTGCCAAATAGAGTATTTTGATGATAGTTCCGTCAATTTTGCAGGAGTTTCGCTTCATACGTCGAATGCAACCCGATACATAGTTCACCGCATATGAAAATTTTCAATTATTTTTAAGTATTATGAGGTACCTACTTACGTGTTTTTTATATTATTACGTGTACTTGTCCAAGTAAATTAACTTATATTATCATCATTAGAATATTATCATCATTAGAATATTATCATCATTAGAATATTATCATCATTAGAATATTATCATCATTAGAATATTATCATCATTAGAATATTATCATCATTAGAATATTATCATCATTAGAATATTATCATCATTAGAATATTATCATCATTAGAATATTATCATCATTAGAATATTATCATCATTAGAATATTATCATCATTAGAATATTATCATCATTAGAATATTATCATCATTAGAATATTATCATCATTAGAATATTATCATCATTAGAATATTATCATCATTAGAATATTATCATCATTAGAATATTATCATCATTAGAATATTATCATCATTAGAATATTATCATCATTAGAATATTATCATCATTAGAATATTATCATCATTAGAATATTATCATCATTAGAATAATCGTTGTTGTCTTTATATTTGATTATATATAACAGTAAAAACAGTAATAATTCGTTTCGTGGTCGTTGCGATCGGTCTTGTATAAGGTTGTTGATTTTGGTTGCTATGATTTTTTCCTCTTATATTTTGGCAAGCGCAATTTTATGAACCAGCAAATTGAAGCGGCAGAGGAGGCAGCAAGCAGAAATGACACCAGGAAACTCTTCCGAATCACCCGTGAAGTCTGCGGCAGGCGACCACCGACTCCCGGAGCCATTCGTGGTCCCAGTGGAGCAATAGAGTCTGACGCAGAATGCGTCAAGAAGATTTGGAAGAATCATTTCTGCGGAGTGCTGAACCGCCCACCCCCCTTGGATCCCTTTGACATATCTGCGGAAGCTTTACTTTTGGACATTCCCCGAGCGACCGACATTTCCGATTGCCCGCCCACGCACACCGAGATAAAATCGGCTGTGAAAAGGCTCAAGAACGGAAAGGCACCGGGGGGAGACGGGATTCATCCTGAATTCCTCAAGTACAGCTTGAGCGCAATCCTGCACCATATGTTTCATCTGATGACAAAGGTGTGGGAAGAAGAGCGCTGCCCAAGGGACTGGGTGAACGGTGAAATCATCACACTTCTTAAAAAAGGTGACCCTCTAAGCTGCGACAATTACCGAGGCATTACGCTACTCAGTGTTCCGGGAAAGATTTTGGCAAACATCATTTTGATGAGAATAAGGGACCCAATAATGCACGTCCTCAGGAAAAACCAAGCCGGGTTTCTACCTGGTCGAGCGTGTGCAGACCAAATCCACAACCTTCGATGTCTTCTCCAGCAGAGCCATGAGTTGAACAGTCCGATGGCCTGCTGTTTTGTGGATTATGAGAAGGCTTTCGACAGTCCGCACCGCCCCTCCCTCTGGATGATACTGGGAGCATACGGGATCCCTCCCAAGATCATTGCCATAATCAAAAGCCTGCACGAGAATAGCGAATGCTGTGTCAGAATTGGAGACACTGTCACGGAATGGTTCGGGGTCACGACCGGAGTCAGACAGGGTTGTGTCCTTGCACCGTTTCTCTTTATCATTCTCTTTGACTTCATACTACGGAAGTCAATACCACCCGACCGAGGCATACCTGTTACCCCCACGGTGAAGCTATGCGACCTGGAATACGCCGATGATGCTGTCCTATTCGACAACTCAATCGAGGGCATTCAAGAGACAATCGACAGGTTGCATAACAACTCCTCTCGCGTTGGTTTGAAAATCAACGCGAAGAAGACCAACGTCTTGTGCAATAGCACCTGTCCTGATCCAGATTTCCCTCTGATTAGCGATGGACAGAGCATCGAGAGCGTCGACAGCTTCAAGTACCTAGGGGTACACATCACGGGAGATGGCATTTTGCAGAAAGAGCTCGCTATCCGAATGGGAATGGCTGGAGCAACATTCAACTCGATGCGAAATGTCTGGGACTCACGATTGTACTCGGTCAAAACCAAATGCCGCCTATTCGACGCTTGCATTCTGACGGTGCTGCTTTACGGTAGCGAATCATGGCACCTTACGAAGGCTCAGAGCAACCGTATACTGAGCTTCGAAAACAGATGTTTGCGACGAATACTGGGTGTGCGGTGGTATGACTTTAGGAGCAACGAGGAGATAAGAGAACGTACCAAGCAGCCTCTCATCACGCTGAAAGTGAAGAGGCGACGTTGGACCTGGCTCGGCCACGTGCTGCGGATGCCAGAAGAGAACTTTAACCTGGCTTGCCTGTTCTTCAAGCCGACCGGATTCCGGCGTCCTGGAAGGCCGCTAAATACAATCTACAGAGTGTATACGGCGGAGCTACGGGATGCTGGTTTGACCTGGAACGAAGCAAGAAGACTGGCGAGCGACAGGGATTCTTGGAGGCGCCGCGTGGTGTCCATATGCTCCAGTTAAGGGGCGGATATGGGCAAAGAAGAAAAGAAGAATATTTTGGCTGGGGTTGCCATCTCTGTTACCACAATATAATATTTCTATGATACCTAGCATCAGTGTCGATAATAATATAGTACAATATATATATTGATTTCATAATTTAACAGATTGATACAATTTTATTTATTTTATTCATAAATGGCGCATCCAAAAAAGGCATCCATATCTATCATAATAATATACAATAAAATTAATATATATCTGAATCATTTAACTAAATAAACAAAAGATAAGTTGTCAGTAGAAAAAATAGGTAAATAATAGACACCTGAAGAATAAAATAAAAAAAATATATATTTTATGTAATCCTCTAAATTGTCTTTGATACAATGCAAGCAGAAAGGCTTGATGGCATTGAACAAAACTTTTTTTTAAATAAACCCACCACGTTAAAAATAAATAAATAAAATTTTCACCAGCTTTTCAGTTTAACTTTAACGCATTACGACGAAAAACAAAACAAAACAAAACAAGAGTCTCTGAAAACTTTACCTATTTACCGGGAAGAAAAGCTTTGCACAAAACGCTATTTCCTTTCAGGTATTTTCCATTTTCGGAGTTTCATTGTTTTTATTTTACCTGAAGTTTTAAACAAAACCTTACCTCGGGTAAAGGTTCAATTTTGCGGATTGGCAAAGTTTTCAGCCAGGGTTCATCAAATAAGAATTGACTTCAAAGTGGAAATAGATTGCGCGAGAGAGACAACAGGACTCGGAATGGAAGGAGGGAGCGTGATTCGGATCGCGCGAAGGAAATTACGGATTCTGGGCTTACTGGCAGGAAGACACGAAGCGTATAACTTGAAGGCAGAGGGAAACCGATGAAGTGGCGCCAAAGTGTGGCGCGTAATCACAAAATTACAAGACTTATTTTATTAATCAAACTGAAATTATTCTACAAGATCTTTTCCATATCGAGGGTGCCACGCCAAAAAGAAGCCATATGTTGTTTAAAAATTCATCCTATTTACCATCCCAAAAGAGTATCAGCAAGGATTATTCCGTGACAAAGTTACTTAAATTGTGATATTTTAGATAGTAAAATATATAAATCTAAATCGATAAAATTCATATTTTAAATAAATGGCTTGCCTGTAAGGTGGAAATTTGTCACGCATTTTTGACTTAGCAACTCTATGTTTGTACACAGCATAAACAAGGACCATACAACCAGTGGATTGTAAAAAGATTGATTTATATGTTAAATAAAAGCATGGAATTTAGTTTGATAAATAAGCAGAATCTAATAGTCATTTTAAAGATATTTTTTTACATTAAAGTTTACTCAAGAGACCCTAAATGGCAGGAAAAACAAATCAATTTTCTATAATTTATTACAATCTCATTGATTTTCAGTTTATACATGTGTTTTATGGTGATGAATACAAATTCAAAGTATACTTGATATTTTATAATTGTAATCCCGTGAAATACCAAGACGGCGACCAAAAAATTCGATAATATTGATATTTTTTTTATCTAAGCATCTAAAAATTATTGGAAATTAAATGTTTCTCTTTCATCTTGGATCAAAAATCATTACAATCAGTGAATGATTGCTCAAGACTTGAATATCTGCACCTGAGATATTACTAGTGCGGAAAACTGCTGATACTTCACATCCAAACGTAGGGCCTCGTGATACGCTCGATTGAGATCAAGCATGGTAAGAGGCGGGTTGGTTTGGAGGGGTCGGTGTTTGTTCGTATTGCCATCTTGGAATTTAGGGTCTCCCAAGTAAATTTTGTTCTATATCTTAAAAAACTACTCTTAGAATATCTATGTCTATCATTTTATATTTTTTTTATAAAAAATCACAATTATTCGTTATGCTGCCAGACTATTAGTAAAATTCAAAAAATGTGATTGGTTAACATTAACATTGAATAAGTAATTAAATTTCTATAATCAATTATTAATTATGGTATATTTCTCTACGTTACAAGAATTATTTTAGCACGAGAAACTAGAGACTTGTATTTCAATGGTAAAAAAATTGATTAGATACTCGTAGTACGTGAAATGAATGTGAAAACAAAATATTGATAATTTTCATTTTAAATAAACAAACATTTAAAAGATTATTAATTGAAAAATAAACTTACAATTTAAAAAAAAATTAAGTATGTAGAATGTATATTTTTTAATGTAGGTTTTTATTAGTACATTGTATTATATAAATATTTGTGTTTTTAAAATGTCTTTCAGAAAATGACAAAACGATTTAATATTTTAACGTAATAAAATGTTGTTTTTAATTTAAAAAAAAACATCGATTCCTCTCGGAAAAAAATAATATATCTTGAAATACTTTTTAATTTTATCGATTCGAACTTTAGTATTATGATATTCATATAAAAAAATCGAGAGATAATATGATAATAAGAGATGAGATAATAAGAAAATATGAGAGAAGCGGAAGATCGAGAAGGATGGAAAGTCTTGGTCGCTCAAAGGATGGCGAAATTTAAATGTGGTCACGATCCTCAGCCATGAGTGCACGACCAAGAAGAGATAAAAAAATCAAGTTTTACACATTTTATTTTTATTTTTTTATCGATATTGTTTAAATTAAAAATATAATACATTTTAATGATAACAATATTTTTTATAAAATACGATGCACCAATAAAAATCAATTTTTTCCAAAAGACGCACATTTTTTTAAATGTTCTTATATACGTACCTATTGATTATTTAAAATGAGAGTCATTAGTAAAATGTATTAATTTGCTGGTTTTGATAAAATCGTTTCTCTCAGCCTTAATTAAAAGTATTAAATATAATTTATTATAAATCAATGCGTACCACAGTGCCAAGCGGCCGTTGAATTAAGTTGGAGATATCTTTTCATCACACTTGCGCTAACGCAGACGCAAATTTCGTTTTATGGGGTGTGCGCATGGAATTGCAATTCCGGCGCGGCCTTAATTCAATTTCCTCTGCGTGACTCGACTTCAAGCAGCTTTTTATTGGCCACCTGTTCAGGCCGATTGCTTAGTGCTCGCCGCAGGGCTGGCAGACCTCAATGACTAGTGCCCTCAACTCGACGCCGCCAACCCGATGCCGCCAATTCAACGCCGCTGACTTTACGACGCCATCTGAACGATCGCTACCTATGTGGCGATATAGATATTCTTGGCGAAAAGAGAAAGTGAGATGTCTCCACAATACAGGCACACTTATTTATATACAATGGCAATTGAAGGTAACAGTTCTAACTCCTGACCACCACATCAATCAATTTTTGCTGAGCATGATGACTTTGCTGACAGAGTCTATGAGTTTGGACTTGTCACCCAAAAAACAATTCCATGTGGGGAGAAATACAGGATGCAAACCAAACTTTATGGAAATGTGTCTAACCAGCTGTTGGGCCTATTAGGCCGTTCGAGTTGCTCGTTGAAAAGGTCAATTAATTGTAACGCTTTTTAAAAAAATCCGCCGTCATACTGTATATTTGACAAATTTATATTAGCATTCGATTTATATTATTATTTCACATTTGTCTGTTCTCCGTGCTTGAAGTATCGCAGTTTTTAGTATTTTACACACCGCTTTGTAATAATATATGTAGATACTTATATATTTTTTTAAATTTATTGTGTGAACTATGATTGACGACACCCCATGTAGACATTGTAACATTTGATCTTAGATTTATTGCTCAATGTATACTCGAACAACATCTTCTGGGATACGTGTTAAAACTGTGAACTAACAAGCTCCTCCCATTTAGTCGACAACAGCGCCTTCCAGCTTTTGCCTAAATCTTCTTGTTGGAGAGTAGTGAACATCCCGTCAAAATAACATAATATGAACAATTAATAATATTGCAGCTTATAAATGGCCAGTAAACCAAATATGTGTTATATTTATCCATAGTCGATTTTGCTTCTGTCGTGTGGAATCCACAGTATGTTACATATGTAAATCGTCTCGAAGCGATACAAAAGCGATTTTGTAAGCACGTCAATTTTAAAGCTTACTGTTATGATTTATCTAATTCTATTTCGACCACTGCAACTTTTATGGTACCATCTTTGGAAAGTCGACGTTCCATATCTGATCAATATTTTCTTTTTAAAATTATCAATGGCTTTGTTGACTCGCCAAACCTACTCGAAAGGGTGGGTTTCCATTGTCCATCAAGATTTAAGCGAAACCAAACTTTGTACCATATCAGTCGTAGCGGTTCTAATTATGCACAAAACTCTTTTATTCGGCGCTCTTGTTTAAATTATAATATGTATTTCTCCACCGTTGATCCTTTTAATAATTCACCTGTTTCATTTAATCACGCTATCTCCAAAATTTTGTATAAATAGATATATATATTTATGTTACTTTTTTTTGTATATAATTTAATTATTCATTATTCTTCCTCATTTTTCTCATGTAATTTCTTTATATTTATGTTATTCTTACTCTCTATCTTGTTAGGCTTATCTATATTATAATGTATACATGGAAACTTTGCTGGTTGCAATAACTTTTCATTATTATATTTTAAATTTTTGTAATTAATATGTAACTGTTTGTTTCCTTAATAAATGAAATAAAAAAAAAAGAAAAAAATGTACAACAACAAAATGGTATGAACTACCAGCTATTACGTAGCGCGATTCATTCATCTTTACCAAAACGTTCATAAAACACTGTGTGGCGTTTAAATGGCGTCGCGGAGTCAGCGGCATCCAGATGGCGGCGCCAATTCATCCTATCACTGGCACACAGGCACTCCCTCGTATATTTGACCTACGCATAGAAATTGAAAATCACTATCATTGGCACGGTGAACAGGTTTCCTTATTAGTGGAGTAATTTCCCGTTACAGATATTAGTATATTATTGAAATGATTCGTGGAATGGGGAAAGATCGGGATTTACTGAAGTTAACGTACGCAATTGGAAGTGGTTCAAAATGAACCTTAGCGAAGAAATAGACAATTTATTCAACTTTATCAACGTCAATTTATTGAAAACTTTCTTCTTTAAGAAAGGTTTTTGAATTTTTTTTGTCATTTTTTTGTCAAAATTTGTCAATTAATTTAAAGAAAATAATGATGCCTTGAGGAGATAATTAGGCACAACTATTATCACTTATAGTTGCTGCTTAAGGCTATACTTCAGCTGGGGCACGGTCTAAAACGATCGTGACTACGCGACGCGAAGATTGTGCAAACGACGCGTGCAGAACAAAACATAATTTGTCATAAAAAAACGAGATCCAGAATAGTATGTGGCTGTCCAGTGATTCTCTTTGGATGCTAAATGGAGAAATTCTGTACTTTGTTCTCTCATAATTTGGACTAGATACTTTAGTTTTCTGGTTTAGATACAATGCATAACTTGTCCGTTCTTTTCCATTAGTTCGACGTCATCATTTGTTACCCTGTCAGTCCAAAGAATTTTGAGGATGCGTCTATACAACCACATCTCTAAAGCCTTAACTCAAAGAGGTTTTCATTTTTTTATATGTAGTGAACAGTACACATTATTAATTTAAGATAATTTATAAATAAAAAAATAATATTAAAACAGTATTATATAAAAATTATTAAACACTAGAAAAGTGTAGGTATTTAAATACAAACAAATATATAAATTAGATAGGTAAAAGGAAGTAGGTACACCGAATGAGCTAAGCAGACCCTATTTTAAGAATTTATAAAACAATGTCCACCTATACTCGTGTCACGTAAGTGGAATATATCAATATCCGAAATGATTCGATTGAACATAGTTATTGCCCTCCCAATCGGCATTACTAATGGCAGGTTAGCTCTGCACCTTGGGAGAATGAACAACAGATGCCCTCGATTCCTAAGATAATTATCAAAGACACACAAGCTAACACCACCAAGAATGGCAGAGTTTCGTGGCAGAGTTTTTTAAACTGCTGCACATTAGGTGGTCAGGATATATTTACAATATGTTCGGGTTCTAAATCCTCGGGAATACCACGGCTCGGCTAGATATATGAAGTCAGGAGTGAATGGGAGTCCGTTTGAGCTACTTGGAATGCACGGCTGATGCAGTGATGGGGACAGCGCTCCATGATATTTTATAATTCAATTACCTGCAATACATATAGGCCATAAAAAAGACTGTTTACTATCGCAATTCTTATTTGTATTTCATGAAAAAGGTCCCATTTTTGACATGGTAATACGTAAAATACCCTAAGATTATTTTTTTCAGATAGGTTCGCCTATTATCTAGATCAGTGTTTTTTAACTGGTGGTCGGCGGACCGACGCCGGTCCGCAAGAATTTATTAACGGTGCGCGAAAGATTTCACCATGCTATCAACCGACTATATCGCAATTCGCAACACAATTCGAGGAATTTGCACTAGATGAAATGCTGGGAGAATTTTTGAATGCTGCTGATATTAATCAGAAAGTCATATTCAACATCATAAGCCGACATTTAAAAGCGTTAGCTGAAAACTTTAATTAATATTTCTCTGAAAATTAAGGTCTACTTAAGGGCGGACCTCTAACCTCTGGATTAATAATCCCTTTTTGGAAGATATTAAATCATGCGCACTCGATCCTCGTGAGGAAGAAAAGCTGATCGAGCCATCTTCTGATGTCAATCTGGTATCCAGACAAAAAATGAAATCATTGTCTCAATTTTTGATATCCCTCGATAAAGAATATCCATCTCTGAATTATAAAGATCAGATTATTGGTAATTAGTTTGACTTCATATTTATGTGAAAAAAAATTTCATCTATGTCAGTAATAAAAACCAAACAGAGAAATCGAATGAATGTTAATGCAGCGCTTTGTCTCTCAGAAACAATGCTGCAACCACGTACCTATATCACATTTGCTTACAAATAAGCAGCAGCAGATGTGGCACTAACCAAAAGTTATAATTTAAAACGTAAGATTTAATAAATAAAATTCTATCTATACCTAATAGTTATTATTTTTGGCTAATACCGGTCCGCAAAATATTTCTCATATGTTCACCGGGCCGCGGGTGTCAAAAGGTTGAAGAACACTGATCTAGATGATGCGTAACTGAAATGCCTCAATACATTTCAATGCTCAATTTATTTGTTGATATGTCATAGTAACATTCATATCAATTAATTTTGATGTATCTTTTATTGGAATAGCAACGTAAAGTGTCGCTGCCCCCTGCACGTGTCGTGTATTCTACTACTTCTAATGATTCCTTACTAAACGGTTGGTAAATCTACTGCAGGATTTCGTTAGAATAGGTATTTCCTTGAAATTGTGTACCTATCTAAATTACGATAAAAGTAAATTTTTAATGGATCAATGACTGACGATGTAAATATTCTAAATGCACGTTACAATAATATGTAAACTGTCCGTAAACAGCTGTACGCATATATTATGGCCGTGAACATTTGTTCAAACTATAACAGATGACAGAGTAGCACTGAGAACGGATGACACGTTATTCATCTTGCATTTCATCGAGAGGCAATTTGTACGTATTTTAAAAACATAATAATATGTCGTATTATTTAAGATGTAACGCTTATTTGTAGACAATACTGTTCCAATTAGATTGCATTAGAGAATTTGATATTAATTCGTATCAAATATCTAATAATAATGAATGGAAGCTACTTTCAAGTAGGTACCTACTTACTTACCTACTTTTGAATCATTCAGAATTTTTCCTAAATGTATGTACGTATAATAATATATAAGATGTCTTTATTGGTTTTTAATAATTTAATCTTGATACTATATTAATATTATACGAAATTAGTGTACTTCTAACTACCGAATATAAGAGAAAGACAGAAGAAAATAAGTACGTAAGTGAACAGTAGTTGTATGTAGATGCAAGCCTTTCTACTCGTAGCTCACATCGCCAATCCACCGCTGCTATATAACCACTTTACCTTTACCACTGATGAAGGAAGTGCGTTATTATTCTTATGAATTTTCGCCTCTTTAACCTCTTACCTTAAAATTACGCACGTCAATTCGTATTGATGCAAGTGCGTTGTTTTATTATTGAGATATCTACTAAAAATTTAAATATTTTAAGAAATTGCTACTAACAATATATTATATAGACTGCGCAAGTTTTATCAATATTGGTTTAGTAGTTTTTGTGTTATTACGGACCAAACAGACAAACAAATACAGACAGCCAGACATATAAAGAGGAAGATTTAAAAATAATATATGTTTTGTGCTTAGATATTATGTTAAAATGTCTAAATAACGATCAATATACATATATTTCAAAATCACAATCATATACCTACTTCATTTGTATTATTAGTGAAAATACGAAATTTTCAAATACCTCAGAAACTATAAAATATTAGAAAAATCCTTAAAAATTGAACCTCATATCTTTCACTTACATATGAGTCCTCCTGTCCTTTGTATTATTAGTGAGTCTAATAATTAAATTAAACGCGAGTTATGTACCTATATCCAATATTTACTAAAAAATATTAATTTATTATTAGTAAGTACCTAATTATAGATGTTTTAAGATCGTAATGATTTATTTCAACGAAAGCCATCTCAAAGTTTGAATTTTTAGTATATTTAAGTGTATTCAATGAAAACTTTAAAAAAATAATGTGTAATAGGTACCTAATATTTACTCATTTGCAAAATTTCCGGTAACAAATTAAGTAGATACCTAATTACGAGTATTATAACAATATCCTCTATTAAGCTACTAGCGAGAGGCATTAATTGTAGAACTTTTGTAATTTCGTAGCAAGAACTTTAATAATTATGTCTGAAGTTTATTATTTAAACTAATTTGACAGATAATACTTACCAACATAAACCCTCGGTTTTTAATTAGCAGTTATAATTAATTTTAATTATAAGAATAGAGTATTTGTATATTTCAGTGATTTTCGTCTAATCGCATATTGTACGTAGATAAGTCATTTTGCATGCTCCATATCAGTTGACAAAATAAAGTTATAAATCTCGAGGATACAAAAACCAAAGAAATAATTACAAAAATAAAAAAAAATGGCATACTTTGGTGGCATCATGTGGCATCCCCAGAGATATCAATAATCTATATATTACCATTCAAGGAAAAATTTTCAGTAAAGCCTCAATTACATTGAGCTTCTTTACGAGCTGTTTATTGGCGAATTTACAATCTGCCTGTAAAGTCGCCTAGTGTAATCATCGAATAAGCTAATAAGCAGGTTGTAAACACTCTACCGAGAAAAGTTGAAAGCCGGTCAACTTTACACGCTACACGCCAGCGTGTGGGCCTACTGCGTCTGCGCAGTAGAGCGCAGTAGCAACCTCCCGGTAAAAATACGAACTAAGTTCTGTCAAAATAGTCGCTGGCTTGTGGCTTCTCAGCGAATGGAAAGTTTTGTGTGTAATCATCAAATCGCAGTAGCTGAACCGCCCGCTTTTAAATTCGCCAATAAACAGCTCGTAAAGAAGCTCAATGTAATTGAGGCTTAAGCGAAGCACTGGTAGAAGAAAAATGTTCTGGGTCATGAAGACAGTGCAGTGACAGACAGGAATAAAATGGCCTAACTGACCACCGACGTCACAAAAAGTAGAAGAAGGTCCATGTGTCCCGTCACTTTTTAACTCAAGACTTATTTCAAATATAGAATATTATTTTCCATCGGTTTTACAGTAGCGAAGTATCATACTTATGGTATTTTTATTTTCTATAAATTGTAAAATATAATACCCGAGTCACAAACCAAACATCTCTAACAGAAATAATTACAAGATAAAAAGATTTTTTTATATACGTTTTTAAATTCTGTTGAACTATATAAACTTGACTTGACTAGCTTAAACGATCAAAAAAAAAAAATTACTTGACATGTCATATTGATTTCCATAGTAACGCACGTATATATTATTAATTTTGTTGCTAGGACCCCAGACCCCTAGCAGCCAATAATGGTGTCGAAATAATTTTTCATACAAAACAGAATCAACTGAAAATTAATTCAATTCTACCTAAAGATGGCTAAAAGTATTTAAAAAATGCATTGGCACCGTGTTCTGATATATTATAAAAGTTTCAAATGTCTAGCTAGTCGGGAAGTTAGTTAAAAATCTATTGCAAGATTTGTACCGGACAAATAAGAATACGAGCTAAGAAAAAAACGTTGTAAAATAAAATAATAAAGTAAAATAAGACCGCCGTCGGACTCCGTATCTTACCTACTGTCATTTCCATGTAATTAACATTTTACATCATGCATTTATATGGTATGACATAAGCTCGTCACTAATCGCCTTGGTCACCCATGCAAATTTATATTATGATCCCATCGGTGTGTTTGTTTGGATTTTGAAGGAGTCTAGTAGGCTTGAATAATTATGAGATTTCTAGGTTGTCAGACAGATGTCACTGCGTTATAAAAAATAAACACGCAAATAATAATATTTTTTCTTCGAGTCATTGTTACTGGTATTTTTAAGATAAGTACCTACATAATTACTTAGTAAGGAGTGTTTGCCACTGCTGTCCAGACTAGACTAGAGTATTCAATCAATTTACTACAGCAGTAAATACTAGACTAGTAACTAGGCATATTGATTGATAACATTCGTAGTTATGCTGGTCGGGTGTAGTAAAGTAACGTGTCATATAACCGATATAACCAATAATGCATATCAATCGATCGCCTTGCATTTTACCGTACCCATATAAAAATGTAAATAGTCATCTTAGTATTCAACGCAAGTACATTATAGAATGAAAAGAAGCCTTTTATCATAAATATATACGTGTATATCTAATTAAAAGTGTTATATCACACATTGTTTTTATAGGACAGATACTCACATTTTGCAATTTTGTCATTTTTTAGTTAAATTAATATACCAAGTGATTCTAAAGGCATTATGCAAAGAAAACTAAAGTTGGCTATAAAAAGTTTCTTTAAACAAACCATCTAAAAATCGTTGAGAAAGTTGACTGCTGGTGTCATAACTCACATTTTTCGATGAATAATGTGAGTTCTATCATCAAGACCATTCTAACCAATCACTTTATTTCTCATAGTGTACTGTGTTTCTGCTGCCTTAAGAGTATTATAATATAATAATGTAAATCGACTCACTCACTCATTAATATTCAAGGGAGTTCAATACTTTTCTTCGAATTACAAAAAATAGTGCTCTGGTAGTTTTTTGCGATTATCTCAAAACTCGATTTTTGGAATATGTGAGTTATGACTCTAGGCAACTCATTTATAAACGATACTCGTGACTTGGTCCGCATGAAATACGGAAATTAAAAGTAGATTTAGAGAATAAAGAAATACACTAAATCGATTTGATTTTTTTTTCAAAATAATAAAATAGACATACATAATTTTGAAAAATACTTCTGAGAAAATATATTATAACCAATAGAAAAAATCTTTTTGAAAAAAAGTAAGCCACCCAGCTGGAATCGAACCAGCATATCTTGGGTGTACGCTCCGTCCGCGCATTATCCTCTATGCTAAAAGGCGACGTACTAATTTCGAAAAATTTTAACTATTGGCCTTTTTAATACCTGCTCATCAGCGCTCTTCGAAATCAAGCTACAAAATTATGTATGTTCAATAATTAGAATGGTACATTCTTAAATCTTGTGAATTATTCATTGAACAAAAGAAATAGTTAATTAAAAAATATAATAGACGTTAAACCTCACCTCATCACTCCACTGCTACCATTTTACCACTTTCCCGATATGTTGGGAATTATTGCAAAATCATTTTTATATCACATATATTATTCACGATAATTTTTCGTTAACGTAACTCTTAGATCTTAACTTAAACTTAGTTTTAATTGATTACAATCGTGCGTTAACACATTTTATTACAGAGACTGGTTACATGGAAATTGCACATATGACGTTCGCCGTATCACAGTTATACAGGAAACAGATGGCCGTATAGCACTGCAATCATTCAAATTTTTATATAAATATGTACGATATGATTGTATTTTTAATTTACTTACATACTTATTTTCTTCTGTTTTTCTTTTGTATTTCGGTGGTTTTTATTACGTATTTTTGTTATTTGATATAACAGGTAGATATAACTCAAAACACGTGTATTTAAAAATAGATTGGAAGAAACTTCTGCGATAATATGACTGTTTTGTTTAAACATATGTATGTATTAACCTCAATAATTATGAATCGAAAAGACAGTACCTATAAACATTTTTTTCGTATGTCACGTTCAAACAAACAGTCGAAACAGTCATTGAATTATTATGTAATCTTATTATATTTTTTATTCATGTTATTTATTGTACTATATTTAATTTAACCAATTTATAATATTTTTTATTTATTTATTTTAAAATCAAAACATTGTAGACATAACAAATTATAATTCAGGTCGTTCATAACATGAGATTTAATTTGAACAGTAGGTACATTTATATGTTTTTGTGGAGCGTAATGACTAGTCTTGCACCCCTCGCTAATGGTGCCTGATAAGCTTGACAGGAGGAAACGGTTCTGACCCAGAATAGGCCATGGATCCACGTAGATAATTAACTGGTAAATTCTTTAGGAAGTCGAGATTGTAAATCACCCCTGTGAGAGCACGCGAAAGTGTTTCAAAAGCAGAAGTGACCTACGAGACTCAAGGAGTGAAAAGCAAAGCAAAGTATGCCGTGTTGAAAAGTAGTCGGAAAATATTATCGAAAGGAAAATCATATTATATTATGTACTTCGACGTAAGGTAAACGTGTATTGAAATATTATCCTCGTCTGAAATGTGATGCTAAATTTTCTATTGGCTCAAGTTTTTTTTTATAATTTCCCCAGAGCGTTGCTATAACTTCCAGTTAGGTACTATTTTCTCTATCTTCATAAAGCTGTCTATTATAATTTCTAGAAAATTTGGTGCATCCAAACATAAGAATCATGTTTCTTATTACATATTACAGTGCATATAATATTATAATGGTTGACTATGTATATTCAGGCCGTGGTACTGAATTGAAAATTACGATGGTAGTGCCAGTTATTGATTATCTTCAAATACAATGCAGTAACCTGTTCGCAATAAATAATATTTTCTATTGCATATTTTGTTCAGTTTTCTACAAATAGTTTACCATAATATTATTTCATTCGAAGTATGAGCAATAATTAGCACTGATGTTTACAGTTTCGTGTCACGGCCTGTCTATTAAAGTGGGTATTGGGTGAATGAATGGTGATGAAGTGGACCGAGTGATGTGGAGGTCAAGGTTTGATTTTAGGTAGATGTTTCTTACACAATTTTACTATCAAATATCACACGTGATATCGCTTCGAAGAAATTATGTTCTTACGGGAATTTAAGACATTTTAAAAGATACCTACTCGTACATATATTTTGTTTTAGAAGATCCTACCCCTAACTTTCAAACAACAGACTTTCTTAATATTCCCATATAGGTAGGTACTTGCTTTAATTTTTAACTTAATGGTGGGAAAATGTTGCAAATCTGCGAGATAGGACCTGTCCCCAATTATAATATTCATTTTCTTAAAATCCATTTTCACGTAGAGTCAGCCAGTATCCAAGTATTGCAAACTCAATGAAATAACTGACCTCAATTATAATATTATTTCTTAATATTTATTTCAGTGACAGCCAGCGAATTATCTTATTATCGCATACTCACTAAAACAGCTGATGCGTAATTTATTGAAAAGTAATTTCAACATAATATTCAAAAGTGCGTACGTCAATAAATAGCGGATCATAATTGATTAGATAGGACACTCTATCATAACTTCTCTGACTGAGCATATCTCACCGCGTGGTACCCTGTACTGTTTACTGTAGTACCTCGTCCTATATTGTAGTATCTACAATCATAATCTCAGTCCGATCAGTAATCTTCATACCAGTCTCCGCATCGCTCCGCACAGCGTCTCTTCCACCGAGCCTCGGACCAGTTACATAACTCTAGTACCGACTGTTAACGCCGCAATAGAAACTCGCTCATACATTCATTGGAGCAACCACCAATTCGACTTTCATCTCAACTCCTGTTCACCTCCTGCAGCACTCTCGTCCCTTTACAAAGAGACCGCCAAACATTGAAGAACATAAATCATATTATGCTAGACCTGATTGGCTGAGCATCAGGGCACGAAATGGAACGGAACGCACCGGAGCGTCGTTGCGGCTCGTGAAATTTGTAGAATTATCGCTCCGTCTCGTGGAGAAAATATGTTGACCGTCTGAGCTAGATAGGCCATAGAATAAAAAATCTGATACACTTATTTTTATAAAATACACATACGATTTCATACATATCTTCAGATAATTTGTCGAGCGCTCCGGTTCGTAAACTTTTCCATTTCGAGCGCTGCTGAGAATAAGACGTATTATTTAACATCATTAGTCTTATCTTATAAAATATATATTTCAGCTAATTTTTGGTAAAGAATGTTGAAAACTTCCACTGATATTAGCGATTTTATAAGTTGTACTAATTTCAATCGACACGAATCACAATTCGATGATAATTATTTTGTAAATAATGTTTGTTTTCTCATTTAGCAAATAGCAACGGTTACTTAAATACTCGCTAATTATAATTGTGTGTAATTCATCCATCCAAAATGCTAAAAGTTTTTTTTTATCAAACAGTCAGTCTTTTATTTGCAATTTTAGTTTTATAAAAGGAAAATCCTATAATTGCTATGGAAATTTCGTCCGGAATTTTGTTTTGGTAGGAAAAGTCGTTTGGGTGGAGAAAAATAATGTTTCTGCTCTGAATGTTGACGGAAAAAAATATTTTGAGAGAAAACGCCTCGAAAGACAAAAAAGTGTTTGGAAAGGAAAGGTAAAAAAAGAAAAGAACCCAATCGTAAGAGGAAAAAATACGAAGGAAAGATAAAAACTCTTTCGACTTTGCTTGTAATATTATGCATATTTACATTGGTGATTTTCTTTGACGCAAATGACGCAATCAATTCATCAGAAAATTCAAAAGGACGTTTCTACATAGTGCGAACCAAACCTACAATTATTATTAACGTATAAGTACCATAATATCAAACAGACGCGTATTTTTTACAAATTGATAATAAAATATCATTAAAATCATAACCGAATACTTTCAACTAACATCATAAAGGAGTCTAAAAGACGGTATGGACGTACTGTTGTACGAAAAAAAATAAACGAAGTACTTATATAATATTATGTATTTTATGACAGTAATCTTCAATAATAATAATTTTTGATTTCACTGTGTGATTCTAGGAAACATATACCTACCTACATTCATATTTTTATTAGCTACGAGGGTGGGTCAATAAGTCCTTAGAAAAGCCGACAGGTGGCGCGACTAGTACTGCAAGCGGTTTGTTTTCATGCAGCGGCACTACCGATTCAGTATGCTGCGAAGTTTCAATCAGATTGGTCGGGTTGTTGTGTGTTTCTCGTACATTTAAAAAAAAAATTGTGGAAAATGGAAAAATGGAAAATGGAGAAAATTGAGCTTAGAGCTGTTATTAAACATTTTAATATAAAAGGGTTAACAGCAAATGAAATAAAAAATGAGTTGGATTTAGTTCACGGCATATCTGCTCCTTCACTTGCAACTATTTATAACTGGTTAAATGAATTTAAACGTGGTCGTACATCAACAAAGGATGAACCACGCTCAGGACGTCCTGTAGAGGTGACTACACCAGAAATGATCAATAAAATCCACGATGTGGTGTTAAGTGACCGAAGATTAAAGTTGAGTGAGATAATTGAGGTTACAGGGATCTCAAAAGGTAGCGTCATTTCTATTTTACATGACAAATTGGGCATGAAAAATATTTCTGCAAGATGGGTGCCGCGTTTGCTCACAGTCGACAATAAACGCAGTAGGGTGGTGGCCTCTAAAGCCCTGTTGTCGCTCATGCAACGCAATCCGGATGAATTTTTTCGTCGCTTTGTGACTGTAGATGAAACATGAATACACCACTATACTCCCGAGACGAAAGAACAGTCAAAGCAGTGGATTGCGAAGGCAAACCATGTCCAAAGAAGGCGAAAACCGTAAAATCAGCTGGTAAGGTTATGGCTACTGTATTTTGGGATGCACGTGAAATTATTTTCGTTGACTATTTGGAAAAAGGAAAAACAATAACAGGGGATTATTATGCATCTTTATTGGACCAGCTAAAAAACAAAATTGAAGAAAAACGGCCTCATTTAAACAGGAAAAAAATCCTCTTTCATCAGGACAATGCCCGTGTTCACACATGTTTACGATCAATGGCTAAAATTGAAGAATTGAAGTTCGAATTGGTCGACCACCCACCGTATTCGCCAGATTTAGCCCCCAGTGACTTTTTCCTTTTCCCAAACTTAAAAAAATGGCTAAGTGGACAACGTTTTTTTTCAAATGAAGAAGTCATCGATCGGACAAATGCTTATTTTGAGGACCTTCCGAAAACTTATTTTTCTGACGGTTTAAAAAAAATTGAGAAACGTCTAAACAAGTGTATTGAGCTCCAAGGAAATTATGTTGAGAAATAAAAAAAAAATACAAAAATAAAACCTGTTTTAATGCTTTTTTCTAAGGAATTATTGACCCATCCTCGTATATTGGTAGTTGGAAATTATTTTTATTTTTTATCATGGCCCTCAAAATAGGTCACCGTCTCGGGCATCAAAGTCCTTAAACCTGATACTGCATAATATTTAAAAGATGGGCAACTTGGCGCGCGACTACAAGCTCAAACTTAAACGATTTTAATTATAATTATTTAGGAATGTTAGGGTTACGTGCACACTATAACCATTTGTCGATGCGAAAGATAACAGCGACTGGTATGTGAGAATCCCACCAGTGGTTATAGCTGCATGCCAGGTATACATCACTAGAATCAAAGCTTGGACTGCCTAGTCATTGGGAATGTACCCATGGGGTAGAAACAACGCGCGATATATATCTATAAGGCGTGGTAATAGTGGAAATCAGTAGCACTAACTGTCGCATTAATATCAAAAGTCGCATTATTATTACAATCGATTCAGAGTAGATACTACTTGATGGAATTTAAATTTAAATTGTATTTTACCACGTTTTTATTAGCTCGTGTTCTTGTTTGTCCGGTACAGATTTTTTTTTGTGTGTCCAGTACATTTATTTTCTTGTTTGTCCAATATTTGTATTGGATGATTGAAGATTTTTAACTAACTTCCCGACTAGCTAGACATTTGAAACTTTTAGAATATATCAGAACACGACGACAATGCATTTTATTAATACTTTCAGCCATTTCTAAGCAGAATTGAATTCATTATCAGTTAATTATGTTTTGTATGGAAAGTTATTATTGTTGGTTGCTAAGGGGGTCCTAGCAACTAAATCATTAATATATACGTGCGTTACTATGGAAATCAATATGAAATGTCAGTATTCTATATTAATTCAGTATATCTATCATGTACAAAAAAAAGTTTTTATTAATACATAGAATTGTCAAGTTTATATGATTCAACAGAAATTTTTTAACGTGGTACTTATATAAAAAAGTTCTTTTTATCTTATATTTATAACATTCAACTTGTTAGTCTATAATTTTTAATGTACAGCATTTTCAATGTCTGAGTAAATTCTTTACTTTTCGAACAATTTATTTTAATATGTCAATTTTATTTATAACGCATAAAAATGTCAAAAGGCAAAATCTAAGTCGCAAAACACGATTTAAATGAAAAAGTACAAAACTTTAAAGAATTAGAATTCAAAATTAGATCCCTTTTTCACAATATAAAAAATAATAAACTATTATATTAAGTACAGAAGTTTCTAACTAGAACCCTTCGCCATACCATTTTCTGTCTAGTAATGTTTCTAGGCAAAATGTTATCGCCTGTTTTCGTGTCGATGGACTGACGAGTAACTTTTCAATTGACACATTGAAACTGAGAAGTAGATGATTATTAAATTAAATACAATTAACGTGCTCGCACTGTTTGAACAAATTGTATGTGGTATGGGTACCTACCTACTTATCACTCTCAAACACAAATCACCTACGGCCTTGCTTTATTCCATTATTTGCGTTATTTTTTAGAAGGAGCCAGTTCGGTAAAATGTTAAAGGTATCTTAATTAGTGGATTTTTTATTACACCAGAGTTCCATTAAAATCCACATAATATATTATTTTTAAGTCGAAACTGTTCACGGTGGCAGAACACAGTGCAATGATCAGGAGGGGTTGGAGGACTATTTTTCTTCCAGTGCTTCTTGTTTGTCGAGATGACTGAGAACTGTGATCCGAATGATTTGACCCTCTCCCAGTCGTATACAAGGCTTAGTTTTATCTATCCCTCGGTATTCAGCGGCAAATAGTGCGTTTTCTGTGGAATACCCGTGGAATTCTTGATTTCAAATTCAAATGTATTTATTTACATATAGAAATTTTTATAAATTACAAATTCAAGAACAGTGTTTAAAAAAACAAAGAAATAAAAACAGTAGAATTATAAAAGGAGTATAAAGAGTGAATGCAAAAATATAAAGTAAGTATATAGAAGTACGCCGAATGAGCTAAGTATGCCATATTTTATAATAAATGATTCTTTTTTTAAACGGTTTTTTCCAATGTCCGCTTTATAATTGGCAAAGACAAAGGCTCCTTGACAACTCAAAATTATTATAAATTACCGTTTAATCTTGAAATGCTTATGGCTCAGCCAAACATAAAAGCGTTTTTGTTTATTAAAATGTTTTTGAGAGACCTGGGTAACCTGCAAGTATAAATTATAATACCACATGGTCGAGGCTAATATATAATAATATGTAACTACCCGTTATGAATAATAAGTCTTTATTATTGTTTTTATAAGCATTACTCTTATATAAATGTAATTAGAAGCATACAATTGTGTCGCTATAAAGGCCTCAACTGAGACTTCTTAACTTAATAAATAATACCCTATTTTAAGAATTTATAATACAACATCCACCTATAATACTCATCCTCACATAGGTGGAATATATTAACATCGGAAGCGATTTTATTTGATAGAGATATTGCCCTTCCAATCTTAAGCTGGTGTATTTTTGAATCGTAGTAAGACTTGTTTGGCGATATAATTTATTTACGTCTTGACTAAGATAACATTAAAATACCTTTCAAAATCTACATTTTGTATCCTTCAACATCGTTTTTCAATTCTGAAAAAATCTGTTTTATTCAAAAAATTTGAAAAAACCTACTTGTCTATAGATGGAGCCTAAATGTATGAAATTGAAGTAAAAAAGTGACCACTGATTTACTGATTAAGTTAGCTACAGTTGACTTTGACATTGCAGTTTCATTTTCAGAGAAGTACACACTTCTATGACATTTATTTGACAATTTGCAAAACGTATAAAAGACAATCTTCCACAATGAGTAGGTAAGCAGTTAATAAAACTACATTTTAGCATTATTATTTATCTGAAAAGTCCTCTAAAATTCGTGTAAAACCACAGTCGAGTAAGTAATCATAATGGACATAAAAATGGCAGCCATTGCGTGTGTCAAAAAAATGGAATGCCAACTGTGCGCCGTTATTATTAAAATTTGGTGAAAACCATCTTAATCTTACTTCATGCGTTTACTAGATAATTTCAAATGTCGAATAAGTAATGCTTCTTTTTTACGGTCCTTTGGATTTATCCTTATTATCCAGATAATATGTATTTTGTTTACAACTTTTGCGAAATTACATAACTATTGCAAACATCAAACAGAATTGCTTCTGGCATTAGTGATATGATATTCCATACCGGAACAGGTGCTCGCGTAGCACACTGTCTTTATCTTTTTCGGATTGTTTTCATATTATTATGAAGATATAATATTTCACCCCTTTGGCCCTCACGTTTGGCCGGGGTCTCGGCTTACAGGATGTGATTGATTTTTAAAAGAGCGGAAACCGGATATTGTGTGCTGTGGTTTATTGCGAATTTCGCGCGCTTCGGTGGGCCGCGAAATAATATTTTTATGTGATTTTATCTTTTATAATAACAACCCTGCTCAAACGAAAATATAAACCATAAAATAGTATTTTCGTCTGCTTTAAAGCGAAGATTGCCTTAGGACGAAGGTAAATAAACTATTAATAAATTAAAAAAATAATAATGCAAACTTGGAGCGCAAATTACTATCTACGTTAAAAACAGTAACGCGTAACAATTAGTTTAAATTTATTTGACTTAACCCAAAAATTTTAGGAAATATTCATCGTATTTTCAACATATTTTTAAGTTAGAATTAGTAAAACCACTACAGACACAATATATAAAATATTTTCTTTGTTCATTGCATAGTTTAAATAAAGCGCCTAGCTTCAAAAGCCTCTATTCGTTGTCATTACTTTTTTTGTTGGTATTATAACAAGGTAATGGCACAGTTCGCCATGAGCTTTCTTATCGGAAAGAGGTGACCGTATACTATACGATCTCCAATTTTATTACAATCAATATGAATATTAATTCAATTTTCATAGCTGATTTTGGCTAAATTCATAAATTCAAGAATGAAAACCTAACCTTACCTAAAAAATAATCCAGTATATCGGCTATTGTCAAAAATTTGTTTGCTGCTGGCTTCCTGTAAAGTGTAAGCCGACAAGAACCGTGTTTTATTTAGACATGAATTTTATGTCAGTACTATACGACCCAAAGAGGTTGAACGGTCTTTAATATACGGCCATATATTCCGATACAATATTTCACGGTGAAGTGTGATACGGCGAACTGCATACGTACAAGTTTCCGGACATGGTATACTACATATTGCTAATGTTACAAATTTAAGGGGAGGTTTCGTTTGTTTAGTAAGATCGCGTGCTATTGTATTATAAAATGTACTTACATACTCCACAACCCACGGATCTTTCTCATGAGGACTAAATTGTTTTTGATGAAGGATATCCCTTATACAATGAAGACATTAAGAGTATTAATTACATTATGAATAATAGTCCTTGCTGTAAGAGAATGCCTTTGCAAAACCAACCCACATAGTTTCAGTATGATTCATGTTTTGATGTAGGTATACCTACACAAATTTAATCTTTTTAGTAAGGTACCTACTATCATTCGTTTATTGTACATATTATTTACAAAATGGTATTAATAATTTTCAGCGTGTAGTGTTCTACTTAACAATACATGCTCAATTTAAGTGGTGAGAAATAACGGACGGAAATAGAATATATAATAGATCTTTAGAGTAAAAATTAGATTATATACCGACCACAATCTTTAGTAAATAATAATTATGTATGTAATAGATTTTTAAAAAAAATGCGGAAAAACGTCTGTCCATGGCGGGTACATATTATATAACAAAAAAATCAATTAGGTACACAAAATTATCGAGTGTTGAATTTTAGATAAATGTGATATTTTTACAAAATAATATGCTCCGACAATATAAATTTCATATACTTACTTATAAAACTTTTTCTGCTTAGAAGATGATCCTTCTGTAAAATATTTGGTAAAGAAAAAATACTCCAGAGTTATAGAAGATAATATGAGAAAACAAAGCGTTGAAAATAAAATAATCTTCATGCAAATAAAAGATCTTCTAAATTTATTTTTACGGGAAAATTTAATACGCCACTGACAGGCAGGATGTGTGTTCAAGAATTACCGTTTAACTCCCATTGTTGAGCACTTTGTGTAGTGCTAAATATCTTGCTTTCATTGTCGGCAAGTTCCTTTCTCCAACGCAAGGATGTAGGGTTGATGATCCTTGATGAATTGAAAGCAAGCCCACACACGTTTAACTTTTAGATAAATGGATACGAAATACCTAGTAAAACAGTGGCGTTGTTAATTTTTTTTTTGACATAAAGAAATCTTTATTACTTATTACATTAAGAGCATACTTCAGTGAAACGGCAAATAATTTTCAGCAATAGGTGGGACGTAATTTCGCAAGCGTTGCCAATCGAAGAGCGATAGTCGACCTGTGAGTACGTCAATTTGTTTTGTGATGGCGTCGGAGGAATTAATTCTTAAATCGTGTAAAGATGACTACTAAAAAACGTTACGTATTTACTCGAAAAACAAAACATGTCAATGAATATATTATTATGTTTACTTAAATAACAATAAACATAACATTAAATGGACTCTGTAAAATGGACTGGACTTTTGCCCAGCTTTATTTCTAATATAACCATAAAACAAACGTATTTAGTTTTTAAAACTAATTCAATAACATCTAGTTACTTTATTATTTTGTTATATTATTATACAAAAATATGTAGTTATTATAATGGTACCCCGGACTTATTATATCACATCATTTAATAATTTTATTGTAAATACGATCAATTTTTATTAAAAGGTTCAAAGCGACCATTTTCCACATTTTTGACAGTACGATGGTCGATGACAATCTAGTTATTATAATGGTTAACATCTACCAACGTAAACATGTTATGGTGCATAGACATACCAAAGTGGTTGTTAAAAAGGACCTCTGGTCTATTGATTAAGTTAGCTACAAGTCAATTTTGCAATGTTCGCAACAGGGCTGTACTCAGTCATAAAATCACCGATGAATAAACTTGTCAATGTTCTGTAATTTTAAATGAAGTTATTTTATTTCTATTATTATACTCGTGTTCATTTTAAAAAGTTTATTTCACTGAACTCTAAATAATGCTGTGTGTAAAAAAATATTTGTTTTCAGTTTATAAAAACCAAGATAGTACCACATAATTAGATGTTTTTTATAGGTATTATTGTGTAAATATATGATTAAATTATACGTGTATTTTAAAATAAGTGCTGATAATTGGCATCTGAATTAATGTGAGTACGACCCTGTCTATATTTTTTTTAACTGAAATTGAAACGGCAGAGTGACTTTATAATATTATATAGATTACGATTATATTTATAATATAAAATATACATAAAGTTACAATATTTACAAGTAGGAACAAAGGAATGGCCCAAAACATCCATCTCCATAAGAATAATATTATTCAATGAAGGTACTTACTTAGCAAACAAATTTGCGTAAGCTGTTTATCAAATGTTTTAACACCAAAGAGGTATTACCTAGAACTTTTTTAACGAGAAAAACATTATAATACCTTATTGTCTTCACGGGTTTTTCGCCATTATTTGACTGCAAAGATGTAATAAAATTTTGATGTACCCAAATATAAGTCCCTGAAGGGTATTTTAATAAATTATTTTTCTTTGTGCTCGGGAAAACTTTTCATTTTGTCGAAGTAAACATTATCTTCAGATCTAATTTTCATATTAACCTTGAATGTGAATTACTTCACCTGTTCCCTTCACCTCTTCGGTGTTTACCCTCGATCACTTTTGTCTGGTATTCAGCCCAACAGTGTGCTTGAACACGACGCCGTCAGTGGTTGATTTAACGACTTGGAGGCCATTTTAAATTATACCCCATGTTGGTAGTTTCATCCCAGCACATTACAGTGTTTAGTGTCTTGATGGTCGTGTTCGCATGTGCATTCCGGCACATGTTCTATCAAACGATAATCGAGTAGCTTGGTCACGAAGTCACCATGGTTGATTGTTGTAATGGAATTGGCGTACCCAGTGTGTTAGTCTTGGTAAATGGACAAAATAAAACAGAAAATGAAAACACAGAACAGTAACAAAACAGGACAGCCATAGGAAAAATAAAACATTCGTTTTTGTCGTATCTATTTATTAATTAAATACTTATAAAACTTATGTTGATAAACGAAATATATATAAATATTTGTAACTGTATATATAAACCGACATTTTGGCAATTATGCAGCTGCTAAATTTACCTTAGATTAGCACCCTTTACTATAAAACCACTTAAATGATTAAATTTGGGAAAATACAAGATATGCAACGGATTATAAAATGCATTTATTAATGGAGCTTTGGAAATAATTTGTATCCGCAAACTATGAATAATTGTATACAATGTCTCAACTAAAAACCTGATAAGAATTAAATTATCCATCCCTTTTTATATGGGGACGTTTAATTCAAGCGTATTCAAGAATACTGAAAAAAGGATACCGTTGGCCAAATAAATAAATATTATTAATATGATGATAGATTACAACACATATTCAAATATCTAAATTTCCTTTTTATATCTCTACCGAATTATTAAACTCATTATTTCGTTGTACCTAGTCACCCAATCATTTGAACATATTATATTGATTAAGACGAGATATACCTAAGCTTCCCGGCAACACCGAAATGAGTTCCGCTTAATTGAGGCTTTCCAACGATTAGGAATACAGAAATTATAATATAATTTGATTTTTTTAACGGGGTATTGAAAATCTGTGCTATTAAAAATCTATCAACATAATAGAGATAGGACAGTTTCAATATTAAATGTTATATTTTTCCTGAAAGGTCAAAGTTATATTTATCGCTGTTCTATTTTGTCACTGTTCTGTTTTTTCATGTTCTGTTTTATCACCGTTCTGTTTTGTCATTTAACCGTTAGTCTTAATAATTGTCTCATCTGAAGCCTGCAAGACACATCCGGAAAAAAACAGATATTTTTGTTGTCCCTTGGTGGATACCGACCACATCGATTGGATGGACACCCGCAGTGTTGATTCTTCTCAAGAAGAGGGTGATCGATCCTCTTACTTGGACGTGCAGGTCGAGGGCCATTACCGTGACTACTGATGAAGTAATCTGATAAACAAACCCTATGTGTTTTTTAAATAATAATAAATTATAACGGAATTTATTTTTATTTGTTTCAGATCATTACACAAGATGACACAAGTACGAGAAGCCCTAACAATAGTAGACGGGGGTCCGCCGTCACTCACTTTTTCAAAAACCAAAAAAGGACATCGCATTTCGAGGAGTCTAGCAATTTTATTAGCAGCAATATACGTTATATCAATTGTAGCAACTGGCCTACTAGTGTATAATTTTGCTACCTGTCCGACGTACGACTTGCCGCCAGAATTCAACTCAAAATGCGACAATAGATCACACGCAGACGACACAGTATCAAGCATCCATCGGAATGACAAAAATAAGAATACAAACGAGTTAGAAAACGAAGAAGACGCAATTAAATCAAACGTCAGACTTCCAAGAAGCATAATCCCGATCAAGTACAGCTTAAAATTAATTCCGTTTATATTCGATGGGAATTTCACTTACAACGGAGAAGTAAACATCACAGTTTTTGTGAAGGAAGAAAATGATAACATAACTCTTCACGCAACTGAACTTAATATATTCTCCACGGATGTCATTCCTCTGAATGATTCCCATTCAGAGAAATTTGAGAAGATAATCGGAAACTCCGTTGATGCAGATAAACAATTCCACATTATTCATCTAAAAAATTTTCTGGCCAAGGATAATTACTATTCGATCAATATGAAATTCATTGGAAAGTTGAACGATAATCTGCATGGATTCTATAGGAGTTCATATATTATGGACAATACAACAAGGTAAATTAAAAATGATATGAATCTTGACTTGAAGTAATTGGTTTGATTACTCGTGAGTAGAGTTGGGTATTTCCTGAGAAAATTTCAATCTCGAGATTCGGGATTTCCAGAAAAGAATTCTCGAGATATCGGTAAATTGAAAAAAAAACATGTAAAAATCCTAAAATCAGTGTAAAAACAGGCAAATTCGAAAAAATATGATTTTTAAGAAGAAAAACAAAATAGATGTAGGAAAACAAAATAATTCAAAACATTACTTATTAAAATAGACTTTCAAAAAACACAAGCTGTCAATCGCTGCGTCTGACAATTGCATACGTTTTTGAGACACAAAATTCCCTGATGTTGCAAAAATAGCGCTCATTTTGAGTCGACGTTGGCTTCATTGTGTTAAATGCCCCAATGAACGTTTTATGTTTTCTGTCCACTTTTCTCATATAGAAAATCGTTTTTTTTCAATTAATATTTGATAATGAAGGAATCCCAAATCTCGAGAAAAGATTCTCGAGATCCGGGATGGAAAATCTCGAAAATTTCTCGAGAATTCCTGTCGGGAAATTCCCGAAACCCAACTCTACTCGTGAGGTCACAACTAACAATACATATATGTGATTTTTTCAATGCTAGTATACTAATTCATAGGCATCGTGGTACATTATAGTGATAAAATTAAAAGATATATTGTCAATGAAGATATAAATTATGTTGAGTAGACGAAGGCTTCTCCAAAATTTAAGAAGTCAAAATTATCAATTAACACTTAATATTGAGATTTTTATAGCTCAGCCAAAGATCAAAGCATTTATTTACTGCTTAAGCTGCAAACCGGCTAACTCCATTTGAGCAAATTGTTCAGGAAGGAGGAAAAACAAAATAATTTAACTATCGAGCGGAATTTAACAATTCCAAAAGTACACTTGGATTTTTTTACAAATAACCTGCACTATGAATAATTAATACACTTTTTTAGCTTCGCTTTTATATATAAAGAAAAATTGTATAATGAGCGAAGATGTTCCATTTACGATATTGGAAATTTGGCACTTGCAGTTGGCTGTTTGGTTTGAAGAACGATAACGCATTTATTTATAGGTTTAGAAGTTTTAATTTTTGTATGAGCATAGAAAACATGCTTTATAACTAAATTCCACCTTAATCTCATTAATGTCAAAAGTACAGTTAGCCGGATTGCAGATTAAGCAGTCGTTATATGTATCCAAATGTTTCTGAGAGAATGTAACCGGCATTCAACCACACGGTTGAAGCTAATATGCAATATTTTGTACCTGCCCATTTTTAATAATATGATTTTTTTAATATAATACAATCATTAATCTGGTATAAATAGAATTTAACAATAGTACAGCTAAATAAGCCTCGTCTACAATTTCGTAGCTCAATAAAAACTATTTATGGGGAGTGATTATTAATTGCCATTCACACCACGCATTGGGGACATGCTCTCAAATAAACACACGTTGAAAAGAAACGAATTTGGTCCATAAGATTTAGACGCGGACGTTTTGTTTACTAGATCACCGCGCGCGAAATGTAATAGGTATATGAGTTTGTTGCAAAGATGTTGAAGAATACAGTTGCAAATAGGGAAAAAAGTACCACTAATTGGAAACTATACCAAGTGAGAGCAAAAAAATGCTTTAAGAGCAGAAGTCACCTACAATCTTCAAGAGAATGAAAGGCGAGCATGCCTTGAAGAAATTTAGTCGGAAAATACTCGTTCAAGAAACTGTCAAAAGGGAAATAATTATATACATTAAAATAAAGATGTCGAAGAAATTTATTCTGAACACGTTCTAAAACAAGCTTATAAAAAAAATCATTCAATATTGCAACATGCCACGGGGTCTAATTATAGCATAATAGTAATAGTAGTGAAACAATGAAAAACACGCTTGATAAAATGAAGCGCCTAGTTTCAAAAGCCCCTAAAACGATTTTAGGTAGTTCTGAGAAAAATGAGAAAAACGATTTTAGGTATTTTTGAGAAAAATGAAAAAAACTCATATCTATTAAATATGTGAACTTATACGTATTGACGGTTTTTGGCGTTTCTTAAAGTTCAATCTTTGGCTATCATATAGGTAACAAAAATATCCATCTAAATACATATCTGACTCAAAAATTTTCAAAAACCGTTTTAGGGGCTTTTGTAACTAAGCGCTTCAAATCACAAATAAACGAGTATTATGACCTCACTGATAATCAAACCCAGAACCACAGTATGAGAAGCCAGTGCCTTACGCATTGGACCACAATACTATAAATATGAAAGCAATCAATAGTATGTCAATTTTTTGATGGATAGAAATTCTAATCTTTTCTCTTCACCACTACCCCATTTAGACACCGGGTGTATTCAACGTGATATCTTAAAAGTTATACTGAAAGTCTACAGTAGTCATATTTTGTGATCGCGTACGTTTTGCCTCGATCATAAGAACTTATTCGCTCGACATAAGACTATAAATTGAAACTCAAACAAAGAAATTTTAGTAAAGTTTTTGTTAACTTTTCTATTTAATCAATGAAATAGCAGTCTTGTAGTTTTAAGAAGACATGATTATGTGAGGTTGTCAAATATTATACCGATACATTTAAAAAAATATTTTAATATGAGGAAAGTGTACATTACAACCTGATTCTTATTACAGATGGATAGCTACCACACAGTTCCAGCCTACTGACGCCAGAAGAGCTTTTCCGTGCTTTGATGAACCAGCTTTAAAAGCTCGCTTCAGCATATCAATCGCTCACCCCAAAAATATGACTGCAATTTCTAATATGGATTCTTTGGGACAAAATGATACAGTGTAAGTAATTAAGATGCAAATCATAAGAATGTCTGCACCTTCGTGTCATATTTTAATGTAACAAAAATACCAGTTGTCTTGAATTAATTTTTTACTGTTCGGTAAGCGAGCTCTCTTTGCGTAGTGTTATCTCCCGTGATTGACACTTCCAGGAACCTCAAACAGTCTACAGGGGTGTCAATAAGGTCGATCGCTAAAAATATTTTATTTATTTATTCATAATTTGGATGCAGATAAGTTTTCAAATCTATTAAAATGTACTGAAAATTTGTTCGCCTGTTTTGGTTTGACATACTAGTGCGAATCAGCGTTTCCGCAAATGGAAATTATAAAATCGAAGTACAGAACAACTTTAACGGACGAACATTTGGAGTCATGTTTGAGAATGGATTGAGTAATTAAATCCCCAATTATACAAAACTTGTAGACACCTTACATTGTAGGATAAGTAATTCAAGCTTCAATTCAAGCTTCCGGAAGTTCAAAACAAAATGTATGTATTCAAAATAAAATAGCCACAGTTATCTAAATAAAAATTTTCTATGTACAACGCTTTATTTATATTATATACTATACTTACAATATATATGTTATTAATTTCAGAAAAAGTAGATCGCGGAGGATTTTTCTTCTCCAAAGTAGATCTTATATAAAAATAATTACAAGATAAAAAGAACTTTTTATATACGTTTTTAAATTTTCCATTGAATCATATAAACTTGACTTGACTAGCTTAAACGATCAAAAAAATTTGTACTTAACGGCCCACGTGCTCGTCGTAGGTCAAAATTGAGTTTTTATAGTATTTTCAAACCATGATCCTGGACACTCCTTAAACGTTGTAGATAATCTATTTATATAATTTTGAAGCCTTTGTCAATTTATGGCCACGGCCGTATGTTGTAGCTTAACCACTAGGGAATGACAAAAGAAATGGCGTATTTCAAAAAAACACTACCTTATTCTTAGGTCAATAATTATTATAAAGCAACCATTATTCTTAAGATGTTTATCACACTTGAATGGTCAAAGACATAGCTTATAATAAATATCTTTAGAATCAGTTTCAAATGTGTTAATCTTGCCGATTTTTTGAATAATAAAATGCCTAATTCTTGTCAAATTTGGGATCACAGAGATTATCAATATAATTTTTTATCGTGAATATTTTACAAAAATTATCTCGTAATAAATTATACTAATAGTTTCATAAATGCGTTTAAAAATTAATAAACGTAAAAAATCTTAACACCACTGCACAGTTATGTACCGAAGTATGACTATATTCTAAAACATTAGAGCGAGAGGTTTAAAAGAATACTATTTTATGTAACAAAAATACTTTATGCAGTCATCAAATGTTTAATAAGGCTTCAAAAGTATATAAATAGATTATCTACAACGTTTAAGGAGTGTCCAGGATCATGGTTTGAAAATACTATAAAAACTCAATTTTGACCTTCGACGAGCATGTCCCCCCATTGATTTCCATAGTAACGCACGTATATATATATTATTTACAATAATTTAGTTGCTAGGACCCCCTAGCAACCAATATTGGTATCGAAATAACTTTTCATACAAAACAGAATTAACTAAAATTAAATTCAATTTTACTTAAAGATGGCTAAAAGTATTAAAAAATGCATTGGCATCGTGTTCTGATATATTCTAAAAGTTTCAAATGTCTAGCTAGTCGGGAAGTTAGTTAAAAATCGATTGCAAGATTTGTACCTAAGAAAAACGTTGTAATTAGTTGACACCCCTGGTGACACACCCTGCCCCCGAAAGAAATTGGTAAATCACCACTATTTTGGTTTTTTTAACTAGGGACTATTACCATAAACTCGTTTCCAGGTGACCGACAGTTACCCGGGGAAAATGTGATATTTAAAAAACCAAACGGATATGATATTTTGGTCAAATTGAATTAATACAATCACAAGCTTTATCGATACATTATTGTGTTGGCAACAGTACTTACTATATTATTTATAATTTTTACCGTTACCAAATTTTTTTGTTATCTATTTAAGTTATTATCGCGTACCTATCCGTTGTTCTCATTTTTTGTAATTTTTTCCATCTTGGATATTGTATCTTTCTTTCTCCAGAGAAGGCCTGCCTGACTACGTATGGGAGCACTTCCGCGAGTCTCTCCCCATGTCTACCTACCTGGTGGCCTTCGTCGTGTCCGACTTCTCCAAGAAGTCAGTCGGCAACTTCACAGTGTGGGCTCGCAGCGACGCCATCGAGACGGCCAAGTACGCCCTCACCATCGGACCCAAGATCCTGCAGTACTTTGAACAATTCTACCAAATTGAATTCCCCCTACCCAAAATGGATATGATTGCTTTGCCGGATTTTAACGCTGGTGCCATGGAAAATTGGGGACTGATGACATTCAGGTAAAAATAATTTCATCGCCTTTTTTTAAAAACTTTATAATAACTTCAATTGAGTTTGGTATGCAGTATCAGCGACGTCTATTTCAGAGATACTGAATAACATCTTATTAATAAATATCAACATATTTTGACTCTAAAGAGTGTACATAATTTACAGCGTCACTTGTACCTACTATGTGCAGTGAACTGTCAATACAGATTTATAAAATAAATATAATTATCATTGTCGTTACCTAAAAAAGTTTGTGCCTCATTGTTCTAATTACATCTTTTTCGCCTTTTTTCTATTTTCGTTACAAAAATATTAAAGTTTCTTTTATAAAAGTATATATTATACTTATGTGATCGTCGCAATAGAATTTAATACGTACATTTAAATGGCGGTGATTTTACTCGTGTGATGATTGCATGCGATTATTGCATCGGTCAATTTCACTTATCCAATGGTAGCATTATAAGTAAATGCATTATAATGCAGTAAAAATAACATGGAAAACAGCAGTTTCTAGTATATATTGTTGGTAACTCAATAACAATGTCTTATTACTTTCTTAACGGTATAACTTCTGAAAAACTATTCTAAAGTGTATTTTTTTAGTAGATACATAAAGTATTATAGAATGATTTGTATGAAGATATACTTAAATATAAGACATAAATTATACATTTTTTTAATCGCATTAGCGAAAACACCACTGCGAACATCATATAAGTAAAATCACACCATTAGAATCTACCAGGTTTTATATGCCTTCCTTTTTTGGTCGTTTTATATAAAATGCGTAGGTGTAATAATTACGTTGTCATAAATTGGTAACAGAAAACCATTAATTTCAGGGAAACTGCCATGCTGTATGACGAGGAAGTATCCGCGAGGATCAACAAGCCAAGAGTAGCAACGGTGGTCGCGCACGAGCTCGCCCATCAGTGGTTTGGGAACTTAGTCACTCCGTCGTGGTGGTCTGATCTCTGGTTAAATGAGGGTTTCGCCAGCTACGTTGAATACGTTGGAGTAGATGCAGTAAGTATCAATAATTATACTCGTATTACATATGTATAATGCATTGAAAATTATATTTAAATTAGGTACTACATGAGTCAAATAATTTATCTTGTTTATACTATTTTTTTAGTATTTTTAAGCAAAGACACACAATTAGGCAATACTAGCACCTTGCATTTAGTATAAATTTACTAATTTATAATAATATATATTGTACGACAACATCTTCATGGCTACATGTAAAAAGTGTGAACTAACATGCTCCTCCCATTTTTAACCGCACTTCCATTATTAACTAACAACCACCTCCAATTTAGTCGACAACATAGCCTTCCTTCACGTAGCCAAGAAGATGTTGCAGAAGAGTAATATGATATTAATACTATCGACCGAAGGTACTTGATGGAATTTGAATTTGAATTCTAATGGATTTAAGTATTGTACTATTCCATTTAACTACATTAGAATATATAATATGGATTCAAACAGAATCTGTGACAGGCCTTATCAATCTGGATACCGCAGTCCTCGAAAAGTCCTAATGTACCTAATATGTTATTCAACAAAACCACACAACCAATTCTAGGCTGCACTATTGGTCAATTCGAAGTTAATGTTAGTTGCTGTTATTTTTAATTTTTGTCTTACAAGCAGGTATATATAAGTAATTAACTTGTAATAACAATTAAGAGTAAATAAACTACAGATAGTCATTAAAAACTAATTTTGTGGATGATAGTGTTTTTATAAGGTATCCAGTGAAGTTAATGTGAAAAAAAAATACTTAAAATGATTTACCAATGAATTCGTACACGTCGTTTATATAATATGATTTTTTTAAAGGTGCATAAAATGCGCGCAGGTATTCTGCGTACTTCCAACATTCTTTCGAAACATTTTTTCGAAGTTGTTGGCAGATGAAAAAAAACGAATGAAAATGGCATTACTATCATTCGCATTATGGACTGAAAAATAGTTATTAATTAAATTATAGGTACATGAATATTGTATTTAGTGGTTTTTCTTAAAAACACGAAAAAGATTTATTGGAAGGTTTTAGAGGAAGTTCTGACCCTTTTGGGTGACTTCTTTTAATTTTTGATTGTGGAAATAATAATTTTATACGTGAACAAAGGTTTACTTTTACAGGTTTAGTAAATCCAATATCTGTAAAATACATTCATTCATTTGACTAGAGATTAATGTTCTTATACGAATATATTGTGTTGAACCTAGTGATATGTAAGACCTTGACTATACCAGTCAAGCGATTTAATAAATAATAAAAGATTTTCAAAAATGTATTCAATTGTTCTCTCTCAGGTGGAAGAGTCGTGGAAATCGATGGACCAATTTGTCATCCACGAAGTGCAAAACGTATTCAGCCTGGATGCCTTGACTTCTTCTCATCAAATATCGGTGGAAGTCGGCAATCCTGATGAAATCAATGAAATATTTGACAGAATTTCTTATGGGAAAGGTAAAATATATATATTCGTAGATATTTATATTAAAAGTAAGTCAAGAAACCATGAGTTTTTTTTAAATAGATCCATTAAATAGTAAGGGCCAATTTTCTGTGTGAAGGTCGAAAATTACAAATTTCAAACATATTTCCCAGCTTAGCCTAAATTGAAAAATACGTATTTGTGTCATTATGATAACTTGTTTTTTCTCATCTTAGAAATTAACATTCAATGATCACATAAAATATATGAATACCATAATGGAGTATTGTTGTATACGTAGCCGTACTAAAATTGACAATAAAGCCACTTTTGGTACATCAGATGTCAGAGATTATAAAGTGCATAATATCTTGAATTTTCATCGAATTTGACATTATATAGTACCTACAATGTAATCTATAAACTTTTCAATGGAGTTAATAATGGACTCGTAATGTCAGAGAAGTTTACCTGCCAAATAAAAGCTCTATTGAAAAGTTCACCAAAAATATTTTACTATATAATATTAAATTAAATGAAAATATATAATAGAAAAGCTTTGATAAAATAATAATTTGAATAAGTGCTATAACGACGGGCATTCAATGTACGAATAATATGGTATTATTCTCAATTTTAACACGATGATGTTATATACAAATATATTTTACGTGGTCATTAAATATTAAATTCTTAGATGAGAAAATACAAAATCACACGATGACCTATACGTCATAATTCCTATAAAATATACAGATTATTCAGGATTACCTTGCAAAGATTCCTAATTTTAGACCTTTCGGACCCTCAATAAATCCTTGTATTCCCAATCGTTCCAATGACACAGCCAATTTTTGAAAAGCTACATAATAAAATTTTAAAAAAATTGTTTTATTCTCAGTATTTAATATTATGTTTATCGGATGATAATAATTGTATTCCAGGCGCTGCTATAATCAGAATGATGGACCACTTCCTCACAAGCTCAGTTTTTAACCAAGGTATCACCAACTACCTTAAAGAAAAGCGCTTCCAAAGCGCCGAGCAAAATGATTTGTGGAAGGCGCTCACAGATCAGGCCAGAAACGACAGTGTCTTCGATGATTCCATGAGTGTTAAAGAGATCATGGACACTTGGACATTGCAAACGGGTTTCCCGGTTGTCAATGTTAAACGGGACTATGAAACAGATGCTATGCATCTACAGCAGGTTGGTGACCGTCACCATGCTTTGGTATTATTTGTCTGCATATAATATGTTAGTTGTCGAGCGTACGAAGCTCTTTGAGCACTATCTTCTCTTTATCTTGGTCCACCTCTATCTCTAATTTTATTGTTAAAAGATGGTAGCTATCTTATTTCGTGTTTTACAACCATCAATCTTACCATATCTGCTTCTGTTACTCCTTTATATCTAAAATTCATAATTTATGTTTTATTCAATGACCCATTATTTTATTTCGATCAGCTTTAATATCATATCCTGTTACTTGTTATGGTGGTCCGAATTTTGTTTTTCAGCATTTTTTTTACTTTACCAATTCTTTTGTTTGCAGGAACGTTTTGTCTTGGTCACGAATGAAAGTGAGCGTAACGCGCATAACAAAAAAGTCGATGGACCCTTGTGGTGGATCCCCATCACTTACACCAGCAAGACGGATGCCGACTTCGAGAACACGAAACCAGTGGAGTGGATGAGAGGAACAAAAGACTTGCAAATGTCAGACACGAATGTATCGTTCAACGACTGGATTATTTTCAATATAAACCAGACCGGTAAGAAGATCAAAATATCTAGAAACACAAAGGAATTAGAAACTCTAATTTATTTTCAATTATTCGTCATATTAGGACTAGGGATTGCAATACCAAATGAAAATGTCAATACCGGTTTTTCGGTATTTCTTATTGAATACCGGTACTAATACCGGTATTTCTTAAACATAAAAAACAGAAGTACGTGCTTATCAATAAATATAGCTATTTAAATCTTTTTGAAATATTATTTTATAGCAAAAGCCAACATAACTACATTTATTATGTTGACATTTAAAAATATGTATTGATCATAATTGTAGAACTGGTGATTTTTTACAAATAATTTGAATATATTGATAATTTTAACTAAAGCTCTCAAAATTTCATCTAGTGCAAATAAGTCCGGCTGCAGGAAAACCTTCTTAAATTCAACGCTTGTACAGTGATCAATAATAATTATAGAATAATTGAACATTTTTGTCACGGATGTTTTCTATTTCGAAATAATATTATGATAATTCATCGCGACAATCACTTAGGTATATAAAATATATTTGATGAAATTTGTTTTATTATTTTTTCACCTCTGTTGGATTCACTCAATATATTTGAGCACATAACTTATAATTCATTTTCAAAACATAAACGAGTGTGCTTTCTTAATACCGAAAATGTCGGTATTTTGGATTTTTAAAACCGGTATTTCGGTATTGATAAATACTGTAATACCGGTTTTGAAATATTGGTATTACAATCCTTAATTACGTATGTATATTTAAATCTTGCTTTTATCTGTGAAATAAAAGTAGCATAAACTGCATTCGTAACAGGTTAGGCTCGAATCCCATTAGCTGAATAAAATACATGCTGCTATTTCAATAAACACTGTATATAATGATACAGATACATGATACAGATCTTTGCCTAGGGATATAGTATCATTCCTCCTCTATATTTTCAACCATTGAGGGTGACCGTAATACGTCATTTTAAATAATCAATATGTCATTAAAATCATTAATAACATTTTTTCAAATTACACAACAAAATTTTATTTTTTGGAAGTCAAATTTTTATTGGTACGTTGTTATGAATATTTTTATCTAACCTAACCTAACTTAACGATATACATTACTTTATTTCATACACGTTAACATTGTGAACTGTACTTTTTTATTTATTCGTTCGTTATATTATATATATATAGCGATCAATAATCGTATGCCTGGTCAGCTTGAATTTAGAAAAAATAAAATCAACAAGTCATTTAACTATCAATTGCTTCATCTAGCAACAGCGTTTTGTCACAAACAATGACATAGCAGTCGGATATCTCATGCTTGCTTATCAAAACACCTCATAGTCGTAAGACACTGCGATCAGCAAGCTTCTCAATCATAACCTAGTTAAAAAACTACTATTATGATTTATTAAACTAGAGAAACAGTGACTTTCGTAATGGATTGATTTCATTTATACAAATAGCGAATGACGATTGAGAAAAACTCACTCCTGACTCATCACTCGACACAGTCGCTCACAGTCACTCGTCTCTTGTTCATAGCGTCTCGGGCAAGTCATTAGTCACTTCACTTCTCACTCAATCACGGTCATTCACTTGTTCTTAGTCAGTGACGTCCCTAAACAAAATGCCGCCCCTAGGCAGCGCCAGAATACCACCCCATTTTGTTATACAGTATTTTTTATCATCCTTTCATCCTCCAATATCTGAGAAAGGTGTTGTATGGATACATTACTAACAAAATATACCACTAAACCTAATTTAAATGCCATCTCTACTTTAATAGACAATATTGAGAGCCCACGGATTCAGATACATTTAAAAATACTACAACTGACAACTTGCATGTGTCATTGCTGCTCACCAAGGACGTGTCGTCCAAGGACAACGGTAGTATACTGGACATCACGACCCCGACAAAATAAATACCCTCCTGCTAAACCTATTATGTTAATTAATACATTTTATTTCCAATCAACGAGCTGAATTTTAAGTTTTATGAATTTTTAGAATTTAAAGCTAAGCTCTATGGTACGTAGTTATTTCTATATTATATACCTAATGATTCTCCTCAATTTGCCGCCTTTTGAGTAACTGCCGCCCCCAAGCGACGCTCATTCTGCCTACCCCCACGGGACGTCACTGAGCACTGATCTCGACTCTCTTTTGTGATAGTAACATGCGACCCTTCGCCATATTGGATAAATAAAAAGTTTTTAAATTAAAAATTTTAATATTATTCCTCGACCAAAGAGTTGCAAATGTGATATCGAAATCTCCCCGTAGTTATTTGAAAATGGAAAACGATTTTGACAGCCGCTCCGAGAAAAATCGAAAACAAAAGACATTCTATCAAAAAAATGGTCGCCCAAAAAATCCGCGCATGCGCATTTCCTCACTATAAAATATCGTAGGGGTATAAACCTGAGCGGCAGACCCCCAAACTCTATCATACACGGCAGCTCTCACGGGACCGCAAACATCTGCTTCCGCAGCAGCTAATCAGTCAAGCCCCCACAGTAGGACCATTCCTTCAACTCTGGTGGAAGGAAGCACTGAATTCACTCCTTCATGAAGAGGATGGTGTCACCATTGATGACATTCCATCCATACTGGAATGTATCAAAATGACTCGCTCTATCCGAGCAGAGCCTACCCTGTCCATGGAGGAAAGGCTTGACAGAGCCGAATCTCTGCTTATTAAATGCGGCATGTTGCCCTAAATGGCTAACACACGCCCACTAAAAATAATCTCCTGGAACGCCCGCAGCATTGCTCAGCGCGATAAGCGACCGGAGTTGACTGACCTACTCCGGGTGCTAGACGTGGACATTGCTTTAATTCAGGAGACATTCCTTAAACCAAAAGACCGTTCCCGGTTTTGACTGTTATCGTGAGGACCGCCCTCTCCCAGCGAAGGGCGGGGGTGTCATGATACTAGTCAATCAAGACTTAAAACATGCTCACATCCCAATTAAGCCTCTCATTGGATTTTAAGCCACGGCAGTTGAAGTAAACTTAAATGGACGCCTACATGCCATAATTTCGGTATATGGGCATGCCAAAGAAAAAATGAGCGAGGCAGAGGTGGTCTACCTTGCCAACCTCAGAGGCTCAGTCATCCTAGCAGGTGATTTTAATGCACATAATAAGATTTGGAACTGCCATTCCAACAACGCCCGTGGCAATGCCCTCTTAAAGATTACAGAGAAATACGATTTCTCAATCTCACATCCTGACGAGCCGACTCGTGTCCAAGCTCGTTGCAACCCAGCAGTTTTAGATTTTGTGATAGCAAACAACTCCCCAGAAACCGGTGTCCCGAGAGTTGTTAATGCTCTGAAGTCGGATCACCTGCCAATTTATTTCGAAGTTGGAGGCGAATACGATAAAGAAAGTAAAATCCAATTTGACTACTCTAAAGCCAAATGGCACCTATTCAAGAGGCATATTAATCGATGCATTGATCTCACGCCTAGAACCTTTCAAACGGAGGTAGAGATAGAGACAGCGGCCGTCGAACTCACTGAGACTATTCTCACAGCGAGACGTCGCTATATTCCGAAAATCAAGAAAAATCCCATCAGGGTGGATCTTAATGATGAGGCCAGAGAGCTCATCAATACTAGAAACCAGCTACGCAAGGACTGGAACAAAGCTAGACGCACAAATCACTTCATCAAAGTGAGATCAATACTTTGCAAGGTAAAATCAAGAAGATAGTATCAGAACTACAAGCCGAGCATTGGGACAATAAACTCAAGGACTGCAGAATTTATACAGACGACCCGCGGAACTCGCTCTGGGCACTATCCAGGGCGATTAACGGGCCCGTCTGTTATAAAGCCCCTCAGAGAGAATGCGACTAGTCGAAATTTCGTGTACTCAGATCTCGAAAAAGCAGACGCACTTGCCGATGCGTTCGTCAATAATACTAAAATCCAGTCGGACACCGATTCAGCTACTAAAGCCTTGGTGAACAACTCAATTCTTGCACTTGCGAAAGAAGACATCGATCCCGATGATGTTAAAATTGTTGAACCGCGCGAGATCTCTAGATCTATCAATACCTTGATCGCCAGAAAGGCACCCGGACGAAACAATGTCACAAATTACATGTTGAAACGACTTCCCGAGAAGGCGCGGATACATATTGCTAAGATCTTCAATGCATGTCTGCTGCGCGGATACTTTCCAAAGACCTGGAAAACGGCTCACGTTGTCGCTATAGCAAAACCCAAGAAAGACCACTATTTGGCTGTAAACTACAGACCTATAAGTCTACTAGATGGCATAAGCAAACTTTTAGAGAAAGTGATCCTTCGACGCTTTCTCCCATCCCACAATCAAGTCCTCCCGGACACCCAATATGGTTTCAGGAAGGGTCTATCAACGACCCTACAACTCTCCAGAATTACCGGGATTGTGATGGCCGATATGAGGCAGCGCAAGACCACTGGTATGGTTCTGTTGGACCTCGAAAAGGCATTTGATACGGTCTGGCATGACGGTCTAATCCATAAGCTTTTTACCACGAACATGCCCGTATACATCACAAAAATCATCCAGAACTACCTGAGCGGTCGAGCGCTTTTTGCAGTGGTCAAACGGGAGAATTCATCTCACCGCACTATCGATGCAGGGGTACCACAGGTCAGTTTGATGGGGCCTAGGCTCTTCAATCATTTCATAAGTGATATGCCAAATCCCGCCAACTGCACACTGGCGCTATATGCAGATGACACAGCCATCCTTTCCACCAGCCGCCAGACTGACACGGCGATTAGGATCTTAGAAAAGAGCACTCGACAGCTAACTGATTATTTCAGTCACTGGAGACTTAAAGTTAGCGCGGAGAAGACGGAGGCGATTCTCTTCTCGCGGAGCCAAAAATCCTATAAAGGAAAAATTACTGTTTGTGACATCCCCTGTTCATTCAGTAACACTGTGAAATACCTCGGGGTATACCTTCACCATAGATTGAACTGGACACCTCACCTATTAGAAGCTAGGCGAAAAGCCTTTATGGCGATGGGGGTTCTTAGACCCATCTTCAACCGTAGAAGTTGTCTCTCAGAAAAAAAACAAAAAGGCACTATATAGCATGGTTATTAAACCAACCATGCTGTATGCATCCCCAATTTGGACTACTGACATCACCAAATCCAATTTAAAGATGCTGCAAACAATAGAGAACAGATGCCTTCGAATCGTCTACGAACTTAAGCCTCACCATAGCATCAAACGCATCAATGCAAAACACGATGGAATCGACATTGCCGAAACCATAACTAAATACAGAGAGACCTTCTTGAATAGACTGACAGAAGGGCCTCATAAGAAACCTACACTATTTGCCAACAAAATTCAAAATTTTAAGCACAAGCGCAAGGAAGCTAGGCTCCGTCATAAGATGATGCCCCCTGACTCTCCAAATCCTGATGATCCACCCCTCCTCACTCAATTACAGGTACCTCTTCCACAGCGGATGCGGCCGGCAGTACTCTGACCCCGCCGGATCCCTTCCAGGGTCTAGCGGTAGAGGTAAAAGAATGTTTGGAAGCCCTAAGAGTTAAACTAGGTAGCTTTAGAATGTACATTAGAATGAGACTCGGGCTCAAAGCCCAGGTGAGAGCTAAACTTGTGGAAAACAGAAAACGGGGTATACCCCCTAGGGACTGGGCGAACATCTTTGATGTCATAAAATGATCCACACAAGATCATAATCTCAAGCCGAACATCCCGCTAAAGGATGAACTTTTTGTTTGTTGGACCCATAAGGACAATATTCGGAAGAGGGTTTTTCTTAACTGTTTTCCCTCGAAAGACTTGTTTGAAAAGCGAAGGTAAATGTAAATTCAACAGCTCAATACTTAGCTAGATTACATGCGGGAAAGGGCATTAATGTACTTACAAGACCCAACCCTAGAAATAATAGTCAGGAAACCGAGGTCTGCCTCTCAGATCTCACAAGGTTTCAGTTAGAAGAAAAGGTAGGGAAAAAAAAAAAAAAACCCCCCCCCTCGCCAGCGGATCCGGCTTATTTAAAATTTGCACGTCGAAGTCACCGGAACTCTGACAACTGTTTTGATTTTCTTTTTAAATAATTTGCTAGAAAAGTAGAATTTCCCTCACAATACGTACATTATAGTAACTTTATTATATATTTGGGTATTTTTTTACTAAAAAAAAAATCCTCGATAATTACAGCAGTTTGTTCACGTACCTTCAATAATATGTTGTTACGTAATAATATTATTATCTTAGTATTACGTAACAAAATGTATAAAATGCAATAATAAAATTACTACTTCTCTTATAGGCGGAGCATATAGGCACTACAATAAACATAGTTTTTCCACAACGAATAATTAACACAATTAAGAGGAGAACGATTAAATCTGGAAAACTATTAAAAATAATCCATACTCATTCATTATATGGGCACTATGGTCGGCTATGATCACGTCATTGCGCGAGACGTCATGTTTCAGATTTGTCAAATAATAAAGTATGATATAAGATAGAATTGACGTTTTAATAGCTCAATAAAAACTAGAGTAAAGGAGGGCCGCTTATTGGAATGCCGGTGGTTTATTCTAGACACTTAAAGATAACTTTAATTATTTCTAGTTGTTTTTATTTTATTTTGGCCAACAATAATAAATTCGTTTCTTAGGCAACGGAACAATTCTTATGTATGTGTTATAATTAAGTATGTGTTAAATGTCACACGCCAAAAATACACTGATCTGATTTTCTAAACGCGCACAAAATATAACTACAAAAAAAAAATTAAATTAAATTCTGCTCGACTTTTTTGTGTGGGTTTATCTTAACTTAACTGTTCGACCTGCCTCACCAGGCCCCCCAGGCTAGAGTCCTGTTAGCCCCTCGTTGAGGGGTCATGATGTGAATCCAGTGACGTCCCTAGACAAAATTCCGCTCCATTTTTATACAGTATTTTTTATCATCCTTTCATGACTCCAATATATAAGAAATGTATTACATGGATACATTACTAACAAAACATATTATACCCACTAAAACATAATAAATTAAATTCAAAACATTTTCCCCTAAAAGTGGGAATTTTTTGATGTTGGTTATTCTTACATGTCATTCTTGAAATACATTAATTTACTCTGTTTTGAGGAATTAAGGGCGATCCTTGTCGCTTTTGGTCTTTTGTAATGATATTAGTTTTTAGCCTGAGATCGCTAAGGTTTAAGATATAATAACGGCGCGACACTTCGATATAGACTCAAATCGTTGACATCTTTAGTTTTGTGGGCCAACGCAACTTCCATGCGCCATGGTTAATTAGTCAGACTGTAATTATTCGCAAATCTGCACGTGTCGTTTCTGGTCACCAAAGACGTCGAAGGGCAACGGAACTAAACTAGACATTGCGAACCCGACAAAAAAACACACTCACATTAAACCTTTTGTATTAATAAATATATTTTGTTTCCAACCAGTGAGCCGATTTTTTTAATGGGTAGATATTTTCGTTTTTACTACATTTGGTAGCTATTTCTATATAATATACCAAATGATTCTACTTGATTTGCCGCCCTTCAAGCAACCGCCGCTCCCAAGAGACGCTTAATCTGCCTACCACCACGGGACATCACTGTTCTTAGTCAATTTATCGATAAATCCGTACCCGCAATTATAACACCTTCTCGATCCCCAAATATAATATGTCATTATTTCATCATCTTCCAACGATTTTAGATTTTTCCTCCCTAATTATTAAGTATATTTAATTTTTTTGTCAGGTTTTTACCGAGTAAATTACGATGACAACAATTGGCGCTTGATAATCGCCCACTTAAATGATCCAGACCACTTCGAAGAGATCTCCTCTCCAAACAGAGCACAGATTCTTGATGATGCCCTTAACCTGGCTCTTGGAGGAAGGCTCAGCTATAACATAGCCCTGGACGTCACCAGATACTTGGTGCATGAGAGAGAATTTGTGCCATGGAAGGCTGGTCTCGGAGCATTGGGTTACATAGACGGCATGTTAGCAAAAGGACCGCACTATTTAGAATACAAGGTGAGTAATATTATTAATCCATTAAAAATCTATTGGTTACTACGTTCAGCCAACACTTATGTGCTTATATTGTGCAGAGCGCACACAAATAAATTTGTTCAATGAGTACCTATATGAAACTTAATAGTATTATTAATTCATTACAATACTTTAAAAAAATGCTGCAAACAAGGTGTATTATAATGTTTGCGGAGATACTATTTTTTTTACACATATTCTGTAAAATCTATTATGAATGTAATTAAGTTTGTACCTACTCATTCATTCTTCAGTCATTTTTGGGACCCGGGTTTGCCTTTCGCTATTTTCATACAGTATGTGCACTCCATGGCCCCCACAATGGGGAGGTCTGACAGGGCTCTAGCCTGGGGGCCCGGCGAGGCGAGTCGACCAGATAAGTGATATAAACACACATCCCAAAGTTGCTTTAATAGTAAAAAAAGTCGCCCTATTTTCCTTTACCACTATTATTATTTCAAATTATATGGTTTTACGATACAATTTTTAAATGTGTATCAATTTCGATATCTCCATAATTCGAATGGATGTATTAAAATATACAATAAAACACTAAATATACAGATTAATTTTACCGCATACACCATTTGGAAAACGCTACTGTAGAGCGTCATACTGCCTTTATCCTTAACGATAGGTAGGGGGGCCGATAAACATCCTAGACTGGGGGCCCGCTTCACGATGTGGTGCCCATGGTGCACTCACCAACGGCAAATACACAACATACAGTTAATTATCGTTATAACGAATTAATACAATAAAAGAACGACTGTAACCATGTCACTAAATGAAGAAGCAAGTATAAAAACTAGTGTTGGAAACATTCTGTGTCAGTGTGAATTTCCGATTGGTAATTTATGCGTAGTACTTAAAGATGCCGAAAGGGGAATCCCAAGTCGCAATAAATTACTCAAATAGAATAGGATATAACTTAAATCAATTAAAATTTACCCTCAGTCGATAGTGTTAATATTATTGTGAATGTGATTTCAAAAAGGTAATATTGAAGGGTACGTCATTACGATAAATTTCTGTTCTGTTTTCAGAAATATATTCTGAGTCTCATTGATGGACTTTACAAAGAAGTTGGATTTACTGACAAACCCGAAGACCCTATGCTGACAATTTATAAGAGAATAGACGTTATAAATATCGCCTGCCTGTTGGAGCATAATGACTGCATCACGCACGCCGTGACTTATTTTCACAACTGGATGATATCACCGAATCCTGACACCTACAATCCGTAAGATACAAATTTTTAATATAGCCAATTAATAAAACTTGAATTGTTCCCGCCGTTTCCCGGCGTATAAAGTAGATATGACGAATATTAATAAATGAAAAAACTTTTTTATGTCATGATATGGTTATGTAGTACACGGTGAACTATGAAGATGTCCCTGTCTTTTGACACAAGTCGCATTGCACTTGTATCTAACATCCATAGGTACATCAGTCAAACACGTAATTTAATTGCATTTAAATGAATTTTCATCAATAAATGTTGTTGTGCATATTATCATCCTTATACTTTTAAGTGTACAAGCATCGCATTTAAATGAATTTTCACCGGTATGTGTCATATGATTTTGTGATAAAATTTAAAACGGGTTTTTATTTAATTTTCTATATTACTTCATGGGATAGAGGGGCGGCACTAATAAAACATACATTTCCGTAAATTAATAATATGTACATAATACTGATTGCATTTTTTTAAATCCTAAATATTAGCCTTTGGCCACCCATTATTAACTACTCTGGATCAAACAGATATTTAAATTTTTCATTTGCCATTGTCATTTTTCTTAAACTGGAAAAAAAGATTCATTTTAAAATAATGGATGATAATTTATTATCATGAATAACTCTCAATCAAATTTGATTAACTCTGATTATATTTTCGTTTCCAGAATATCACCGAATGTCCGAAATACAGTTTACTGCACAGCAGTCCGAGTGGGTGGGGCCGCCCAGTGGCATTTCGTTTGGGCGCGGTTTATTAAGGCCCAGTCCGGGTCTGAACGAGAGCTTTTACTGACTGCACTTGGATGCACGCGATTACCGTGGCTATTGATAAGGTAACATTAAGACTTGTACGCACATGAAAAAAATTGTCAACTTAATAAAAATAAATGATATTTTATTATACTTATCGCAAATTATTTTAATGTATCATTGACCTAAGTTTACTATTTTTATGTTGCCAACTCTGTACATATATGAAGAAACAATTAATGGCAACAATAGGTACAAATGAAAAAGTTATAAATCGTGAAAAAAGTTAAGCAATATAATAGGTATATTGTCATTTTTTCTTTCAGATATCTGGACCACTCCTGCCGAAACACATCGGGTATTCGAAAGCAAGATGTCTTCAGAGTATTTGGTGCTGTCTCCAATTCAGTCATCGGTCAGCCGATTGCATTCACTTTCATAAGACAAAACTGGGCGAGACTAAAAACTTAGTAAGTTTGAAGTCTTATTACCAATTGCGTATAGTGTCCACCTCAAGGTCTCTGACGTTTCGTGTAGGTCATTATTATAATACTAATACAAATTATATTATAATATAATATTATTTATTGCAATGAGAAATATGTAATAAGAAATTAATATTCCAAACATGGGCCGGGCCTTACGATAACCATAACAAACGCTTTTCCCCAGAGCGATTGATTTTGGACCACCTCTAAGGAAAAGTGTAATAAAATGGGTACATCTTTTTTTAGTGTGCGACGTTCAATTAATAATTCATAATTCTTTTGGTTATTTTTGGATTAGAATTTTGAATATCAGATATTTTGTAATTTCAAAGTAAGCGCGAAGTACTAATTTGATTCATTATTATTCCTGGTTTGACCATTAATAATGTAACACGATTTTCTATATTTTAACCCCCTCTCACATTATTATACGTGTACCACCAACAATCGATAAAATTATAATATTCTCACAGAAAAATTTATTTTTAAAAATGTTATTGGTTGTTTACGTCGTATCCCCTCTCTACCCTCCCGTCACCCGAAGCACTTCGTCACAATCCATCACTTTATATATTATCAGACCCCCCCATTAGGGTTTGACGCAATATATGGGTGACCTCTCTGAAGTTTTTATATTGTGATAATTGATGCTGAATTATAAGAATTGCATAATGAATTGTATCATTAATATTTTTTCAGCTTGGGTTCTTCGGCGTCTAATTTGAATACAATCGTAAAATACTCAACACGGAAACTGAACGCACAACATGAGCTAGACGAGGTAAATAATATACTTTCATTATTAAACAAGTATAGTATTTGAGAAACATACATATTATAAAACATAAATAATATATTTACACCGAACGGGATTTTAATCCACAAACATCTCAATGTGGGTGCTGTGTGTGCTTTACCATTAAGTCACCGATGTGCTCACTAATTCATCATCATCATCATCATCAGTCTGAATCTATCCACTGCTGGATGAAGGCTTCTTCAAGCTGCTTCCACTTCTCTCGGTCCTGTGCATTGCGTTGCCACGTACTTCCGCAGAACTTTATCATTTCATCGATCCAGCGGCCTCTAGGTCTACCTTGCGGACGTTTTGTACTTCTTGGATATCACTGGATGACTAGATTTGTCCAACGATTGTCTCTTCTTCGAGATATGTGTCCAGACCATCTCCATTTAAGGCTTTTAATAAACTCTATTACATCGCAAACCCTTGTCTGCTTCCTTATCCACTCATTCTTCTTTTTGTCCTTTCGCGTTATGCCCAGCATGCACCTCTCCATACCACGTTGTGCTACTCTAAGTTTCTGGATCTCTCTTTTACTTAGGGTCCATGTTTCACACGCATATGTGATCACGGGAAGCACACACTGGTTGAACACTTTGCGCTTTAGGCACAGTGGAAGGTCACTTTTGAAAATATTATTCAGGCGGCTCACTAATTACATCCTTAAAAATATGCAACGGAGATGTTATTTAAAATTCCAATTTTTTTAATATTTTTTTTTCGACTATGTCCGATGCTACTAATATCATATGGACCTCTCCTCTACACAGTGGAGGTTTGTATTAATACATTGTACGCTAAAGACGCGCCCAGCGCGTATCGATTAAGGTGGCCATTCGATATAATTAGCATGCTATTTAAATGTGGTAATTAAAAGAATATCTAGTCAGCAGTCAATGTGTTCAGATTTTGTTTTTACGAAAAATGGATGTCAGCCACTTGATCAACCTATTAGGTCCATACTCTGACTCATACACAAATTGAAAAGCAATATATGTACTTGTCAGACCCAGGATTCGAACCTGGGACCCACGACGCTGTAGACCGACGCTTAAGCCACGCGGCTATCGTGGGTGTATTATGCTGGGTCCACACTGGCAACAAGTTGCTGGCAATCTCGTTAGATTTTACAATAATTATGATAAGTATCGTAAGATTTAATGAGGTTGCCAGCAATTTGTTGCCAGTGTGGACACGGCATTATATTACAAACTTCTCAATATTTTTTTTGTGAAATTTGAAATAACTGAACACATGATTGGATAGATATTGCAGACAGGTAATAGATGTGAGTTCAAATTTCACCAGGTTCAATTTTTTTCTAGAATATTTTCTGATGTATGATTATATTATTTTTTAAACAATGTATTTTGAATATTAAAAACTTCATAGCTGACGTTTTTTTTCTGTTATAGCTGAAGAAATTCTCAAGCGAAAGAAAGGGAGAACTGGGGAGGACTATAGACCAGGCCATTGAGAAGACAGAGGCAAACATTGTCTGGATGAACAGGAACTACGAGACAATTGTTGACTGGCTCAACAACGTGACTATCTCGAGTTGATATATTCAACAAAACGACATAAACGATTATACGTATATACCATATCAGCTAATACCTGACATACTTCAAACTCCTTAAATTACAGCCACTTTGGAGTGATTTGATGTTTCGTGATATTACGCTGGTACAATGAATAATACACTGGTATTTTATTTATTGGTTCGTTACCATTGCTAATGAAACACGTTATAATATCAATAGTAACACGATTACGGCCTAAAGGTTACATGTATAAGTCAGGGTACTTTTGGAAGATATAGTGTCCCTAACGTATGAACGTAACACAACACGGAGATAAGGGTCACAAAATTATTAAACGGAGAAATTTGTGGAGATACACCAATGTTGTTTCGTAATATAATAACACAACATAATGATAAAATGGCAATGGTTAAGTATGGTGGTGAAAATATTTCAAACTACTGAGTGTGGTTTTTATGAGTTCCTATATTATTTGCTTTTATAAGAAAAAATGCAATAGTTCCTTTGATATTAAAAATATAGCATGAGAGGTTTAAGGCACATGAATAAGTTATATTTATTTTTTCAATCTTTCAACAAAGTTTATATTATGACAATATTGTGTGGATAGTTTTTGTTTGAAACAGAAGACAGACGATTTCTAATAAAATCGAATACAAGGCAAAAGTTCTTCAGTATTCTGAATTAGAATTTAAATTGTTCAAAACACTCGATAATAATTACAAGATAAAAATAACTTTCTAGATACCACGTTTTTAAATTTTCTGTTGAATCATATAAACTGGACAATTCTATGTATTAATAAATACTTTTTTTGTACTTGATAGAAATACTGAATAAATACAGAATAAGTACTGAAATGTCATTTTGACATTTCATACTGATTTCCATAGTAACGCACGTATTTATTAATAATTTTGTTGCTAGGACCCCCTTAGCAACCAACAATAATAACTTTTCATACAAAACAGAATTCACTGAAAATGATTTCAATTCTGCTTAAAAATGGCTAAAAGTATCAAAAGAATGCATTGTAATCATGTTCTGATATATTCTAAAAGTTTCAAATGTCAAGCTAGTCGGGAAGTTAGTTAAAAATCTTTAATCATCCAATACAAATCTTGGACAAACAATAAAAAAAATGTACTGGATACAAAAGAAAAAATCTGTACCGGACAAACAAGAATACGAGCTAATGAAAAGGTGGTAAAAAACGGGCAATGCATAGTATTACTTATTTTAATAACTCCAATTACATACTATAATAATAGTCAATTTTCAGGTTTTATAAAAGAACTAAGTAATGCATCTTTATGCATCTTGATATATAAAATAACGGGAAATTAAAAATTAACGTGACAATTACTGTCAAATACAATAATAATTACGTTTATTAAACAAAAAATAGTAAATACCTATAGTTTCGGTGAAGGTAGTATTCGTTTCAACCGATTATCTACGCAAATAGCAACCAACAAAATGAATAATTTATAACCATTTTATTGATAGAGAAATTTGTGAATAATATCGATACCGTAATTATATAGGAAAAGAATTCAAAATTCCAACGTTATTAGTAATAATACCATTGCTATTCGACGTAGATTCGTTTTATTTATACTTCAGCAGCAAAGAGATCAAAAATTTCTACAATAACTCATAAACTCTTTCTGGGATTATTCATTAATTTAATTATATATTTGTTAAATTACATTCGTCTAAATAAAAAATAAACACATTCCCCTTAAAAGTCAAGGCTTTAAAATTGAAATGTAAATTAAACACCATCTATCTAAAAACAAGATTTTTTGAGTTGTTTCCCTATTGAACTATTGTATCGATATGAATGGACGTGAAGAGCGTATTTCAATTAAAAAAAAAATTGGGAATACTTTATCCGCGATGGGATAATTTACAAGAAAATTAATAATTATAATTTAGTTAATATTGCCCTTTCATATTTTTTTTTAAATTGTAAGTCAATTAAAAAATAATTTAATAATTTTCGGAAATTCGTCATTTTTAAATGACAACAACAATAATTATTCTAATCGTGGTAAGCGACGTTGCCAAGTAAGTCACTGTTTGACTTATCTGTCAATCCATTTACATAACATTGACGCTCCATGCATCAGGCCTTGGGTTTCATTGATATCATTGTTAAGTATAATAAACCTTTTTTTTTTACTTAAAATCATTTACTTAAAATACAATTAATATTTTACGTAGGTACATATCGGAAAACCATCGTTTGTACGAATATTCATGTAATGATTAAACCCCTCATATTATAATGCAACAAGATAATATTATATTATTCTGTATTCTTGGTTTTCTTTGAAGGTTTTCTTAAAACGACACCATTCTATTTCCTCATTCGTTCGGCGCATGGAAAAAAACACACATACAATTATGGAATTGTAAGTGACTCTTTATTGAATTATTGCCATTTTTATCGTGTCACATTACGTTAATAAATACCATAAACGTATACTCAGCTTAAATATTTTATGTATACCAGAGTCTGAGCATCACAATATGGATCATCGTCAGATTAATGTTCTCCTTCTTAAAATAATCGTGGGTATGAATGAGTAGATACCGTTTCAGATAATGGACGCTCAATTTCATCAACTTAACTTATTAATAGTTGAATGTTATATGTTTTTTTTCATCATTCGGTATTCGGAAGTCGGTATTTTTAAAAAATCATTAGATTTTTACATTTAGGCTATTTTAATGTAAAATTTGTCGCCATTTTAATGAATTTTATTCACCCATGTGCCAGTTTACGCCAAATATACATTTACGCATGTCAAAATACGTGTGAAAAATAAATAATTTGGTATATCATTGGTAGCTTGGTCTGAACAATTTATAGACTTTATAGGAAAATGTATGTATATGCCGTTATTATGAACTATCTTTTCTCATAATTATATTATAAATTAACATTTGAAGATAATATCGTCTTCTTAGTCATTCCCTCGTGTGGATCGTGACCACCTCCAGTTCAGTAATCCTCTGAGCGGTCAAGATTTTCCAACCCTATTGGTCTTCTCTCGGAGTAGAGGAAGGTTGTCCTCTTTAAAATCGTTCACTTGGTCGCTCTAGCGCGGCGACGCTCTTCATCAGCTCTGTCTTCCAGTTACGCGAAAACTTATGTGTATTCGCCATTATTGCATAACAAAGTAGAGGAATTATTAAGGTATGTAATTAATAAATATCTACTAGCAAATGTTTAATTGCACTGAGTTTCAATATTTTCGATTTGATGGCGCAGTGATCTTTGTGACAAGTGGTATCGTTTGTCATACATGGAAAATACGAGTAGGCATGATAGTATATTTAATTTATTAAACATTGATTATGTGATAATTTATCAAATTTTGCGATATTAATTTACTCACCGGTTTCCAGTGATTCTTAATTTTTTTCATTGTACGCCTCCCTAAATCTAGAAAAAAAACCAATCCCCCAGATATTTTTTTTTAGATAGGTACAAGTGTATTGTATTTACCATTAATTACAATAATTATAAGTATATTTTTATTTAAAATACTAGATCACTTCATATAATTACTTATAAACCAAAAACGAAAATAAAAGATAATAATATAAGTGAGTATATAACAGTGGTGCAAATAACAAAAGTAACGCAATAGGTGGATACAATCAACAACTTAAAAAGAATGCTTAATTTTCACTTAGGCTATTTTTCAATTCAACTATACTGCCATTGAACCGCGTTATTCATTCTAATAAAAAAATTGTAAACCTGAGATAGAGGGCTTTAAAATTTTGTTTTTTCTTTCAAAATATGTACGCAATCAGCGCAATTCGTTTGAATTTAAAACTTTAGAGAAAAAACATGGATGTATAATATTTTTTGTTTTAGATTATTTTACTAGCAGCTGCCATTTACAAAACATAATATATATGTATCTGAAATCCAGAATATCTTAAGTAAAAAAATAATACTCTTGAGAAAACCCAATTTAATGTGTGTCATGTCTGTAATGTTAGTCGACTTACGGCTTTTCAAATTTTGAAGTTGTGTTACGAATATAGGTAAGTACTAAAATCAGACTTTAGCCTGAGTAAACAACGTGGTGTATTCTGTATTCATAATTTTTGTCGTAAATTAAATGTTTAAAATTACTTACTAATACTAATTCTATAAATTTATTAATAGGAACCTAATTGTTTGTAAAATATTTCAAATGTTTTTCAAAGATATATTACTTTAAAATAATTGAGTCGTTTGATATCAACCGTAAAACTGGTGATAGTTGTTATCAGAAAATACCAAAATCTCAAAAAGAGCGTATTTCATAGAACTATGTATAAAAATCTGGCAACATGTATAACTATTGCTGTAAGCATGTTAAAACTACGTGGTGGCTTCACATAAAGGCCGGTTCAGAATAGTCGAGTAGTTTAGTCAAGTGGCGAATGATTCAGTTACCACTAAATGATTTAGTAGGTAACTGAAAAGTGGCCGAACACAGTACATTAGTGAGTGCCGTGTCAAAATGAATAGAGCACAACGTAACAAAGAAAAAATAAATAAGTTAATAACTTCAGTTGTGATGGCTATATCAGAAGAATTGGAGGAAGAAATTTGCAACAAGGCACTCGAAGCGAATTTATGGGTAGTATCTTCGCTCCAACGAAATGTCATTTCTACGACAAACAATGAACTTGACTAAAGATGACGTGTTCAGACTTGTCTCGTGGGTTGTTTGGTATTTAGTGAGATGTGGTGGGGATGCTACTCGACCGAAAAATTAGAACAACATGGATTGACTCGACTAAATGATTTTACCAAATTGCTAGACTAAATTTGTCTGTCCATACACGTTTACACTCGCCTCTTGACCAAATTACTCGACTAATATGAATCGGCCTTAATATGCAACAAACCTGTCAATGCCTTGGGTCTTAGCGTCCTAAAAACAGCAACCGGCCAGCTTTGATGCCAAACGACTCAATTATCGTATTGTTTTATAATACTTGTATTTTGAATCTTTACCGATTATATAGATAATATAATTCTTAGATAAGTGAATTTTATTACTTTTGGTCTAAATGCATATTATTAAATCTAGTAAGATATGGAATAAGTGAATATCTATTAATTAAATAAATTATTTTGTATTAAATGTGTGATGTACTTAATCCAAAAGAAATTAAATATCAAATTCGAATAACTACAGAATATTTTTTTTATTAACTATTTACACAAAACAAAATACAGATAATTATATATTATTCAATCAGTAACCAGCGACTCTTGCTATGTCGATCCTGCAGCACGTAAATCACTCTTGTAGCAACGCTGTAGATCGTAGCGACGACAGTATCCGAAGCACTTAATTAAGTCATACTAGTTCTGAGAGTCGCACTTCCAGACGTTTTAAAATACAGATACGTAATATGATAACGCTTAGTGCCGCAAGTGCGTATACTCTCCTGTTGGTATCATAAAGTGGACGAGTCCACAATAATGTTAAACTAACAAGGCCAAATAATCAGCACTGTCGGGAAAACTACTTTCATCCTGTAAAAAAATCTAACTACGTACCTTTAAGCTATGTCAGAGGTTTTCAATTTGTTTTTTCCGCCCAACCAACATTAAATTTCAGAGACATCTATTAACAGAATTACGAATGATACACCCTCGCGTAAAATTAGAATGCATTCCAATACAGATTACCTTCGAACCATCTTAACTAGGTATCACTAGAATTATTCACGGCCGTAGATTTCCCTGATGTAATTTTTCGTAGGTAATAAAAATACTTAATTATACACATTTTTTTAACTTGTATAAATTTTATTTCATGTAAACTCGAAGGCACAATAAGTTAAGTACGATTATGTATAAGTATATATTGTATAAATATATTGTGATCACAAAACATAACAGATTTCTACAACATCAAAAAAATAGTTAATAATATACTATGTTCGTTACTAAGTTATATACCAAAACTGAAGACCAATTTTGTTATTAAATCAGTCTCACTAAACCACCTGCGGGCGCATTAGGGGTGTAGTAGTGTGGTGGCGCTCCGGGGGAATGGGACAACTGGACGCCAGGACAATTAGACGCCGCACTGTCGTAGTCACGTATACAGAACGTAGACGAGGAATTTTTATCAGTTTCTATTTACTACTTAGTAGTTTTAATTAATTTTACTCTTAACATAATGTTATTGCGGATTGAGAATTACCATGCCTAAGGCTTTATATAAAAATAAAAAAACTCATTTTTTGTTGGAACTTAAACGTATGCACGATTAAATCATTATTTACGTCTGCATATTTAAATTCTCAGCAACTATAAAATCATAATATAATAATTTAAAGATAAATAATAATATTAAATATTTTTTTAAGTATCTATCTATAAGTACCTAACGTCTATTTAATTTCGAATTGCGTGGCGTCCAGTTGTACCGGCGCCAAATCGTCCTAGACCCGCGCTCCGGTACTTCTCCGGACAGTTTTCATTAATAGGTACTGTGTCACACGCAATAATTCTCAGTCACATGAATAAAAAATCCTTCTGGGCGTAAAAATGCGAAGGAACCGATTAATCAGTTCGATTCCAATGTGATAATAAAAAAAAATATTGAGCTTATCATCCCGTCAGTTCAGCTTTTATTGCATGATTACGTATCCATCGATAATATATGAAAACATGTGCTTTATTTATTATTAGGTGGGTAAATGGGAAGGGTATATTAGGATCTTTAAAAACTGCGATCGGTACGTTTTTATTCAGCACTGTACCACTATTTATGTATAATATAAATTTATCATTACTAAGATCAGTGACGTCCTAAGGCAAAGTTCCGCCCTTAGGCATACTTAAAATACCGCCCCCTTCATTTTAGTCTCACATTGGATTCAAATTTGTTAACCATCTTTCTACCTATTTATTTGGTAGGTATCTATTTCTTTCATGCTGATATTATATACATTATCTACTGTGAGGATTTGATCATTTCTTACTGTCAAAAGTTGTAATATTCGTGTTCGTTCCTTCATTTGCCACCCTTAAGTAAAGAATGACCTGCATTGCCCATAAAATGTTATGCGCGCGCAGGTGGTAAACTCTGCACTAATAACATTTAACTGTTAGAATAATAATGTCTAAGTAATGTAATAAAGTTGTAGGATTAACGTGGAATATGATAATTTATAATATAGTTAGACATTAATTTCAGACTTGGTGGGATAGTAGAGAATGGAAACTATCGAGATAATTGGCTTAGTAAATGAAACTATGTTAATTTTAGTTAACATTCTATCGGTAAATGCTTAAAAATTACGAATGAAAAGATAAGCATTTCCTTTTTTAAATAAAAGTAGAAGTAGTATGTAAATTTCAGTCACTTTGCGCATTATTTTTTTGTTGAAAAATATTAATTTCCATAGAACATTGTAACCAGTGACGTCAGCAAAAGCGTGACAGAAATGACGGCGTTGGTACCGGCTCCCGAATAGTATTTCAACGCGATCCATTCCTCGATCTCTCTGCTCACTTCGAATCCCCATAGATCGGCCTGGTCAGCTTTCATGATGGCTGCAACTCCAGATTGGAACTCCGACTCTGACATTTTAGCCTTGTTCGCCGTCAAGAATGACATGAACTGTTTTAAAAGAAATATAGACATATTATTTCACATTCATTCTAAGAAGAAAACTACCTACAGAATATGTATTCTAAACATATGTCAAAATTAAGAAAGCAGTGCTTGACATGTAAAAATGACGAAATGGTACGCATATGAATATAAAGAGACAGCATTATGATCATTAATTAGCCTATTGTTATTGTGGATTTAGCTGATTTATACACTACGTATTGAATTTATTATTAAAATAAAGAAATTATTGATGCATTGATTGAAATGAAAAAAAATATAATTAAAAATAGTCAGACTGGATTTCAGTTAAAGCAAACTTCGAATTGGTAGGTATTCATGATAATACAACTACATGAAAAGAATTAAGTATCAAGCATTGTAACCTGAATTATAACTTTATTTTATAAATATTTTAACTACTATAGAGTAGTCATATGTACTGGTGCATTATAACCAATATGAGGCCCTTTTTTGGGTTACATGGGATTTACTAAATCACACACACTCTAGTGCACTCCAGCCAATGTCTTGGGACATGGTTACTCTTGCATAGCTATTCTAACATATCACCAACTCCAAAATCAATTAATAAAGTGATAAATACGAGTATGATATTATGTCTTATTCAAGCAGTTAATTAGTATCGTGATATTTATTATCACGGCCGTCCATGGCCGCGTTAACTGCGAGAAATTCGAAATGCATCCGATTAGATTGTAATAAAGTAAGTCGCAGTGCGGTGTTTTATCAAATATTATATATAACTGCCTTGTTTATGGAATTTCTCAAGTGATATCTGTGTTACTTTGCAGTAATAAAAATAACGGAATCATGTTACTCTGTTAAATATTTCGAATAGCTGGGATACTCGTTCGGTACAAGTAAATACCTAAATTACATACGCACAAAATATAATATATTTTTTAAACATGTCGATTTTGACAGTGCACGTAATATTGTAACTTATCAATAATAATAAACAAGCAAGTTAAAGGTACACGCGATTTTGCTCTCACTGTTTTTTTGATTATTATGTCATGACCTGTCTACAGTGGCGGATGAATGAATTTAAATATTACACCTTCATTATTACTAATTAAGAAAACAAATATAATATGAATATACGAAGCATATGGATAAGGTTGTATGTTGTATGTATACGCATGTCAATATTTTTTGTTATCTTACCGTTTCCCGATGCATGGGTTTCAATCTGGACGCAACGTTGTTGAATATTGCCAGAATGTTGGCAGAAGTGTAACTGAAAAAAAGTAACTTTAATGAAATAAATATATTGCCGGTCAGGATAGTGTTAATTTCACAAATCAGTACGCTCTTTGATCAAAATTAATCAAAAACGCTAAATTGGTAATGCTGGTCACCATTGTGTTAAATATTAATATGTACTAGGGCACTAGGCACTTACAATTTTTTCATTTCTTCGAAGTTTTCTTGGAGAAATTTGAATACGTGTTCTACATTTTTGGAGTTACCCATAAGTGCTGAATTGAAAGCCGTCATGATGTCCTGTTGTCTAATCCATGAACCTTTAGTGATTGTTTGTTTCAAATACCTGAAAACCAACAATAATTATTAGTCTTCATGTTTTCTTGTTCCGTTGCGTAACCTAATGCGATGCAACAAGTTAACAAGAAAAACACGTCACATTATTGTTCTTTCTCTCTTCAAACAACTTTATTTTTTGCCATATGTTTGTGAATCCACAAGTTTGTAGGTTCACAAACTTTTTCGTCAAAGGGACAATTTTGAAATCAAAAATATTTGGCGGGCCGCCCTTTCGTAAATATTTTCTCTTTTTAAAAAACATTAGGCAAAAATAAAATTGTTTGAAACTAAATCCTGCAATCTAGCCATTAAACCATTCATTCTTGTCAGAGGATATTTAATTGCAAATGTAATTATTCGATATAAAGGATAAAAAAATAATACATATTTAACATAACTCTCGCGGGACACATCAATAAGTCACACGGGACATAATTGGCGCGCGGGACGCACTTTGTGAACCCCTATCCTAGAGGATGCTCAAGTCGGTCTAACAAGCTGTTGGGCCTATAGGGTCGTCCGACCTGGTCGCCACAAAGGCCAATTAAATTGCATTTAAAAAAATGCGTTGTCTTATTGCGGACGTGAAAATCTCTTCAGGTAGTTTTTGTATGTCCGTATTATTATGCTTGGTTTTTGTATTATATCTATAATTAAATTAATTTTCTTTTATGTTAGTTATCCATGCTTTCTCTCTTATGGCACGTATTATTAACTTAGGTCAACACATTAAACTCAGTTAAAGCTCACTTGAGAGCGTGGCTTGGGTATCAGCTCCTGAGGTATTTATTACCGGGCGTAAAAAAAACTGCTGATGATTCACACAAACGTAGGACCTCGTGGTACTCTCGATTAAGACCTAGTGTGGTGCGGGGTATGTTGGCTTGGAGGGGTCATTGTTTTTATTGTATCCCGCGTTGCAATGTGGTGGTTGGTGTTATAAAATAACCAAAAACACCTCTAACCAAGAGGAAATAAATTTGTTGGTTATAACCATTTGATTGTGTCATCATCATAATAATAATGAGATGTGTTTTAATGTGCCTACAATATATTAAAGTGTCAAATGGAAGTAAGCTGTCCATCAGTTTCATATTTTGAACATCTTGAATATATAAAAAAATAAATACATTTCGATTTACAATTTTAATACAGTACTTATTCATACCGTTTTCACTATTATTGATAATCAAAGCTTTTATGTATTGTGTATTATCGTTTGCTTCAGTTTTCTTGATATTAAAATCTTTGTTAACTTAAAAAGTCTCTACACAATAGATGCAACAGCGCAACCTTATACCTACTTGTTGATATTTTTTTGGTTTCAATTCGATTAGGTAGCTTATTAACTTACGCTTTGATGTCCTCTGCGCGATCACTGCAACCCAGAGCTCCCAAAATTACGATCTGTTCGTTTACGACATTTTCTGTGCTGTATTTCTCCCACAGATATTTGAAGTCAGTCTCGTTGCCATACCGAAGTGCATTACAATACACATGCTCTCGAAGGTTTGGATTGACACTAAAAATAACAAAAATATAATTGATATGCGTCATCATAGCCATAGTATGTCCTATTAAAACGGAAATTTCCCAGCCCTGCAGACTCCAGTAGGGCTATTCTAAATGACCAACACGGTAACACGTTTTCGTTCTTTTTATTGCTGCAAAATAACACGCGTATCACTCGGAGCAATTCCATAAACAAGGCGGTTATCTCCAATAATTGTTAACACACAGCATCTTACTTTATTCTAATATGATTAATTTGGAATTTAGAATAATCGCTCTAATGATCAATGTCTTTATATTTGATTGTATATAATAGTAACAACAGTAATAATTCGTTTCATGTCCATTGCAATCGGTCATAGATAATATGCAATCGGTCTTGTATCTCGTTGTTGATTTTGGTTGCTATGGTTTTCTATTCTTACATTATTTTCCGCCTGTCGCCGGTGTTGCCGTCTCTGCTTCCAAAAAATCAAGTATGACGTGTTAAAAATATTTTGCAGTACTATCTAATTACATTTGACAATTTTTTACATTACATTTGTTAACGCGATCATTATCAGCCGTATTAAAAAGCACCACGCCGGACGGTTAACTTCCCGGGATAACTAACTGCCTAAATACTACATTTATCATAGTTATCACTTTTTTGATTGATTTTGTGGTTGTACTTGAGTTGGATTTGGGTTAAATGATACTGTTAGAATAGTACTGCAGTTCAACTACTGCCACGTAGTGTAGAAGATGAGAGTGACATCAGAAATGGACGGTTTTCACAAGTGAACTGTCAAGTGGTAGATTTCCATAATGGAAAGAAATAGTTCTCACTCATCAAAAGACGATTGTAAATACTTTCCCGTAACACTCGAAAATGAATAGGTGTACCTACTGTCGGAAAATAAAAGCTTTTCTTAACGCTTATATTAATTAAAACAATATTTTCACACGCATAGGTACCTAATTGTTGATGTACCTACACAACAGTATATTTAGATAATATACTATCATGCCAGTACCCAGCTTATGTTATTATGTATATACAAATTAGACCTACATCTTGTAACTATATTGAAAATAATTATATTCTTTTGAAAGAGATATGTTTACTAACAATGAAAATAATATGTAGGTATATGTGATTTTTTAAAGCTTATCAGCTAAAAAATGTTAAACGTGACAAGTTCTAAACTGAACTTAGTTTTTAAGATGTAGGTATTCATAGTTTCTTGTTACGTTTGCAATTTTATTATCAGGGCTCGAAATGTGTAGCTCCTGTTCATGAAATCCGCGAGATTACTGCACCGTCTCGTGGATAAAATAATTTGACAGTATGAGTTAGGCAATATAACAATAATCTAATACACTTATTTTTATAAAGTATCCTACATAAAAAAAGATGAATAGGTATCTTAATATTTTTCGGAAAATTATTGAGCGCTCCTGTTCGTAAAAATTCAATTCAAGCGCCGTTTATTATATTATATTGGAAATATAGATACTAAAGTAAGTATTATAAGAATACGTCTTATAGCTTGACAATTTTAAAAGCTAAAATCGACAGTTCACTAATCTATTATAAAATATATAACGTACTTGACTCGACTGGTCCTCTGTCTCTGAAACAGTTCCATAGAGCTTAAAATGCACTCTGCGTGGCCCAGCTGGCAGGCCAACGTCAGAGTGTTAGCGCGGAAAAGCTTTCTCAGGTGGCTATCCGTCTCAGTTTCAGCCAATGTGAGTTCGTTCACGACATTCGTCATCAGTACTGACATGTGTTTCTGGAACATATTTTAATTTTTATAGGTACAGCAAAGCATTGAAAGAGGTTTTTTTTCTGCCAATCCCATTGGTTTTGGAAAGTGTAGAAGTTTATTAATACATCTTAGGCAATAAATGGCATACAAACTATTTTAATATAATTTTAATTCGACAATTACCAAATTTATAATTATTAATATCCAATGCTGGTGGTCAGGTCATGTATTAGAAAATTAAGGGAGGAATCCGAATTATATAAATTTAGAAGCAGATTTAGTGTTAGTGATATGTTTCCCCTCCGGCGACATTTTGCTATTTTTTTATTTTAAATACGACGTATTTAGGTAGTATTTTGTTTGAATTGTGCAATTTTCTCTTCTAGACCAGTTAGGGAGGGGTTTCTCGAGATTTTACAAAATGCTTGAATAAAGCCAATCATGACGCATTCACGCGGATGACGGTGAATGACTCATTAAAAGGTAGGCGACTCATGTAGTTTTAAGCAGTCGTACATGAACGCTGTACGTCTGCTTCTGATGTTTCTTTAAAAAGTAAAATATGTTATAAATTTTTGTTACTTATACATTTTGTTGATAATAAAATAATTATTTCAAGATTTTTTGACTTCTGTCATATTTCCAATATTTTTTTTTCATATGAAGGGCGGCAGCCACCCTTGGCGCGTCTCTGATTGTGTATCACTAATCTAAATAGATAGTTTAATCTAAAACATAATGTTATGAAATACAGAGCGTCTGAAAAAAAAAATATTTTTTTGAAACACCTTTACCTCCAAAGACTTAAGAGCATGGGGAACATTGAAAAACATTTGGCGCAAGTACGAAAATCCTGCGAAGCTGGCAGACCACGGGGCATAATCTGTCTCGTTCTGCAAGAACTGAATCACTTCAAACATCATTGTGTAATTCATCTTCTTCTCCCTGGCGAGATTGAAGACATCATCGACGATCTATAATATTAACAAGTGTTTTATTTATCCATTATCATGACAGACCTTATAGTCTTCTCAAGCGCTGGCTGAGTTGGGTCTAGGACGATTCGGCGTCGGGACAACTGGGTGCCACGCAATCGAATGGACATTGAAAATAAATAGACGTTCGTGAATTATAGGTACGTTTAAAATAAGTATACATTTAATATTACTATTTATATTTAAATTATTATATTATTATGTAATACTTGGCGAGAATTTAAATATGCACACGTAAATAATGATGCATACCTTTAAGTTCCAACGAGAAGAGACTTCTATTATTTTAATAAAATTCTTAATCTGCAAGTAGTAGATGGAAACTGATTAAAATTCCTCGTCTACTTTATGTATAAAATCGTAACGAACGTCTATTTGTTTCATTAGACAGTGTGGCGCCCAATAGTCCTGGCGTCCAGTTGTCCCATTCTTTCCGAGTTCAATTCCCGGCTAAGTCATAATACATCTATGTAAATTTCTCAAGCCTATGTATTTCTGTGATGTGTTTCATTTATGTAACTGGGCATTGTGTTGAAAAAATGGAATTCCGTAGAAGACTATATCAAACGATAGATCACCATTTTCACTATTCATAAAATATGGCCAACCACGGTATCGAGGTATCTGAGGATTGTTTTTTTTGCCATCGCTCAGTAGTTATGTAATAGGATTCCATCACGTCATATAGTATTACTGATCGAAAAAAGGACAATAATGTCGACCCTGTCATATGATTCCAGAAAGAAAATGTGTGCATTCTGGTATATTGTTTACGGTGGAAAAACAACCAAACATTTTCAATTTAAAATGTATTCAGCGTATCTTTTTCCATGGCGACTTTTCACTCGCGTATATAACCATTTTGCGGTGTCTCCAAGAATCACTATTGCTTACTCATATTCTTGCTTCATTCCAGCATCTTTAGTCCATTGTACCGAACGCAGATGGAATGTATCATGCTGGGATTATTTATTGTTAATACCTTGATTACTATAAGCAATTTCCTAAAATCTAGAGTAGGTAACCATGGTAATAGCAAGTCAATACCGCCGACATACGGTGGGTATAATGGAATAAAAAGCAATTCATACTACCATAAATGCCACGATTAAGTAAACACCTGACAACGAGAAGGTTAGAGCCTAAAAGAGTACAATTAACTACCCTCAAAATACATGAATACATTTTAAGAATGGTGTCAGTCTCTTTCCACTTAGAAGAAGTTACATTAAAGGTTCGTGCTCTTCAATCGTATGAACAATGGGTAGAGTAGGTACATATTATTAATATTGGATCTCCATATATATTTGTTTTTCTTAAATTTACTAAAAAGTCAATAAATTTATTACCTGAGCTCTATTTAGGGTATGAATTTCAGTTCTTTCAGGGCCCATTAGAGTCTTCGCCAACATCATCCAAGTGTGGTCATCGTAGTTAACTCTGTAGTATCCTATAGTTAATAATACAATGCATGTATGGTAACCCAAAATCAGCATATTATCAATAATAATTGAAAAGAAATATTAAATTTGTATAAAAACTGAGATGTTTTACATTTCCATGTCACATCTAGAGGTTGTACAACAGTGAGAATGTGAGTAAAAAAATATTAAAGCGAATTTAAAACTGAAATAAGCAGTTGGCGTTGATCTGAAATGGAAACTCTTAAATTAGGAGGTGAATTTTCTTGGCAAGAAGAGCAACAAGAAAATGTCGAGGCCATAAAGAAAATGTGTCAAAGCAAATGCATGTGATAGATTTTCACCACAGGGCATCCCCAGAAAAAAAGTAAATGGAGTCCATTCTACCATCCCCACGTCCAGTACCTTGGTATACCTCAGCTGAGGCATAGTCTAAAAAGATCGTGACTAGGCGATGCGCGGATAGCGGGTCGAGCAAGCCGAATGAAATATAATTTGTCATAAAAGTTCAACATGCGTCCATGTAATGTTCTGTTTATTGTTCTATTAATAACAATAATAATATATTCATTGACATGTTTTCTTTTTCAAGTACATGCGGAACGTTGTTTAGTCATCTTTACACGATTTAAAAATATATTCATCCAACTCGATCACAAAAGAAATTGACGTGCGAACAGGTCGACTATCCCTCTCCGAATGGCAACGCGGCCAAAATTTCATTCCACATAGTGTTTAAAATTATTTTCCGTTTCACTTATACGCTCTTAAAGAGAAATGAGCTGAGGCTATAACATACACTATATAAAAGATTTGATGTCCTCATGGGAAGAAACGATTCGCAGCTCTGCGATGAATGTGATGTTTTGGAGGACATTGTACATGTACAGTGCCCTAAATATAAACGACACAGAGTGCAGCTGCAAATTGCAGATATCTTTGAGAAGAATGTCGACGAATTGAAATGTGCCTTGGCGGTGGTAGGACGAAAGAGTTTGGCAGAATTGTAGAGTTCTTTAACAGAATTAGAGTGAGGGCCTGATCGGCGGATTTTCTTCTAGATGAGAAGAGGCGATATTACAGTCGCAATCAAAGCCTCGGTAAAATCATATTAAAAAATGCCGAGACTTTGAACCGGACCGAAATTTTATAAATTCACCTGTCAAACTTCTAATATACCTAGTTGACATATTGAAAACTACAATTCGGCACATTAATTTCATCGAGCATATTCACCTGTTTGTTGTTTATTGAAAACAACCCACTCGTGTCCTTTCACTGCTTTGTTTTTGGTAACACTCTTAGTTTTCATTACGAATAGTGGTTTGGTGTCATTAAACATTGCGCTATTTTTCGTTGCGAAGGTAATTGGAATCTGATATAGAGTGTCTGGGACATTTTCTCCATATTTCACGAATCTTTCCTGAAAAATAAGGTGTGTGTGACATACAAAATTATGTAGATTTGATTTAAACGTATTTAGGCAATAGAAGAGAAATATTTCTTTTTTTCTATTCTGCACCGGAAAAATCTTCATAGAGATCATGTAACTACCAGATACGATCAATGAAATTTAAACGAAGACTACTAAGAATCAAACGTGCATATTATTATTATTGCAAAATAATAACAAGCAAATGCACACGCAGCAGATTCACAGTCAATAAATATGCAAGCCTTCGATACAAATCACGTACTCACTCACTCGCACCCCACTCTCTCGGAAGCATTTGCATTCATCACATCGCGTCACACCTCGTTACGTCAGTCACGTCATTTCACAGGGTTAAAAATATAATCTACTTGCTTTCTACGGCGATAGTATTTATCTGTTTTGTGATCTGATTCACTATCGTCGTTATTATAAATTTTTTCATTGTAATAACTAATAACATTTATATATTTTTGGGGGAATAAAAAAGGGTATTATCTCACTCACACGCTATCCTACGTGAGTCTTATCATTAGAACCTTACCTACCATCTCCCTTATTCACATCCCCATATTTTATTCTAAATCATCAAAGTAATTGAAATCTAAAAGAAAACAAGAAGCTAATAATTTGTTCACCCAACATTTATGGTCAAGCATTAATATATTGATTAATTTGTATTCGTTAAAATATAAAGATAACATTAACCTGAACTTATCATATCCAACGCTGCTAAGTAAACGTTTTTCCCTAACCCTTAATTGCATGATGCCGTCCTTTAATAATAGCAGCAAACTGTATTATTCATTATATTTTTTGTATGAATGGAATTTTATTTAAAAACTAGCAATTCTCTGTAATGGACAAAGTCTGCTGACAAAAGGGTTATTGTTTAAGAGTTAAAGTAATATATACATTAAAGTGTTGCCATTGTGAATTTAATGGTTAATCTAGCATTAAGCAACGCCACGAATATTTTTCAAATAAAAATTTTAAATTGATATTTTTAAATAAAATATCTTACGGGGTATTTTTGTTAGGACAAAAACACTAGTTGTTAAAATGTCAACCCCTACATCATAAGCAACTTGGATTCTACATACATAATTAGAAAATACCTTAGAAACATACCTATTAAAAAAAAACCTTGAAATAAATGTGATACCGGACGGAAATTGAAGCCACCTGCGCCCTACCTAAATACGACTAAATTTACTAATAATCATGCAACTGAAGCACTTTACAATTTTGCTAATGTTGACGATTGACTTTGTGGTTTAAAGCAAAGTACTAATAATAGTTAAGTAATTACCTGGATTGCTAGTCAGCGTCTGGATCTCTTTTTAAACTGTAATCTTAATATACTTGCACTTGCTAATAATTAAATAAACTATTTTTTTATTAAACGAATAATTCACAAGATTCTAAAATGTGACATTCTTTATTGAACATATGTACATCATTTTGAAACACCTCAGAAACAAACATAATAAATAATGTTTGAGACTTTCGCGGTTGTTTTTTATAGTACCTAATAGATTCTTGTGTTTACACCACGTGTACTCAAACATTCTTTACTCAACGTTTCGTTGCAGACGCCATTATCAAGAGAGATGTGTTATGATAAAGTGTATGAATGCAAACGTCGCTCTAAGAATGCCAAAAGGAATTAGATTAGCTAATACCAGATATACCGGATTGAATATTGGATTTTGCTGAGATTTTGACATGACTAGCCTTGGCGTTTTTAATCGTGACGTCCGTAAACCATCATCCCTTTTAATATTTCTAGGGTTTCTATGAATGTCGATGGCCATCGGTGGAATATTACGATACATAATAGATTTTGTCGTATTTATTTCGATACATAGGCGGTCAGTCTGGTATTTCGTCCTGTCAAATAAATTGTTATTTTACCCCAACTGCCATATTTTTGTTGATCATCATTTAAAAATACTACTAAATTGCGACACCCTGTAGCCATTAAAAACCCAACGCTAAAGGAGAAGATATTTTCTAATCTGATTTCTATTCAATTTGACGATACAGTACATTTTATCTTTGTTTCTCACCTGTGAAATCTTCATAGTACCAGTGTCGTAATCGATGTTGACCGTAAGCAACGGATATCCTGCCTGACTTGTCCATGAACCCATGACACTATTGATGGTAACATCTGGATAGTTCTGCAATGAATTTGCTGCAGTGGCAGCCGTTTGCAGGGCATTGAACAAATCTTCTGGGATAACTGTTTGGAATTTCCTAAAAGAAAAATAATGTGAATGTGTAGTTTTCCCTTTGTATGGTTATAGAAAATGTACTAGATATATTATGTTCGATGCAAGTAAATTAAACAAAAAATAAACATCGTTCGAATATAATAACATGCAGTATTAGACTAATGATAGCACGCGTGAAATACGGAAAAAAGTAGACAAATTAATGTAGGTACACAGAATAATGGAGTGGACTAATTTGATTTTTTTATATCCATTCAGTGACATTACGTTTTATAACTTTACACTTTTTACTACACTGATAAGCCTCTTTGTCTGATTACCTCGCATAAAATTAAATCAAATGATATTCACTTATATTAATATATGAAGTAATAAATAAATAAATACATTACATATTATTTACATACTATATTATTACATACATAATATATTACTTTACATCAGTATCGAGGTTGACTGAAAGCTCGAGCGAACCCACGCTATCGAAAATTGTTGGATCTAAGCGCGCACCCTTGTACCCGCACCTCACCTCACCATTCTTCACCGTTGCTATATAGGTAACTACTTAACCTGCTCGTGATGAATTGTTACACGTGTGTTATTGTTTAACAGAATCTTTCATGATTTCAAAAGCAATTGATAACAATAATGTAGTCTATTAGCTGTGCAAGTTTAGAAGAAGCATTAAGTACCTATGTATTGTTATTTTTGTTTCCCTCACGTGAAAGTTGTTTTCAAATTAACGATAAGAAAACCAGCGTGGCCTCGTCGTATTACATTACTCTGACCTGTTACATGAGTGAGAGAGAGATGTCAATCCACGATTTAAACTTAAACTATAGCGTAGTTACCCGAACGTAGCATTGGAGTAGATTTTTGTTGTTATCACCATTATTATAAAATCTGCCCAACGTTACTAATTTCACTTGGATGATGATATTATAGTACCTACTCAATATAATATAATATAATTAATTACTTCGCGGAAAGATGACCATTCAATCCAGCTTTGAAAGCCTCTGTTCCCATTAAATGTTCAATCATCCTGATGACAGATGCGCCCTTGTTGTACGAGATGGATCCGAAATGAAGGGCGATATCAGTGGGCGAGTTCACGCCTGGATGTGACATCGGCGAGGATGTGATAGAAGTGTCGACTTGGAAGGCAGTTTGTATCTGAGCCACCGGGAATTGGGTCATCATTTCCAAATTCTCCACCTGGAAGATAAACATTCAAATTATTATTATAATAATAATAATATGCAAATCAGTGCAAACTAATAGGTTTGAAACAAGATCATAGTTTAATACTACTCTGAAATATGATTAATTTTTCTCATCAATATCCAGAGCAGAAGCCATCTTGTATGTATGACGTCACACGCCATCCTCCACGATTTTAAGCAAAACACCTGATGCTTTATAATAATTATATAATGTAGGAATTGCAATACTCAATGAACATACCTTTAAATACCGGTATTACGATATTTCTTATCGAATACCGGTATTCGTCAAAACATAATATAGAAACAAAGTAGTAGCTATCAATAAATATAACTACTAAAATCTAACACTATTTTATAGCAACCTAAATTATTATACTATTATTATTTATTATTATTTATTTCCTGATACAAAAAATCTCTCTGAAATTCAACGTTTGTTGGATATACTATGAACGTTGGATCAATAATTATAGAATAATTTGAAATATTTGCCACGAATATTCTCTTTTTCAAAATATGTTAATTCATCGCGACATATAATATTATTATAACGCGTATATTTGAGGGATTTTGTTTTATTATTATTTAACTTTTGTTGGTTTCAGTCAATATATTTGCGTTTTATTTGGCAGTGTAAAACTTATGCAATACATTGTCATGTACATGCAATCATTTAAATATATGCCCCAAAAATTTTACACCGCATTGCTTTTGACGGGTCCATAGTTTCTGAAATTTCGTAGGTAAAGCAATCGGGGACGTTCATGGTGTTTGGTGATATATAGTCAATAAGATATCGGTAGATGGAGCGGTTTGAAGTCAATTAGGTTTTAAATCGCTGAGTAAAAACTTTTCTGTTCTGTTTACTAATGTCTTGTCCAGATGGCGCGATTTGACTCGCGCGTACAAATTCGCTCGCATTCCAGGTACATGTGACCTCACTGAGCCGTCCACATCCACTCGTAGCGTATCGCGGCGAAACACGCGTCACCTGCACAAACTCTAACCATGGGTTTTGATCTCAACCAATTCATAATGTGAAATCCATTATTTAATTGAAATCGTTAGCGTAGTTTTTCACAGACGAAGTACACGGACTGTTAGAAATGCATTTTTTGTGAGAAAAAATAACAATAATATTTACCATGTCAGGGAGACGATATTGGAAATATCTTGCGAAACCCTCGTTGAGCCAAGTATAGCTCCACCAGTCACAGGTGACGAGATCACCGAACCACATGTGAGCGATTTCGTGAGCCAGGATACCGTTAGAGTTTTGTCTATGCTTAGCTGATGATTCCGTCTCATCAATCATCAAGGATGCTTCCCTATAAATTAATGTTTATAAACAAATTAAAAATATTAAAAGCGATCAGCGAGTATCAGGTAAGTGAGTATATAAATCTCGCGTCAATTAATTATAACCAAAGATGTCGAATAAAACTTATATAATATGAAAATGTTATGTATGTAAAACCAAAGTATGAAACCGAATAATTCCAATGTCAACTTATTTGTATACAAACTGAAGAGTTAGAAGTATTATTAATAATACTAATGATAAATTGAGACTTTGAAATTTTGAAAGAGAAACCACAGAAGCCTCTGACAAAATCACAGAACAGGTAATAAGTAGAAATGAGACGTCAGTCGGCATTGACGAAGAATTTGACGTGAAATTTGCTATATGACTTATTATATATTCTATATAACACTACAACCGGCCAAGAGGCCTAATGATAGTAGTGGAGTGAAACTGTAGTGTATTTAGTAATATAAGTAAAACAATCACAAATACTCAGGCTTTGAGAAAATCACACTAATATATTATGACCTCACCGGGATCAAACCTGGATCTCCCGGATGAAAGGTCAGCGCTGTACGCATTGTAATAACGGGCAAGCCTTAAGTTAAAAAAATAAAAAACCTCCAGAATAATTACTAATATTGAATGCGCATTTCGTTTACGTGACAAACTTTAATGCATAGGTATTATGCGGCTATCGGCGCCTATTGAGGGTAGTTTATCATATTTATATAATCATCATCATCATCATCAGCCTGAATCTATCCACTGCTGGATGAAGGCCTCTTCAAGTTGCTTCCACTTCTCTCGGTCCTGTGCATTGCGTTGCCACGTACTTCCGCAGAACTTTATCATTTCATCGATCCAGCGGCCTCTAGGTCTACCTTGTGGACGTTTTGTACTTCTTGGATACCACTGGATGACTAGATTTGTCCAACGATTGTCTCTTCTTCGAGCTATGTGTCCAGCCCATCTCCATTTAAGGCTTTTAATAAACTTTATTACATCGCAAACCCTTGTCTGCTTCCTTATCCACTCATTCCTCTTTTTGTCCTTTCGCGTTATGCCCAGCATGCACATGCATATTTATATAATATTGAGTTATTAAAGTTGTTACAATAAGTTAGCCGTCTAAACTTTCAAAACTGTCTATCTCGCTCTAAAAGTTAACACAGCCAAGAGAGGTGCTGTTAAAACATAACACTTTTTGGCAGTTCAGACGGTTATTTTTTTATAACAATTAACCGAATCAATACATACATATGATAGACTACCCTCGATAGCCGCTGATAGCAGCCTTGTGTATAGAAAAGATGTGCAGATGTAACTATTGAAAATAACACAAATTTTAACAGTTGTTGGAGTGTCTCCCATACTTCTCAATACACTGAACTCCCCATTTACACGGTAGATACGTTCTAATTGGTTCTACCCTATACCGTGTTAAAAAAAACGTGTAAAAAAGGTATACACTAAAATAATTAAAAAAATCAAAGGTATCAAAAATTATTCACTATGTTTTAACACATTCTGGCCAAATTGGTCTCCAACATGCATTCAGAGTTGATGGCTTTGCACTGTGTCATTTCGAAATCGTGTAAAAACCGTGTAAAAAGGGAGTTCAGTGTACTTTATTTCAGCCTCACCCAGACAGTAACCCAGTAAATAATATTGTCTTCAACATCTTTGATGAAAATCCAGTTACAGATAAGTCTAGTTCAGACTATTTCGTAAAAAAAAGATTCTCAAAAATGTAAACATCTATTACAAATTGGCTCAGAAACAACGAAGAAGAAGGAACAAACAAAATAAATATATAATTAGTTCAACTATATACCTGTATGTAAGTAATCCCCAGTTCTCCATAGCACCGGCTGAGAAGTCAGGAATAGCTGCTTGGTCCATCTTCATCTTAGGATTCATCTCGTAGTACTTGATCATGGTGAATTCATCCATTTTTTTGACAAGATTCTGACCCGTGATGAAAGGGTAAGCACCCATGTTACTGGCCTGGGGTCTGGCCCAAACGCCGAACTTTTTATCTGTGGTCTGCTTGGCAGCGACGTAATCTGATACTATAAACGCTACCAGATACGTAGACATCTTAGGAGTCGGAAAAAATGTTTCACTGGTCCTTGTGGGTGGGCTAAAAAATATGAAGATATTTATAATTATAACATACATAATTTTGAAAACCCTTCTGACAAAATATATTATAAGTACATAAGCAACAGAAAAAATCTTTTTTAAAAAAGACACCCCGCAAGAATCGAAACTGCATCTCTCGGGTATCGCGCCCATGCACATAGACCACTATGCTAAAGGCGTCATACTTCATTGCGACAACTTTTAAAAGCTACTATTGGTGATCGGCTCGTGTATTTTAAATCAAAATAGGTATTAATTTAATTACTAAGATTTTTCCCAATCTCCAAGATTTTTTGTTGTTACTTACCTGAACTTGCTAATAATTTTTAATTAACTATTTTTTTTAGATTTAAGAATGTAACATTCTAATTAATAATTAGACTTTTTGAAAAAGTAAGACACCTCGCAGTGTACGTTTAATAATTAGAATGTTACATTCTTAAATCTTGTGAATTATTCGTTGAATGAAAAAATATTTATATAAGTGTTTTTCTCATACCTATCAGTTTATATATAAAATTTGGTTATTTAATAGCACATTCAATTAGGATGTAAGTAAATATTTCGTTCGTTCATACAAATTGTAACTTCATCGCAACAATTTTCTTTAATGTACTGAAAAGATGTTTGATTACTTCGTAGTGTTTAATGGTTTTTTTAATACTAACGGGAGCGCTCGATTTTTTTTTGCGGAAGCAATGACTGATTTTGAGGCCCCCCGCCATCAAAAAAAATAAAAATCATAAATTCCAATAATTACCTACTAATATATCCAGTAAAATATCAATGTACCCTAGAATCACACCCTTTGACTAAACATAGTAATTATTATTATATATGATAATAATAACACATAACTAATAATATTAGTGGATTATTTTATGTTGACAAGTATGTACTAGATATATGCTTGAGTGAATGATAGAAGCCCCTTTGATGTTAGTCGCAAGGATTCTGTTATGCTTTATACACAAATACTTAATACACTTTTTTCTACAATTCTGGTAGAATTGAACAATATTATAATGAATTTGAACTATTTCGAGGTCCCCTTTGAAATATTCAAGTGTCAAATGCGTCAAAAAATCGCTGACAGTCCTGCCTTACGAGATAACAGTGTACCGCAAAAATCTATCGGGCCGTCCGACCTGATTGCCACAGAAGTCAACTTTGTAGCTTTTCGAATAATTACGGCGTCTTAGCTTTGTCTTTGGCATCCGTATTGTTTAAGCTATGTTTTTTTTTGTATTATATTTTAATTATTTTTTTGGTTGGTTCTCCGTGCTCCTCTTTCTTATGGGCACTTTTATTAAATTAAGTCTCTGTAAACTTAGTCACCCCCGTCTCAGTACCCCCGATGGCCCCGCGGCTTAAGCGCTGGCCTATAGAGTCGAGGATCGCAGGTTCGAGTCCTAGGTCTGGCAAATACCTACACACATTGTTTTTCAATTTGTGTATGAGTCAGAGTATGGACCTAATAGGTTGAGCAAGTGGCTGATACCCATTTCTCGTTAAAAAAAAACAAAATCTGTTAATTCAAAACCCCCACTCTGTTGAGGCCCATATGATCGTTTTTGGATCGGAAATGGTCGGAGAAAAACTCTGTCAAATTACACTTGAGTGCGCAGTGACCTCGGTCTTGGGTATCTGATCCTGAGACATTCCTAGGCGTAAACAACTGCCGATGCTTCACATTGTGAATTGTGATGTGTTACTCTCGGTAAAAATCGAGTTTGGTGCGTGTTTGTACCGTAATATATATACATACATAGTATCTACTACAGTCACTTTACCAGTGTCATTTGAGAGGTCGTCCAAACTGACGTTCATTTGAACGGTAAGAGTCACTTTTCGAATTAGAACTGATTAAATACTTACATACTCGTACGTGTAGTTTTAGTCGGATCAATTGGCATGTTTGATAGAGAGGTGCTGAATTCGTCAGGACGGTTTATGGTAATTGTAAAAATCGCCTTGTATTTCGGTTCGTCGAAACACGGGAACACCTTTCTTGCGTGGACAGGCTGGAACTGTGTTGTACCCATCCATCTTTAAAAAACCAAGTAATCATATAAAAATGTATCATTTTAATAATTCTTAATTGGAATAAAAGTGGTAAGCCCTAAACATCCCGTTATATTAACAAAAGAGAAAATCTCTAACAATACTGTGTTCTACAACGACACATTTTAAAATTTAACTATTCTTCATTAGTGTTAGATGAATTTTATTTGATTTAGTAGACAACGACGAAAGAAGAAGAAATATCTTATTATATGGGTAAGAAAAATTGTATGCGCTTCAATATTTTTAGAAAATTATCGATCAGTACGGTTTAGACCAGGTATTCCCAACCCGCGGCCCTAGCCCAATTGAAGTTTTCAGCTTTCTATATTATTTTGCATTTTGGTATCAATACAATTTAAAAAAATATATCGTAAATTTACCACATTTAACGTGGAGGTGGAATCAGCGCCTCCAAATTTAACTAATTGAGCTAAAAAACTGCAATAAAGCATACAGTTAAAGTGCACGATCGAAGGGAATAAGCTTAAGTTTTATCAGAAATATATCCTCGAAGATAAATTTCCAAAATTAAAACGACTAGCACTGTGCATTACAGCAGCATTAATTTGGCACTACATATCGCTGCAAATCGTTCTTTTCGAAATTAAATGTAGTAAAAACGAAATATCGCATCTGGTTGTTCGATGAAAACACGACCAATCAAATGCGATGCTCGTCGGCTAAATTACCAGACAATATACAAAACAGGTGTCACATTAATTATAAGGTAAAAAAATGTTTTGAATAAATTCTTTGTTTTATTTTTATGTGTGGCTCAGTAATGTTTTTTTTTGGCCCACCAAACGATTTGGGTTGGGCACCCCTGGCTTAGACAATTTCCTTTTTCGACCACTCTAAGGAGTTGGCGTTTTTGTATGTCAGTTAATCTTTAAATTTATATACGACGCAAATTGTGCTTACTTCACTTTGTCCTCTTGTTTGTAAGAACTTCTGTAAAAACCACTCATGTCTTCGCGTATCACTCCTGTGAATTGTATTGTAATCGTATACTGCTTGGTTTTTTCCAAATCCTCTTTCAGGTGAATGGTAAAAAAATCGTATTTTTTGTCAAATTCTAAAGGTTCCGTGTCTCTTAAAAGAACCACATTATTATCTTGGTCCATGACACTTATTTGTTTATTTATTTCTAAGTCTTTTGAATGCATTGTTATCTTTTTCGAAAAAACCTTTTTTGGGTTAACAGATATAGCGACACTTCCTACAAACGTGAAAGCTTTCGCGTCTCCGGTATCAAAATATGGAGTCAGCGTCAATTTGTATTCCAGGACTTCGAAGTCATCCGGAAGTCTGTAACCTGGATCAGTCGCTGTCGGTCTCATGAGTGAGAACACGTCATCTGTGGGGAGTGGGTTTGCGAATAGACATTGGATGACCATGCAGAGGCATATTAATAATAGAAACTTTACCGCCATAACTGAAACAAAATAAAAACGCATTAAATGCATAAACACAGTCTGCAATGTGTAGTCCAGCCAATGAATGCTCAAAAGATGGGTGAGTGCATAGAATATGTCACAATTTTGACTTCAGGACTTTGTTAGAAGTAGTTAGTAGGTAAACATACTAAAAGTCCCCGTCCCTGGGAAGTGAGCTAAAGGCGGGCGGGGGGTCGAAAGATTCCATTTTTTGGTTTTCCGCTTATATCTTGGAAACGGTGTATGCAAAAAAATGTTTCAAATAAAAATGAAAGTTTCTTATAAAATTGTTTCTATACATATTTATCGAATTCCCAACGGTTTCTGAGATATACGTTATTGAAAATCGATAATTTTCGAAAAAATCATTTTTACCTCACTCTTTTTGTCGAAAATTTGCTTCTAGTTTCTCTTACAATCGTTTCTCAGAAAAAATGTCTGAAATGAAGTTGTAGAAAATTAAATTTCCTGCGATAATTTTTTATCTAATTCTAATATATATTGAATCTTAATTTAATATGATAATTTACGATTTCACGAACCGGAACGGCGCTCCGGTGCGCTCCGGTCCATTTCGAGCACTGCACCAGACCTAAATGGATCCCTTCAGGCTAAGTCAGTGAAAAGAGGTTGTGGTAGACATAATAAGGAAGCGGAGACGTTTCCCAGAGGCAGTCAAGGACTACGTTGGGTAGTCGTGTCGATGACTAATAAATATGTAAGGCACTGGCTGATCCCGGGTTTGATTCCCGATAAGGTCATAATAACATAGATAATTTGAAAAGTCTTCAGATATATCTCTATATATATAAAAATCTCGTGTCACGATGTTTGTGGTTAAACTCCTCCGAAATGGCTCGACCGATTTTTATGAATTTTTTTATGTATATTTGTTAGGTATGAGAATAGGTCAACAAGTATATTTCATACCGCTAGATGATTAGGGTATCTCTATCCAGAAAAATTTTCTTTTATTTTTTTGACAATTTTTTTTTTGTATTTTTTTTATTATTTGGCATAAAAAATATCCATAACCCCAAATTTTCACCCTCCTACCCCCACCCTCCCATTTTTTAATCACGATTTTATTATTTTTCTATGAACAAATTTAACCGTCGTCAAACAGAACGAAATTATTTATGTTGTTGAATGACAGATGGCGCTACGTCCGAGAAGAATTCAAGAGAAGCGTCGCGTCATTTTGACATTTCATTCGGCATACCACAACGCAGTGCGTGCAAAAATTTGTACGATTTATTTTATTTATCTATTTTTATGTGCGTGTATTACAGTGCACAATGCCAGCAAGAGGCAAGGGGTGCCATTTGGGCCGTAAAACGAATAAAGCAACAAACATGCGAAATAGTAGAGCAGAAAGAACAGACGAACAAATCAAACAAGATAACAAAAACGTGCCTGTAAGCATGTCACAATTGCGTGCATCTCAATCACAAGAGGTACGAGCTGAACGAAATCAACAACGACAATTGGAACGGAGCCAAGCGCGCCGGTTCGTAGTTAATACACGCAGAGCAAATGACCGACATTGCCAACAAGTACATCGAACATTTACATCCGCTTCGTTCCTTCGTCTCGCATTCGAGTACGAGCCAGATATTGAATATTCCGCTCATCCGAAAGTGCTGATTGGTGCTATGGACAAAGAATGTCCCCATTGTCATGCGCTCAAATTCAAACATGAGTCAGCCGGGATGTGTTGCGCATCAGGAAAAGTGCAACTACCAGAAATTGAGATACCACCAGAACCATTGAACGGCTTGCTCATCGGCACGGTTCCAGATTCAAACCTGTTCCTGAAGTCCATTCGCACATTCAATTCATGCTTCCAAATGACTTCGTCCGGAGCAACAGAAATAGTTCACAATACTGCGGCAAATGGTCAACAATTCCATTCTACGTTCAAAATCAAAGGCCAAGTATACCACAAAGTAGGCTCATTGCTGCCAATGCCAAACGAACCACATACATTTTTACAAATCTACTTCATGGGCGCGGATGGTGAGGACATCAATCATGTGGATGCACGTTGCGGCTACAATAGCCTCAATTCGGCGAACTGGACGCCCTGTTGAATGAGCACAATGAATTATTGAAATTCTTCAAAGCACACATGCACGAATTGCAAAGAGACAATCACGCTATTGTCATCAATCCTGATAAAACACCAGCTGGAGAGCACGTACGTCAATTCAATGCGACTGTTGTTGACGACATTGCTGAAATCATAGTTGGCGACCGCACATCGACGCGAGAAATCGTGATTCGAAGAAGAAACAATAATCTGGAGTTCATCGCTGACACACACCGTTCATAGGACGCTCTCCGATATCCGCTAATTTTCTGGAAGGGACAAGACGGATATTGCATAAACATTAAACAACGAGATCCTGTCACAGATAATTCATTCATTATGAACATCATTACTCATTTTGAATTGAGAAAATGAATGGTTGATGTTTTTTTTTGTTTTTATCGGCGGTCATCGTCTACAGTGCTCCATTCCTCTTTCTGTCATAGATCCCATCCCCATACACTTACGATACATTCGTTATTTTTTATTTAACAACCAAAATATTCACTAGAAATAATTTATATGGCAGAACAACGTTTGCCGGGTCAGCTAGTATATATATATATATCAACTAGAAAAAATCTTTCAAAATATATATGACGACGGATATGACTTGAACCCACATCTACCGGATTCATGCCAATGCGTTTTAGTAATTTAGCCTCTAACCAGTAATCACAATTAAATTTACTAAACGTATTGTCATCTTGAAGCGCTTTACAAATTACGTTTATTGGTTTCTGTGACTTAAATCAAAATACCAATTACCTTAATTACAATTTCTTAAGCACTTCAAGGTCTAGATAAATTCGTCGTAATTAGATAGGATGATCTTGGCTCAATTGATTTAGCACTTTGGCGAAAATCCAGTGACTTCGAGTACGATTCCTAGTGTGGGCACAATACATGTATGTGATTTCCTCAAAACTATTCATGTGATCCTAATAAGATCATATGGGCCTCCACAGAGTAGAGGTTTGTATTATTAACGGATTTTTGTTTTCCGAGAAGTGTATGTTGGTCACTTGGTCAACCTAGTTGGTCCATAATCTGACACATACTCAAATTGAAAAACAATATGTGTACTTGCCAGACCCAGGATTTGAACCTGGGACCCACGACGTTATAGGCCGACGCTTAGCCGCGCGACCGTCATGGGTGTAATTCACTATAATACTGCAATATTCATTCCCTACAGTACCACTGTCATTGGCCTTTTTTAGTGTTCAAAAATAATAAGTATAACCTCTGCATATATCAGAAGTAGGAATGATTAAAATGTCATAAATTCTTATCAATTTAATACTTTATTGTCAAGATTTTAATGTTTGACTACTTGCCTTTATTTGAACGCACTTTTTTCATGCCAATAATTATTATTGTATCAATGTCATTAAGATATTGTCATTAAGATAATGTTGTTTTCCGTGTAAATAAGTACGTTTAATCCCTGTTATAAATTCTAGAACAACGCGTCATTTTATAAAAATATCTAAATATAGATACATACTAAAATATTATACTACCTAATTCCTAATAGAGCCGTGCTACTTGGGACAATATATTTTTAGTTTTGGTGTTTAAAAGACACAGGTTGACAATTTTGATAAATATGACGATATTAAAGGACGTTGGGGGAAAACTTGTCCTGAACATAAAATGAGACAAAAAATCCAGCGTTGCAAACTTATCGTTTTTCTTTCCAGATTTAGCATTTATGAATAAGCAGCTTACAAAATGTGTGCATATGGCGTTAAAACAACGTGACACCGTAAAATCATCATGCCGCAAAAAAAGGAAGGTCAGACAGGACTCTATCCTGGTAACCCTAGCATGGCGGGTCGACCAATTAAGTGATAAACAGACACCACGAAGTTGCTCTAATAGCAAAAAAGTTCCCTGCGATGCTATGTCATTTTAAGCAATGCTCCGCAACCTTTTCTCACCCACGGCACACTAAAGGTCTTCCCAGAATTCCGCGGCACACCACACGTAAAACAATTTATACCCCACAACATGGACCCCAGCCCAGAATACTGGGCGCCCCGCCCCTCCTACCTATTGCTAAGGTTAAAGCCAGTGTGATACTTTAAAATAGCGCTTTTCAAATGGTGTTCGAGGTAAAATTAATCGTATTGATTCTATTTTTAGCAATTTTTTGTATTTATTAATACATCTTCTTAAATTTTATGGTTAGTTCTCGGGTTAATAATAATTATTTGACTAGTATTGACACAATAATAATAAACTGTATTCCACAATCGTATGTGTTAAAATATAAATGCCAGCGAAGTAAATCAGCGCCAAAGGCGACTTTTTTTTCTATTAGATCAAATTTGTAATTTGTGTTTATCTTGTCTGCTTAACCTGCCACGCCGTCCCCCCTGAGTTTGGGCCTCCAGGCTATAGCCAAATGCACCAAAATTACATTACATCAAAGAGATTGGAGTCTTTCAATCTCTTTGCATTACATACTTATTTGATAAATAATAATGTCTATACATAACACACGACGAAGAACCAAATGTACATATTCCCATGTATTGTATTATCAATAAAATAACTTAAACGTAAAAGTTTTTAGCTTTAGTTTGGTAGCCTTGTCAGAAATACGAGGGTATTCTTTATTAACGGAAATCCAGAAAATAGCATAAGCGCTTCTATAGAATTTTTGACATAGGTTGCAAAATGGTTTCGAATCCAGTCGTAAAGATTGTATGAAAGTAATGATGAAATTTCTTTTGAAGCAAAGTTAAATTTAAGTTGAGACGGATCCAAAATTAATTGCTTGTTTTCATTTGTAGTATGGTAGGTCCTTTCGTACATTTGTAGAGATCCTTGCCTTCTTCTGATTTATCAGATCACGTCAATATATTTTCATTCTGACCTTGCATTGTTTTATTAAGTTCATGCAGGTGCTCAAATATATTACTAGCCATGTACGTAAATTTGGCTATTAAGTAAGTATTGTCTAATATACAAAATTATTTTTGTTTTTGTTTTGAACCAATACTCCTCGATACACCTAGCATCGTCTCGCGGCACACCGGTTGCGGAGCACTGATTTAAAGTATATTAACATTTTAAGAAATTTGATTGTATGATTCAATAATTTAGTGTGATGCCAGGATTGATATAATTAAATGGTAATTCACGTGTAGAATTATATTTTATACTTAAGAATTATGATGACTTATATTTTTGAAATGCTAGTTTGTGGCACTAGTATGTATGACAGAATAGTGTTGAATTATTTTTTTAAAAATACGTGACTGATATTCTAATTAACATAATATTATTTATATTTTGTTGTATGTGTATACATTAGTTAAGATAATCAACGTTTTTTCAATATTTTGTGTACGGATCATAAAGTCACCTGAGTAGCAAATTGTCAAAAAAATCACATTCACCTCCTTTTACGTGGGTAAATGAACTTGTCGAATTATTATACCACGAAAAAAACCCACCTAACCTGGATTTGCTTTACTAAAAAATATTCTTTATGTAGGTAAGTATATGAGTTACCTTACTAAATAGTAAATAATATGGTATTGTGTCCATTATTTCTTACCATACTATATCTATTAATTGTTATTTATTACAACAACAATCGTCATTATTTAGTCTATTTGGGCAAAACAAAAAGCTGATATCACATACTTACTACTTTATTAAAAAAAAATTAAATGCGGAGGTTGGATTTTTTGCTTTTACAGAATGTTAAAAATTATTACTTTTCATCATAACACGGCTACATAGGTACAGATTGAGAGTAGTTGTCCAGTTTTTATAAAAAAGAAAAATTAATAGTTCATATTATCAATTTATTTTCTCCTAGATTTAGAGAATTCAAAATCGGACTTTACCTATAAAACTCATTTATATTTGTACATAATACAAAAAAATGATTATAAGTTTTATTAATTTTGAAAATAATTACATAAGGAAAAAAATGAATAAAAGATAACAAGTATTTTGTCTTCACCAATCCTGAGATCGACAATACGATCCCGAAATCCTATGATTGAAAATTCTGTCCGGGATCACAATCTCTTATTACAAATTTTTTTTGGAGTTCAGTATTATAGTTAACCATTCTAGATGATTATTTGATAAATTAATTTATTTGAATGTAAGTTCCCAAACCTAAACCACCTACGATGGCCGCGTGGCTTAAGCGCCGGTCTATCGTGTCGAGGGTACACATAATGTTTTTCAATTTGTGTATGAGTCAGAGTATGGACCTAATAGAGTTGAGCAAGTGGCTGACATCCATTTCTCGTAAAAATAAAATCTGTTAATACAAACCTACACTCTGTGGAGGTCTATATGATCCTATTAGGATCGGACATGGTCGGAAAAAAAGTTATTGTTATCTGCAGTAACCATTGTTGTGTAAGCGTAGTGCCTGACAATGCCGAAAAGCGAAACCCGGGTCGAAAAAACTACTAAAATGGAAAAGTACAAAACTTTAATTAACTATTTCTTTTATTCATCGAATAATTCACAAGTTTTAAAGAATGTATCATTCTAATTATTAACCATACATAATTTTGAAAACACTCTTGAGAAAATATAGCCAATAGAAAAAATCTTTGCTCATAAGCGCTCTCCAAATTGAGTTACGGTATTATGTATGTTCAATAATTAGAATGGTACATTCTTGAAATCTTGTGAATTATTCGTTGAATAAAAGACATGGTTAATTAAAATTATCAAGTTCAAGTAAGTTACAACAAAATATATTGGAGTGATCCGTGACGTCGGTTAGCAATTAAAGTAATAAATACTTTAATTTAGAATACAAAAATCGATCGCCTACCGTAACTCAATCTGAAGAGAGCTTATGAGCAGGTATTAAAAAGGCCAATAGTTAAAATTTGTCGCAATTAAGCATGGCAGTCATAGCATAGTGGTAATGCACAGGGCGTGATACCCAAGAGACGGAGGTTCGATTCCTGCCGGGTGTCTTACTTTTTTCAAAAAAGATTTTTTCTATTTCTATATGAGTGTTTTCAAAATTATGTATGTACAAAACTTTAATCAATTAGAATGCAAAAAATATCGTTAATCTGCAAGTATTGTCACAGTGATGACTCGTATAAGTAGACATGTCACGTAGGTACTGCTTAGAAACGGTACGTTCCAAGGGGTGGAAAATTAAAGAAATATCGTGAATATTATAAATAGGATTAGTATAGGATTCGTGGAAACTTTTTTGTGTAAGACGCTCATTGCCTAATACAATTATTTTAAAAGTGTGCTAATTTTTAGATACCCGAGAAAAAGCTTATAATATTTTTCATATCTGTTCAATATAAATAAAATTAAACACTAAAAAGAGTTAGGTTTATTTAAGGGCGACACTTTGCCTAGGGACATCACTGGCGTAGAATATAATTTATGGTGAAACAAATAATTTTATTATAGATACTATTAGGAAACGACATTTTATGCCATTTTTTGCACAGGAACAAACTCTCTATATCGATACCTCACTCATAGTTCAATAGGGAAACTATTCAAAAAAACTTCAATGATAATGATGTTTGAAGTTTTTGCACAAATTCATTTCAATTTTAAAGCCTTTATTTTTTAAATAAATGTGTTTTTTACATTTTTCTTAGCTCGTATTCTTATTTATCCGGTGGTTCTTTGTCCGGTACAAATCTTGCAATCGATTTTTAATTAACTTCCAGACTAGCTAGACATTTAGAATATATCAGAACCAGCGCTCGAAATGGAAAAGTTTACGAACCGGAGCGCTCGACAAATTTTATGAAGATATTTACATAGTTATCGTATGTGTATTTTATAAAAATAAGAGATTTTCTATTCTATGGCCTATCTACCTCAGACGGTCAACATATTATTTCCACGAGACGGAGCGATAATTTTACAAATTTCACGACCCGGAACGGCGGTCCGGTGTGTTCCGTTCCATTTCGTGCCTTGGTCAGAACACGATGCCATTGCATTTTTTTAATACTTTTAGCCATCTTTAAGTAGAATTGAATTCATTTTCAGTTAATTCTGTTTTGTATGAAAAGTTATTTCGACACCATTATTGATTGCTATGGGTCTGGGGTCCTAGCAACTAAATTATTAATATATACGTGCGTTACTATGGAAATCAATACGACATTTCAGTATTATTTCTATCAAGTACATTTTTTTTTTTGATCGTTTAAGCTAGTCAAGTCAAGTTTATATGATTTAATTAACAGAAAATTTTAAAACGTTGTATATAAAAAGTTCTTTTTATCTTGTAATTATGTTTTATTTAGTCTAAATAAATTTAGCAATGCCCTATGAAAATTTATAATTTAACAAATAATTAACCCAGACATTTATACAGGGCTCGAAATGGAGCGGAGCGCACCGGAGCGCCGTTCCAGTTTATGAAATCCCCAAAATTATCGCTCCGTTTCGTGGGAAAAATAATTTGACCATCTGAGCTTATTTATGCCATATAAGAAAAAATCTAACATATTTAGTTTTATAAAATATACATAAAATTAGATAACTGTGTTAATATTTTCAGAAAACTATTGAGCGCTCCGGTTCGTAAAATTTTTGAATTAGTGATTAAGCCCAGAAAGAGTTATTCGATTGTTTGACATTTTTTTTTAAATAAAATTTCTTTCTACTTCGAATGGAATTATTAACTCAAAACCTTTAAATATTGAGTTGTTTTCCTATAGAACTACGGTATCAACTAATTTATAAAAGCCATTAGGATTGAAAAGGGTAGGCTTAACGGAAGACGAGGACCCCACAAAAGTAAGGAAATACTTATATAATATTTAAAAAAATGTGACTTACCGTGTTTTTTAATACCCTTGCTACCACAACCTTATGATACAACTATCTGTGAGAAACAGGTAACAGTTTGATTTAAATGAATCTTTAAGTATTGTCACTGCAGTGATTTTTATCTAAACACAATATCATAATCTTCTGATAAGACAAAAACGGGCATTTCCAAACAGTGTATGCAGTGGCGGTTCTACCTTAGGGGCTGAAGGGGATGGTACCCGGTAATAATTAAATGAAAATTATCAGCGGTTTCTTCTAACTATCCGATATATTTATTGTATTACAAGTAAATCGATATAACGTAGCAATTAATTAAATATGTAGGTACCTACCTAAATTCATTTTATATTTTGTGAATGTATAAAAAAGTAAGTAAATTATTTTTATTATTTCTATGCCAATCCCATCTTTATTGCCACCGATAGGACACGACTTGTGTCCTAACAATAAAATCAACGGCCAACGGCGGTAATTTCGCCAACCATCCCGATCTCATACGAACCTGCAGTATTAATATTTGAATGTGATGTGTACAATCATATTATACGTATATTAAGCTTGAAATCTTTGTGTGCGTTGAGTAAATACTGCGGTGGATACTTTTGAAACATAATGTGAGTATTAATAATGCGTGAACATCCAGTCACCCTGTTTATCTGAACAATAATATTATACATATCTAATAATATTAGGTAATATTTCAGTTTTGTATTGTTTTAATGCAGAAATGTATTTTTTTTAATAAGGGAATAATAAATTTATTTGTGTTATGGAATACATACTGGTTCGTAATATCTAATTCCACCATGTGAAAAATGCTAGAGCCGCCACTGAGTGTATGTATCGCAAATGAAATCAGAACAAAAAATATACCTTGTTGATAACTTTTTCACAAGTCATTCATAATTTCTTTATATTATATAGTTTGATATTTTTTCCGTGCCCTCTTGTCCCATGTTCATTTGCATTTAATTCATCTTTACCAAGATGGAAATTGTTCAGTTAGCAATCGTCAGGTTGTTCTCGTCTCGTATCCAGTGGTATTGTCAAGTCGGCCTAGACGAGGGCTGTGATTACTCGATTTATTTCATTTCTCGAAATTAAGAAAAATTATTTTCACGAGAATTCGACATTAGTGTTTGTGACAAGGGATCCTAGATAAAAAATCAATAATCCACAATTTCAAAAGCATCACCGCCAATAATACAGGTGTCATTATCATCTGTGGCACTGTGGAGAACTGGGATGTATTTTGTTTTTCTTTTGTTTATCCGGAGACCCATGTTTGTAGCAGTTGACTTTTCGGAAATGAATGCCCGTTCGAGGGCTTCTGAGGACCAGCCAATGACATCAATATCGTCAGCATAATAATATGCCAATAACTGTTTTGATTTATGGAATATTATGCCATTGGCTTTCAATTCATCATGGGTAATCTTTTCAAGGGTCACGTTAAATAGAAAGCAGGCAAGAGCGTGTCTAAGACCGTTTATTGTAAGTAGAGGTGACGATAGTGTATTTTGGACCCGCACTTGATTCGACCCAGAAATGGAGGAACATAATCAACTGCACATCAATGTAATTAACTCTCCCAACCACCTTGTATGAAAAAGTAAGGGCATAGTTATTTAAAACATCGTGAGTCCGACTTATATAAAAAATATATTCAGTGAGATTCTATTGGAAAAACCAGTGTCGTCGTCTTGTGGGTTTTATTAATCGTATATATTATATAACATACATGTCCATCTTTAATTAGGCGGTGATTTACTACCACCCATTGTCTTTTTTCAATAAGTTAACGTATTATATCTGTTTGTTGATTGATTGTTTAGTTTTACAGCCGATTTTTTACATTATTACTTGCTGAAACATTATTTTACGCCTCACATTAATTAAAACATGGCATCATTATACCGACCCTTCGAAATGAATACTTTACACTCCTATAAAGAACGGTCAAAAATGGAACTACGAACTACCGTATGGATGCCATTTTGAAAAAGTCATTCGGATTCTGTCCAGTTGCGAGTCTTGATTGGGTAGTTTTCGACTGTGGCTCCCCCATCCATTCTTTTTTGTAGGTCTGTATAAATGAGTAAAAAGTCTGACAGTTGAAATATTATATGTTATATTTATATGTTGAAATACTTACTTCAAAAATAGATGCCATTCATTATTACAAAAAACACCAATTTCCCACTCGTCGTAAAAATGATTGTTGAAAACTCTTTGTCTCCTTTGTGGTACGCATTGTACTCTTCGTGAAAATATTCTCCTAACATGCAAAGACCCAAGATTCACATACCTATACTCTTTCTCTCACTCATGCAGCAGGCCATGAGTGATGCAATATGAATCACGTGATACAATGAGGTCAGATGGGATTCCTCATAGTTAATTTTAAAATGACGTAAGTTGGTTAAAACAAAGGAAAAATAATAGTTTCGGTCAATGCTTCCTCATCAAAACCTCAATGAAATTATTAAGATATTATATTACAACTGACTGCTTAAATAAATACACCAATACACACACCCCTTTTTCATTTCTACGGTGCGATCGACCAAAATCCACCCCGCGATCGACGCATTGGACATGCCAGCGCATCTATTCTATACACAAGGCTGTTATCGATGGCTATCGGCGGCTATCAAGGGTAGTTTAACATATTTATATATTGAGGTATTTGTTGTTTAGAATTATTAATAACATGTCTTTGCTTTTTCGTACAAGTTGGTTGTTAGTGATTTTTGAACAATCACAAACACACAGGCTTTGAGAAAAACACATAAATATTGTGTCCTCACCGGGAAACGAACCCAGAACTCTCGGGTAGACGGCCAGCGCTTTGCGCACTGCACCACGAGAACCACTATATTTGTTAATTATTACAATAAGTTAGCCGTCTAAACTGTCTATCTCGCTCTAAAGACTAACATAGCCAAGAGAGGTGCTGTTTAAACATAGCACTTATTGACACTTCTTGTTTTATTGTAACAATTAACTCCTCAATACATAAATATGATAAACTACCCTCAATAGCCGCCGATAGCGGTCTTATGTATAGAATAGATGCGCCGGCCTATAGGCCTATAATTTCGCACACGGTCTTCGTAGAGTAACCAAATTTGGAGGACACATTTGATTGTTTCTGTCTGTGTATTTCATTTTCTAAAATTATGCATTAGCTGTACATATGGGAACTATGGCTACGGTGGAAAATTAAATTTAAAATTATTATTTGTATTTTATAATTTATTATCATTATGAGAAAAACTCTTAAGGCTATATATACCTCAGTTTAGGCATGGTCTAAAAAGATCGTGGCTAGGCGATGCGTGGAATTTGCTAATGACGCGTGCCAAACGAAATATAATTTGTCATATAAATCCAAGATGCGTCCATTTAATGTTCTGTTTATTGTTCTATTAGTAACAATAATAATATATTCATTGACGTGTTTTCTTTCTCAAGTAAATTGGTAATGTTTTTAGTCATCTTAATACGATTTAAGAATTAATACCCCCGTCGCCATCACGAAACAAATTGACGTGTTCGCACCTCGTCGTTCGTTCTCCGATTGCCAGCGAGTCCAAAATTTCGTCGCACCTATAGTTGAAAATTATTTGCCGTTTCACGTTGAATGGGAAATTTAATTAATAGGTGATTGCTCGACACAATGTTTTTTCCAGAAATAATCAGAAAAGCACTTTCATATCTACGTGTTTTTGATCATAAATTCTTATCTTTGGCGTGAGCGATTAAAATGATGTCAAATAATTCTAGCTTATCTTTTACTTGACATAGTACATATAGGCTTAACATAATCCAGGGATTACAATTCATCTGTATAATATATTATGTATTGTCTGACTAAATGATTGAATTTATTTCGAAACGTCATTCAACTTACTATTGAAATAATGCAATTTCACCGGGAAATTACTGTATTTTGTGACCCAACGGACCTGACAGCCTGCAGAAATTAAATTAAAAATTCCGGCTGGCAACAAACATAAATGTAATAAAAACAAAAGAAAAGGTTTTTGCGGTATATTATACGATTTGTCATTTTATTTTTTTCTTGTTTTTAAGTTAATTTGCCAGTTTACTTGGTTTTTATAAGAACATAGACAGAGTTATTGCTAAAATTGTATGGACAAAGTTTGGTCATCGCTAAAATATTGTATGTCACGTTTGTTTTATTGGTACAATATGAGTTAAAAAATGCAATCGTGTTAATTTTCAAGGAAATCTGGTGTAATATTTTAGTTTTTCTATAGTAAGTTTTAAGCTATTAGAGATGTCCAAAAACGCTAGATTTAACGCCAGATGCAAATTTCGCAAGCTGCGTAAGATCTGGAAATAAAAACGCTGGTCGCTACAGACCATCCTTCTAATATTACTGGAAGGCATTTCGGTATAATTTGAGAAATATTTCCTAGATTTGTGCAAAAGCATATTTTTAAAGTTTTGGTAACACAAACAATGAACTATCCAAACCAAGCGCCCCGCACCACACTCGGTCTTAATCAAGCGTATCACGAAGCCCTACGTTTGTATGTGAAGCTTCAGCACTGTTTTACACCTGATAATTTCTCAGGAGCAGATATCCACTGAATTTACTGATTGACAAAATTTAATAAAGATTTTGGTAAGTATAATTTAATCATTTTAAACAGGTTTGAGGCCCGATTTTTATTCCCCATTCTGACGAATCGATTGCGTCATCTGCACCAAACAAAACGGCCACTGCATAAACCGTCATCTTTAGCTCCATAATATTATGACCTTAAGATACGGGTAGTTTAATGATACTTTTGGTAGCATTGTGATTGATTTATACTAAAGTAAACATACAATAATATTGACAACTGGAATGGATAAACAATGTCGAGTTTGGGAAGCGAAAATGTGTAATAATTTCCCCCATACAAATGTTATTCTCTCTATGGGTTTATTTTATACCAATACTTCAGTAAAACATAACGTGAACTTTATCTATTATAATAGAAATTCGTATATTTCTAATTGTAAGTCACAGAAAAATCCTGATTTAAATTTTGTTAGTACCTACGTAGTATATAAATATAATAAATCTGATAAGAAATCTTTTAATTTGTCTTATCTATCTAATTTGTCTTGTTCCAAGTATTGTAACTCACACTGCACCTAAATAATTCTAAAAAAATGCTTAATATCTGTACTTAAGCAAATACTAATTCAAACAGAACTATGCGTAGTAATGGAGCGCTAAGATTTATTTATAATATTTAATATGACGTACTAAAAAAACAACATTTTGGGTAAATGTTGTAATGTAACAATGTAAATTGTACGTAAAACATTTCACCGTAGCACAGTTCGCCGTGGGCTTTCTATCGGAAAGAGATGACCGTATAGGTACTATACGGTCTCCAATTTTATTAGATTCAATATGAACATTAATTCAATTTTCATAACTGATTTTAACAAAATTCATGAATCCATGAATGAAAACCTAACCTAAACTAACCCAACAAATAATCCAGTATATCGCCTATTTTCAAAATTTGTTTGCTGTTGGCTTCCTGTAAAGTGTAAACCGACAAGAACCGCGTTTTATTTAGACATGAATAATTTTATGACAGTACTATACGACCCAAAGAGGTTGGACGGTCTTTAATATACGGCCATATATTTCCAATACAACATTTCGCCGTGAATTGTGATACGGCGAACTGAATACGTACAAATTTCCGGACACGTATTTCAAGCATTGCTTCTGGAAGTGTCCACTCCTAAAATACGTAGTATCTTAACGGCGCACATGCTCGTCGTAGGTCAAAATTGAGTTTTTATTGTATTTTCAAACCATGATCCTGGACACCCCTTAAACGTTGTAGATAATCTATTTATATAATTTTGAAGCCTTATTATCCCTCATATTTATTTTAAACATTTGATGACTGCATAAAGTATTTTTGTTACATAAAATAGTATTCTTTTAAACCTCTCGCTCTAATGTTTTAGAATATAGTCATATTTCGGTACTTTAACTGTGCAGTGGTGTTAAGATTTTTTACATTTATTAATTTTTAAACGCATTTATAAAACCATTAGTATAATTTGTGACGAGATAATTCTTGTAAAATATTCACGATAAAAAATTATATTGATAATCTCTGTGATCCCAAATTTGACAAGAATTAGGCATTTTATTATTCGAAATTCGGCAAGATTAACACATTTGAAGATAATTCTAAAGATACTCATTATAAGCTATGTTTTTGACCATTCAAGTGTGATAAACATCCTACGAATAATAATTGCTTTATAATAATTATTGACCTAAGAATAAGGTAGTGTTTTTTTGAAATACGCCATTTCTTTTGTCATTTCCCAGTGGTTAAGCTACAACGTACGGCCGTAGCCATAAATTGACAAACTATAATTAAAGTAGGGAGTAAAATTATGTTAACGCGCGTGTTTGAACTTGCACCTAACCGATTTTGTTTATTTTTTTTTAAACCGTACATGTTCAAACACGCGCGTCAATATCATTTTACTTTTATTTATTTTTTATTTTATTACAAAAATTATATAAACAGATTATCTACAACGTTTAAGGGGTGTCCAGGATCATGGTTTGAAATTACAATAAAAACTCAATTTTGACCTACGACGAGCATGTCCCCCCTTGTTCTGATTCTCAATTTTAAGTCCTGGCTACATAGTATTATCCTCAATCAGATAAAAACCGATATTACCTTCTCGACCCGGAATTTCAGTTATAATCCCAGTCCAGTTATCAGCATAACTAGAAAATGCTTCAACTTAACTTCAATAAACCATTATTTAACCATTTACATCACTGCAAGTTAGAGTATAACTTTGCACTTTTTACTATACTGATAAGCCTCTTTGCCTGATTATCTCGCATTAAAGTATATAAAATGATATTCACTTCTATTAATCTATGTAGTAATAAATAAATAAAGCAATAATATAATATGTAATTTTAATATTTTTAGAATGTATTACACCATTTTCATCCAAGAGCTGAAGTGTAAAGCTATGAAGTGGCAACTCTACCTTTCTTCCTCTAGATGCCTTTATGGATACCTAGCATTTACTATCAAGGTTTCTTTACGGACTTTGGCACACTAACTATTCTACTTGATGCTAATTCCAACGAAACTTGTGTCAATTAGGTAACTATTTCTTTTATTCAACGTATAATTCACAAGATTTAAGAATGTAATATTCTAATTATTGAACATACATAATTATGAAAACACTCATGAGAAAATATACCCAATAGAAAAAATCTTTTTCGAAAAAAGTAAGACACCCGGCTGGAATCGAACCAGCGTCTCTTGGGTTTCGCGCCCTGTTCATTACCGCTATGCTACGACTGCCATGCTTAATTGCGACAAATTTTAACTATTGGCCTTATTAATACCTCTTCATAAGCGATCTCTAAATTGAGTTACGGTAGGCAATCGATGTTTGTATTCTAAATTAAAGTACTTATTACTTTAATTACTAACCGACGTCACGGATCTTTCTGTTGCAACTTACTTGAACTTGCTAATAATTTTTAATTAACTATTTCGTTTATTCAACGAATAATTCACAAGATTTAAGAATGTAATATTCTAATTATTGAACATACATAATTCTGAAAACATTCATCAGTAAGAAGATCATATTGTGTGGCACAACATTTGATGGAAGCCATAATGGATCGAAGTTTCTCTCTATTCTCTTGAATAAATTTCTCGTGAGCAATATTATTTAAACTCTGACGCACGCTTGTTTGTTTTCCAGTTATAACTCTCAACTAGTTTTCAGATTGTATCATTGCTTCAGTATGCCTCTGGGTGCATGAATGAGATTTTGCCGATTCATTAAATGTATTGTATTATAAGCATGGTTTATTTAAGTATGATAAATATAATAAACTATCCTCAATAGCCGCCGATAGCAGCCTTGTGTATAGAATAGATGCTTTTACGTCCGAGACGGCGCGGCATTCGGATAAGTCCCATAATTTGATATTATTATAATATTATATTCTATTTCTAGAATTTCTTTGTCTAATTTAGGTAGGTACCTATGTGTTTTAAAGGTTGTTCCAGATTATGTATTGTGTTTTGAATTTTTAAATATTCTGTAATGTTTATTAAATATAAAAGTAATGTAATTTATAAAAAAAAAAAAATAACAATAACACGATTAAAAACAGTAAATATGTAATATTTTTTATTGAAATTATTTATATAAGTACAATATTTACAAGTGGGTACTTACCTAATATTGATAAGTAGGTATTTATATAATATTTTTAAAACATTGTTTTTATGACAAACCAGACGAGCGTAAAGCAGTAGATCAAAGATGGCGATTTTTTTACAATTTTTTGACATTAGATGTTCGTTCATGCTCGTTCGAGAAGTTTGCATATTACTTCACGTGTGTAGGTACAATAAAATAATACGAAAATATACAATAATAGTACGACTAATATATTTTTTACATCAACACTCGCTTACACGGGCTTATTGCTAATCATTAGTACCCATTCATTGGTAATATAATATGCATTAGTATTCAGCCTGTTGGGAGTAGCGGTACTAAGCCGGTGTAAACAAGCCCTTTATCTCAAATAAAATAACTTAATTAGTGAGTAAAATATCTAACAACTGTAAGGCAGAGAGCCAATAATGTAACAGAAACCACGTTGGATGTCGCACCAAGAGTGACATTGTCGAGGAGCCATGAGTCCACATCATCAAGGGTGTTTTCGAGCCACTTCCGGTTGGAGCTTGCTGTCTCCATGGCCATGGCTGCGGTGGCCTTCTCGGCTGCGTTAAAACTGCCAGTATGCTCGGCCACGAAATCCGTGAACTGAAAACGTGTTATATATTATAAATACAATATTATTGTTGCGTGGTATACATTTTACTTAAAATTGAATTTTAAAAAGTTTCGGCAATATCAAAGATGTTGAAAAACCTTCTTATATAATCTATATTATAGATGGAACCAAAATATATGAAATTGAAGCAAAAAAAGAACCACTGGTCCATTGATTACGTTAGCTAAAAGTGACTTCACATTGCAGGTTTATTTACAGAGTACTTCACCCTACTGCAATGACCATGGCCCCCACATCTTGAAGCGGGCGCCCATACCAGGATCTTTGGTGGGAGCCCCTACCTATCGCTAAGGTTAAAGGCAGTCTGACGCTCTACAGTATTGTTTTCCAAATGGTGTTCTAGGTCAAATAAAATTCAGTGTATTTTAGCGATTTTTTTACATATCGAATTATAGAGCTGTCGAGTAACATTCAACATGTCACAACAACTGTATATTTTAAAATGGAAATAACTCCAAAGCAAGATAGCGCCGCAGGCGACTTTTTTACTATTATAACAAATTTAAGATGTGGATTTATCTCATTTATCTGGTCGACCCGTCACGCCGGCCCCCCCTGACTCCGGGCCCCTAGGCTAGAGCCCTGTCAGTCCGCCCCTTGTAGGGGCCATGGCTATGACATTTTTTGCCAATTTACAGGGTGTAAAAAAAGACAATCCGTCACGATGAGTAGATAAGCAGTCAATAATAAATACTACACTTTAGCATTATAATTCAGTTGGAAAATCCTGTAAAAACACTTGAGTCACAATTAACATAAAAAATGACCACCATTTCTTGTGCAAGAAAATTGGGATGGCAATACAAACTTAACCGTCTTCATAATATCGACCCCTGAGAATAACAAGGTTCCATCCAACAGTTTTGGGCAAATGCAATTTTTCAGTGGAAAATGTTCCAAATACAGTAATCTTCATTTCGTTGTAATACCAACGCCATCTGACAGTTAAATACGGAGATCGATATACTTGCAAAATAATTTCAAATATCATAACAGAACTATAAGACGTATAAGACTCCTTTTATTTATAGTCCAAATTCTTTGGGTACCTAATGTGGTATAAGGCATACGATACTTTTACTCAAATTTTGGACGCCAAATGTCTTTAAATCTAACTCAACACTATCCATCTATCTTCTACGAGTTCGACTAGATGTTCGTTTGCCTCCCAGCGTCCCGGATGTCAATCTGTCATGCCTGATTCGTATATCCTGCACCTATACGTGCCCCAGGCATCTTGCAAAATTTGGTAGACTGTAAAATGTGAAAAGCATTATTATATCTCTGTCTCCACCCTGACTGTGTTCGACTCCTCGCCTGACTCCAACGATACCGCGTAGCACGCTCCGCTCAAATGAGCCCCATACTTTTTTCATGTGTTAGGTGCACCGGATTTCCGACCCCATATACCTATAACAGCTTGTCTTATTCGTGTACATTTTTATTAGTTATTAGTTTATTAGTAGATTTAATAATGTTAAATGTTCATATAAAATTACCAAAATAAAGTCTTCCTTTGTGACCAATCTATTTCCAAGAGCTGCTATTATTCTTGTCGTACCACTAAGTGACGTCACCCTGTAAAAAATAAAAAGATGCAAAAGTTTAAAAGATAGTAGATATTGTACCTACACTATTTCATACGGCAGTAGCTTGTTCAAGAGACTATGTGCTTGTCAGTTTTGTTAGTATTTATTCGTCATAATGATGACAATAACGATCAGCGGGACTAATGCTACTACAGAATGAAGACATTAATTTTTTTTCATTTTATGTAAAAAGTTCATCTTTAGGTTGGTACCCGTGTTTCGCCCGTGAGCGTCGTCACTAACGTCACAATAGCATAACAGGTCGAGAAGTTATCTAATTAACTCGCCAGGAGAAGAATATTGTTAAACGTGTTATTTTGACGTTTCAAACATAAAGTACAATATCATAGCATTGTTATCACAATCTTGCATGATTAGACATGGGAAGTGTATACCTGTTTCTAACTTCTCAATATTTTTAGAGACGATTAATCATATTATTGGTTTCATACTTTTTTTTCAGTTCCTTGAAGTTATCCTTGACGAATTTGAGCGCCAATGGAAGTCCTGTCTCTCCAGCATTGATGACTGATTCCACCACCAGATGACGATCCTGATCTCTTACCTCCGTGCCTTCGATACTATACTTCAAATATCTGTAACCGATATAATTACAACATGATGCATGTGTCAGCGTAGCTACTATCTATGATTTCCATTCCTGGGATCCAAATGCTAGAATCCTGGGATTAATTTTTACATTTTTGTAAACTGTAAACTTTTATTAATTAAAGAAATATAATTTGAAGAAAGTAAAGTTATGATTATATTGAGATGCACGTCGCGTACTGTCACGCTGTCACGACGACAAATTTAGTCTATGGTTTCGTCATTTTGCAGAATATTGTGAACGAACACAATCTCTGTAAATTCAATGATGAAGTAACCTAGTAACGAGTCTCTGTAAATTCAATAATATTTTGAACAGAACCCAACCTACAGACCATAGATAATAGACAACATTCTTAAAGAAAATACATAGAGCCAACCGCTAAAAACGAAAAACACGCGATTTTTACATAAGTAAGTCGAATATGTGTAGGCATGTATAAAAAACGTTCATTGAGTCATGCAGATGTCGATGCAGTGCAGTACAATGTGAGGTGACCTCATTTTTGTTCTAGTGATTTAGGCAGATTTTGCTGACAACTGACAGTGTTCGTTTAAAGAACCAAAATGTGATACGGGATGGGAGCATCAGTCTGATAACATTTCAAACACCAAGAAGAGTGTAAGGTAACTCTTTTTCCCGTAGCGGCTGCTTACTGTGACGTCACGTGATAGTACGTGACGTGCAGCACAATAATATAATCACAACCTAACAGTTCTAAATAAGTGAAAATCTATTAAAAAATCACAATGATGGCAAAATAACGTTACTTTGTTATGTTTTTTTTTTTTTAAATTTGTTCTTTTCAATTTTACATTATACTATTGTGAAGTTCCATCATTTTACTTTCATTACTTATTACATTAGGTACTACATTTATACATTACTACATTATTTTTAAGCATTTATAAAGGTTACATAAAAAGTACGTAAAATTGTATCAGTACAGCAGAATTGTTAGTAAAGTAAGATATCTATACTGTAAATCCATAAACATGGTATTGCAATTATCCTTAATAAATGTACATCAAGATAAGTTCATTTCACAACTACATTCATATTTGTATGAGCAAATCAAAGGGCGGTGTGAACAATGACATATTAAGTCAATATTGCATGTTTTTCAGGACGCAGTCTGGTGACATTTTTTCAGAGAAATCTTTTCAAAATAGGTCATTGATTTATGCAACATATTATTTTTGGAAAAATATTAAATAAAACAGTAATAAGGACAATAAAAAAATCTTGAAATTCGACTTATATATATTGTATATTATATAATATACTAGCTGAAGTACCCGGCTTCGCACAGGTTCACTTCGTGGTTATATTTATCTTAGATATTAAAAAAAATAATAAGATGTAATTATTTTTTTAATATTAAAATATCTGTGTTATACAATATGGCAATATGAAAATAATTCTAATAGGAGTAAAAGTCAAACAAAAGACCACTAAATTAAAATCGAATCCAAAATATGCAAACGTTATTTATGATATTAATATGTAGTAAAAAAAAAAATCAAAATTGCATGGATCAAACAAACAATAAACGTTGTATTTTATATAATACCAATTTAGAAACCTTCGCAGGTGTGCGCACAACAACTGACAAAAGTTTCATCGCAATCGGATGAATGTTATAGGAACGCATACGAATAGAAGAAGAAGATGATTTTTTAATTCAGAAATCTTCGTAGGCATGCGCACGACAACTCACCAAATTTTCATTGCGAATAGAAGAATATAAAATAGAAGAAGAAGGAGATGGTTATTCTAATTAAGAAACCTTTGCGGGTTTTGCCACAATTATTGACGAAAGTTTTATTGCAATCGGATGAATGGAATAGAAACGCATACGAATAGAAGAATATAAAATAAAAGAAGAAGATGGTTGTACTAATTCAGAAACCTTTGCAGGTGTTACCACAACAACTGACGAAGGTTTCATCGCAATCGGATGATTAGTGTAGGAACCATACGAATAAAAGAAGATATAATGAAGAAGAAGAAGAATATGGTTGTACTAATTCAGAAACCTTCGCGGGTGTTGGCACAACCACTAACAAAAGTTTCATCGCAATCAGATGAATGGTATAGGGACCATACAAATAAAAGAAGACAGAATGATGAAGAAGAAGAAGAAGAAGAAGGAGATGGTTGTACTTATTCAGAAACCTTTGCGGGTGTTACCACAACAACTGACGAAGGTTTCATCGCAATCGGATGAATGGTATAGGAACCATACGAATAAAAGAAGATATAATCAAGAAGAAGAAGAAGGTGGTTGTACTAATTTAGAAACCTTCGCAGGTGTTGGCACAACCACTAACGAAAGTTTCATCGCAATCGGATGAATGGTATAGGGACCATACAAATAAAAGAAGATAGAATGATAAAGAAGAAGAATAAGATGGTTGTACTTATTTAGAAACCTTTGCGGGTGTTACCACAACAACTGACGAAGGTTTCATTGCAATCGGATGAATGGTATAGGAAACATACGAATAAAGTATAAAGAATAATGTATAAAGTATATGAACCATAAGATATAATGAAGAAGAAGAAGAAGATGGTTGTAATAATTCAGAAACCTTCGCAGGTGTTGGTACAACCACTAACGAAAGTTTCATCGCAATCAGATGAATGGTATAGGGACCATACAAATAAAAGAAGATATAATGATGAAGGAGGAGATGGTTATACTTATTCAGAAACCTTTGCGGGTGTTACCAGTGTTACCACAACAACTGACGAAGGTTTCATCGCAATCGGATGAATGGTATAGGAACCATACGAATAAAAGAAGATATACTGAAGAAGTAGAAGAAGATGGTTTTTCCAATTTAGAAACCTTTGCGGGTGTGTGTACAATAACTGACGAAAGTTTCGTCGCAATCGGATGAATGGTATAGGAACCATACGAATAAAAGAAAATAGAATGATGAAGAAGAAGAAGATCATGATTTTTCTAATTCAGAAACCTTTGCGGGTGTGCATACAACCACTTACCAAAATTTGCTCGCAATCGGATGAATGGTATAGGAACGCATACGGGACAGACAGAAAGACAAACAGACAAACAGGCATACAGACAGACGGACATTCATTTATATATATAAGATATAGCCTATACTCTTCACGGAAGTGCAAGCAATACGTTAACAAAGTTTTATCGCAATCGGATGAACGGTATAGCAGTGCATTCAATACGAACAAACAAACAGACAAATATTAATTTTTATATATTAGATATTGCGTAAGTCAATGCTGCCAATTAATGAATTTTCATTTTCTTTGAATAATTCATTTGGTAGCGATTTAAATAGTCTGATAAAAATCATAATATTGTCATATCATCTCACAGATTGATTAATTCTTTATTTTCAGTGCATCCAAGAGCATTAAGGAGTAAAGTGATTTCTGGAGCCAGCGATGCACTTGTCATTTGGCTGAATAAGTACTCCCACTCAACCTTTGTCTTGTCACCCCTCACAGCTGCGCAGTAAACCACTTGGCGAAGATCAGGATCCACCCTCAATCCTGAAAATTATATTATTGCATTACTAATTATTGATTAAGGAGCTGATGATTAAAATAATCCAATTGCAAAGTTAACCATGTTAGATTGATTTCAAAGTTAAAATTATACGATTGTTCATTCTACGTAACTATTTAAAAAAATCTGTAGAACAGGTCTTGTTTACAAACAACCTATTATGTATGTTAAGAGCTTAAAGAATACATTTCAGGCAAAAATATTAAAATTAGATACGTTTCTACAAAAATAATACTTAACAACATTTTACACAAAGGTTCAAGAAGAGTTCGTAGAATTTGAATCCGATTTTATGAATTATTATTTATTTCGTACAAAGCAGTTACTTAAGTCTTTTTTTAAATCCTTTTCCAGGCGTAAAAAAATATCTACGTGAAAACTTCTAACTACTAAGTTTAATCGTAGAGATTTCAATATCAAATGAAAACATCAATACCCAATTTTTCGTACTTCATATCGAATACCGGTATTTTTTTCTCAGTGCCGTCAACTTCTCCACCCAAAGTGAAAGAATATTCCCAAGTCGAAAGAGTTTTTTTAAATCTTCATTCCGTCCAAACCTAAAGCTTTTTTGTCGAAAATAAATGTGGTATTTTTTGTGTGATTTCTTCATAATGATTCATTTGTGTTGAATTATTCAGTCATTGTCATATATTTTTTTTAATATCTCTGATTTTTTTATTTCTGAATTTAAAAACTGGTATTTCGGCATCGATGACAACTGGGTTTCCCGCTATTACAATCCCTAGTTAAGCGTCGCTTGTGGTAGCTTTCAATATAACGGCGTATGTGTTAGTTATCAAACTTTAGGATAAATAAGAAATAACACGTAACGATATACAGATAGACGGCTCTCGTGGTGCAGTGCGTAATGCGCTTGCCTTCCACCCGAGAGTTATGGGTTCGATTACCGGTCAAGACACAATATTTATGTGTTTTTCTCAAAGCCTGGGTGTTTGTGATTGTTCAAAATTACTAACAACCACCTTATACGAAAAAGCAAGGACATGGTTATTAATAATTCTAAAAAAACAATATACAGATGGTCCCGCCTGTGGCAAAGCATTAAAACAAGAGGACAGCTATTTCATGAATATTCGTATTAGATATTACATAAAATTTAGTTTATAATGATGTCCACTTGTTTAAAAAAAATTGAGTACCTAGGTACCTACTGATTATCTATCTAGAGACCGATTTCTATAAGCTGGCGTACACGTCATCACGGTTCTTTTATGAACTAGTGGAACTAAATTCCTAAATTCCCCCCACTTCATCATCTTAACACTGTATTGCATCCGCTCAGTGTTGCCAACTAGAATTTTCAAAACTCAGTAGATTTTTTATTTTTTCTTGAAAATATCCGTAGAATGACAAAAATGTATGAAATTCAACGATTGTTTTTGGTGAAAGCGTGTATATTGACATAATCTTACAAGTGTCATTTAAAAAAAACATGTAAAAAGTGACTTTTATTCATCACAAATATCATAATTTCGTCTTTTCCTGATCAAAATTTCAGTAGATCTACTGAAATTTCAGTAGACATGGCAACATTGCCGCTCCCTGACGCGATGATGCGACACGATGACGTGTACGGTAGCTTATAGAAATCTGAGTCTATAATATACAGACACGAAAAAACACCAGGTTCAAAGATGTCTTATCATTCAAGATTAAACTAGATAGTATGCTGTTTATATGCGTTTAGCATTTCTATGTCAATAAAAATATTTTAATTTTTAATTTACGAAAAATCGGATTATTAAAAATGGCAACAACTTACCATCTGTCATTCTACTTATTGCATATCATTATTAATTAATTAATTTAACATAACGCCGACGTTATATTCATGTGTCCCAACATAATATGGCCCTTGGTAAATAATTATAATAACTGTGACAGGTTTATTTACCATCCTTGGAATCCATCTGTTCTTTCAATTTTTGGCCAGCCTTCGTGTGGCAGTCTTTAGATCCCATTTCGCAGGCGATCGTCAAAGCGAGGACCCTGTTGAGTTTAGTTATTGGAGTATCGGTAGAGTTCGCTTGGAAACCAAGTTCTGTGTAGACCTTGTTGTTCAGTTGTTGGGCGAACGCCTAAAAAGAGAAAAATAGTACCTTAAAAACGTAGATAACAAGTGTCTGCATTATTATAACTAAGTGATCACACTGATCACAAACCCATTCTTTGCCGTGTAGACAAAAATGATTTATTAGGGCAACTGGGCAATTACGAATTCGAATTCGATACCAGATATGAATACTGTTTCGTTCGATAAGACGACTCTGCATATTATATATAACACTGTATTGTATTTAATTGTAGAAAATTAAAAACAAATATGTAGGTTTTTTTAACCATTAAGAGAGACCATGTAAATTGTTAAAGTATTGGTTGGGCCAATTATGATCACCCTCATCTCAATATTTCCCTTCTACCTCGAATCCAAATTATTGTAACCGTCCAGGCGTTCAACTCAGTTACGGAGTCATCGGTCCACCGTGAGTGAAGTGTTAGTTACATCAAGACAATTCGGGGGTCTCGTTACGAACTTCATACAGGGTGACTGATAAGTGGCGGTTCAACCGTGTTGCATAGAGACTGCCACGCGTTACCATAGCAATCATTCAGTCAAGAGTTACGGTTCGACCGTTGCGTCCATTACCGTAATTCACACAATCATAAATTCATTACCTACTAAGAGTCACCATCCAGCAGTCCAGACCAGCTTAACATCAAAGGTCAGTGCCTGGACACACCCCTGCTTCCGCTGTCCTTCACCAACATCCAAATGCTCAACCCCCATTCATACAGTCCACAAAAGTGCAACCAAGTATTAAATCATTTGTATCCACTAGGTATACATTATGTATTTATAGAGTATAATACTACTATGTAACGCATCTAGTTTAATTTCTGTTTGCTTCAGATTCTATAATATCAAGTATTATTTTACTTGCGTTGAATGTTTAGTATCTTTCAAATCGTCTTGAGTGTTTGAAACTTGGATCTGATGGATCAATATATATATATATATATATTATATAATATGGGGAAAAGCCAGTTAATAAATAATGATGACGTCATAATTACCTGTAGATATTTATAGTTCTCGGTCCCTTGCATTCTTGTCGACAAAAAGGAGAGTCCATAATTAGCCGCGACCCACGGGATGTAGTCTGTTTCATGAGCCAAATACCTGACCAGCTCAAACGTGGTGTTATAACTCTGCGCATAAACATTACGTATAATATAAATTAATACACAATAGATTGTTACATTAATTAATTCTGTACAACCGGGATTTGTTAATAATTTAATAAGTACATGTGTCGCTAGATTTCAAAATCAGCCTAGTCCATAATGGATGAATAGGAGAAAAACAGCTTTTTTGTTTTCTCAAGTACACAGTCACAGGGGTGAAAGTTTATATTATTTCGAGTACAGAATAAATGTAAAATTGGCTGATTTTGAAATCTAGCGACACATAATATACATAACTAGCCATAAAAGCTGGTTCATAGTATACTAGTATTTTAGTAGGTAGTTGAAAAGTGTCCGGACATAGTACATTAATGAGTGACATTTCAAGTTGAACAGACTTCATAAAACGTAAAGTATAAATAATAAATTAATTAATACTTAATTGTGTTTATAATGGTTTTATTAGAAGATATTATGAATGAAGAAATCAGCGAGATTAAAAAAAAGAGAATATGTTTAAGAAAGTGGATTAATAGGAGAGATGCAATATAACCATGTTATTTTTATATATGATTTAAAAATCCAAAGGTACTCATGATTTAAATATATCGAAACAAATTTTAAAGTTATATCTTTGCTTGAAATGAGAATTCTCGAAATTTTGTCAAATTAATTTTCGAGATTTCTCGATCACAAGCTCTATGTTACAGCTTATTTAAGACTGGGTTAATTGTTTCCATTATATATTTTGCTTTTCATTTAATATATTTAATAAATTATTAATTCGCTGGAACTCGATTTCACAATAATCGAAAAACTTTTAATATTTTGAACGATTAATATACGTAGAAAGAAAATTGTCAATGAGATTTTTTGACTGCAACGTTAAACTTACTGCATTCATTTTATGAATTAAACGTTTCCATAACATTGTCAGAACACTTTTTTTATATTTTTTAATGTTGATAACAACTATTTAGCTATTTTTCTTAAATAATTTTGAATTTGCAGCACTTTTGTCATAGTTAGTCGCTACTCCTGCGCGCAATCAAAGAACTGGTAAATCCGCCGCTGACCAAAACTCTTTTCAAGCGCGAATAATCAAATCGACTGCTTAATCTGCAAACCAGCACACTTTTGACAAAAATTAGATTTTTATGGCATTTTGTTATAAACCATGTTTTATATGGTCACACAAAATTTCAAACTACATTAATAAATAAATGCGTTATCGTTATTCAAACAATACAACCAAATGCGTTGCCAAATTTCCAATATCGTATATGGAACAACTCCACTCTTTATATAATTTGTCCCTATATATAAAAAGGAAGTTAAAATAGTTTTTCAATTCATAGTGCAGCTTATTTTTAAAAGTGTATTTTTTGAATTATTAAATTCCACTCGATAGTTAAATTATTATGTTTCTCCTTCCTAAACAATTTGCCTAAATGGACTTAGCCTGTTTGCAGATTAAGCAGTCGATATTATTAAAATACTGTATATTGCAAAATACTCATTTTTTTAAATTAAACCTACGGTCTGTTTTTAAACTTACAATTCTGCTTGTTCTTGCGAACTCAAAAATATCATCAACAAGTTGAGCTCTGTTGAGGTGGTGAATTTTTCCATGGTCAGATGTATTCAGAGCGGTTGCCAAAAGTTTCCAGTTTTGTTCATTATACATCACTCGATAATATCCTAAAAAATAGGAATGGTTGTATAATCGCAGTGAAATAGAATCTATCTAAAATGTCCGCCTTAATCCTATGGGTTTCACCAGGGCTGCACTTGAACTCTAAAACCTCTGCAGTGTGTGCGTCATTTTGGTGAAATTGGAAATTCAAAAACAATACATATACATCGACTGTGCTAATCCAAAAGAGTGTTAAGGATGTTATGGCCAAAATGAGTCATTTATGTCATTAGATCGGTGATTTCCAACCGGGCGAGTAGTGCCAGGGGCTCCGCGAGAATTCGCACAAACTTTTTATATAAGATCTAATTTTAAAAAAATGTTGCGTGATTAGAAATACCATATCAACCGTATCATTGAAGTACATAGCGAGAATTATACTTGGTAGAGGAAATTTTATGATAATAGCGTAAAGAGTGGCGCCGCCTACTATGGACTGATCGTTTTGTTTATGTGAAAGTGTTTAAAATAATGCACGCTAACGACACAGTTATTACGATTGACTACTATAAGGTAATTAAATTACACAATTTTGATGCTATGTACCTAAAAAAATAGTAATGTATCTATGAGACTTTGCTTAATGTCTCTGGTCTCCTTTATCATTTACCGCTCTGGATGTTATTGTCATCGAAGTATGGTAAGTAAACCAAATAAAAAAGGTTGAAAATTACTGTGTTAGATTATTAAAATAGTCATATTCATCGTCAGTAGATACTATATCACAATTTTGTGGCACGGTAGAAAAATATATAACTAAGCCAAATAAATTCTATTTTCAAATCTCCTTCGAAATTGCACATTTTCCCTAAGTTCCTTTTGGGCTAGAAAGTCGATATTGTGTGTACCTATATAATATATGAAAATTTGTCGCCCTCTAAATTTTAGCGCCCCGAGCTGTCACCGGGTTGTCCTGAGTTTCAAATTCACGTGTCATTTTTTTCAGTGCGTGCATTCAATGGTTTTATAAATAAACGAAATTTGGTGAAAATTAAACATACCTTCTTCTATGAAGATGGATCCCAAATACATATTATGGGAGTGTAGAAGATTAGATTAGCAGATCATAATAATTTATCGTGTAACTACCTACTACTTATTTTCTAAGGATACAGTGAGATAAAAACACCTTACAATAGGGTTTCAAACCAAATTTTCATCATTATCGGATAAAAATAATTTTTATGTTGTTCACCCCATTGAATTAAAAGAAGAGAAACTTTAGATAGAAACTCCGGTTTTGTCCTAAAAATTGTTTTTTTTTGTGCTGAACCAGAGAACACATCTGGCATCTTGTTGAATGGAATATTTGTGGACATTATTAAAAAAGAAAAAGGCAAAGTTACTGAAGATTTTTTTTAAGATATTACCTACCTACCTACCTACATGTTTTATGTGTAACCCAATGCGGGTCTTCAGTCTCCACTCAATATGGCCCAGCGAAGTCCATAGATTGGACACCTATGCCCTAAACTAGACCTAGGTACAACATGCGTGCAAGATAAAATTAGTTAGTTTAAAAAGTTAAAATAGAAACTATGCCATCCATACCAGTTTGTTGTTTATTTAAAATGAACCATTTGTCTGTATTTCCAACGTCAAGGGTTAGCGCCTTCTCGGGCACAAGCCAATCGCTTGCCGTCGTATTATCGAAAGATGGTTTGCCTTCCGTTGCTACATTTATTGGGATCCACCATGTCTCGTCTGAGGACATAGTTTTGTTCTGATGATAACGTGACTGCAAAAAATAACGTTTGTATGAGGTACTATTATACAGAAAAATAGTACAGGGCAGGTTTGGCGAACCTTTTTACGTGCGCGTGCCAAATGGAACAATTTATAGTGTCCCTTTTTCTTAGTTGAAGTTCTTTAAGTAGGGCATTGCTAAATCAAATCTGAGCTGAACATTGCTTCTGCGACACAATGTTTTAAAATGTTATTCATCGTACCTGTGTCAAATCAATATGTCCATTGGAGTTTCGCTCAGCTGTCACGAGGGGGAATCCTTTTTGGTCTGCCCAGGAAGTGAAAATCTGATCAATAGTCATTTTGGGAGGCAGGACCAGTTTCCCATTAATCGCTTTGTCCAAGTTCTTGAATAAGATTTTTGGTTCACCGCTTCCGAGAGGACTGCAAGGTATTTGAAAAATATCAATGGCGGTTTTCCATTAAGCAATTGAGATGATGGCTGCCAGAATGTTTAATTAAAATAAATACATATTTTAACAATTTGAGTGTAATTGACGTACCGTAGTGCTTAAAGAAAATGAGAAAAGAAAATATTTGAACTAGCTCAGCTAGTTCGTATCTGTATCGACATATTGAACAGTGTTGCCAACTGCCGTTGACAAAAACATACCAGACGGGGTACGAAAACAAGCTATTTGGCAGGAAAAAACGCTAGATGTTGTGAAAATAAAATTTTAATAACTTTTTTTGTCTATCGAAAGAAAAGTGCAAAAAAATCACACTATATTTTCCCAGAAATTCATTTCAAAATTGACAAAAAATAAATAATTAATCTAACCTATGATTGGTAGCTATAATACCAGAGAGAGGAATCCCCGATAATCGTCAATATGATGCCACATGCCTAAGCACACATTAAATTATATTATCTGATACCATTATATCACTATAAAGCCAAGAATGCTCCTATTATTTCATTATATTGTTTTATTTCTCAAGCACCAACGTATTTTCATTAACTATCTGAATAAATAAACTAAATATATACATTATTTTCATAACATTTAAAGATGTTGAAGGCGTTAAAAAACGCTAATAAAAACGCCATAAGCTAGATGCATTTTTTGCAAGCTCAATGCCTATCAAAAATGGTAGATCTGGCAAAAAAACGCTAAGTCGGCAACGGTGATATTGAATATCAAGATTTAAATGTGATGATGATTCTATGGAGGCATCGGGATCAACTCGATAAACCTGCTCTAAAAACGATGCAAACGACTCAAAGTGGACCTTGGTTAATATCAAGTCTGCGTCGCCGATTGAGCCGACGTGTGGACGGACCCTGGCAGACCAGACAGCTCAGCACGCTTAGAATTCATAAACGAGCAATCCCATATAACGTGTTTAACGTCTTGGTGGTTAACCCTGCATGTGCAACCCGGCGCATACTCTATCAAGCGAAATCCGTGGAGTTTCGCAGCGAAATTGCCATGGCCGGTGAGGAGTTGGCTAGTCCAGTGTGTGAGTCGAAGCCTTCGTCAGTTACCTAATCGAAGTGCATATTTATAATAAATTCGCCACTTTATTAAGGGCCTTACACACTTACTTGAAACCGATACTGAAAAATATGCACTAGGTATACCTAATAGATTAAAATGTGCCATTTTTTTCGACCATGTCCGATCCTAATAAGATCATATGGGCCTCCACAGAGTGGAGGTTTGTATTAACAGATTTTGTTTTTACGAGAAATGGATGTCAGCCACTTGCTCAACCTATTAGGTCCATATCGCTTTTATCGTTTTTATTACTTTTTTTTTCTTCTTTATAATAATGTTTCATGGCATGTTGTGAACGTCTGAAACTTATAATTTGTTACAAAATTGAAAAATTGAAATTGAAAATACCCTGACTCATACAAAAATTAAAAAACACATATGTACTTGCCAGACCCAGGATTCGAACCTGGGACCCACGACACTATAGCCGACGCTTAAGCCGCACGGCCATGTGTTATTAGGTTGCATGTAAATTGTACGTATAACATTTCACCGCAGCACAGTTCGCCGTGAGCTTTCTATCGGAAAGAGATGACCGTATAGGTACTATACGGTATCCAATTTTATTAAATTCAATTTGAACATTAATTCAAATTTCATAGCCAATTTTGGCAAAATTCATGAATTCAAGAATGAAAACCTAACCTAATGACACGAACAGAAACGCCGACCTTCAGTTAGTGTTTGTGGCAGAGTATGGTTTAACGACATAACTATACAAATCTAGCCTTGTAGTCAATTCTACTTCTCAATAGCCGTGCGACAACCTCACGACAAGGTACAAACAGGATATATAAGTCCCATGGTTCTAAACTATGGAAGAAGCAGGGAAGAAATGGTCGAAAGAGACCTTGAACAGGTAACCAGTAGCGTAATCGTTTAGTAATAGGAAGTAAAATGTACGTTGTTAACCTTTTCTTTGTAAATGTAATAAAAATTTTACGTAAGAATCTCGCCTCAGAAAATCGAGACTGCTGAAGTGTAATTGGAACACTGTGACCACAGCCCTCGAAATGTCACGTCGTGAAATTTCAACGCGATGTATTTTGAATATAAATTTCCGGGAAATCTCCATTAAACTTAGAAAATAAGTTATGGGAGAGATTGTTTACGTAAAATTTAGCAAGTACATGCTTGAATAACTTTTATAGAAATAATGGAAATGTATGAAAATTGAAAAAGAAAATTTAATATTTATAAATTTATATACTGTATAATTGTGAATAAAGAATTTTAATATTAATTTTATTGAAACAAGATAGAGGCGAACTATCGTTACAAAAATATTGTAAACGCATACCTATATCTATAGACGCGTAATTATAATTATAGATTTTGTTAATACTATAACTCGCTGACTATAATGAATATTGTAAAAGTAACAATTGGAAAAACTTAAGATTCTGGTATAAATGGGTTTCTACCCATAAACAATAATAAATCTTAATCGCATCCTAAGTAATAAAAGAATCAAATATCGTAACTAAAAATACGAATTATCACGCGACCTTGAACTTTAAAGAAAATCTATTTCGGTCAAAAACACGGCCCAGCTGTGTTGACTCGCGAGGTAAAAATAGATTCAAGGTTACATTCAAATTACTATGTAAAAGTTACCATGCAAGATTAAATAAGTTAGTAACTGCTCATGGTTAACATCTTGTTAGAATTAAGCATTTATATACTTAAGTGGAAATGTTAAGTATAATATTATAGTATTTTCATGTAATAATGTTCGTCCGAAAAGTAAATATCGAATGAGAAAGTTTCTGCGGGACCAAACAGTTTTATTAAAACTTAGTAAAATTCTATTGGCCTAAAAAGGCCAAGAGTGGTGGAAAGGACCAGCACGTGGGTGTCAACCTTTCGTTTTGACGTTTTAAATTTAAAGACTGCCATCCCCTTATCTAGTACACAAATACCTATTCCGATACCTCGTTGGAAAGCTAAAAACTTTCCCCTTCGTTTGAACACGAAAAATCATATAAAATCAACTATTTTGCTTACGTCATCATAACTGCGCATTTGAGAGACATGTTCTAGAGGGTGGTTAAAACATCCCTATTGAGACTTTATTTTGTGAAAATAAGGTAGAGTAAATTTAACCCGACTTAATTAGAAGATATCTCTATTAAAAAGTTGTCAAGAACGTGAGATATACGTAAATTTATCTCATGAGAGAATGGGATATATCTTCTTTCCTTTACGGACTGTTTCCTGTTAAACCTCTATCCAGAGGGTATAAAAGGTGACATCTTTTTCCGTAAATTCATTAGTTTCTACACTCTTCACCAGCGATCTTCAACAAGCAGCAGTCCTCACTGCGAGCTTGTGGGACATGGTTCTCAGTACATTCGCGATACATACGTACAAGTAAGTCCCCTTCGGCGGGCGAAACGTAACGCGAATACCACGTATCTGTCGGTAGTGACGTATGCCGCTAAAAGTGGCGCGAATACCACGTATCTGCCGGTAGTGACGCACGTCGCGGAGTAACTTTATTTTTTATTACGCATCATACGAGGTGACGTAATCGGAATAAATTACGTGATCGGATTTGTTTTATAAAAACAAATTAATAAACTCAGTTTGTAATAATAAATTTTACAAATCATTTCGGAATTATAAAATAAATTTTTGAAACTTTATTAAGTAAACATAATTATAAAAACAAATTTTAGTAAATAAAATTGTAAACATTAACAAACCTTTTGTAAACAAGTTTGTAAACACAAATAAATATTTGTAAACATACTGTGAACATAAATAAATTTTATAAACAACAATAAAATAAATTTTATTCTTTTTATAAACCCAATACTATGTGACTAAAGAATAATTTATATTTTTTTTTTACGGGAAAATATTTCGTGAAATAAAAATATTCAAAGAATATCTGCGTATACATTCTCCGAGTTAGGTGTGACTTTTTGGAAACTTGTGAAAGATTTCACAGAGATCCTATAGTGAACAAATAAATGGTTTACTGATACTTTAATGAGATTTAATTACGGGAACAATGACAGTTAACTTTATTGTGAAACCGTGAACTCTAGAACCTGAATAAATTCGGTACCACACCAGCTGAGAGTTTTATTTGGGAATTCAAAAGTTGTGATACTACAAAGGAGATCCACCCTCCTAGTTCATCACTAGTCTCCTCAGTGACGGCCCGGTAGCATTATTGAGCTAGCCGTGAGCCGGGTCATGTCACTAACCTAACCTAACAAATAATCCAGTATATCGGCTATTTTCAAAATTTGTTTGCCGCTGGCTTCCTGTAAACCGACAAGAACCGTGTTTTATTTTATCATGAATTTTATCTCAGCACTATACGACACAAAAAGGTTGAACGGTCTTTAATATACGGCCATATATTTCCGATACAACATTTCACGGTGTCAAGTCAAGTGTGATACGGCAAACTGCGTATACAAATTTCCAGACACGGTGTTATTAATTGGTCATAAGACTCTCACATTTTGCAGTAAAATGTAAACCAAGCTCTACTATTAAGTCAGACCATAACACGAAACTGTAAACTTCGATGGTAGTGACAGTTACTGCACATACTTCCAATGTAATATAAACTAAAAGGGTTTGGGTCGAAATCCCGAAGGCCAAAATCCCGAAGGCCGAAATCCCGAATGCCGAAATCCCGAATGGCCGAAATCCCGAACGGCCGAAATCCCGAATGGCCGAAATCCCGAATGGCCGGAATCCCGAAGGCCGAAATCCCGAAAAATAAAAAAATATAAACAATAATAATTTTCAACCAGCGGTACCCAAATAGGCGGCTCTTTAACTTGCGTGTGTAATTTACCGAGATAGTAAAAATAGTTTTATAAAAACTATTATTAATTATGGAATCAACCATAAAAATAATTTTCAACCAGCGGTACCCAAATAGGCGGCGCTTTTTCTTGAGTGTGTAATTTTACAAGATAATAAAAATAGCTTTATAAAAACAATTATTAATTATGGATTGAAGAATCCATAATTATTAATAGTTTTTATAAAACTATTTTTATTATCTTGGTAAATTACACACGCAAGAAAAAGCGCCGCCTTTTTGGGTACCGCTGGTTGAAAATTATTTTTATGCTTCAATCCATAATTAATAATAGTTTTCATAAAACTATTTTTATTATCTTGGTAAATTACACACTCAAGAAAAAGCGCCGCCTATTTGGATACCGCTGGTTGAAAATTATTTTTGTGCTTCATTCCATAATTAATAATAGTTTTTATAAAACTGTTTTTATTATCTTGGTAAATTACACACGCAAGAAAAAGAGCCGCCTATTTGGGTACCGCAGGTTGAAAATTATTTTTATGCTTCAATCCATAAATATTAATAGTTTTTATTAAACTATTTTTATTATCTTGGTAAATTACACACTCAAGAAAAAGCGCCGCTTATTTGGGTACCGCTGCTTAAAAATTATTTTTGTGCTTCATTCCATAATTTATAATAGTTTTTATAAAACTGTTTTTAAATTTCGGTAAATTACACACGCAAGAAAAAGAGCCGCCTATTTGGGTACCACTGGTTTAAAATTATTTTTATGCTTCATTCCATAATTAATAATAGTTTTTATAAAACTGTTTTTATTATCTCGGTAAATTACACACGCAAGAAAAAGAGCCGCCTATTTGGGTACCGCTGGTTTAAAATTATTTTTATGCTTCAATCCATAATTAATAATAGTTTTTATAAAACTATTTTTATTATTTTGGTAAATTACACACTCAAGAAAAAGCGCCGCCTATTTGGGTACCGCTGGTTTAAAATTATTTTAATGCTTCAATCCATAATTAATAATAGTTTTTATAAAACTATTTTTATTATCTTGGTAAATTACACACGCAAGAAAAAGCGCCGCCTTTTTGGGTACCACTGGTTGAAAATTATTTTTATGCTTCAATCCATAATTAATAATAGTTTTTATAAAACTATTTTTATTATCTTGGTAAATTACACACTCAAGAAAAAGCGCTGCCTATTTGGATTCCGCTGGTTGAAAATTATTTTTGTGCTTCATTCCATAATTAATAATAGTTTTAATAAAACTGTTTTATTATCTTGGTAAATTACACACTCAAGAAAAAGCGCCGCCTATTTGGATACCGCTGGTTGAAAATTATTTTTATGCTTCATACCATAATTAATAATAGTTTTTATAAAACTATTTTTATTATCTTGGTAAATTACACATGCAAGAAAAAGAGCCGCCTATTTGGGTACCGCTGGTTGAAAATTATTTTTATGCTTCAATCCATAAATAATAATAGTTTTTATAAAACTATTTTTATTATCATGGTAAATTATACACTCAAGAAAAAGCGCCGCCTATTTGGGTACCGCTGGTTGAAAATTATTTTTATGCTTCATACCATAATTAATAATAGTTTTTATAAAACTATTTTTATTATCTTGGTAAATTACACATGCAAGAAAAAGAGCCGCCTATTTGGGTACCGCTGGTTTAAAATTATTTTTATGCTTCAATCCATAATTAATAATAGTTTTTATAAAACTATTTTTATTATCATGGTAAATTACACACGCAAGAAAAAGAGCCGCCTATTTGGGTACCGCTGGTTTAAAATTATTTTTATGCTTCAATCCATAATTAATAATAGTTTTTATAAAACTATTTTTATTATCTTGTAAAATTACACACTCTCGAAAAAGCGCCGCCTATTTGGGTACCGCTGGTTTAAAATTATTTTTATGCTTAAATCCATAATTAATAATAGTTTTTATAAAACTATTTTTATTATCTTGTAAAATTACACACTCTCGAAAAAGCGCCGCCTATTTGCGTACCGCTGGTTGAAAATTATTATTGTTTATATTTTTTTATTTTTCGGGATTTCGGCCTTCGGGATTCCGGCCATTCGGGATTTCGGCCATTCGGGATTTCGGCCGTTCGGGATTTCGTCCATTCGGGATTTCGGCATTCGGGATTTCGGCCTTCGGGATTTCGGCCTTCGGGATTTCGTCCGGCACCCGTAAAAAAATATGATTGTTGCATATTGAAATAAATGGTAATACTTTGAACGAAATATGCAATCGAAAATCTTCATTTACTGCGAACAGGTTACAGCATTACAATCGGATAAAATCAATAACAAGATAGCACTACCATCGTAAAACGAAATTCAGTGATACGGATTGAAGGTAAAAAGGTTACTGATGCAAACGGGCCAAAAATTGGTACAATGACGTAACAAATACAAGAAACACGAAAACAATGTCTTTTTTGTTGTATGATTAATTGGGTGGTGAAACTTCAAACATACCTTTCACTGTATAATTACAAATATTGGATGGGAATACTTACAGTTCTTTGAGGTAATTAGTTAACCCTGCTCTAAAATTTTCTATCCCCATAATATGTTGCACCATCCTGATGACGGCGCCAGCTAAAAGAATTAAAATTGTATTAGTAATAATATGTAACTAGAAAATATTACCAGGTGGCAGTATCACATGTCAACGTTCTCATGCGTCATCTCCATGTCTCCCTCTCTCTCACACTTTTACGTGTATGTTATATCTTACTGTAATATTTGTGCTTGTTGTTGAGACTTAATTATTTGTCTGTGAACTCCTGTATCAGCCATCTTTGCTGAGCACGCTGGTTCATCTGTCAAACGGCGACGCTCAGCTAATGGTTCTTCCTAATCCATATTGTTTCTATTTTTTTTGATTGTCTATGTTACCTAAGGTTACAATAGGTAACAGCATCATATCCCTATTATAAAAACCCTTAAATCTCTTGTATAGCACATTATTCCTCGATACTATAATCACTCGAAATACTATTACAGCACTGAAAGCATCTGTCAAACTATTACGAGAGCATAATTTGTTTTCTTTACGATTCGATTAAAATAAATGATTCCTCCGATTTTTTAAATTTAGAATATGCGTTTATACGTGTATGTTTAATACATCTTCTCCTTGTCTAACTCTCTCTTACAAACATTCATTTGTTTTCTCTAATGCGTTACACATAATTCAAGACAAATATATTATATTATATAATATAATACACGGTAATTCTTGCGTCTCGCAACAGAAATACTTGTGATATAATATAAACAACGCCTTATTAGTCGATTATATACATATTGTATTACGATATTTTTCCAGTGGCGTATAAAGATGTTTTGGAGAGGAGCGGTGTGGTATTTTAACAAAATTTTAAAACGTGATGATTCCATTTGTAAACATCGGTAAAGCAATAGTAATCTCTGAATATATGACAATTTAAAACATTATATGCATTAATTGTTAAATTAATAAGTAATAATTATTAAATTCATGGTTTATCGATAAAATTAAAACTTTTGACTACAGTAATTTTTAAACCACTGACAAAATAATATTTTTAATATAAAACATCAATTTTAAATAACAAACTTCCAAACGCTAAGGCTTCGGCCCCATAGGTGGGTGCTTCGCTAGTACTGAGCTAGGTGCTGTGCCTATCTACTAAAAACACTACTACCACATTACACGATACGTGCTAAGGTACAAATTTATTTGAAATATGGGAGCGCTCAAGTCAACAACGATATGTCAATCTCAACACTTTCTCAGAATTTTAATCTTAAATTCTCCGTAAGAAGTAGCTTTCTGGTTAGTTTTGAGAGTGACATATCGTTGTTGACTTGAGCGCTCCCAAATGTCAAATGAAGTTGTACCTAAGCACGTAGCGTGCAATGTGGCAGTAGTGTTTTTAGTAGACAACCATAGCACCTAGCTCAGCATTAGCGAAGCACCTACCTATGTGGCCTTAGCCTAAACATATTTTGTACATAGTACCTATCTATAAGTAGTATAATACTATCTACTATCTCTATAACAGTACTTACAATCTAGAATCTAATCATTTAAGATGGGTGCCATCTCAAATTTCTCATTCATCAATATTATAATTATCTTCAATGACATCACTAATCGCTCTTTTACATGATTATTATGTAGGAATATGATATAAATTTCGAATATGAAAAATTAATTGCATTAAATAATACCTTTTTGGTAAGCAATCCTATTAAATTGGCTATCAATCTCTGATGGTGATTCTACAGGATTGGACATGGCATTTGTGTTTGCAAGTCCATCAACCCTCAAAGCAAGATGTACGTAATTTGTCACAAACTGGTCGCTCAGTCTCCATCCATCCAGGATCTGAAATATAGACGAGTTTATTATTATCTATCTCATTAACAGAGTTATAAATAATTTATTTCTATAAAGCGCCGGCTAGACGCTCTTGCTTTACCACAAGCTTACCTGCGTAAACCGGTTTGTATCGGAAAGCCCGTGTGTATACGTACGGAAAAACTGTAGCTCGCGCAAACCGAAAAGTGTTTTTTGCACAAACTATACCGCGCAGGCAAGTCGCTGCCATATAACCAGCGCTTAAGTATCGGATAGATCCAGGGAAGGACAATTTATTTGAAAACATAATAATTTAGTTCAAAAATAATTATTTTCCTTTCGTTAATTATTCGTCAAACGATTATTTTCCGACTGCTTTCCTACAAGACATGCTCGCTTTCTGGAATCTTGTAGGTCACTTCGACTCTTTAGGCATAAACACCTGCTATCATGAAGGATGTTTGCCAATAATGACGTCCTCAAGAATTTGAATTTATATGTACCCGTCAATTACTTATGTCATCGCAGCGCAGCCATGACCTATTCTGGGTCAGAACTGTTTCCTCGTTTCAAACTTATCAGCGAATATATTCTATACACATGGCGGCTGTCGTCAGTAGTTTATCATATCTATGTATTGAGGCTGTTAATTGTTACAATAAGTTAACCGTCTGAACACTCTAAACTGTCAAAAGTGATGTATGTTTTAACAGTCCCACTATTGGCTGTGTTAACTTTTATAGCGAGATAGTTAATATCAATAGTATGTTTAATTTAAATATTTTAAATCCAATATACATAGTTACAACGTATCGATTATAGCTACTCAGATACTGCATTTACATTTTGATAGAGCATATCAATGGGTATATTCTATACACAAGGCGGCTATCAACGACTAAAGTGATAAATATCGCCTTGTGTGTAGAATAGACCCACATGTATCATTAGCGAGAGGTGAAAGACTAGTTAATGCGGTCCCCAAAGACATAGACATTTTCAGTGATATGCTGTGTATTTTGTTTTTGAAATTTTATTCTATTGTACAACATCGTTTGTTTTTTTTTTCTTCTCTCTTGTGAGGGAAATATTTACTATAATTCTATTAGATAATTATGTATTTTTATAATATTGTATGTAAATAAGTAATACACCTGCGATGGCTGAGCGATTTAATCGTCGGACAGGTCGGCCTATAATGTCGTGGGTCCCCAGGATTCGAATCCTGGGTCTGGCAAATACACATATTGTTTTTCAATTTATGTTTGGTGTCACAATACGGAGCTAATAGGTTGAGCAAGTGGTAACATCCATTCCTCGTAAAAACAAAAATCTGTTAATACAAACCTCCACTCGTGGAGGCCCATATGATCCTATTAGGATCGGACATGGTCAAAGAAAGAAGTATTACATAATAAAAATGTAAGTATGTCCTTACCGGATCAGTAGCATGGTATTCAAAGTATGTGGCGAAACCCTCACTCAACCAGAGATATTGCCACCAAAGAGGACTGACTTCATTTCCAAACCACTGGTGAGCATTTTCGTGGCCGATGATTGTTGCTACGTTCATGAGATTTCGCGTGGTGGTCACGCCATCTTTCTGCAACAGGTACTCCTCCCTAAAAGTTAATTAAACAATGATGTTAAATTAAAAAAAAAAACGTAAATAGTGAGTATGTAAAAATATAAAGCTTGCAATTTGAGACATTTTTTTTATAACTTACATTTCAAGTGTTTTAATTAATACATACGCATCGAAAAACATTGAAAAATATTTTTTATTTAAACTCAACAATCTAATATTTTCAATAATTAAAGAAAACGTCATAAAATGTAAATTCGTCAAAGGATCCTATTTTATCATTTTTATTATTAAAATTTTCTCTGGTGTATTGAAAAGATTTTTGACTAATTTATGGTTTTGATCTGATAGTTTGATATTGCTATCATTCTGCATGTAGGGCGAGTTCACATCCAAAATTACAAGTATTTTTTAGATAGGTAACACCAAAAAAACATGTATACATTATGTATAAACAATGACCCTATAATATTAATGACATCTTTTGCTTCACAAGTTATATACAACGGATGGAAGCATGTACCACGACTCACTAAAGATCTGTGGTCTAAATAAATATTATAAGTAATATAATAATATGTCGTGGGAAAATCTGGCATACATACTTTATTTAAATGCACTGCTGTACCGATTATAAATTGAAAAAATAGCACAATATCTGTACTAAATACGTGATTAGAAACCGTACTCACGACTTGAGGGACTCTAGTACTACTTACTACTCCGGCATAATTTGGGCATGACCCTCGGAGTAGATTATTATCCACATATAATAAATAAAATAAAAAATATTTACCTGTATGTGATAAGGCCCCAGTTTTCCATGGCGCCCGCAGAGAAGTCAGGAATTGCAATATTGTCCATCTTTGAAATTGGGTAATTCACTGCCACGAACGACTGCAGCCATTTAAGACTGTCCTGAGAAACTTTGAGGGAGAACGGAAGATCTTCCTTGGCAGACGGTTTAGCATAGGACCTGACCTCCTTTGGGAAGATTTGTGGATCGTCTTTAGCGTTGGATATGAAATCGAAATCTGACACGACGAAGGCAAGGAGATACGTCGACATTTTAGGTGTATTCTCAAATGTGAATTTGTGGTAGTTGGTAATATTTCTGGAAAATGGAAAGTCAATATATTTTTAAGTTATCGGCAAATCAGAGAAATAAACTGTTTAAAATGGTTTGTCCTATATATAATATTGTCATAATATAGTTCATATTATAATCAAGGGCTCGGGTTATAATCATCACAAGTGAAAGTTAAGAATGACTGTGTATTATAATCGTATATTATATTTAACAGTAAAGGTGATTTACTCAGGTTAGCTACCAATACTAGAATCCTCAGCACCTCAAGTATCCAGTATGGGTTAGTATGTAGCTTGGGATAAACTTATTATGAAAGAGGCATTAGAACAAAGCAGCTTAATTCATTCACTATGATAACCTCATCTCAAATGCAGTCGAACTTGGTTGTTACGAGGAAGATGGGACCGACTGAATTTGCTCGTTATAAGCATTACTAGTTATATCGTTATATAACATTTTTCGCACCACGTTCTATTTAAGCATAGAACATAAAAAACCTGAAAACCATCGTAAAAATCCCCGAAACAAGCATGGCATTCATAAACTACAAAAGAAGTTGTTTATTGTAATGAAGAACTGAGCCACCGGCTGACTTCACAAAGCTTGAATTTTTTACATGAAATTTCAACCATATGCGTGGATACTTTTTCAATGTTGTCGGCGAAAACACCAATTAAGTACTTAGATACTTAACTAATGTCATAAACGTCATCCGATCCCGGCGGCGTCGGTCTAGTAACTGCCCGGTCGGATTTTATTGCTTAAGGTCGAAAATGTTGTTTTTAAACGATCGACACGTTAACAGTTTTACTCGGTATACCCGAGAAGTAGCTCGTTATAAAAGTAAATACATTTATGGAGAAAATCATAAACTAAAATGTCAACGAATGTTTCCTCATGATATCCGAGATCTCGCTATTTCCATGATCGTAACCAAATTCGACTGTACGTAGATTATTTTCTTTTCTTTGGCACGGAATAGTTTGACGTACATGGTATAAATTTAAATAGGTATCTTAAAGACATTTTAAAGTTTAAAAATCACATGTAATATAGTATAAAGTATTAAATTTAGGATTCACATACACATACATGTACCGTATCCAAGTTTATCGAATATTCTATTAACACATCAAAACAAACTCATGGTATTATCCAAAGTTTTTTTTATGAAGTTTGATGGCGTTTGTCCTTGAGATATTGCATGAGATTATAAAACGACTAATGCTTCCACGACTATGCCTACCAACCCAGTGGCGCACCCAGCGGGGGGGGGGCAAGGGGCCCTGGCACCCCCCAAACATGAAAATTATCATAATGATTTTAAAGATTGAAACTGAAAGTCAATAAACTGTACCTTTGGGCTTAGACAAATAAAAACACGGTAAGAAAATGATTTTAATTCTCCAGCACCCTTTTTAGAAAAAAATTTTAGATTTTAATTTCTAACACAAAAATTTCCAAACTCTAATGTCATGTTTTTTTAGAAACCCAATCCCTAATGGAACTGTCAAAAAATTCTCAGTGTCCACCCGAATTCCGGAGTGTCGTAGGATATGGTTGGGTAGGGCTAACAGGGCTCTAGCCAGGGGGCCCGGCGTGTCGGATTGATCAGAAAACTGAGATAAACACACAACATAAATTAGCTTTAATAGTAAAAAAATCGCCTGCGGCGCTATTATGCTTCGTGGCCATGAACATTTTCAATTATATAAATTGTACAATATATTTTTTGATTACTATGTGCCGATACTCGACAGCTCCACTATTAAAGTAGATGTATTAAAAATCGCCAATAATTCACTGTATAAGTACCTTTAATTTTAACTAAAGCACAATTTGAAAAACGTTAATGTAGTGTTTCACACTGCCTTAAATCTTAGCGGTAGGTAGAGGGCCCGCCAAATATCCTAGCCTGACGGCCCATTTCAGGATGTGGGGACCATGGTGTAGGTACGCCGAGTGCAACAGACAAAAGAATAATAGATAAGATAAGAATAATAAACGATAAATTAGGCTGTGAGAAGAAAAAGAGCCTATGGGACTAATTTATATTCTCCTCCTTGCCCCCCCCCCCAATATTAAATCCTGGGTGCGCCACTGTACCAACCTTTGCGCGTATTGTGTAATGGCTATATTATTTCGAGCATAGCAGTCAAACTCCGAGTGACCTACCGGAAAAGAAGCCCAACTAATGAAGCCGTCGGTTTTTGCGCGAAGTTCGATCCTTGTTAGGCATCACATTCTGTTTGTAAAATATCTTTTATAAAAAGTAAAATATAATATTTTATGTTCCATAAAATACTAAAGATTTAACAAAATTCAATATCCCGTAAATAGATCTGTCTTTGGACTTTTTTTCAGTTGCCTACCACAGCCTACCTTCAATGCGCACCCTCGCCACTGGCTTGCAGTATTACCAATAATAATTATTGAATTCTTCCAATAATACAGCAAATGATAAAAACAATTATAGTGAAAAGGTTGTGCCTTTACTTCTGGAGAATCGATGGTGTTTTATTCTTACTGGAAGTCAATCTCACTAAATCTGTAGGTGCATCATGGGCGTGCAACTTCATTCCAAGTAAGAAGCTGGTAAATAAACATTACTTACGAAACACTCTGTTTGCCCGCTGTATTGGAAATAGCTGATAACGTCTTGGGGCAGTCAATGGTGACTTGGAATGCGGCTTTAAGGCCAGGTTCGTCATAACAGGGGAAGGCTTCGCGGGCACTTGTTGATTCAAACTGGGTGGTAGCTAAATAATGTCTGAAACAAAGAAACAATTTTATTTACATGGCATAAATCAAACTACATTGAACTCAGAAAATGAATTGCCTCAATGACTGACTCCCTCGTCAGTCCTTTCCAGTTTCCGGATAATCCCAACCTACTCCAGTACCTAAATTAGACATTCTCTTAATTTGTTTACTGTTTTTACCGGCCACTCTTTTCAGTTCATGAAATAAACTACTTAATTGTTTTTTATTGAATTTTTTATGATTCTCATTTTGTTAAATTATAATTCACTCTGAACCACTTGCCACCCTATGGTAAGGCTATTGGTTTCAAAGTAACCTCCATTTTTACTTTTTATATTTTTCTCGCTTCTAATTATGTAAGTAGGTACTTTTATATTGTATGTTCATAAATAATTATGAAATCCAACTCCCTTTGTCAGATACATAGAATTAAACTTGAATAGGTATGTTTGCAAAAGGAAAATATTCTTGATGTTTCCAATTCTGAATGTGCTTGACGATTTTTTGCGATTACTTCAAAATGACGGAATATAGAGGTTACCGACATTGAAATTAAGCCTTATTTTTTGTAAAAGCTAACCACCACCACACCACCATTGATGGTCCTGTAGCTATCAACTAAAAAATAAGCTTATATAATTTAATACACTATTGTAAGACTCAATTAAAATTTATACTTTAAGTATAGCTTACGTGGTATCTTGCTCTGTGTACGAACTAAGATATAATCCGTGCATATTTTTTCCCCATTTTCCTTTGTACGTGATACGAATCTCATAATTCTGATTCACAATAAGAATTTTATTTAACTTCAACGTCAAGAAATATGAATCGTCATTGGCGTGTGTCGAAGAATTGAAAATGTCGAGCTTGGTAACTGAATCCATCACGGCAATCGTTTTTATGTCGATGGTGTTAGAATGAATAACTATTTCATCTGACATTTTGACGGCCTTAACAACAATGTTGACCATCCCATTGAATCCTTCTTTTGCGTTCGGATCAATTTCCAATGCGATTTTGTATAACGTTGGAACGGTTTCTCCGGGAAGACGGTATGATGCCGCCCGTTTCGACGGAATCGGCGCTATTTTGAATTCGTCCGGAAGAAGAGGCTTCGCTTCCGCCGACAGCAGCGCTGCGGCGGCCGAGAGTAGAAGCACGTACAGCATTGAAGGCATTCCTGAAAATAACAAGAAATATGAGCGGCGTTCGCATTCATACACCTATAAATAGTACATTAATTCATCAACAATACTCGTCCCATTATGACATATGCTACCGCAATATGGGGCTATGCTAATCCTACAAAACATTTTAAAACGCTACAGACTATACAACTTAGAACAATCACAGATGTCCCATGCTTTGTACGCAATAACACTCTTCATAGAGACTTGAACGTAGAAACTATTTACGACCACGTCTTGAAACTTTCTAAAAAATTCTACAGCTCCATGACAGCAGACTTCCCAAACCTGTCGATCAAAGATTTAAACAATTACGATCCAGCCATCCCCACCGAATTTTCGAGACCACGAGCAATACTGCTCTTAAAGTCTTCTTAGTTTATATTTTTTCCTTACAGTAGGATACAGAAAAGAGGCCATGTGGTAGCCTCTCCATCTACATAGTTATAAAAAATGTAATATTCCGCAGTGCTGACTCAGTCAATTCGAAGGAGAAAGCACTGTACAGTATATCCCCTATTTTACCCAGCTCTTTTTCTTTTTCATTTTTTTCTTCAGACCCACGACGAAGAGCCATGCGCTCTTCGTTAATAGGTATACAAACGCGAACTTGGCCTTGGTGCCTCATATTATTCCTATATATAATTGAATTGAATCATCAACAATAAAAAATTCAGAATGGCCTCTGCAACGAGCCCGAAACGTCGAGAAAAGAAGGAGGAATAACACGCGGTGAAACCCCAAAATTCTATTACGATAATAATCAACCGTTAAAATCTCAAACATAGATAATAATATATAGGTATATTAGATTGGGGCAGACATAATAAACTGGACTTCAATATTGATAAATTTAATCTTTCGTCTTTTACTAGAGGCACACGAGTATTATTTTTCCAATACATATTCGATTGCAACGATGCATGGCAGAGTTCTCTTGTGAAAATTATATGTAAGGGATCTTGACATTACGTTTGACATTAAACTGTAAACTGGCATTTAGTTTATTTTTTTAATACTGTTGCCTTCGTTTCTTTCTTTTTTTTCTGTTTTAGTACTGTTTCTTTGTTTTTCATATCATGTCGTGAACGTCTGGAATTTGTAATTTGTAAAATTCACTTAAGTGTATATAAATAAATAAATTTGAATTGAATTATTAAATTGTCATTTCCGACATGTTAATAAAATAACATTGCCAAAGTGTAGGTAGGTATTACTGGCCACTTAACTATTCATTTTGACAGGTTATCAATAAACTGGCAAACAAATGTCATCATAGCAATGTGAAGTTCTCAATGTACCTGCGAAGTCATATGTAGCTAACAATATAATCAGTAGACTACTATTCATTTCTTGCTTACTTTCATATGTTTCGGCTATAGATATATAGAACAGTGATTCCCAACATTTTTGTTCGACGGGACTCTTGGAACATTTTCTAGAAACTCGGGGAATCCCTACTTGGCCAAACGTAGGCCTTACCAAATCAGTACGTAGCAATACACCAAAGCCACAACAGTCCTTTAAGTCGACAACTATTTTATAAAAAAAATACTTAGTTAATTTTACATGCCCTTTGTCCAAAACCATTTCCAGGAAATATAATACATACTTAACAATAAATATTATAGTACTTAATGAATAATTTCTGTGCTATAAATATAACGTTATCGTGCAAACTTTAAACGCTTTGACATAAATCAAATTAGCAGTGCATGGTAGGCAGTGACCACAGATCAGATTAATAAATATAATTCCGATATGCTATATCCACAATACAGTACATTTTAATGCAGGGTTTTGAATATGTGAATGTCCTACGAAAATGAACCACGCATTATAGACGTACTATAGTGTGTGTTTCAACCTTCAATACACAAAAATATTAAATGAGCGTCAGTGCATAAACAAGAGCAGTTGTCAGTATACTACGTATGACGTAACTTGACACGTGTTTAAGTTTATCCCGTATTCTTCCACACTCGAGATCAGTTGCTTGCTTCTCCACATCCGTTAGGTATTTCAGTTGCCATTACTCCTGAGTTCCCGGCAGTGACTTTCACTACTTACAACTCAAATCCTCAATTTTTACTTTAAACCTAAAAATACTCTTTATTATTTTGTTAAACCTTTTGTTATATTTTTTTTTCAAGTTATATGTTTTGCGAATTATCGTGAAGCCCCTAATATATTTCGCGGAACCCCGGTTGGGTATCACTCATATAGAAGAAGATTTTATTTTATATATTTGATATTACCTGAACATGGTACTGATAATTATAAATCTATTATGATTAAAATTTTATCAATTAATAGTACTAATAATAACGTACTAAAGAATACCAGTATTAATCCGCATTACAATGTTATCTTAAAATTGTTTTATTATTATCAGTGACTTAATTCGATTGGTTGGTAATAAAAATTTTCCGGGTTTTCCGTATTTAATAATATGTACCTGGACAGATTTTTTTATCTTTAGATAATAATTATTTCATCAAAAATGCAATCGCAATAGATAAATCACCAAATACGTTTTATGTTAAAATAAAACGGCCCACGAGCTCGTCGTAGGTCAAAATTGAGTTTTTATTGTATTTTCAAACCATGATCCTCGAGGTTGTATATAATCTATTTATATAATTTTGAAGCCTTATTATCCTTTATAGTTATTTTAAACATTTGATGACTGTATAAAGTATTTTTGTTACATAAAATAGTATTCTTTTAAACCTCTCGCTCTAATGTTTTAGAATATAGTCATATTTCGGTACATAACTGTGCAGTGGTGTTAAGATTTTTTACATTTATTAATTTTTAAACGCATTTATAAAACCATTAGTATGATTTATTACGAGATAATTTTTGTAAAATATTCACGATAAAAAATTATATTGATAATCTCTGTGATCCCAAATTTGACAAGAATTAGGCATTTTATTATTCAAAAAATCGGCAAGATTAACACATTTGAAGATGATTCTAAAGATACTTATTATAAGCTATGTCTTTGACCATTCAAGTCTGATAAACATCTTATGAATAATGATTGCTTTATAATAATTATTGACCTATGAATAAGGTAAAGTTTTTTTTAAATACGCCATTTCTTTTGTCATTCCCTAGTGATTGAGCTACAACATACGGCCGTAGCCATAAATTGACAAACTATAATTAAAGTAGGGAGTAAAATTATGTTAACGCGCGTGTTTGAACATGTACCTAACCGATTTTTTTTTAAACGGTACATGTTCAAACACGCGCGTCAATTATATTTTACTCCCTACTTCAATTATAGTTTGTCAATTTATGGCTACGACCGTATGTTGTAGCTTAACCACTGGGAAATAACAAAAGAAATGGCGTATTTCAAAAAAACACTACCTTATTCTTAGGTCAATAATTATTATAAAGCAATCATTATTCATAAAATGTTTATCACACTTGAATGGTCAAAGACATAGCTTATAATAAGTATCTTTAGAATCATCTTCAAATGTGTTAATCTTGCCGATTTTTTGAATAATAAAATGCCTAATTCTTGTCAAATTTGGGATCACAGAGATTATCAATATAATTTTTTATCGTGAATATTTTACAAAAATTATCTCGTAATAAATCATACTAATGGTTTTATAAATGCGTTTAAAAATTAATAAATGTAAAAAATCTTAACACCACTGCACAGTTATGTACCGAAATATGACTATATTCTAAAACATTAGAGCGAGAGGTTTAAAAGAATACTATTTTATGTAACAAAAATACTTTATACAGTCATCAAATGTTTAAAATAACTATAAAGGATAATAAGGCTTCAAAATTATATAAATAGATTATATACAACCTCGAGGATCATGGTTTGAAAATACAATAAAAACTCAATTTTGACCTTCGACGAGCATGTCCCCCCTTAAACAGTTTGTAAAATAAGTTATTGTTATTTTACAGTGTGTGGTATCCAAGGTTACCAGATAGAAAATGGAATAGAAGACAAATGACATAAATGGAGGACACTATGCTAGATTTTAAATGAAAAACAATTAAGTGTACAAAGAAATAATATACCATTAAAATATAATATATTTTTAACAAACATACGATGGGTTATTTAATATGTACCTAATATTCATTTTATTGGTTCATACTTTTCAGAATTAGTGTTATTTTTAAAGTAATTCTTAATTTTTCAATAAATAAGAGGAAAACACACTGCATGACATGATATTATCTCCTATATATTATCTCCTATATATTATTATCCTAAGAAATTTTGGAAAATACGTCAACTTTTTTATTTAAATACCACTTTGTTGATTATTAAAGGAATTCACTTCAATTTTTGGAGTCCCGAATCTACTTCCATTTGAATCGGGCACAATCTGATAAAACTCGACACAATCACAGATAAAATCATTTTTAAATCGCGTTTTACATCCGTCACCATACATCTTCGCATCTTGCTAGCCATCTACGGCAAATTGATTATATTGTCACTTAATACTTTTTATATTTCACAAATCAGAATTAATGTTCCACCAAACTATTCAAATCTGTAAGTAGCACATTGGCGTGCTACAAGAAATAAATACATCTTTCCTCACTAATTACTACGAAAATATAATCTAAAACCATGTCACTGCTTTTTATCTGTCAAAATAATTGACTTAGATTGTCATTTGTTTTCTTTCGCAAAACAAGTTCATTTGACGTACCAGATTTCAAATTTAGAATTTGCAGGAATAAGTAATCGAAAAAATGTGACATTTCTATTAGCACCCATAAATAATCAATTTCAATCAAGACATTTATTGTAAGATGAAGATAATTTTAATAATTCCATCAATAAATTGAATAATTTCAGACTTAATAAATAAGAAACTACATTATATAGGTACATATTACGCTCTTCTCAATATTATAGTAAGTCGACTGTGATCTGACAATAGTATCTATCTGCAGTTTTGGCAAATTCTAGGTTATTGGTGTATTTTGTACAAAATGGTGACGGATCGATTGGAAATATTATTGTTCTACGAAAAAAATCCTAAAATGCTCAAATTTGACGTGGAAAATAGTGTCTATCTGCATCGAAGTGTCTAGAAACTAAAAAAAAATATTATCTATCTGCGTGATTTATTTTATTATGACATTACAATTTTCATACATCTTTAAATGACTGTTTTAGTACTAATATTAAATCATTTCACTTGAAAAATAAAAATAATACTGATACCGACAAAAACAGTTTTTTGAACCCCTTGAAAAATTGACTATAAATGTCAGATAGATACTATTGTCAGATCAACGTCGAAGTATCACACACTTCCATATAAAATAGATAGGTAGTTATCGTAATTCAGTAATAATTGTATTATTTTTACATTTCGTAAATGAAATTCATGTGACGTTTAATACAAGTAATTAAACATTAATAATGTTTAGGTATATATTTTATAATAATAATTACATATAAAATTACAGTAACCTTTCTTCTTCTTTTATATCATTAGTAACTATTAATATTAATAACAATTAAATTGCAATAATGTTTCTTTTGATAATGATATTATGCATGTTGTTTGCTATTTCATCTTTTATTTCTTCTAAGTGAAATATATACTTATAGTCAAATATAGTCGATTATGACCTTTATACGACACAATTAGGTACAATTACAAGTACCTAAATGTTTCTTTTTCCATTTTTGTACATGATAAAAATAATATTTTTTTTATTTCCCCACAAAGATAATTTGTTAAATAATAATTTTAGCATGTTGAAATGTATTCATTAGTATATTAAGAACTTACGAATTTTAAAATAAAGTACCATTTTTGCTCCTAAGCAAACCATATGGACACACCCCTTCAGAGTGGTAATTACGAGTATCTTAAAAGACTTATAATAAGAAATAGTGGGTACAATCTAAGGTGATCCCATTGAATAAATAAAACGTATTATATCGCAATAATCTAAATGTATGAAAAATAAGACTATCCTGCAGTGGCGATGGGTGGAGGTAGGGTGGATCCACCATAGATAGTACAGACTAAACGTTGTTAGTTATACGTATTTATTTACATTGAACTAAGACTACAATTTACAGATAGTGTTCTCATTCATTCTTATTTATTTTCGTTAAACTAAGAACATACATTACACGTCATGTTGTTGGTTAGTTTTTTAAATTCAATTAAACCCTGGGAAACCAAGCCATAATACGCATCTGTCTATAAAATATTTAAAATTATGCCATTAAATCATACATCATTTTGGATATTTAATAGATAGAATAATATTTTAACTACTATTGTTTGGTTTAGGCAGGGTTTAATGAATTATAAAAAACTAACCAACAACATGACGTGTAATGTATGTTCTTAGTTTAACGAAAATAAATAAGAATGAATGAGAAAGTGCAATATATAAACATATTAGGTATATTCTATTAAAATGTCAGTAGTAGCAATCGGCGATTGCCAGCTGTTCTGCTACGCCTATCAGTCTGAAGTGGTGTCAGATGATCAGTGGCGCACCCAGGATTTAATATTGGGGGGGGCCAAGGAGGAGAAAGTAAATTAGTCCCATAGGCTCTTTTTCTTCTTCACAGCCTAATTTCTCGTTGTCTATTGCACTCGGTGTACCTACACTATGGTCCCCACATCCTGAAACGGGCCCTCAGGCTAGGATATTTGGCGGGCCCCCTACCTACCGCTAAGATTAAGATTAGTTATACAGTGAATTATTGGCGATTTTCAATACATCCACATTAATAATGAAGCTGTCGAGTATCGACACATAATAATCAAAAAATATATTGCACAATTATATAAGTAATTGAAAATGTTCATGGCTATGAAGTATAATAGCGGCGCCGCAGGCGACTTTTTTACTATTAAAGCTAATATTTTGTGATGTGTGTTTATCTCACTTATCTGGTCAACCCGACACGCCGGGCCCTCCACAGCCCGGGCCCCCAGGCTAGAGCCCTGTCAGCCCTCCCTATCCATGACCTACACCACTCCGGAATTCGAGTGGACACCGAGAATTTTTTTGACAGTTCCATTAGGGATTGGGTTTCTAAAAAAACTTGACATTAGTGTTTCGAAATTTTTGTGTTAGAAATTAAAATCTAAGAAATTGTTCTAAAAAGGGTGCTGGAGAATGACAAATCATTTTTTTGCCAGTGTTTTTATTTGTTTAAGCCCAAAGGTTTATTGGTTTTCAATTTCAATGGTTAAAATCATTCTGATAATTTTTATGTTTGGGTGGTGTCAGGGCCCCTTGCCCCCCCCCCCTGGGTGCGCCACTTTAACCACCTCACTTCAGTGTGAAAAATCAAACATTCGTACTTAGCTTCCATAGAAAATAAATGCAAAGTTTTTTTTAAAAATGCCTGTTTAAAGGTCTGGATTTGATATATTGGTCTATTACAGGTTTTAGCACTGCAGTAATAAAACTATAGATTCCCTGTGTAAATAAAACAGTGCGTAGATATTATAATGTTAGGGTTTCTTGTCTTTGCGAGGGTAACAAATCCTTTTAATGAGCCTAACATTGACGGAGCACCATCCATACAAATTCCTCCATGATATTTTAGATTTTTCTAAATATGAAGAAATAGAATCAAAAACATCTTGTCATGTCGTACGCTCGGTGAGTTCTTTGCAGCATAGATATTGATTGATCCACTATTTTGTTTTCATTTATGAAACGAAAACCTGTGAGGCCAACGGTAGACGCGTGCGATCGATTCGGCAACATCGAAATCACATTAGATCTTTCATCGGCTTTCATAATTTCATGAAAGACTTTTTCGGTTTTCGCTATTTCGCGGATTTTTCTGTTTTTATCACTATTTTCGCGGTGCACTTGCAACAAGCCAGCGGTGCACCGGTTAAGAACCACTGGTCTAGAGCCACAATATTTATGCTGAATTCCACCGAAAAAAATGTTTTTTTTAAATTTACACCACCACCGACTGTGGTGGGCATGGCCCCCACATCATGAATGTTTGGCGGGCCCCCTTACCCATCACCAGGGTTAAGGGGAATGTGATGTTCTACAGTAGTGTTCCCAAATGGTATTCCGTGGATTTAACTATATTGTTAAATAATTCCCTTGAATTCTTGATTTGTCGGACCTCATATCATATTATCGATCGTTATCATACTATGAACCACTGGTCGCAACCCTCTCTTGTGGTAGCCAAGTAGCATTCGACCCTTCGATATTGGATAAATAACCATTTTTATTTTTATAGAAACACTAAAAATAATTGTAATATAAAAAGATACACGTGAATTATTATCATGTAGTTACGTATATCATATTTTCATCATACTTCATATTTTTTATGTTAATTTTGATGAAGTACTGAAGTAGTATAGCGCCACATGCGATTTTTTTTATAATATAACAAATTTCTGGTGTGTGTTTATCTCACAATTAGACGAGCCGCCACGCCGGGCCCTCTTAAGCCCGGGCCCCCAGGCTGTAGCCCTGTCAGCCCATGGTGGTGGGTGTAGTCGTACTTTTCGCCGAATTTGTATCGTCAAAAATGGAAAAAAAAGTATTATTGCATTTAACTTATAGGTACACAAACCTACCCAACAGAACACAGCCTAATTTCTCGTTTATCGCACTTTTGTCTATTGCACTCGGTGTACACCACTCCGGAATTCGGATGGACACCGATAATTTTTTGACATTTCCATTAGAGATTGAGTTTCTAAAAAAACCCGACATTAGTGTTTCGAAATTTTTGTGTTAGAAATTAAAATCTAAGAAATTTTTCTAGAGGGTGCTGGAGAATTTAAAATCATTTTTTTGCCGTGTTTTTATTTGTCTAATCTATTGGCTTTCAATTTCAATGTTTTTGGGGGGGGCCAAGGCCCCTTGCCCCCCCCCCCTGGGTGCGCTACTGCAGACGATATTGTAAAGGCCAGACTCCAGAATAGACTACGCATATGACCCCGAATTTATATTGGCAGTGACGACTTGCAAATCGTAAAACTGACAAATCAGCGAAATATCAAACTGTCTGAGGTGAATGAAAACCTATGACGATGGGAAAATTATGGCGCCGCCTATGCATACTTCACAATTATATTAATATCCAATACCGCCAAGCCTTTTGCAAGACCTAGCGAGACAGACTGGCGAGAGCCAGCTGGCTCAGCTAGTGTAGTAGTATTACGTCAAAATTATTCCCTTCAGAGAAGCGTGAGCACAGGGGAGGAGGGATTTAGGGTCCGGACCCCCCTCCTCTCCAGAAATGGTGATAATACAAATTATTTAGGTAAATAGCATATTATTTGTTCTTCTTCTTCGTCAGTACATGATGAGTGAGGCTCGTGGCCCGTGGATTCGACTGGAAAACAGCCTTCTCAATGGGTTGGCCCCACTCTTTTCAGCATTCTACGACACACAGACCCGAAGACCCGTGCAATTATAAATTTGTGTAACTAACTGGGCCATCCGATTGTTGCTTTAATATTCCGATGCAACATGTCCAAAAGACAGGACAACGCAGATGACACAAATAGACACTAACGATCCTAATAATTATGACGGTTAAGCCATGCGCATTCAATAGCCACTAGTGGATGCGATAGGTCGCTATAAACCGTAGGTGAGGTTATATCTGCAGGCCAGGTGTTCACAGCTAGATTAAAAATCGGAGGGTCTGGGTATGAGGAATGTACCTGGAAATTTCTAGAGTCCGCAGTTGAAACGACAAAAAGTTAGTAGGCGGGGTAAACTCGGAGTTTTTGTTAACCCCGCCACCTCCTGCCGCCTTCAAAATCAAATTATGGAAATAGTCGTCCAAATGGACCCCCCAAACCAATTGTCTGTGTGCGCACCTGCTTTCACAGATTCCACAGTCAATCTGTTTTTTTGTCGGTCTATTGACTTTGTATAAGTGAAAAAACTCTTTCAACTTAGTTATTGTGGCCAGAAATGCCGTGAAATCGGTAGCCAGTGACCAATTTGAAACGGAGGACAAATGGATGGAGGAAGTCAAAAGGGATGTCATGTCTTCCTTTTGGATACCATCTGGTAACCCTAGTCATATCCCAAGTACAATAAGACCTTACGTAGTATTAACCGTTACCAATAAATTATTCATTGAATTCGTCATTGATGATTTGGACTAGACGAGCGACGTTCATGTACGACTGATTAAAACTTCATGAGTCAGAGCCTACCCGATAATTAGTCATGCACCATCTTTTACAACCCAAAAAAATCTAAGCAATCATACAAATACAGTCATATGGAGATTCCTAATTAAATTAATAATTTATAGATAATAATAAAATACTCTGTGGAACTGTTTGTTTATTTTGTGTACATTAATTATTAAAAGTATTTTTATAATTTTACGAGAGATCGGCATCGCTAACAGATTGTAATAATTCTTGTCATACATGAAACTGAATGAATTTCATATAAATCGAACGAGATCCTATCTTAGGTAAATAAATAATTTTTAAGAAATAAAAAATGTGGTTTAGCTACTTTCTCTCCCTGTTTGATAATGCCATTAAAGTCGGCAAGTCATCTTGATCACTGAAGTGTTCGTATTCTAAACAAACCAATCAAAATCCATATATAACTGCACTAACCCCCTCGCAAATTAACCTACATATCCACAATTATTATATCACACATTTTTCATCAGTATGTCGCTTGTCGGACATTAGAGTGAAGATGTAAGGTGTAATTAGATGTATGTGAATGGTAAAAAGATACGTATCCACAGTCAGAGTCAAAGGCTGCCTGTGAAATAGTCACCAGCTTTTATGCGAATGCAACATACAGTTTTCATAATTAATGATTTGCTGACATGATTCTTTGATCGAGAATAGTGAAACGATTGATGAATATTAAAAACCAGACTTCCGTGTTAAAATGCTATTGCGCAATACGCCCATGTTTCCAAAATGACTCAATACCCAACGACTCAAATGAACTAACCAATCAGAACGGATCATTACCTCTAATTGAACAAAAGTCTCCGAGTCACTACTGATTGACTCGATTCTCACGGCTAATATTGGGACGGCATTGGTGATTGATATTATTCAAGTTCAATATGATAATAGTTTTGCAATTGCTTTGGGAATTAATTAGCTACATTATGAAACCCAAAAAAGATTTTTAAATCATATAAAATACTATTAATTAAAGTGGAATGTTAATTAAAGCTGGCATTATTTAGGTAGATAGCTGCCAAAAAACTTCATTAAAACTTAAATACAAAATTAAGATAAATGTATTACTTACTTGTCCTTTGACTGCTGAAACACTTATGTGATATCATAACTCAAATAATTTATTAAATGTAACAACTATGTTTTTATCATTATCACCTGATAACAGATCATTATCCTTTTAATTAGATATGTACCTACGTGAGTAGATAGCCATGCAACATTTTTTCTGTAATTTAACATGATCACTTATGTACCTACCTACTCAATCAGTCAGTCATTTTGTGTTTAAGATTATCATAGACACGTGCTGATAAGAAAGATAATGGCTTCTGTATTAGTGGCGAAAATCGCCAGGTACCAAGAGTATTAATACCCCAAAAAATTGCTAGGGCAGTCTAGAAACTTGATATTGAAGTTTGTTTCACCATTTTGTTTATTTACCATTATTTACTGAATATCATGGCCCCCACAAGGAGGGGGCTGACAGAGCTCTAGTCTAGGGGCCGGGCTCAGGGGGGTCCAGCGTGGCGGCTCAATCAGATATGTGAGATAAACACACATCTCAAATTTGCTCTAATAGTAAAAACGGAGCTACTTCACGAAGGGGTTATGAACATTTATAATATGAGGTTGTAAGATGCAATTTTAGATTGTTTTGTGTTGATACTTGACAACTCCATAAATCAAGTAGATGTATTAAAACCACAAAAATCGCTTAAAATAAACTGAAGGCCCTTACTTCTACCTCTAATACAGTTTTGAAAACGTTTGTTAAAATTGTTGTGCGTTCAATATGCCATCAAACATAGCGATAGGTAGGGGGGGCGCCAAAGATCCTACCCGGGGGGCCCGCTTCAGGATGTGGGGGCCATGCTGAATATAATAATATTATATTTTACTATGTTATCGAATCTGGACCCACGCCACGGCTCAGTTGTTGATCTTTTTATCCACCAAGCTACAGAAGTTTCACAAAACACGCGAAAAATATATATGCATACAAATAAACTAAACCAAATTAGATAAAAGGCTTTTCGACGAACGTTTCCCTCTCGTCCATACAACTGGAATATTATTTGTGGTGTCATCAGGGTATTTTATTTGTACACAACAGTTTTTGTGTTCCTTGTTAAATGCATAGAAAGTCTGTGATAATCGAGACTTCACTGACTAATTTCTTTTAGTCCTCATTACTTACAAGTGAAGGTAAGAAGTGGCGAGGGGTGGAAGTAGGCTGTTAAGATTCGACATACATAGTGCATACTAAACTTTATCAGTCATATTTATTTGTTTTCATTGAAATAAGAATACAATTTGCAAATGGTGCTGGTTAGTTTTTAAAATTCAAATAAACCCTGCCTTATTTTTATTTCAGAAAATTAACGAGCACTCCATTTTCCATTTCGAGCGCTGCATAGATTAATATACCTACTATAGGTATTATACAAGCCTGGCTTCCAATTAATATTAAAAATAGTACCTATATAGTGATATTTTGATTTAAGAAAATGATGTGTAGGTACCTAGTGAAAAAGATAAAGGTACCTACCAAGGTAAAGAAAAATCTCGAATTATTATTTGATATAAAATCCTTGAAATTCCGAATACGTTTATATCGAAGATGTTTGTGTGAATGCATTTAAGTTGAATATTTCTACGTTGATAAAAATCAGTGTAATTTCTTATTAATCATCAATGTTTTTTTCGTAATTAAAGAAGGATTAATAATTGAATATCTACGCACATTTCAAATTGATGACACCAAATAAGATAATAAATTTTATTAATCAATCACTAAATATTATCTAAGTAATTAAATGTACTTATTACATCGTCATTAAATTTTATAGACACATTTTTGTGTTATCAATAAAATTGTTTTGTCTGTATGTTAAATCAATCATAATTGACTGTTAACCAATCCTGTTTAATTGATTGTCATTAAGTGATTTCATTGTATAATCAAAATTTACCTTGTTTCTTAATCGGTAGAGTGGTCCAAATTACAGGTAGTGTAGATAGTAAACAGTAGAGTAGTAGTTGTAGTCTGGCTTAAGAAAATCATAAAGAACTTTTACCTATTTTTTTAGTCTCTTGCGATATTTTATTGTTGAGTGTACCTAAAAAAGCTCTAATGTTAATAATATAATAATTAATTATCATTGAAATTCTAATGGATTTAAGTTTTGTACTATTCCATTTGAGTCGTTTTTTGCGACCCGGGTTTCGCCTTTCGGCATCTTCAGGCACTATGTACAGTGTACACTCACCAAAAGGCAGATATACACTGACAATGAATACAATTAACTCTAACTGATATAACAAACCACTACAATAAAGTAGGTAAAAACTTTATCACCTACCTATTAAGTCAAGGGTCACACTAAAAAATATAACAAACAAATTATGAATACATAGTTGAAGTGTTTGTAAAAAACCCCCTACCTTAACAATTGAATACACTCGATAAGCGTATATAAATCGTCAAAACCTAATAATAGATCATTAGTAATTATAAACGATAAAAATACTACACTCAAGAGGTGTAAAATCGTACATTCTGGGAACAATGGTAACGTATTGGGAATTAATGGAGTTAACTCTAATGATGAGATATATATATGATATCAGTCTTTAAAAATTATTAGTTAAACAATTTATATTAAATAATATTCTTACATGATGTCTATTTTTAATATTATAAATTATTATTGATTTGATATTGATACTTGCACAGCAGTGCCATTATAAATAGTTAATACGGAAACACGTTTCCGTTATTTTGATTGCTCCAAAATAACACAGGAAGCACCACAGTAATTTTTAATTGCCGGATTTGCCATTGACCCTAATATGGTACAGAAGTGCAAATGGTACAGTAGCAGGGCTATTCTAAGATATCAATTACCTCCAAAATCAATAAAAAAGTGATAAACATGATATTATGTCGCATTCAGGTAGTTAATTATCCCAGGAAGTTAACCTGTCTGGCGTGATTTTTTTTACATGGAGGCCATGACCGCGTTAAGAGCTGTCGTTGAATAATACAATTAACACGTCTTACTTGATTTCAAATGCATCCCATTAGAATCAAGTAAGACGTATTAACAATTATTGTAGATAACCCGGCTTGTTTGTGGAATTACTCCGAGTGATACCCGTGTTATTTTGGAGCAATAAAAATAATGGAAACGCGTTAACTATTTAGAATAGCCCTACTGACCTAGGTACTACAAAGGGGGTTCCACAATAAATGAAAAAAATGGTTATTGAGGTAGGTACATTGAAATTGGCAATTCGAATCTGTTACTGCAACACGGTCCACCAAACCTCAATTATCGTTACTGTTTCTGAAATATTAGGTGTTCCTTTCAGCCGTCCTCTTAAACAATTGTGACAATCTTGAAACTGAGATAAGATGAAGGGGAGAGATAGGGATACAAGTAAATACCAGAGATTTTCTTTTCTAATTGATGTTCCATATAATATCACTTCAACATCTACTGTAATGAGTTGTGCACACATAAAAATGAATTGGAGGGGGTCCATTTTGAAAAATTATCAAAAATAACAAAACGTAGCACGCTCGCGCAAGACCAAACGTTCGCACGTAAACGTTCACGCAAGACCAAACCTATCCCAGCTAGCTCACAAGCAAAGTGACGGATGCGAGCAGGATGCAAGAAATGCACTTGCTTGTGAGTGAGCGAGAGGGGGATATCTTTACCCCACAGCGCGATGTTTAAAAAAAACGATTTTTTTAAATTGTGCTAAATAGCGAATTGTGCGAAAGTTGAATGTTCGAAAGTCGAGGTCCGCCTGTATTAAGATTTGATAACACAACTGTGCTACTCCCCAACACACCTTGAACTATAACCGTCATACATCAATCAACCTATCGTCATCGACCATCATTATAGGAGACAATGACATGTGCTACCCCCCAGGTCACGATGTTAGGCAGGCCCCTCAACCTATTGCTAAGGTTCAGGGCAGTGTAATGTTCTACAGTAGTGTTCCCCAAATGATATTCTGTGGAACTCCAGGTTCCGTGTAAAATAAAGAGTATTCCGTGTTTCTTAGCGTTTTTGGTTAAATCCATTAAATTCACTTGAATTGTTGGCATTCGGCATCATATTATAAAGCACTAATGGTGACCCCTTTTTATAATAGCCAAGAAGTAACATGCGACCCTTGACCATTTTGGCTAAACTAAATAGTCATACTTATTATTCAGAAACACGCTAAAAATAATTATAAAATTAAAATCCACTGGTGAAACTTTACGTGACTTTTCTTACTATTAGAGCAAATTTGTGGAGTTTATCTCACTTAACGTGTCGACCCGTCACACTGAGCCCCTCCTAAGTCTGGACCCTCAGGCTAGAGCCCTGTCATTCCCCTCCTTTTGTGGGCCATGAACATGTGTCTAACCATAGTGAAACAAAATTCATTTTGTCAAAACACATGTTGAAACTACCTATAACTATAATACATCAGTAGCGAAGGGTGGAGGTAGAGTGCACACTAAACATTGTCAAACATATTTGTTTTCATAGAACTAAGACTACAATGCGTAGACTGTATATAGCGTTTGTTAGTTTTTAAAATTCAATTAAGCCCTGCCTAATCCAATAGTAAAAAAAATATTTGTTTATAAAATATTTAAAAATATAAACCATACATAATTTTTTAGATAGAATATTTTTCATCGATTACGGTTTGGTCTGGCAGGGCTTGATGAATTTAAAAAAAACTAACACTACCTTTAATATGTATTCTTAATTCCACAAAAACAAATAAGTATGACTGAAAAAGTGTGCACTATTTTTGTCAGATCGCCCATAGCAAACCTAAACTGTTATGGTTTGGTTTAGGCAGGGTTTAATTGAATTTTAAAAACAAACTAACACCATCTGCAAATTGTATTCTTAGTTCAATGAAAACAAATAAAGAGGCGTCTAATTCCAAAAAGCGATAAGTCCACATTTGATCAAAAATCGAGAAAAAAATACGCACGTATTCTTTGTATAATTTTACACAATATGTACCTATTGATTTATAAATTCCAAAACGCAACAAAAACCTACAAAATTTTAAGTCTCGATTTATTACAAAAAGCGCCAAGTCCGTGTTTCATATTATTTAAAGCTTGGTTGATTTCGCGCGTATTTAAGTCAGCCGATAAGGGAACGTTCAATATTGGAAATAGCGTCTCCCATGCTGTAGCATCTGGTAAACTCATGACAGTGCCACGGAAATATGTGCCTTATGCGGAATACATTAAAAAGTGAGGTTCAAGTAGCGCTACGTCCACTTTTAATTTGCCTATATTTATTTCATTTAAGAGTTTATTGGCTGAAACAAATTGCCATTTGGTTCTAATTTCGGCATAGAATACAACGGAAAAAATAATCTCATGTTAAAACAAATAATTGAAACTTGAAACATAAAAACGTTGTTTCCCGCAAATATCGAATTGTGGACTTGTCGCTTTTTGTAATTAGATGCCTCAAATATGAATTTTACTGTGCACTATTTATGTCGAATCCTAACAGTCTACCTCCACCATTCTCAACTGATGTACATGATGCAGTACGTTCATATTTTATTCGGAAACATATTTTTTAAGATGAAAATTTGTCATCCGCAGAAATTGTCCCACGAGTTGCTCTTCGCTAATCTAAGAAGGCGAAAATCCGTGAAAAGGAAGGAATTAAAAGACATGGTTAAATTGTTTAAACAATATTTAATCAATCTTATGTATATTAAAAAATAATAATTCCTTTTGATGATAATGGAATAAAAAAAATAAAACAAAATACAAACCAAATCACATGTGGTAGAAAAAATTTTGTAAGTGTATATAAAAACTACGATTGTCATTCATCCTCAACATTTCTTTTTACAAATACAGGTGGGAATAGTGCTGATATAGTATATGTATAAATATATAGAATCATAGTCATTTATAATATTACGACAAAATAATGCATAATGATGATTTTATACAATAATAAAATTTGTGTAAACAATAGCTATCTCTTATTACTAGTAACATTAAATATTACAAAATCAAAGGTAATGAATATTTTTTTGATGAAAAAAATTACTAAAAATTTAACTTTACAAACTATTCAAACTGGGTATTATAATGCCGGAGTTATAGACCCCAAATCATATAAAATAATATGAAAAAATAAAAATGTTCTAGTGTTTATTTATCTGGCTGATTTACTTCTACTATACAATAAGATTGTATTTTATTTTTTTTTATTTAAAAGTTTTAATCTCCCCCGTGTAAAAGTATCAATTTGTTTTATTTTTTTGCAATATCAGTGCAGTTCTTTTTAATTAGTCATGGTACAATTAAATTTATTAAAACATTATAACATGCAATAAAATATTACACTAGTCTACTTATATTATTATAAATATTTTGATTTATATATATATATATTATAAAGTTCATTAATTATCTGGAAGATGTTTAATAGAAACAAATCCAAGCTACTATAAAAATGACTGTGTACTTAGTTCTTGGTAGTTAAATTATTTTTTTTTTAGATTGCGTTTGAAAACATAAACATTTACTTACAAATTTGGCCATATAACTATGTAATACTGTAATTGGATGTAATTATATGCTGATAAAGGTAAAATGATAATCATTATGCATAACGATCAGTAGTGGTAAGGAGTAGAAGTAGGCTGTAGGAATCTGACATAAAGATGTTAGTGTGGTGCACACATTGTTAGTCATACTAATATTTTGTTTTCATTGAAATTGCAGATGGTGTTGATTAGTTTTTAGAACTCAATTAAACCCTTCCTAACCAAACGAAAATAATTTTGGTGTATGTATTGGACAATCTACAATTTGTATTATATTCAATGAAAATAAATAAGTTTGACTAACATGTACACTTTATTTATGTCGTATCTTCACAGCCCACATCTAGGTACTCTATGTCGGTGACCAACAGGTTGAGTGAGTAAAAAAAATAAGTGTATTTAATTTTAATTGTTGTTAGCTAAGTAAATACTTATGGCTCAAATGAAAATTCTATAGAAAATAACAATATACTACATGCAAACATTTTTATTTTCATATTGCGATGTTTATTTTAAGATTGCCAAGAAGCAATGAGTAAGTACACTATATGCAAGCAACCTCCATAATAAAAAAGATGATGTAATGCATTTACGAATCGAGTAACATGTCAAAAAAAAAATGATTTATGAATGCCACCCGCCACGTCTCCATACCCGTTATGCAGGCGTATACCGTGGCGTAACAAATGTTAGACGATCTTCAAATTTGTGCCGAAAGTGTCCCAGGAGCAATTTCCCATGATCTTGGTTGGCGTGCATTAGAGTGTGCGTGATTCCTACTTCAATATAATGTATTACGCTCAATTCTCGATGAGAAAAGACCTTCTCGCTCGCCGTAAAATGCTGCGAATTTTTTAAAAACTGAGAAATTTTCCCTTCTAGATACCACGTCGCAATGACCGACCGGTCCAACTGAGGTTCGGAATGACTTGAGAAACTCTTCCCTTTCAACCGACATATGGGGACACTCCCATAGGATGTGATCGGCATCCTGCAATTCGCCACATAAGCATGTCGGAGATTCTATTAAGCCAATGAATGATAACTATGGGTATAAGCTTTAACTAGTACAATTCAAACAAACGAGTAACGTGGGTCTCGGATCGTACTATAACTGTCATTCCTTCACATGACTAGACTTGTGTTTTCAAATCTTTGATGTTTTTGTTAATCATGTTCGAAGCTTATATAGTTTTTAATTTTACGATTTTTTACCAAACATTCGATATTTTGTGCACCTTACATGCTAGGTAAAGTGTTAAGAACCATGTAAGTCATAATTAATAAAACAGCAAACTTAAAGGCAAATTACATATCTCAATTTCATAAAAACATTGTTACTCAATCTGTAAATGCATAACGTGATCCAAATAAATCAGGATTAATAAAAAATATATGCTGAAAGATATATTAAAAAAAAAAATTGATTCTTCTACACAAGTACATAATATTCAAGATGTTGAAATTATTGAAAGTTTGTTTAAATGTACGCATTTTCAATGGGTAAAAAAATCAACCTCAACCATTTCCTTTGAATTGTAGAATTACTGAAATTGAAATGTTTACCCGTAGAATCTACACCTAAAAAAAATAGTCATCTTACAGCAAGTCGCCTTACTTGTCAAAATGGCTATCAAAAATACATTTTTTTAACGATTTTGTTAAGACTTAAAAATTGTGAATCAGATATAATAGCTTATAGAGAATGCGTGACATAACTTTTACTTCAATGAATTTCACACAATCAGTTAGTTGGTTATTAGCTCTTAAACCGTGAGAAGAACCATACTATCATATGGCCGAGAGTGTAAATAAAGGAAGACCATTTGGACCCTCCATCTATTTATTAACTTTACTGTCATTACACTATTTGTGATACAAATATACTACAGTAAAACCTCGTTAATACAAATTCCATGGAACCGAAAATCGAAAAAAAAAATTATGAAATATTGAATGTATGGGGGAAAAATATAAAAATTTTGAATTGTTTTTTGATTTTCATTAATTTTGTTTCCGATCATAGATGTACCAAAGTGCCTACCAAATTTCCGATACAATTCTTTCAAATTAAAATCTGTGCAAATGTTACGCCGAATGTGCGAAATTGAATATTACATGAAATGGGCAAAATTTTGCCTAAATCATGAAAAATGCAAGCCAGTTGCCTTATTCATGAATTAGACAAAATATCTGAAGAGTGCGTGAATTCGGCAGTAATTTTTCTGCCTAGTTCATGTATTGGACAAATTAGATAGTAGCGCTACGGTGGTATTTTTTGCAACTAAACTAAATGTATCAAATGCTCATGCATTGGTCAAAATGTACATATATTATCTATGGTCAAAATAGATGATCGCGCTCCGGTGGTGTTTTTTGCAACTAATCAAACTAAACAAATGTGTCAAATGTCATTGATTATAATATAAAAATATACTAATCAATAACTACAATGACGATCATATCCATTTACTATGCGCAAAAAAACTATAATATGATAACGGAAGAATTTTATTGAAAAGTATTTTCGCGATTTGATCGTGCTTGGGTATCAAACGTGCAATGGTTGATTGAATGTTTGTGATAGTTTGACACTTGATAGCTAACCTCAAAATGGGCATTCAGTTGAATAATTTAATTCAGAATTACAAAACCTAACCTAACCTAATAATAATAATATTATATTATGTCCAATTATAACTAATAAAACCATCCGTATTAAATTTACTTTTTCTTCTGTCATGTTGACAGTTCAAGAATTCCATACCCTGGCGAATTCATGTACTCAGCAGAAAATTTACCTAATTCATGAATAAGGCAACATGCTTGACTATTACATGAATTAGCCAAAATTTTGCCCAATTCATGTAATAGTTAATTTCGCACATTCGGTGTAACACAAATACCATAAATTGAAGTTACCAAGTAGCTAGAATTATATAAAAACACGAAATATTTTTTATTTTTCCAATTTGTCAACACAATTGTTTGACAATCAACAAAAAATCCAATAAACAATCAACAATTAAATACCGACAGCTCTGAAACATGCGAGTTATTGTTTTCCTTGGAGTGGAGTGCAGTTGTGCCTCTGATGACATACTGCTGCATGTGTTAATGGGTCATAAAATGTCAGGATTATTTTTATTACCTTCATAAAGTAAGTAATTTTTGATGTTTTAAGAAAAGCCTGTCACAATTTTCAATGACTGGCTCATGAAATAGTGTACTTAATTATGATTTATTGAATATTTTTATATGCCAGGACTCTGAAATCATTTCGAATTACGAAATTCAAATTAAATGTATGGTTTTATATGAAAATAATGTCCAAGGGACTTTATTTTCGCGAAAATTTTCGAATTACGGAGAATTTCGAATTATCCGTGTTCTTATTAATGAGGTTTTACTGTATTTAACTTAGCAGTTTCTTTTATGATTTTAAATAAATTATGTGATTGAACATGAAGTAAGCGATAAATGGTAAGCCTTACTGGACTTTTTTAACTTTTGGACTGGAAATGCATTCACATTTGGTTTACTGAATGATTTTTAGTTTCCATATTTCATATTGTTATTTTTAATGTGAAGGTCAACACCTATTAAAATTTTAAACCGAAAACGACAGGTATCAGTGGATACTTTCAGTTTACGCAACCGATATATATATATCGGCTTTTAAAAGGAAAAAAGATGTAACCTACACAATTTTACAGGAGGCACAAAAACGTTTTTATAATGGTATTCGGTCAAAGTTCAACCTCATCACACAAAAGTTAAATGTCATAAACATTTTAATTATATAAAACCAGTTTTAGCATAAAATTGAAAAAAAAACTAATTAATGCGCTATTTCATTAGTTAGATGTGTGCAAATAGTAGAATTCCCTGCTTAAAAACAATCTCGAATTACAGAAAAATTTAATTAGGTACAAATTACTGTAAAATTCTAATTTTCAACGAATTTTCAAAAGATGTTGAAGAAAACCTTCTGGAAAATAGGGCCAAAATATATAGCCATTCTCGATTGAGTTGGTATGCTATGAGATTTATTCGGCAGGACAACAAAGAATTTCATTAGTGTTACAAGCTTAAAAAGGTGGTTTATCCATTAACTACTATCGTTATTTACTTGAACAATCAGATAAAATCGCATTTAGTACCAAAACAAAATGTGAAGTCTGCCATCTTTTTTTATTTACAGATAAATATATAAATGCTACCAGCGCAAATTATGTTTATTTTTCAGTAGTAAAGTTATTCAATAGGTAATCTTTTTGGAATTACAATCAAATGTTGATAAATATGGTATGTGTGCCTAAAGATCATATGAAGACATCAGGGTTTAGATGAAACTCTTTGAATCAAACCATTCATCGAATTTTGCTCCGTTGCCATGTTATAACGCTTTTTATTAAGGAATCATAATTTCCGATGTAACCAGATAGATAGCAACATCCACATCCGCATACGGTTTAAGAGCCAAGTGTCACGCGTCACGATTTGAAAAATATTTTAGCTATAATACATGAATAATCTTATGAAATACAAATAGCCCTATGGGTTTTTTGTCACGGCAATGATGAAATGAACGAACGACTAAGCTATAACCTATACAAACGTCCATACGTCTATCGATAATACACAATATGTAACAACGGTATTGCACATGCCTTACATTTGGTTAAAATCTAAGATTAGTATAATGGCTGACCACACAAAGGCTGTTTTGATAAAGGCAGATTATTCCATATTAAAATGACAGCTGCACACAACACACAGTTTATTGAATTATCATTATTTATTAATTTATTTACGATAAATACATAAATAAATCTATATTGTACATTATATCTTTTGCACAGTTCGGGCGTCTAATATATATGTATATATATTACAGATTATAAATTATTCACATTGTATATATTTAATACAATACGTGCGGTGGTAGCCTGACAGCGGCACACATCTGTCCAGGTTTATCTGCATCTATAACCACTCCTCTCGCATATCCACAGCGACACTCATAAATCACAGGGTGTAGTTAAAAAAAGAACACTAATATAAATAAATAATTACAACACGCCCACTCGATACTCGATATACAATCTGTTTATCAGAGTGGGGTGTATTTATGATTTTTAGGATTTGTACAAAAGATGAAATTCAGTCGTTTTCGGCGATTCGAAAGAAACGAAACAATCACGGCGGCTATTGTCGATTCAGGATTTATACAAAACGAGTAGTAAATAAATTTATTTGTTTACGATAGCGTTTTACAAAGCGTCACATTCGTGATTATTATTTTTTTACATTTAAAACGTTCAGCAATTTTACAAACATCATTTTTATTTAAACATTATAATTTACACAAATATAATCTTTATCATATTATAGTGATTCAAGCGTATTATTACCAAACCACTATCAAACTCATGCATTTTTTGACATACGTGTTCATGTCGCTAATGCAATCAATAAATAAAAAATATCTTCAAACATGTTTTCAAAGGTGAAGTAAAATTTTATAAGAATTAGCATAAGAGGCTGGGACGGCTGTCTATTCTAAAATGGCCGTTTCGAGCGACGAATAAATAAGAAAATAATATATGACATGATAAAAAATTAATGAAAATATGATTTAGTACGCTAAAACTAAAGACTAACTACATGATTGTTTGCTAAATAATAAAATAACGTGTCAATTCCGTCAACTCTCAATAAACAGAACAGGCTAACAATTAATTGTATCTGATATATTTATATATTTTTGTTTATATTACAAAATGTACAAAAGAAATCAACATCGTTCTATAACCTTAAACAATCTAATATTATAAAATAGTAAATATGAAAACATTTTTCATTACTGTCAGCAAAAATATGACCACGATTCGACAGGAATGTATAACAAGCGACGTCTGCTCAATATGATTTATAATTTTATATTATTATAATTGAGAATATTACAAAAACAATAATAAGATAAATTATTGATTACGATACCCAGTTAACAACTGACTAGACGATGCGATGCGTTAACCGCTCTGCGTCGCAAACAATATCCATTGATGATGATTTTGTACCACTAGTTTTACATGAGAAATGTTATGTACACTTATTTATGTCGCGATGGGTGTTTTTAGTTCATCCACTTCCTGCAATTGGGAGCCCCACACATGCAGGATATCTTGTGGGCGTCGTCTTCTATGTCAAACTTGTAGTCGTAGGCCAACTGTAAAACAAAATAGACAATCGTTTTACTATAATAAATAATTCATTCCGATAATCAGACATTTCAAAAAAATTCAAACTGCTTTAACTGTTTTGAACATGTCTGTACGACTTGTCGGTTGATATAGACATTAACCAATCAATCTGTCTCCAAACAAGCTTTTACTGCAGTTGAAAAAACAGCTAAAGAATGGACATCCATACTAACCAGGACAAAACAAAATATGTATGTATATATTATATACACATGTGCTCTGTATAGCAAATGAGTCGGTAACAATAGATAACTATGCTTTTGAAACAAAAAAAGTGGTGACATCGAAATGTACACATGCGCATTGCGAAATTTGCGCGATTTGTACACAGTGTGTGACATCCGCGCCGGCCAGGATAAAATATGTGATAGCGTGATACATAGATATACATATTATGTATATCTATGTATCATGCTATCACATATTTTATTATATTACTATATATATTTTAATTTTTGATCTAGTTAATGTTTTATGCTGAAAAATATGGTAATTGTGAATTGCGACAATTTTTGGTTTTAACAGGAAATTGTATGCCTATAATTTATAAATATTCGATATGAGTTACAAATGAAACTGACCTCCTCGCCTCGCAGTATCCGTCGCTTGGCAAAGATAATTATACGAGTGTCTCTCTCCACCTCCACGGCCTCGGCCACACAATTGGGATTGCAAGAGTGGTTGATGTAGCGGGCCAGGCCTCCGGTCAACGTGGCGTCCACTACGCGGTCTTCGTCCAGCCGGAACATGTAGATTCCGCGATTCTGTTCAATAAACATTGTCATTTTAAAGCAGTCAAAAACACAAGCCAGATAATTTTTCTTTATATGGGTATTTTTGGTAATAAATTTGAAACAAAATGAATGTAAATAAAGAGACGCATGCTTACTCTAGCTTCATATTTCTTCTCTCTGATTTCAGACAGCTCATGTCTTATAACTTCTCCAATGTATTCTATCACCATTGTGTGTTTTTCCAAGTCCCTAGCTGCATACAGTCCTAATCCTTGAATCTTGGATCTGAAATAAAAAAGGTATTATGTACTCCACTATCACCTACAAACTTGCTAGCGGTATAACCAGTGGCGAGGGGGGGGGGATTTTTTAATAATGATAATAAATTATATTTTATTTGGATTATATTATATATTTTTGTTCCATTATAAAATTGATTCTTCTGTCTTTTTTCCTTGAAAAAGGGTCTATCACCTTTTCGTTGCTCTCGACAGCTATCGCGGCGCACTCAGAGCCGCTGCACCCGCACGGACGCAACAAAAAACACTGCCGGAGTGGCAGTACCAGACCAAGCTTCTAGCTGCGAGTCCCGCTCCCCGTGCCCCACCTTCGCCCACTTGATCATATTCAATCAAAAACTGTACTGCACAAAATCATGCGGTGTGTCACTTTCTGATATTAGTACCGCGGTGTATGATAACTATTGGATGTATCGGTACGCGGGTGAGCTTAATACACGCTTAATTGATATTTTCAATATCATTATCATTAGCCTGAATCTATCCACTGCTGGATGAAGGCCTCTTCAAGCTGCTTCCACTTCTCTCGGCCCTATGCGTTGTGTTGCCATGTACTTCCGTAGAACTTTATCATTTCATCGATCCAGCGGCCTCTAGGTCTACCTTGCGGACGTTTTGTACCTCTTGGATACCACTGGATGACTAAATTTGTCCAACGATTGTCTCTTTTTCGAGCTATGTGTCTAGTCGATCTCCATTTGAGGCTTTTAATGAACTCTATCACATCGCAAACCCTTGTCTGTTTCCTTATCCACTCATTCCTCTTTTTGTCCTTTTGCGTTATGCCCAGCATGCACCTCTCCATACCACGTTGTGCTCTCTTTTACTTAGGGTGAATGAACACTTTGCGCTTTCGGCACAGTGGAAGGTCACTTTTGAAGACATTATTCAGGCGGCCAAAAGCACTCCAGCCTAGCTTTACTCTGCGAATTCATCAAATATACATTCATCTATAGACACTTGTTGTCCCAGATAGATGTAGTTTTTCACCTGTTCGAGCTGAGTGCCGTTGATGAGGATCTCTTTTTGGTCCGCAAAGCAGTTGAACATGACTTTCGTCTTTGTTACATTTATTTTCAAACCTACATTGTTGCTTACTTCGGTGAGTTCCTGCATTCTGCTTTGGAGGTCTTCTGAGTCTTGTGAGAAAATTACTAAATCATCGGCAAAGCGCAAATGACATGATATTAATGGTATTCTCCATTTATGGGGATCGCTTTGTCATTCCAGTCAAGTTGTCTGAATAAGTCTTCAAGGGTAGCTGTAAATAGTTTACGTGAGATTGTATCATCTTGTCGAGACCACCTTTGCTGATAAGATATTTGCGCGATGGTTTATGGAGATTGACAGATGCTGTTGCGCTACTGTATATATTATTGAAAATATTTATATGGCGCCCGAGGATTCCTTGATTTCTGAGTGCATCGAGTATTGAACATTTCTTTATGGAATCGAACGCCTAGTCTATAAAATCCATGCATAGTGGCAGTTTGTATTCCTGGCACCGCTCTATGATTTCTCTGACGACTTGGATATGGTTCATACTGCTGTATCCTCCTCTAAATCCGGCTTGTTCTCTCGGTTGGTTCTCGTCTAGTACATTTTGCAGACGGTTTGAGAGAATTTTTGTGAACGTCTTGTATAGAATACGGAGTAGACTTATTGGACGATGATTTGCTAGCTTTTTCTGTCACCTTTTTTGTGAAGAATGACAATGCTGGCATTTTTCCATGCCTCTGGGACATCCTCTTGGCGTATGCATGCTGTGAACAATTGTGGAAGCTTTTCGTTTGCATCCTTTCCCGCTTTTTTGAGGATATCTATCGTTAGACCGTCTTCCCCGGGGGCTTTACCACTTTTCATGTACTTCCCAGGATGTGATTTCATATAATATTCATTTATATTTTCATATAATATACATAAATTTATGTACCTATATTATTATAATATTACATTTTTCTCAATTCGCTTGGGGTGCTGCAGTTCCGCAGTGCATATGGACGAGCCGCCACTGGGTATAACTTAAAGTCTAAGTTGAAAAGACATCCGTAAATTCGAAATGTACAATACAAAACCTCGATGGAACGGACTAATTCGGATGAGCGGATGTCCGTTAAAGCCAAAGGTCAAAGCATCGCACAGTATATGCCAGCAGAACCAATTACTGCACACAATGCTGTGCGATCATGTGCTAATTCTGTGTAGAACATTAATTATGAGTATTGACAGATTTTTGCAGGATGACCTGCTTTTTAATCAAAAATAGATTAGAATGGAATAAATATACAGCTAAATTCATGATTACATATTCAACAAATACAAATAAGATGTTTAAGTTAAGACAAAAGAAGGAATGTGCATGAAGAATTATGCCAGTTCCGAAATAAACTAGATACTAGGCTACATGACAATTTATGTTCAAACAAAACAACAGTTAATAAATTAGACAGAAGATACTGAAAAAAACTAAATTATTGATATTTCAAAAAAATTATATGTAAACTGCACAACATTATTTAGATTGGTGCTACGATTTTTCACGTGAAAACATTTTTGCACAGCTACATTTCATAGCCATGATGAACGAAATAAGTTTCGAAAGTATAGAGAATTCGGTGTCTATATTAAATTTGACTGGAGAAGTAGAGATGGACCTGATGTAGTAAGAATTTAACACGTTGAAAACTTATATTGATGTGATGATTGTGAAAAATTCGAAAGACTCAGCTACGCAGAATTATTCCCAGAGACTAATAATATTTTCAAGCTAATTGAATTTATTTTAAGCATACCAACATCTAATTGCTATACCGAACGGGTATTTTCTCAGATGAATTTAAAATGCTAAGATGCAAAAAAATGGATGTTCTATTGAGTTGATAAAATCGGAATTGTTTAATATTATTATTTTGATAGTTAAGAGTTTTGTAGTTTGTGTTGTATCATTTATGATTGATATTGTTGTCCCACTTTTAGCTCTGGAATCCTCATTTTTTTTATTTCACATGGTAAAAATTTGGTAAAATAATTATCTGGCAAAGCTACTGAAAATTTTGCATGTTAAATAGAGGTCTGCAAAATTAAGATTTTACTGTACCATCAGTATTTCAATAGTATGAGTATATATGGAAGAGCTCAAGAACTCCAAGAGCTCACAAAACTTACACAGCAAAACAAGTATATTATATCCAAATAAGCATATTGCCACATCATAATTTGACCAACGAATAACTGTCGGGCAAATAGATCATTCATGGCTGCATCTTGTCAGTGTTCTCATAGTAATACACGAAAAAAGCAGATGGATAAAAAGTTTCATTTTCTTATACTCTAAAAGTGACATGGTGGTACTGACCTAGCGAGGTAGACGTTGTTTCTCCACTCCTGCTTCATCTTTTTGTACTGGCTGCTCTTGCTGTGCACAAACTGCTTGGAGTAGGGGCAGGCGTGCTCCCCGGGTGGTGGCGGTGGAGCGAGAGGCGGTGGGGGCGGGGCGGGAGTGCGGGGAGATGGCAGAGGAGCGGCAGCGGCCCTAACAGCCAACGCCCTTCTCCACTGTAGCCCTTTTACTGCGCTCCGAGCTTCCGTTCGTGCCGCACCTGAGGGGTTTACGGCCAAAGGCAGTTCCAGCAAAGGGTTGCGACCATACTTAAAGCGGTAGTCGGCTAGTGTGTCGATCCCTGCAAAGAAAATCAATATTATAATATGATTATATTTGTTCAATACGACTACTTGAATTGAAGTAAATGTATACCTAATAAATAATAATAGGAAAATAATACGTAGTTAGGTACAAATGAGCACATTAAAATACATATATACCTGCTACGCAATAAAAAATGAGCACTGGAATGATCCACATTGCTATATTTCAGCCAAAATGCCGAGTTAAATGGACAAAATGTAAAAATAAGTACGATGATCACATGTGACTATTTCTTGAAATTCAATATTTGCCAAAAGATTGTTTTTATTAGTATTGACAGATGTATGATTATCACATTGCATAAAATATGAACATCTCCAATTGTGATTAGAGTGCGGCGAAGTAAATGTATCGGAGAATGTACTTTTCAATGAATGGCACTCGTTTTCCGATACATATAATTCAATAAAAAAACTGCTATTCAATAAATTAGAATCATTATATTATTTTGTATCAATATTTTTGGGTAAAAGGTGTGCACAGATTATAGGACAGATTGTCGAAAAACACGAACCTGGCAAACTCTCCAAGACTCTGACGATGGCAGGTTCAGTGAGACCGAAGAGATCTTCTCCCGTGACATAGTCAGGCCAAAGTCTCAGGGTATCCTGTCGGTCTCTCATAGCCGCCAACTGAGATAGGAAGGGCGCCCAAGCGGCTCTGGGAGTGCACCCCCGAGACTCCTGATTGACAGGGGGCACTGTGTTAACTGGTAATGTGGATGGTGGGTTTGCAGATGAGGAGGATGCGCCGGGTAGCGGGGACTGGAGGTGCGGTGGGGTGCTCTCTTCCTGCGGCAGCACGATGAATTCAGGCCGGCCCTCCTTCTCACCAATGGAGCAGATGTAGCGACAACGCGAATTATACCGCTTCGATGACCAGAAGAACCGCACCTGCAATTTCAAATTTAGTTATCATTTCAAAAAATAAAATACCGTATTACCCCGTTTACATGTGCATGGATTTACCGCTGACAGTACATATTATCGCAGCTATAACAAAAAAATATATGTGTAAACACCAATGACATTATTAATGGACAACTCACTCAATACAATAGTTAGCAAATAAATTCACGCATAGCGACATTCGCACAATATGTATAGGTAGACGTCACGCAATTTCCATTATGCGACATCACGCATCGGGAATTTATAGCAATATCACCTTTATTGTAATGGCGTTAGAACAGTGTTTCTAGTGACAATCATCATTTGAGCGAACCATTCGGCAGACCCGACACAAAGCATCGGGAATTTATAGCAATATCACCTTTATTGTAATGGCGTTAAAACAGATTATGCCATTCGGCAGACCCGACAAAAAAGTGAGTGTTCTTTCCAGATGCGTCGTCCATATTAATGTCATTGGTAAACACGTATTATCGTGCAAATTGCAAGATTGCATGCATGAATCAAAAAAGTTCAGAAGCACTACACACTATTGGTGCATGTATATCCATGCACGTGTACAGGCACTATATTATCGTAAATACAACATCAAGATTAATATTAAATTGCCTAACCCTCACGAGTTATCATTGCACTCAATAGGCATAGAGATGTTGACGTATTCAGTGACAAGTTGTGTTTGTGTTGTAACATTTCGTTTTGCTAATTGAATATATTTTTTCATGCAACATAATTGCAAATAATAATCATAACTGACACTCCAATCAATCCAAATAAACATCTACATATCGTCAGCTAATAGTGTAAATCTGATAAGTCCTTTTTTTACGAAATTGAGATTTTGATGCCATTTTGTAGGGAAAAAATAATATTATATAATAAGAAGTGTCTCATTACAAAAACCAATACTTCCATAATTAACATAAGCAACAAACGAAATTTTGCAGTCAACATTTTAAAAAAGCTAAATAATAAACTAAATAACAAAATAAGTGTCACATCATATAAAATAAAAGTAAGTTTAAAATGTGTAGGCTGTCGGTGAACACCTAGGTGGACGGACGCTAGGCATAATATTGTCTGCAAAATTTTAAAAAGGTTCTTGGCCGTTAGCAATTAAGACAGCAAAGTGAGCTTACGATTTTATATCCGATGGGGTAGATGTAGTTGGGCGTGTGGAAGGACGCCAGCTGATGAGGCAGCAACTGCCCCACAGACAGGAAGATCAACCCGCCCACCCTCAGTAGGTGAGTCAGATCACAGTGATGCATCACCGCCGCCACTTGCCGGCTCTCATCCCGCTGAACGTAGACTCTCCGACGGACGCTCAACGTCGTCAGTTCGCTCTCTTTCTCTCCTTTGGGAACATGTGAACAGCAGTACACGGTCTTGTTCTTATAAAATACACACTTATCTTTAACGGCGCAGCACAGGTGGTAAACGTTGCTGCAGCGCGTTTTGAAACAACGAACTGTGGCTCCAGTCTTTTCACAAAATACGCAAGCTGTGGATATTCCGGTCTGTAACGCGCTCTCAAAGTTCATCAATGCTCCATTGACGGTTTCGTACACTCTATCGGACCAGAGGGCGCAGTTCAAGTGCACCCACTTGTCAACGTCATAATTCAAAAGCCTGGCCGGGCCGTCAGCGATACCATCACCTTGAGAATGGCAGAGGCAGCACCTCCTCATGTCATCGGGCATCCTCTGCGGGGTGACTGTGATGGCTGTTCTGAAGACAAGTTCGGTGATCTCCCGGTCAGTGGGTCGCTTGTAGCGCGTAGGCGGGACAATACATCCCGGGGACCAGCGCTTGTACAAGTGGCCCCGCAGGAGTTTCGGAGGCGTAACGGTTGTTTCTTCTTTGGGGACAGTCTTCACGTCTTCTTTTTTAACTTCTGGGATCGCCCGTTCGATCTCTGTCAATTTCATTTCGATGCTTTCATCCTTAGTTTCTTCTCTATCTACTGATTCGACGAATGAAATATCCATTTTTTCATCTTTTATATCTGGTTTGAAATCGATATCAGTTTCCATCCGCTCCAGCAGAGGCGATTGAATAGATTCCTTTTCTTTGGTCGTGCTTTCGGGTCTCTCAACGCAAGATTTATCAGAGAGAATGTCAGTCGGACGCCACGCAAACCTCTTGTAACATTGCGCGCTGCAGAAGTATAATTCTCCTTCTCCGTCGCCGAGGAGGTCGCTTCCAGGCGACTCGACAGCAGTCAGCAGAGGAAACTCGGAAGCCTTGGCTCTCACAACGGAATCCAGAATGACAACGTCGCAGTGCCGGCAGAACTTGGCAGCCCCGTTGAGAATGCTTTGGATGTCAACAGGAGTTCCCTCTTTGCCATCCTTCCCCTTGTTTCGATAAAGACCCAGCCGGTGGGAAGGGGGAGTCGCAGTCCGCTCGACAATGTGGTAAGCTGTAGGCGGAGGGATGTGGAGGATTCCAGCGAGCTCTCTCAGAACTCCAAGGATGTCTTCTGCAGCACCAGATGTCAAAGTTAGGGTGACAGTCATATTCTCTCCGCTCTCAGTGGCAGCTGCAGAGCCGGACACTTTGGATCTAACTAACGGTTCCCTTCCTATGTTATCGCAGACATTCTCCTTATCAATCTCTTCGTCTGGTAAGACACGGATCGGAACAGGCTTGACTCTCACAGGAACGGGGGTGACAATCCGGATCACCGGAGAGAGCGACCGTTTGTTTTCTTCGTCACTGTCTGACTCCTCATCGATGAGTTTGAGGCCAGGAAACGGTCCAGGAGAATCCCGCAGACAGCTTTCCGGACTGGAACTGCTGACAACAGTGTCAGGGGTCTCCACGTCCCGCTCCTTGCAAAGGAATTCAAGTTTACGGTCTTCGGCGTCAGCGTCAAGCCTGATTGGTGAAAATTCCTGATCATAGAAACCTCTTTGGGTGGACGCCGGTGCCCTCTCAGGAATCGGCTCCTCATCGCCAAAAGGTTCTGCATTGTAAAAATCGGCCGCGTCAGGGATACGCGCGTCACCGAAGTCACCAGCGAGATCTCCACACCTGACGTAGCCGTCCTCTCGTGTCCCGAGCTTTGTCAAGTCACCTGATCCGAAGACCGGACAGACACCATAATTCTTGCCCAGCAACGGCTCCTGGACCTGCATTGGCGGCAGGAGTTTCAGCTGAGCCATAAGTCCGTCGATGAAGGCATCGTAGTCCTCTTCCGCTCTGGACCCTTTCCTCGGCCTCTTCTTGGCAGTCACGACCTCAGTCTTCTGGGTGCTTTGCATCTGCCGGCGCTTCTGCTGGTACTCTCTCCTTTTTCGCTTCTTGGCCTCGAGAGGTGTCTCAGGGGCAGATCCGGCTTCAGGGGCGGTGTCTGCACTTACAGGTGCATCGGAGGTCTCGTCCCTGGTAGACGTCTCTGTCTTGCATGAGTCGGAGGCAGCGGAAATGCCTGACACGGCTGACTGCTGCGAGCATTCGTCCAGCAGCTCCCTCTTTACCTCCTGAGGAGTGAAAGGGCGTCCGACCGGACTACGCGATGGTGGGGCGACCTCCCTTTTGGGAAGCCGTGGAGAGATCTCACCGGACGAGAGGGAAAAGGCGGACGGGCCGGACGTCGGTGCCGGAGATGATGCTGAAGTCGCAGGAGGTTCCTCTCTGACAATCAGCTTGCTAAGAGGTTTCCGCACGTCCATCAAGGACTGGGTTGACGACTGCGCAGTTGGTGGAACTGAAACCGCGACAGGCGGAGCAGTAGAGCACTGTGGAGGTCTCGAAACGAAGGAAGTCTCTCTGCTGATGAGCTGCCGGGGGGAGCTCTCAGGCGGTTCGACAGGCTGAGTCGGAAGCATGTGTGGAGGAGGGATGGAAGGCCTCGCCAGCTGCGCCTCCAGAGAGGGCACTAACCCGAGACTGGGGGCACTCCTCTGACCGGCAAGCATAGATGGAACGGATGCATTCCTTGGGGGAGCCACGGTTGGAGAGCTTCCACCCGAATTTTGTAGGAGTTGCTTCAGTAGGACATTCTGTGACTCATCGGTCTTCTGGGCACCGCCAAGAGAAGAGAATTTGCAGCCACTGGACTCAACACCTACGAGTCCACCCACAACTGATTCATCTCCCTCCACCGGCTCGCTCTTCACTATCACTGATTCTAAGCTGCGCCGCTTGGCCGGTTGGATATGCCCAGGAGCTGCTTCGCTCTTCGGTTCATCGGTAGATTTGGAACGTTTCAACGGGGACATCAGCTGACTGTGCAGAAGTTTGGAAGAACTAGCTGGGTTAATTCCGGGAGCCAACTTTCCCACGACCGTCTGACTCAAGCCAACCCCCAGAATGCTATGACCAGTGGCGTGAACAGAGGTGACCGCTTGGTGTGAAGTGACGATGGGGGAGGGCCTCGAGCTCATTATAAGGGCTGGTGGCTGGCTGCTGCTAATGGTCTGCAAGGGGAGCTGGATGCCCCCACCGACATGCCTCCCAGAGAGTAGAGTGGAGTTCAGGATGTTGGCTGACACCAATTGGGCTTTGTGCAGCCCCATTGTCTGCAGGTTGTTCTGAATCACAGTCGGCAACATTTGTGGATTGGCTGACTGTATCTTGGACAATGCCGGCATTTGTATAATCTGTTGTGCGATGACGGCAGCTTGATTTTGTGAGACGGGAGGCGCGCTATAATCATCAGGGTTAGACTGATGCAGCACTAGGGGAGACCTGGCAGGAGACTTGGCCACAAGCATTGGCCCCGTGTGTTTGGGAGAACCACCTGGAGATCCCGCTGGAGACCGCTGCTGCCCTCGTATTAGACCCCCACTACCTGATCCGGCTCCGCTCGATCTTGCGGTAACAATATTTCCTTGCAAACTTTCTGGAAGACTGTCGGGCATCATACTATTCATGACAGCTTTATCGGCCAAGGAACGATTGACGATTTTGCCAGCGTTGACTTCCACTTTGGTAGACGGCAGTAAATTTTCAAAGTTGACTTGGGTTGAAGTCCCCGTTTCGGACTGAGTATGACTTTTTTTCACGGATGCAATTGTCTGATTGACGGCAGAATCCGCCTTAGACGTGCTCACAGACGACATGATAGTCCTGACCTGCTGTGAAACATTGGCGATGTTGGTAGTGAGTTCGGCGGGCTTGGAGAGAGGAGAAAGCTGCGGAGGATTCGCTGTCACCCGAGACGCAGCGATACCCACAGGGCTCCGTGATGATTCCCGAGATCGCATAATAACATGAACAGGAATGGTAGACTTGGCGGCTTCCTGACTCTGCTCAGCCTCAGCGGCGACGGTGCTGTTCAAGTCCTGCCTGATTATGTCATCGAGGTCAGCTATGGAGTCTCGCTCTCGATCGGTCAGGGAGGATGAGTTGTCCTGGGAGGATGCATCAGAAACGGAATCCCTCATCTTGACGGGGAAGAGTTTCGAGTCTCCTCTCATATTGTTGAGCAAATCCATCATTTCCTCAAAAGACTCCACCTGCTTGTGCGTGGAGCTGGCATTACTGCTTGCGTCTGTTTCATGAGCTTGAAGAGTGATATTATCAAGATACTGCTCTTGTGAAGGAGTAGGCGACGGGATGGATATCTGTATGGACTCCTGAGATACGTCGGAAGTTATTCGCATATTGGAGTCCAGCACCATATCTTTGGTCTGATTCGCAATGGCCTTGATGGTCTTCCGGCTGTCAGAACCACCATCAGTCTCATCACTCACGCTGCTGACCGTGCCGGGAATGAACATTTTGGAAGGCTCCGCGACCTCATCGACTTTCGTCTTCTCTTCGTCATCACCTTCCATTATATTGTCAGGAATTGTTTCGCTCACTCTGTCGGGCGACTTGGATATCTCAGGTTTACCGATCACAATAGCAGAGACGGTCTTGGAAGGCAGTTCAGTGCGTCTCGTGATCGCGCTTTCGATGTCGACATCTTGCTTGGGTCGAGAACGAATGATACTTGATATTGCCTGCGACGCCATCAAGTCGGTAGGAGTGGAAATAACAGGGCGACCAACTGTATAGGCAAGTTTGTGGAGAGCCGAATTTAATGTCTGCTTGATGTTAATCATGGGAGCGTTATCGACGTCAGACATCTTGGCTTTGGTAATGATATTCAGATTTGAAGGTTTCGGTTCGCTCTCATTGCTTTCATCCTGACTCAACGAGCTGTCAGGTGACGCAGATTCATCTTGAAATATTTTAGCAGGAAGAGTGGCATCGCGCGACATTCCCAGGGTAGCGACCTTCGAACTTGAAATAGTCAAGGCTGCTGAGCCGTCAAGGGTCTTCACAATCTTCTGCTTGACATGCTGTTGCGTGAGAATCGGAATCGGCATTCTCCGAGAAGGATTCCCCGGACTGTCCGTCGAAAGGGAGACGACCGGACTCAGGGTGGCCATCCTGGGAGCATTCGAAGAGATCGCATTGACGACCGAAGAGCCGGGCCTTGATATGGAGATGCCCAGAGCGGCTGGAGTGGATATGGCAACGGGAACTTTCACGTGAGAAACGGCCGAAAGCCCGGGCGCACCCTGTCCTCCAGCAGTCGTAGGTATGACAGGAACATTGAGACTTTTTAGCACAGGAACAGAAATGGTCTGGTTTGCTATGGAAACGGAGGCGACCGTCGCCTGTGATGCCTCGTTTAGCATCTTCGCATTGGCATGAGGAGTGGCGAGCACGGTCGCACTTATCAAAGGCAATCTAGTCAATCCTGAAGACGACTTTCCAGTGTTGACGAGCTTGAATTGATGCATGGAAGAAGCATTCTGGGGTGGTTTGGCACCCAAACTAATCACAGCTACAGTCTTTTTGGTGGTCTCCGTCCGAGTGAGGGTGACAGGTGGAGCTTCGGTGTTTACTGCAATGGGTGGCTCGGCTGTCAATGCTCTTTTGGCTGGCTCCTCCTCGACAGCGTCTTCAGGTTTGCCACCGTCGATGAGCTCTTCGAAGTCTTCTTCGGTGGCTATCCTCTCTTCGGGTGAGACCACTCCGGAGATCGTCGCGATTGTGTCTTCCACGTCGTCAACGGGGTCTCCTATTTCTTCGTCAATTTGCATCACACTCCCATCTGAAACAGGAGACGGAGAGGGCTTGTCGGAGAGGTAGTCCTCGATGTGGATGCATCCCTCTTCGTCCTCGCTGCCTGACGTCCTATTGACACTGTCCCCGTTGGAGTCGGAGGCGCGTCGGACATAGCCCATTGCTACAGGACCCTCCTTTTCAATGTAGCAGTCATCATCACTGTCCACATCATAACCCACAACATCTCCGGGAAACAAAACATATCCAGGAGACTCCGATGGACTGCCAGCCGCATCTGACGTTTCGACAGCGGGGAAGGGCTCCATGACGGCGAGCTCTCCCTGATCAGAGTCCGCAGCGGCCGCGGAAAGGGAGACTTCAGCGCCAACGAACGATTTATCAGTCTCATCGTCGTAATCAACAATCTGCCGCTTCTCGTCAGGACTGCTATCGATCAAGACGATGTCTTCATCTGACTGAGCGCCACAGTCCACCGTCGGAGCTTTTTTCTCGGGAAGCGCTCTGGTGATTTTCGGCACCGGAATCCTGGGCACTTCAGGCGGCCCAGCGGAACCCTCGGACTCCCTGGCACCCTCGATTGCCGTCCTAGCGATCTTCCCTGGACTGACAGGAGGAGTGTCGGAACTGTCGTCCAAGTCGTTGTAGTCGGCATTAACGAGAGAGGCTATTTTAGAATTGGCGGCGATCCCTGACACAACGGTCATCTGTGATGCTTTAGGTTGAGGCTTCTTCTTCAGTATCGAGACTTTACTGATATGTGACTCTTTCTTAGGCTTCATTAGTTGACCTGAAAGAGAGAATCAATGAAATCAAAAAATATATATTTAGGTCAGTCATGCATTTCATCATTGAAACTAGAAAATTGTGTAACTCCAAAAACACTACTCTAGAGGAGAGACAAAAAATATTATGGTTTCGTATACAAATATATGGAGGAGTTAAATCATCCATGATTTAACAATGTTACAATTTTTTGCAAGACAGGTATATATTAACAACAGCCACTAGATGCATTCAGTCAATTTTCGATTAAAACGGAGTTACACATTTTTCTAGTTTCAAGGACGATTTGTATTATAGTGGTGCCATTGTAATCTTTAATACGCACCATCGTTCACAGTTTGGGAACTGGAGCTCTGGATGGAGTCCGCAGATACCTGCCTCATAACCGGTTTGTTGAGTCCCCACATGGGGGATCCGCCCCTCAGTCCCATCTTAAAATAGCGAAACCGAGCCACACCAGGCGGGAACGGAACAGCACTGTGAGGAGCGTTTGGATTGCCACCCCCACCGCCAATGTTTGACATCTGGGGATCAGTCTGCGGTGGCTGTAACTGCGGTTGTTGCTGCAGCAACTGCTGACTTTGTTGCTGTATATTTTGTTGCAGTATTTGTTGTTGCAATTGTTGTTGCTGTAATTGCGGCTGCTGTTGCTGTAATTGTGGTTGCTGCTGTTGTTGCAATTGCTGTTGTTGCTGTAATTGCGGTTGCTGCTGTTGCTGGAGTTGTAACTGTTGCTGTTGCTGTAATTGTTGCTGCAAGTGTTGTTGGCGTTGCTGCTGCGACGGCTGCTGGAGCTGTTGAAGTTGCTGTTGCAAGTGATGTTGCAATTGTTGCTGCTGTTGTTGTTGTTGCAATTGCAGTTGCTGTTGCTGAGGTTGCGATGAGGAAGGAGATGGAGTAGATCTAGCAGCGATCAAAGGACTTCTCACGGGCAGAGGAGAACTGGGCGGCTGAGATCCGATAAGAGGGCTTCTGGAGAGGGGCGAACTGGGTGGCTGACCCATTGGGCTATATTGCTGGCGCTGCATCATTTGCTGTCGTTGCTGTAAAAAAAAATATACATGATCGAATTATAAACATACTTCCCGATACAACCAGTTGAGCGTAGTTATGCAGAAAGCAGACAGTCCACACAAACTACAGAGATTTAAGCACTTTTATGTTACATGCGATTACTTGTTGTTTGTTTGATTGTTTTTGAATGATACATATGTAAAATATATACCTATTATTTTATGGAACTTTCAAGGATATAAAATAAATTATTTAAGAAATATTGGTATTTAAATGGCTGGCTGCTTTCTACAAAATATGAAAATTCAATGATCTTCATTCTGCAGAAAGCAGCCATGTCTGGTTTTGTTTGAAGAAACTCCATTTTTTATCAAATTATTTTATAGACTGAAGCGACCAAGTGAAGAAGCTGACATGGGGCAGCCTTCACTCTGCTCTGAGAGAAGCAGAAGATTGAGAAGGGTGGAAAGTCTCGGTCATTCAAAAGATGATAACGTTTTATGGTGATAGACGATCGATGGATGAACGACCAAGAAGATTTACTATTTTTCAGAAAAAAACGTCACATCAAGAGTGAATTCTGCAAAATTAGGAGACCAACTATTTGTGAAAATAATTAAATGCAGAAATAGTTCGTAAAGTAAATGTGGCTGCTTTCTGCAAATCAGCGGTAGCGTGTTTTGCATTATGTGAAATTTTCGTAACGCATTTATGGAGTATTGTTGTATGCAGGCAGCCTGGCAGATTTATACAGAAAGTAGAAAAACATGTTAGTTTGTGTTAAACACGATAACTCGTTTTTTCCCAAATTGTGGAGTCTGCTTTCTGCATAACTACGCTCAATTATAGTTCATCAGACGAGGTGAATACTTACGGCGTCGCCAGGTGGAGCACCAGGAGACATCAGAGGCTGAGGACTTCCCAACGGAGATGATTGTCTACTGTTAAACGCCACACCCACTCTCATTCCTGTGAAACATAGTTATATTTGATGTCTCTAGAAATATTATTTTTATTCAATTATTCAAAAAGACACCAAGGGACAGGGTGTTACAACATTGAAAAAAACATTCAAAAAATTTTTCGACTATAAATTTTACTGAAATAGCAGATTAATCTGTAAGGCACAGACATGAATAATATATTGTTTAGTATGACGCAAAATACAAACCCTGTTGATGCATGGCATGGTGCGCTGGCGGCCTGACAAATCTGGTCTGCAAGGGAGACCCTTGAGGCCTGGGAAAGACGACCTGGGGCGACCGACCGCCACCGTTTCCCCCCTGAGGACTGAAAGGAGGGGGAGGGGTCCCGCCCGTACGAGGAGACGCTCCCCCACTTAGCGACCCGCTCTGTCAAAGCAAAAAAGAAAGTTTTGAATTTTCATTCATCACAAAATTAAGACAAATTAACATATTCTGAAATATTTACCTGAACAGACTGAAGTTGAGGCGAGTGAGAAGTGACAGGGCTGTGAATATTCTGCAGCTGCAGGCTCATTTGCGGGCTGGGGGTGGAGATGGGCCTCTGGCTCTGCAGCTGTTGACTCTGCCCCAGCATCTGGTGCTGTTGCAGAGCGGGCAGGTGAATCTGCCCTTGGGGGGTAGGAGTGTTTCTCTCGTGCTTTCCCGCGTTCATGACCTGCTGACCTTGCTGATTGGAAATCTGATGATGTAGCATCTGAGGCGAGACGGCCTGGTTGGATATCAAGTGCTGCTGTATCTGCTGAATCTGAGGATTCTGCATCTGCTGATTTTGTATCTGCTGCGTTTGCTGCAGGTTTTGATTTGAATTTTGTAACTGTTGTTGATTTTGTAACTGCTGCTGACTTTGCAATTGTTGCTGACTTTGCAACTGTTGCTGACTTTGTAATTGTTGTTGATTTTGTAATTGTTGCTGATTCTGCAAGTGCTGTTGATTCTGTAACTGCTGCTGTTGATTTCCTTGCATCAGTTGGTTGACGGGATTCATCATGGTGTTTATCCTCTGTGTCATCATGCCGTGCTGCTGGACAATCTGCCCCTGGACGGACTGCGACGGAGGCTGGGACTGAGGCTGAGGGTGCTGCATGGGATTGGTCTGCCCTTGCAGCTGCAGCTGAGGCGACTGCTGCTGACCCTGCTGCTGGGAGAAGATGCTCTGCTGGCCGATGCCGAGCTGCGGCTGTCCCAATACGGGGCTCTGTTGCTGCTGCTTGTTCCGGTATTCCTTAATGTAGACCAACAGCCATACAAAATTACATTACATAAATACGGAATGTGTTACTCTTCTAAAATCTGCATGGATAACTAACTGTCTACACGTTTGTCTAGTATTTCAAATTCATAATATGGTTTGTTTTAACTTTAAGTAACAAAAGTGAATTATCCGGATTAAAAATGAAAGAAGATATAAAATCAACGGGAGACAAAGCAATGACGAGAACCTACCTGTATGAGCATGCTGTGCTGTCGGCTCTGCTTCCTGGCTGACTCGAGATGCTTCTGGAGAACGGCCTGTTCGGCTGACACCCTAGCCAACTCCGCCGCATCGGGAACGGCCAACTCGTTTCCAGACTTCCGCAATTGCCGCTGCTTACTATTCAAGGACTGAAAAACAAACAAATATTGTGACAACCTCCATCGATAAGCCGCAGAATCATTCATAACACATTGAAAATAATGTGTCAATTTTGTCTTATACCACCAAGTCTGGATTACATAGTAGGCGATTTTACACAACAAAATACAGGCAGAACCTCAACTGAACCGTTTAGTATCGAGTGGCCGCGCGGCTTAAGCGTTGGACTATAAAGCCGTGGGTCCCAGGTTCGAATCCTGGGTCTGGCAAGTACACATATTGTTTTTCAATTTGTGTGTGTCAGGGTATGGACCTAATAGGTTGAGCAAGTGGCTGACATCCATTTCTCGTAAAAAACAAAATCTGTCTATACAAACCTCCACTCTGCGGAGGCCCATATGATCCTATCAGGATCGGACATGGTCGAGAAAGAAAAAAAAAAATCACTTATATTATCATCAGGACTGCAACAACCCGGTGTGTCTTAGATTCCTCCAATAACTTTCTCCACATGAACCTATCCATGGAGGCCTCTGTTCAGTTCTTTACCCCAAATATGGGGCTGCTCCATCTACCTAGTGAATTTTTGGCCTGCCTCTTCTGCATCCTATTCGATTGTTTGACATTACTGTCGTTCATACAGTGAATATGCGCAGTCTTCCAATCTGAATTGATTGAATCTACACAGACCTTAAAGCACATCATTGTACCTTCGCCTGCAAATGTTTTTCCGTCTCTAATAATATGTATACATATACCACAAAAAACTTACTTTTCTAATTTTTCTCAACTTCTGCACTTCGGTTTCATAGTACTTGAGCTGATGAGTGAGAACATTATTCTGCTGCTGGAGCCATTGCTCATAGACCAACTGTGTCTGACGGTCGGCTTCCGTAGCAATTCTCTCGGGGGGCAAGGGCGGTGGGGGTAGATGTGACGCATTGTACAAAGGAACGTTTCCCACCTGATTTCACCAAATAATGAGTTAATTTCAACATGAGAACAAAACTATTCTATTTGCAAATTTAAAGAATGTATTCTGATACAATCTTATCCAATACTAATATAGTATTACAGATGAAGTTGTCTAACATTTGGCATATTATTCAGAAACTTTTATACTATGAGGGACTTATTTCCAAATTCAAACACCAGATGATATATGTTGGTATATTTATAGCACGCATATCTATAGGTCGATCGCGGGATGGATTTTAGTCGATAGCACCATATGCCTATAGGAATTGAGTTGCGAAAATATAGAAAGGGTTGTAATATAATATCGCTAAAATTTTAAATGAAAAGAATTAACTTTTGACACGATTTACTAGGTTTTTGTGAATTCATTTTTGAAATGATTGAAAGTATTATGGATGCAAGAATTTCACACAGACATTCAATAATACATATTCAATAAAAATCCGCTTATGTCGTAATTCTTGGGTTCGAATCCTGGGTCTGACAAATTCACATGTTGTTTTTTCAATGTGTGTTTGAATCCAATCGGTTGATCAAATGGATCAAAATCAACATTCATTCCTCGCAAAAAAGTACCTGTTAACAGACCCCCCACTCTGTAGAGGCCCATCTGATACTCGAGATAAATCGAATCGATGAATCGAGCATGAGGTGAATCTGATTTTTAACCAAAATGGACTACGAATTTTAAAAGATAGATAAGTACTTAAAAATGAGCTCTACCTACATTGTAATAAGGGCAATTCTTACAGATTTTTTTTTAGATATCTTTGCAATTTTGTTTGGAATGACATGAAATAAGGTTTGTTCCGATATTGACATTGTCAGCTGTGATATTACCTGAGGTTGTTGGGGTGTCGTAACAGTGGGTGTGGTGGGTTGCTGCCACTGCGGTTGATGCTGTAACTGATGCTGCTGAAGAGGGGGGGTGTCCACCCCCGGAGTGGAAGGGGTCAGAGCGTCACCCCCCTCTCCACGGCCCTGCTCCCTCTTCTCCTGCTCAAGGAGTTCTTCCAAAAGGAGAGGCTGCTCCTAACCACAAATTCAGGTAAGTCATTGTTCAATTACATACCATACACAGTTTGCTTTCTGGAAAATTTCTCATGCCATCTATCGATAAAATTCATGACTTTTATTCATTTCTGCCTATGATACCGTGGAGTAAGATAACGGTTTAAAAACAAAATATTTATATAGATTATAGAATAATACTGTAAGTAGGTACCCACCAGTGCTAAAAACTGTCTGTTGGACAGCGGTAAAATGAAAATAATAACCATACACACTTGACATTAATCAACGTGTCATAATATAGGTACCTACAGTAGATAATAACACCGGACAACAAGCATAATTGATTGAAACCAAAATATCAGAATAAACTGAACATGTTCAATTTAAAACATCTGAATCTTTCTTAGCGCTCCAAAGTATGGTACAAGGTATGTATTTTCATACAAATAATAGTTATGATTATAGACAATAATTTCATACTATTTAAAGATGTTCAATTCATGACAATTGCATTGTATTGAGTGTAGCAAAATCTCATATTTAATTATTTTTTAGAAGTCAAAGTAAATGTTAAATAATCGTTTAAAATCGAGTCTTCATCACTGATGGGCAGTGCTATATTAGAGACATCGTTGAAGAGATCATGTGTCTTTTTCTATTGAAACAGAAAGAAACATTAAATTTTGGTTCTGATAATCAGTAATATTAACAAAGTCATGTTTTGTAATAAATGTGTACGTAACATATAAAAAGTGTACAGTAGAAAATCAGGAAACAGCTACTTTTCATTAGACTATATACGTGTATGGCGTGAATACGTTAATAAGTCTAAAAACATCAATTCTCAAGGCAGCTATTTGTACGTTTAGTTTCTGTGGTAAATCAAATTATAAAATTATGTTTTTGGATGTATTTCAATTTTAGTAAAATGTCTGTAAATTCTCAACTAAAATTTAAAAACATTTCTGATTTACCGCAGAAAATGAACCTTACAAATAGCTTCATTGAATTGATGTTTTGAGGCTTATCAACATATTCACGCCATACACAGATATAAGTATGTAAACTATGCAAGTCAATACAACTATTAATTTAATTCACAGAATGCAATGAAATCTATTTATTACAGCTGTAAATACCTGTAAAAAACTTTATCACTTATCTGACATCATTGTATAGTGATCTTCCAACCAAAGTAAAAACAAAACATAGACCTCTGTCAATTTTGGTATTCATGTATAAACAGAATTTTTAAAAATCAAACAAAAAGTCAGCAAAACGTATTGAAAAAGCATGCGGACAAAACTGAATTTTAAAAGCATTAAATGCAAAATCACAGAAGGGCCAAAGCACATGCACAATTAATGTTAATATTTCTTCATAAAATAAATACAATTTAATATACTGTCGGAAGGTTCATTATTATAATAATGCATTTTGGACACAAGGAAAGCTATATAAGTCAGCGTTCCATTTATATCAATCGGTGGCGAAGGGTGGAGGTAAGCTGTTAAGATCCGCCATAAATGGTGCACAGTACACTTTGTCAGTCTTACATATTTGTCTTCATTGAAATAAGACAACAAATTACAGATGGTTTTTAAATTCAATTAAACCCTGCGAAAACCAAGCCATAATAGATAATACAGTCGAACTCGGCCTTCGCCGACAATAATGAAAAAGTATCCACGCACATGGTTGAAAAATCCAATGTTTATCCGTAGGTACCTACCAGCGTTCATTACAATAAACAACATCTTTTATAGTTTATGAAGGCCATGCTTGTTTCGATGATTTTTATGATGGGTTTCAGATTTTTTAATTTTTACTTTTTTTGTTGTGACCGCTCATTTAATAATACTTATTCTCTGATATAACGAGTACCGCTTATAACGATCAAATTCAGTCGGTCCCATCTTCCTCGAAATAACCAAGTTCGACTGAAGTCAAAAAATAGTTGTTTTTATCTCATGGTTTGGTTTCGGCAGAGATTAATGAATTTTCAAAAACCAACCAACACCAATATGTAACTGTATTCTTAATTCAATGTAAACAAATAAGTATGTACAACTGAAAAAGTGTGCACTACTTTTGTCGGATCGCCCACAGCATACCTAAAATGTTACGGTTTGGTTTAGGCAGGTTTTAATTGAATTTTAAAAACTAACCAGCACCATCTGCCATTTGTATTGTAGTTCAATTAAAACAAATAAGAATGTCTGAAAAAGTTTACTGTGCACCATTTATGTCGGATCTTAACGCCCCACCTTCCCCCCTCGCCACAGATATCAATGAAGTTTTAGGAAAATGAATACATCAAAAACATAAGGATTTTTTAAAAATTGTTAGTTTCCACTGTATGTCCATATTTTATTAACAACTATTCTAGTACTAGTAGTCTATCAAAAAAATATACATTTTACTTTTATAGTTTTGATTATAATAATAAATGTAATATGCATATTTGAGTGCATATCTCTATTACTAATTTTAATCTTAGAAGATTCGATAAATGCTGATATTGTGATGGTGTTAAGTATACTGTTGGAACTATTTAATAATAAAAAGGTTAAAAATAATTGAATTATAACATATTTTATTACGTAAGTAATTTCTAATGATAAATACTAACAGTATATTACGTTATTGTGATATTTCATTCTGTGATTACTGTATTCAACAAAAAATATTATATTATGTAGTCCTTGAACAAAAATAGTCCAGTACATTTTATATGTCAGTTTAGGTTTTTACATAAAATAAAATTTTCTTTCAACAGTAAAATTATGTACTCATTTGAAGTTATTTACGATTATCTGAGAGAAATATATCCATTCATGATTAATCTTATTTTTATTTAGATTCTCCTATAAATTGAATTGAATAAATTATAACATAATGTGTGTAAGTATCTCAATAAAATTCTATATAGCTATATAATACCAATGCGAAATGGGAAAAAAATATTCATTTATGTACATATGTAACTAAATTCCAATAATAAAAAATCTTATTAGATGGATTGACTATGGCAAATGGAATCACAATTACCAAAAGAATTTGTATGCCTGCCTTCGAACATAAACTTAAATGACAAAGTACACGTCAAATAGTCATATTCTAGCAGTTGTGTTTACAGTTCAACACAAAATATAACACCTAACCGTTAATAATATTGCCTTTTAATAAAAAAAATAAAAGCATACACTTGTATGTAGTAGGTATACACAATTGCTAGAATAGGGCTACTGATACCATGTATGAAGTGCATATGAGGTAATTTAGAAGCTGCTATACATTGGATATAAATATATAGGAGTAGATTTATATTATATATAAACTTGCTCCTGTTGAATACCAATATAGGGTAAATGGCGTGCTCAAGTATTCTTATAGAGGTAATGAGACATTTCAAAGGGGGAGTGATATAGATATTATTTACAATGTATTTGGGGAAAAGGACTCTGAAAGTTATATAATATAATGCATCAGTCTATATTCTATTAAAAGGAGAAAGAGTGGAGTGAATTATTTACATAGTATACAAACCAAAGGACCTGTATTCATTTTTATTAATAAAAAAAATATATATACTAAATTATGATTCATATTTTAACAGTCTGAAAATGTTGAAATGGAAAATCTTGTCTCAATTATTGACAACATCCAAGAGAACTTTTTGTTACCGTTATATTTGGAAAATCAAAAATATAATTACGTGAAGCATGTACCTATTCTATTATAATTGTGGGAATGAAATTACATCTACCGAAAAGTTGTAGGTATGTTGCAATTAAATAAGTATCAATTAGTGTACTGGCATTGAAAGTTCTAATATCTCTTTTCCTATTACATACAAGCATATTTTATAATTCCAGTAAATCCAAACAGCTGTCAATGAATCTAATATACAATAAATAGCATAGGTGTTACATTAATTTACTTCCAATTTGATTAACGTAATAAAGTATGTAATCTTCATGCAGATTACGCTAGCTAGGGTTCGTGGAGCAAACAACTAATACGTGTATACATTATATTGAAAGGGCGTATAGAAACAGTCCTTTGGCAAGTAGAATGGGGCATATTTAACATATGCATGTGTGCTAATCCAATAGATGCAATTCAAAAACTTCCCACTCAGAATTCAGTATGAGGTGTTTATATTATCTTTATTGACATACCCGAGTTATTAAAAGTATCATCATTCTTCACAAAATGCTGCAAATGAAACAAGATTTAATTTTAAATCTGCATACAATGTAGGATATTATTTCAAATCTCTTCAAAACTATTCAAATTCATTGATGCCTGCAATGAATTTATCAGAGCTGAGTTTTTTTCCCCAATTAACTTGCAACTCACGAGACAGTGAGAATATGTCTCCAGCTTTCAAAATGTTTACAACTTTTTCTTGGAGTGATAAACACACTTCATTTAATATTGTCAGCATGGCAGCAAGATACGAAATTTTTAAGAACAACTAAATTTTTGTTAATAGATTAACTAATTGAAATTTATGATCCAAAAATATCCCAACAGCTCTCACCTCAATTAAAACATTCTAACGAAGAAATTGACCCATGATAGCCGCCGGATTTCTGAATGCAAAAGCAGAGCTGATATCACATCATATATCCACGTGTAATTTTAAATTACCGTAAATTTTAACGGATGAATTTTAATAAAATGAATAATCTGGACAGCTTCATCCAACAGTGTTAAGTGTGTTTGAAACATTTTTATCTAATCTTTTTCAAACCTTCGAAAAAAATATCTTACAAAATCCAACTCTCTCGGAATCCTAAATTTTACCTCAGAGAACCCATTTAAGAAACGCTGTACCTCAATAATTCAAACGATTGTTTTAAATCCCTTCAATTCCTTAAAGGTAAATTACCTTTTTCTACTCTGACACAGCATATACTTCCAGTGTATCGTAACAAACAATAGATGAGGATTGGTGGTAACATATTTGCTCAATCAATTAAGTCCATGCGCTGCATCCAAATGCACATATTGACTGAAAAAAGTGCATATGAATTTAACCCAGGCGTGATATTCAAACCGACAACCTATTGAACCAGAGGCAATCATTCTAACCTTTACGCCACTGCAGGGAAGAGAGGGGGTCTAATAATTAACGATGATTTATTGCATATCTAAAAAATTTGTATATTTTTTGTGCAAGGGAATCGGACACCCAACTTGAGCCGAGCGATCGTTGAATTGCATTTATTGAATTGAGGCCCACTGAACACCTATAGTGTGTGTTGAAAGGGACATTAAAAGGGAGGGTAGGCTTAATAGGGTGCAGTGCAATGGTCCTTATGGTATGAGGGCCGAGGTGCACTGACCTGCAGCAAGAGAGGGCGCCGCACGCGCACCCAATCGCCCCACGGGTCCCCGCCCAACCCCGGACCACAATCCGGGAGAGGCATCTGTCACACCAACCCAGCCAAGTTAACTCACCCGAATTTTATTTCATTTCATACACTATATACACATCCACAGCCTTATTCATTACCGAGAAATTAATTTAATGGAATCATCTAGACCAACGGTTCTCAAACTGGGGTCCGCGGTCCCCTAGGGGAAACGGTTTCGGTAGGACCGCGAAAAACGAATGCATATTTATACTATTTATATTTTTATAATTATAACATGTAACATTTCTTGGGTTTTGGATTTGGATTTATCCCAGGTAGGGAAAGCAAGTAACTTAGCTCCGTCGTTACCCCCACCACACGAAGATTCGACCTCTCTCTCTTTCGTGCTCCATTTTCACGAAAAAATGACAGCTTTCAAAATGAAGCTCGAACTATGGATTGTAAAGTTAGAGAGGAAGAATTTTGCCCCATTTCCAAAGCTGAACACATATATTGATGAAAATGAGCTTGAAGTCGATGGCAATATCCCTGAGTTGATCAAATAGCATGCCTATTCATTCTTAGCGAAGAAATTTCTTACTATTTTCCTGACATAAGAAAATTTGAAAAATACCATTGTTTTATCAATAACCGGAGTACTCTCCATTAGTGATCTGCCTTTGGAGAACAATTTAATTCAGGAACAGTTTATTGATTTGATTAATGATGGGGGTACAAAACATGTTTTCCGTGAAACGTGTTGTAGTGATTTTTGTATTGAAATGGCACAGTCCTAACCTGATGTTGCAAAGATGGCTCTATGAGTGCTGATTCCATTCGCAACCACCTATGAGTGTGAGATGGCTTTTTCTACACTACTTACTATCAAGACAAAATCTTGAAATAGATTATACGCGACAAATGATGAGTGCTGCACTGGCCAAAAAAAGCCAAACATAGAAGAACTGGTTCAGGCAAAGCAGATGCATCCATCCCATTAAAATTGTTATTTAAATTTAATGACTACATAACATATAATATTTTCTGAATACATAATTGTTTGTAAATAAATGTTTTATTGACAACAGCCTATAAGCAGTACCGCGCCGTAGGTATGTGACACCCTTGTGCAAAGTATTTGGCACCCCCAATTTCTTTAAAATAATATAGATTTTCTTTTTTCATTAAAGGGGTCTGCGAGCCATCGAACAATTTTTAAAGGGACCGTCACAGGAAATTTTTTAAAGTTTGAGAACCACTGATCTAGACCCAATTGAAAATACTATATATTGACCTAAACATACGGTGAAGACTTATTTTTTTATATGTAGATATATTATTGTGATCATGTGAAAGGACTCAAGTCAGTTGGATAATTTCTGACTCATTAGTCACATGAAACAGTCTTTCTAAATATGCCAGTGACAGCAGGTTTCCATAGTTATAATTGAATGGTTCACAAGCATAGTGAACCAAGTCCATTCTGGTTATTTTTGAGTAAGCTAGGTTCAAACATAATTTTTGAGTATTTCTTATTCTGTAAGGGTATGATTTCCCTAACACAATAACTTAAATTTACTCTGAATAACACTTCAGAATTGCAATCACACCCTTACAGATTTAGAAATACTCAATTATGTTTGAACCTAGCTTACCCAAAAATAACCAGAATGTTAACCAAAATTGAATGATTTATGCATTAACAAAACAAGTTACATATCCAAATAAAATGAGTTATACTGGACTGGCTAGTAAAATATAGGATATTTAAATAGAAAACAGATGTGTTCATTTGGTTGATTCCATACATAATATTAAACCGAAGACAACACAATACAGTAAAATCCCGTTAATTCGGAATCAAAATAATTTCGGGACCGAAAATAAAAAAAAAAAATTGTGTCACAAAAAGCAAAATTTAAGATAAAAAACACTAAAAATTAAAAAATACATATATTTTGTTGCAATTTTGTAACATTGTTTCCGTTTCTGATACAATTTTTTACAGATTATATCAGTGGTGACTATTATGAGTCATTCAACAAAATTAGATTTTATGAATTTTAGCAAATATTTAGCGATTTAAGGCGATTTTCGTAATAACCATGTTCATATTAATGGGGTTTTACTGTAATACTTCATAGCTGATTATGTCAGTTTTGCAAAAATTAGCTTCATCTATGAATGATGTGAAATGCACTCCAATTGAGTACATGATACAGGAATATAATTGTATAATTATTAATCTGTGTATTTTTAGGATACATTATTTAAAAAATACTTCACTTTATGTTGGGGCCAATATGGTACCTAAATAAAATGTGATTGTAAATTTTCATTAAATATCCCCCCCCCCCCTATGTTCGCATTAGAGATAAAACGCCTTGGCGATATTTTAAAATCAATTTGTCGAAGACCTTAGAAGTTTTATCTCCGTGTCAAAAAAATATTATAATATACCCCATGATATGTGTAGTAGTTAGTTATCATGAAATTTCAAATGCAGTGTTCACAGTTGAAGATTGATTAATTTTAATATTCTATACAAATACAGTGTGAAATTAAACCTCCTCCAAATAAAAAGAATGTCTCAAATTCTACAAAAGACAATAAATAACGACATGCTTCATCAAAAATAGTTCTACAAAATAACAGCCAAAATTTGATGTCTGCAGTGCATTACACACACATTTCAGTCTATCTTTAAAAACAACAAATTTAATATCATTACCACTAAACTTCAATACTCTTCATTATTTCTGAGTATTTCAGATAGAGTGAAAAGAGTAGAAATTAAATAATCGTCAATGAATAATAAAATTATATTAAACTATCCAAAACTGAGTGTGGCTATATTATAATTTGGGTGTGGCTGTCTTCACACACCTGTAATGCACTCTTTATTAATAAATGTTTGTCAGTAAGCGGCAATAAAATCAAATAAAAAACATTGAATGTAACAACATGAATGCAACTGAAAGCCTGTGATCACAGTCAACAATAATAATTTAGCGGCAACTGAACACCAAATCAAACCAAATCATAATTGTTCAAATAAAAACAACCGGTGGAAAGATTTCTGTGATCAATGTTAATTCAATTCTGTCTCGCATCGCATGTCCATTTCACTCTTTTATTATGAAAATGTAAAAAGCAAAACACATCTTTAGATTGCATTATTTTTGGTATAAATTTTAAACGCATTGTCATTATATAATCTTAAAAAGAATGCTTTACTTAACCTGTCTCTACCTCTCCAAAACCAGATGAACATACAGTTATGTTACATTGTCACAGAAATTATCCCAACATTTAATAAGATTTCAAAGTTTTACTTCAATACCTTCATATATTAGAAAATTAATATTGTGTTAACAGAGTTTCAATTGATAGATTCATGCGTGTTTCAAAATGTATGTACTTAATTATTATTATGGGAATCCTCCATTATCCCGATTTATTAGTGTTTAGTATATTAATATTGAAAATCATTCTCCATCTATTAAAATTTTTAACTGAGTATGAAAATGACTCATTATTAAATCATAGCCAGAGAATTAGTCTTGGTGTATGTTCCATGTCAGTGTAAGTTGCATTGTAATAGAAAAACACTTTTCTGCCATCATTTTTTAAGAAACATCATATCTGACTGACATCTAGATACATTATTGTGGATTAAATAGTTGCAGAGACATTATACTTGACACACATCAGTCAAGATAAAATTTACAAAAATACATAAATAATTTCGAAAGTCTCGGAAACATACTTATTATAAAAATTCTAGAAACCCTCCAGACATTAACCCCTGTTTAAGAAATCCCCTGAACAATAATGACATATTAAAAAATAAAAACTCGTTAAATAAATTATAATATGTAGATGTGGGTCTATTCTATACTTATCGACCACTAAAGTGATAAAGTGATAAATATTATCAAACTTAGGGTAGGTTTGTATCAAAATATTAGCACTTATTGTAACAATTACACGAAGCTGGTTTTTATTGTTGCAATAAGTGCGATATTTTAAGAGCAGCAAGACAGGTGCTGTTAAAATATAGCACTTATTGCAACAATAAAAACCAGCTTCGTGTAATTGTTACAATAAGTGCTAATATTTTGATACAAACCTACCCTAAGTTTGATACTATTTATCACTTTAGTGTTCGATAAGTATAGAATAGACCCAATGGGAGGTATATTTTCTTAAAAAATGGTAACAAATGTACAGCAATAAACAAGTAAAAAACAATCGATTAACCGTTGCAATAAGTAAATGAATGAATACCTGAGATGGGTAAGGTGGCGGAGGCGGTGTTTGCATGCGCAGGGAGAGAGGCAGCGGCAGGGCGGAGGGGGTGGGTGTACCTGGATAGGGCGGAGGGGGAGGGGGAGCGGCTCGCACCACACCCCTCACCACGCCCCCCGCGACCACACCCGCAGGCATGTTCACGTTCACACCCACGCGGCCAGCTGCAATAATTATAGATTTCATCGTGAAAAAACATGACAGGAATTAGTCTGCAATGGACGAATATGCAAAAAAGTTGAAGAACTCTGCACCACACTATGTACTGTTATTGGGCCTCATGGGCTGTTGCAGTTTTAAAAATAATATATATCGCACCGTGAGTGTAAAACCAAGGCATCTGCAAATTTTTCAATTTCGAGATTAAATGCAAAACAACTGCAAAAGTCGTGAACTTGATAATGTAAATGTGAAGTAACTGAAAGAACATGCAATATAATGTAGATATAAACCAAATATTATGGTTTTTTTTAGAAATTCTATTTCTCCTAACAAAACAAAGACTTCAAACCCTAATATATCCAAAATATGTCTTTTGCAGATGCCTTGGTTTTACACTCACGGTGCGATATATATGTATTTTCTATACATGTCAACTTGGAAGTTTGAAAGAAGTACTTTACAGTGTGCCGCGAAATTTATACATATTGAATAGTGTGCCATGACACCACAAAGATTTACGACGCACTTGCTAAAACATAAATAAAAAATTCGTGGGATTGCTGCCAAAAGTTAATAAGACGATAATTAAGGTATTTAGAGTTAAAAACGGAAAATGTGTCAATATATAAATGTGTATGCTAGAAACAAAAATCAAGGACATTCGATGTATAAAACATGCACATAAAGCACAAAGAAATTTTCATTATGCCTGATTTTATAAAGTATGTCAAACTTTCAAATTGCAATTACTCCATAACATGATTTCGAGACTTACCAACTTTTGGCAGTAACCCCCACCCCACGAATTGAAAATATGTTACCGTGCTGCATTTGCGGTCGATGGTGGGGAAAAGCATGGGGGTAAGTAACGGTGACACTGTTGTTATGGGTGACCACCCCCATGGCCCCGTCCGGAGACATGAGGCGAGTGCCGGGCGCCATAGGCAGCCCTCGTGCCAGAGCATTCGCCACCTGCGACTGCATCTGCTGCTGCAGAGCCGCCTGTTGTTGCTGCTGCTGCTGCTGTTGTTGTTGTATCTGTTGAACAACAATCAATTTGTCACTTCATATACAACATTGGCAATTGAAAAGCATTCAAGTGATTTTTAGAATGAGGTTTGGTATTTTTTTCTAAGAAATAATAGAATTATCAAATCAAATTGGGCTAACGCACAGGGTCTAAGGGAGAAATAAAAGAAGAATGACTAAAATAAGAGCTCCATGAACAATTTAAGGTCAATATAGTTAATGCCTTGAGGGTGAGAAGACTCAGATGGGCTGGTCACATAGTTGTTAGATGCGATGGATCTGTAGGTCTAAAAGTTTGTGAAGGAACCTTAGTAGGCACTCAACTCATGGACCGACCCTATGGAACTATGGAACGATACAACTATGGAAGACAATTAATAATGAATCGTACAGTTGTTTTTAGTTGGATAATAAGTAGTAAATTAGCTAAAAGAAAACTAATAGGCAAGATGCAATAATCACCAGTGCAATCTGCTGTTGCGAGCCTTGCTGGAATTGCTGTCGAATCTGCTGCCCTGGAGCCTGCACAGGTTGCTGCGTGAACTGGACTTGCGACTGCGGGTGGCCCATCTGGTCGATGCCTTGACCGCTCTGACCACCGCCGCCTTCCACCTGCTGCCGCCCTATCATTTGCTGGGGCTGCCCTTGCGGCTGCGGCTGCACCACCTGCTGCATCAAATGATGCTGGCCCGACTGTCCGGGGCTGAGCGGGACACTCCCCTGGTTGGCCTGCTTGCTCAGAGTCATCTGATTAAACTGTCCCTGCTGGTTGATGTTGATGATCTGCCCCATCTGTCGGTGCGCTATCTTCTGAGTGAATCCGAACTGCAACTGTTGCTGCTGCTGCTGCTGGATGGGTTTCTGCAACTGCAGATGCGGCTGGCCGGGATTAGCTCTAAACGTATGCTGGAACCGAATGGAATTATGTCCGACGATAGCGTTCGGATTGATCTGCTGGAGCTGCGGAGTCTGCTGGGCGACGTCAAGCCTGGGCAGAGGCATCTGCTGCCTTCCGACGTCACCTTCCATGATGATGGTCTGCCTCTGGACCATCTGTCGGTCATTATTGTCCCCGTCGAAGCAAGGCTCCAGTTTGACAGTCTTCATGATGTGCTCTTCGGGTGTGTCCTCCTCCTTCTTTTCAGCTTTTATTAAATTCGGCTCCAGTTTTATGTGATCGGGTTTCGTTTCCTCAGAATCACAGTCCATTCTAAAATTCAACAATGTTCAAAAACGTTACATTGTATTTGATCAAATAACATCAGGAATCTTTTAGAGCAGTGATGCTATAACATATGCTATAACATAACCGCATGCTGGTAAGTAGTACAAAAACCTTATGAAATAAAATGACTTTATTCTCAGTTTTAGAAGATATACGTTTAAAAGCTCAATCTTTTATGGTATTAATACATTGTATATGATCATTAAACAATATCGGTCCCCAGGGTGAGAAAAGATTATAATGACATAGATATGTTTCCCACAAAATCTAAATCGTTCAAGCAACACCCCAAAGTTTCATTTTCAGCATATTTAGAGTACATGGCCCCTTGCAAAATGTGTAACTAAATAAAAAAAAAAAAATCTTACGGATCTCTCTTAACATGTTGCCCTTGGGGAGGTGGGTCTTCTTCGGCGAGCTCCAACCCGTCCAGAATTAGAGAAGTGTCGCCAAAGTCGGCCAGCTCAGGATCCGCGTATTCCAAAATGTTAAAGTCGTCCCCCATTTCGGCCGTTAATGATACTAACAGGGCATCATCGTCATCGCCCAGTCCTCCCAAGATATCACCCACCTGGACAATACAAATTAAATATTCTGATCAGTGGTTTGCTGTCCATAGATGCTGTAGATGCTGAGCATACTTCTCAAGAACTTAAATATTTCGCAGATTCAGCGGCCTCTTGGCCTATCATTCGGATGTCTCCTATCTCTCGAGTACTACTTAATGACTAAGGCCCTCCTCCCACGGCGCAACTGAAATCTGACAGAACTGGTTTATGAAGGAACTCATAAACTGGCCAATGTGATGCTTCGCAAACGGCGCTACTGAAACCACTTGAAATAATAATCACATAACCTCAAACTGTCAAACTGAACCATCAGCTGTTTTGTACAAAAACCGACAACACGCTGCTGCGTTTATTCGAATAGAATTAAATTATTTCAATTTTGCTTATCTTGTACTTTTTACGTTTTGGGTTGTTAATGATTTTTATAGCATGACACATATTCGCAGTGCGGCCAATTTTGGTAAGAAAATATGATTTTTCACCGAATCTAATGATGTTGGTACCACTGTTTTACGGTGACTGGAAACTTCAGAGACCGCGCGACTAGCATGTCGCGTCTCTTTGCGACCGTTTTGAAGCTGAGAGATTCCAGTCTCGCCGTCAGCGAGCCGCCATTGAAATACATTAGCTAGATACTGTCTGGAATTTTAGTTTCAGTTCCGTCGGACTTCAATTGCGCCGTGGGAGGATGGCCTAAGTAGAGCAAATAGTATGTATATAATTTATGTATTTTTTTCCACATCCCTTCAAGCAAAACCGCACACCGCAGATTATTATATGAGATTGCAAAGCACTCTTGTCGGTCTCTAGCTATAAATTTATATTAACACCAGTTGAAAGCCGATGTACGAAAAATATTTAAATTCTTGTTTATTATTATTTATCGCTGGTATTTATAATTTAGGAACATGTCTCATGTAAACTAACAGGAAAAGATTATATTATATTATAGTCCCCCTAAAAATTAACACCCACGGTGGCCGCGCGGGTTAAGCGTTGAACTATAATGCCGTGGGTCCCAGGTTCGAATCCTGGGTCTGGCAAGTACACATAATGTTTTTCAATTTATGTGTGTCAGAGTATGGACCTAATAGGTTGAGCAAGTGGTTGACATCCATTTCTCGTAAAAACAAAATCTGTTAATACAAACCTCTACTCTGTGGAGGCCCATATGATCCTATTAGGATCGGACATGGTCGAAAAGATAAAATTAGTACCGCATCCCATTTTTTTTACACCAAGGAAAATGTCTCGCTTACATAAAAGTATTATATCCACAATTAATGATTATTAATGAAGTCATCCAAATTGCTAGAAATATATTTTTATCATGCTTTGCAAAATATTAAATACCCTACTACCTAATATAATTCTATCAAATTTAATTTTGGTAAACAGCATATTGTGTTAAAAGCAACACAAGAAAGATAAAGACAATGCATACCTCTGCCATATTAGCACTATCCTGCTCTAACTTATCGATGTCCATATCGGGCATCTCTTCGGTGGTAGGAGCAGAAGGATTGGGGGCGGCAGCCTGTGGATGTGCGGGGCTAGGGGCAGGGCCTGCAGAATTCTGTTGTTGCAATTGCTGCTGCTGCTGTTGTTGCTGCTGCTGTTGCTGCTGTAATTGTTGTTGTAACTGTTGTTGGTGTTGCAATTGCTGTTGCTGATGTTGCTGTTGTTGTTGTTGCTGCTGTTGTTGTTGCTGGATATTAAGCTGCTGCTGCTGTTGTTGGTGGAGATGAATTCCTGGTAAAGGAGATGCAGGGTGTTGTTGCTGCTGCTGCTGCTGTTGTTGTTGTTGCTGCTGCTGCTGTTGTTGTTGTTGTTGCAAATGTTGCTGCTGTAAATGCTGCAGTTGCTGTTGTGACTGTTGTTGCTGTTGCTGCTGTTGCTGCTGCTGCTGTTGTTGCTTTCCAATATGCATTACTTTGTCTCCTGAAAATAAACACGGTAAGATTCAACATATTGAAATCATTCTACAATTTGTCAATAAATGTGTCAAAATTTATGATAAATAATTGTGTGCAAAATGTGTATTCCACTTTTCTAATAAACAATATTTTAAATGCTTACACATCAAAATACTACAAGAAAAATGAAAACACAAACATTTCTGTATTTTTCTCTACTCCATATTAAAAACAAGTCATTTACACTTAATATTGACTTGTAGAACGTTTGGAGACAAATAATTGGAAATTATAAAAACTGTATCATGAAAAAATTGGCATTATTTGTAAATCGAGCGCTGAGCAGTAATATCCACCGAAAAAATCTACCACTACCAAAAAAAAAAACAAAAGAAGCTATCATCGTGTGCATTTGCAAAATACTAAATTTTGACTAAGAAATGCTAATACTACATATTTCTTCACAACCCTTCAGTCCTCTCAATCGATGGTTACTTGTAATGTCGAGTAAATATGATGAGTTAGCTGTATCACACACATAAAAGTTAAGTTCACAAAACACATCTAATGGATCAAATAGACTCTATGACGATCGGTTATATAAATGCCGAAAAACCCGTTTCTTATGTTGGCGTCCTGTGTCACGGGGTGTCACATAGTGTAAATACGATGTCATAGCTGTCATACAATATGTATGTATAATATGTCGGAATGGCATAGATATGATCATAGACACTAAATCGCCCTTAGCATATATGTGCCCGATCGTCATATAGTCTATTTGAACCATAACTTAACGTATTGATGCATACAGCATCGAAAAACATTGTTAATTAAAAAAACAACTGTTGGCACTTGCAAATAAGTAATAAAACAGCATAAAATGTCACGGAAAAATAAATAATGCCCACTGACAATATGTATAAATCAGATATGCACAAACCACAGCCCGTGTAAAATAACAAGTACTTTAGGTACCAATATGTAACTATTAAAAATAATAAAATGTATGGGTCCTCTAGTACAGCGGTCCCCAACCAGTAGTCCGTGAGAGAATTTTGGTGGTCCGCAGAGTAATTTGAATACATTTCCAATTTTCGTAGTTGGCTTTCTGTTAACCTATTCCTCGCGCGCGTCATGTAGAGATGCCGGTGATCGCCGTATACGTGAGCCGCGAGCGTCGCCTAGAGGTGACAGTAAGTTTCTACTGCTGTATTTTCGTTATTTGGTAAGCAACAGAGACGAAATTTGTTTTACGAACTTGCTTCATTATTATTCTACTGACATCTGGTGATTTCTGTCATCCAAACATTATGAAATAGTTCGTAATATAGCAAAGACTCGACCCATATCGACTTCCTTCAAAATACAAATAATCAGTTTTGTCGATTCAAATATCTCCGCTAGTTGGTTGCGTAATATGCGCAGGCGCGTGATATCATTTCCGACCCGGGCTTTGTTTGGAATAGTGCGGTGATACTATTTCAACAGTGTGTGTCTGGTTTCGTACGGTTATCGATACCATTCAGTTTCGGCTTTTATAAAATTACTTTGAATACGCGATTCTGTGATTAAGTGTAATTATTTTAATCATAATATTGGAGATTTCATGCATTTTACCCATTGAAATTAGTGTAAAATGTGATTAAGTAGTATTTTAAATTTCAATAATATAATTTCGAGTTCACAGATTCTTCATATATATTTTTATATACATTTGTAATAGTGACAATAAGTTCGTGTAGGTACATTGTGTAGTGAAATATTTAAAGTTAATTTTTGTACATTGCGATCAAAATGTCTGCGCGTGATAGTGTATCCAATGAGGAAGCCCAAGAATCCATTGAATACTTGGATTCCGATTATGAAATGGAAACTGATGATGAAGGAGAAACAGGGCTGGCAGAACCACACAATATTGACGACCCTTCTGATATTGACCATAATGTGGGAGAGGCTTCCACTTCCACCTCTGGACATGAAGCACCAGAGGCTCCACGTCAACCGTGGACCGCGGGGCCATTTGTGCCAATTGTGTATGACTTTGACAGTTTTAACACTGGTGTTAATCCAAGTGTAGGCTTGAATGAGAATTCAAGTGAAATGGAGTTTTTCACACACTTTTTAAATGAAGATATAATGGGTAAAATAGTGAACTTTACCAACGGCCATCACGATCATCTGACCAACACACAAGTCCACACACCTAACGCCCGAATTCATAACTGGTATGATACTTCCATAAGCGAATTGTACATATTTTACGCTGTTACCCTATTGATGACGAGAAACCACCGTCTTACAATAGAGGAACACTGGAGTACCGACCCTTTGTTAAATGCAAAAATTTTTAGCCAAACGATGGTCAGAGATCGTTATGAGCTAATTTTGCAAATGCTTCACTACTCTGACAGTGAAACCCCTGCCGGTGATAGACTTCTCGACCACTGCAGAAATTTGTTCAAAGACTCGATGTTGCCGAATGAAAACCTCTGTATACGACTTATATTTAAGCAGTTTATACCTTCAAAAAGACATAGGTTTGGGATTAAGTTATTTGTGATTTGTGATGTTGAAACTGGATATATTTTAGATTTTATAATTTATTGTGGCGACGGAACGGAAATTACCGATAGTGAAAAGTTGGGTGCGTCTGGGGCTGTTGTGACCACATTGATGAGGGACTATTTTGGCAAAGGCCATAAACTTTTTTGCGACAATTGGTACAGCAGCCCAGAATTATTTGAACATTTGTTTAAACAAAAAACAAATGCGTGCGGGACAGTTCGCAGCAATCGGAAGCAAATGCCGAAAATTCAAAAATTAAAAAAGGGTGAAATAAAATCTTTAAACCGACACCCTTTGCTTGTGTTGAAATGGCATGACAAAAGGGATGTACACATGATAACTACCATGCACGACGACTCAATGGTGCCCACACATAAAACCAATAGAGCCACAGGACTACCCATTATAAAACCGAAGTGCGTTGTTGATTACAACAAAAACATGGGCTCTGTCGATAAAGTTGACATGATGTTGAGTAGTCTGTCGTGCATGCGAAAAACAATTAAGTGGTACAAAAAAGTTGGTTTCCACATCATTGATTTATTTTTATTAAATGCTAGTATTATTTACACAGTCATAACCGGTAAAAAAACTTCTTTGGCCGATTTTCAGATTTAAGTAATTCGTCAATTAATAGAAAAATATGGTAGTGCCTCAAAACCTTCAACATCATTAAATATACCTTCTTCCAGTAATAATCCAAAAAGAATGTTAAAAACCGAACTTTTAAAACATTTGCCACGTCAAGTTCCCCCAACTGAGAAAAAAGTCAAAGCATTTAGGCGGTGTCGGGTATGTTCCCAATCTACCATTAAAAATACAAAAAGAAAAATGACAAATATTATGTGTCGAGAATGTGATGTAGCTTTGTGCCCTCAGCCCTGTTTTTACGATTACCATGAAACTATTAAATTTTAAATTCTTGTCCGATAAAATTTTATGTTAAGTGTTTTGAAATAACCCCTCAATAATAAATAAAGTGATTTCGTAATATTTTTTATGTGCTCTGTAAAATATTAATGTGTTCTGTGTTTGAAGTGGGGTTCCCACGTATCGTGCCCTAATAAACTTGTCATCGGCGCAAGTGTCCATGCCACTTGAAGTACGACAGTGGCCACCTGGTATGTACCTATGCATGGTTTTTTTACTATGGGACGTGTTTGTTCAAGCTCTATCGCCTCATTTAAGTCGTATTTGTTTATTTTTAGATGTCGTAAAATTATTAGGAATGTATATTTATCGGTTCTACTGCTTCTCGGATTTTTAATGACAGTTTTTAACGAGTTATGATATGATTTATGATTCGTAAAAATTACGCCGCCGACAAATGATATACATTGGGGCGACCATTGGCGCGACGAAAAGGTTAAAAATGAGTACCGAGTGTTGAGTGAAAAGGCCTTAATAATATTCATTCCATTTACAACTACATATTTGTGTGAAAACATATTCTCATCAGATACGGCAATTAAAACCAAGTACAGTAAAACCTGGTTAATACGAATTCCACGGGACCGAAAATCGAAAAAAAATTCGAATTACGAATTATGAAATGTATGGGGGAAAAATATTGAAATTAAAAAAAAATGATTTTCATCAATATCGTTTACGATCATATATGTGCCTACCAAATTTCCGGTTCCGTGTGTGTTAATGGGTCATAAATGTGAGGATTATTTTTATTACCTTTTTAAAATAAGTAATTTATAATATTTTACGAAAAGCAGCACAATTTTCAATGACTGGCTCATGAAATAGTGTACTTTATTACGATTTATTGAATATTTTTATATGCCAGGATTTATATGCCAAAATAATTTCGAATTAAAGGTATGGTTTTATATAAAAATAATGTTCAAGGGACTTTTTTGTCGCGAAAATTTCGAATTACAGCGAATTTTGAATTATCCGTGTTCTTATTAACGAGGTTCTACTGTACCGCAGTTGGCTTGAAATACAAACGGCTCTCTGTGTTGCAGTAACGTCATAGGAACCAAGAATCCAACAGCTTGTTTCAAACAAACAGCAATAAAGGTCACGCTGATTATCATTCTTTTTGTTACCTGTAATATTTAATCTTTTATGCACCTCTATGTCGACGTAGAATTCATATTAATTTAATAATTGTATTGATTCTTTTTTAATATAATGAAATTTTTTTTTTTTTCATTTTTCGTAATGACTATCCGTGTTAACCCATTCCAGACAGAATAAATTTTTCAGGATCACTTAAAAAGGCACACTGATTACTAAAATTGATATAACTCATGTATCATTCATTCAACTCAAATAAAATTTTTAAATATGTATAGATTTTGAATTTTTCTATTAAGTTTTTACATTTTAAGTAAACTTTGTGTATAAGTGGAATGAAAAAAACATGTCAAATATAGTTTTTTGGGTTTTTTTATACCTCATACCTAGCAAACTGATCATTATTTTGACAAATTTAAATAAAAATGGATTTTATAAATCAAATATTTCTAAATGAATATATTGGACTGTATAGAACTAGCATCATAAAATGATAGCTACATATTATATTATTAAGTAATTTCAACTTTTAAAAAAATCAAAATATGATTAATTTTTTTTTGATTTTCATCATGTCCTGCATCCTGTAACACCGGCGCCAAATTGGCGCCGATAGGGCGCGATGGGTTAATAAGTTTATTTATAATAATTATATTTTTATCATTACATTGACATATCAAATTTTTAACAAGTGTGGAAAAAATACATGGTAGTGGTCCTCGAGGTCCAAAAGGTTGGGGACCGCTGCTCTAGTATAATATATCAACACTTTTCCCACTGCGGCCCGTGAAAAATTAGAAAATGGATAAATTGGCCCTTTTTCAAATAGGTTGTGTACCACAGGTCTAAAGCAACAGAATTCATACTAGATATTCATAGTGCTCCTGTTGCATTTTGCTTTAGTTCAAGCAACCATTGCTCTCCTATCTCCTACAAGGCCATGAAAGTGGCATTGGGCAGTGATGTAACATCTTTTTATATGAGAGATTGAGAAGTATCCTTCCATCTAATGCCATATTTTTGTACAATGGCATTTATACGGTTTGAATATTTTGTCAATAGAATTTACAGAGTTTTTTTGCTTGTTTTTTACAATTTTATTGGCGTCTCTCAGTTCAGAGTATGTTGGTATCATACCGAATGTCCGTTGTGAGGTAAAAAGTATATGAGTTACCTGTGAGAGTGTGCTGCGAAAGTGTGGCGGGGTGTTGCGCCTGCTGCAGCTGGGTGTGGTCTAACTGAACAGGCGGTCGACCCCTCACGCCAACACCAACGCCCACACCCACCAACTGTTGTTGCTGCAACATGGGCCCAGACAACAACATGTGCTGCTGATGCTGTTGTTGCTGCTGTTGTTGTTGTTGAAAATGCTGTTGCACCACTGTAAAATTAAAATATAACATTCACATTGATATTTCTTCAATCAATTTTCATTTCTTAAACTCCATAAAATACAGGTCATTTAAACTGTATTTCTAAGCCTTCTAGAATGACCAAATCTAATCGACTTGAAGAAGAGGCTACAGTGGAATCATTCAACCATGAATATGACCAGCGCATCTATTCTATACACAAGACTGCTTTCGGCCACTACAGCAGCTATCTAAGGTAGGTTTGTATCAAAGTACAGTCGAACTCGGTTATCACGATCACGGATATAGTGAGATCTCGAATGTAATGAGGAAACATTCGTTGACATTTTAATTTTCTCCATACATTTATTCACTGTCTATCAATGTGTCGATCGTTTAAAAACATTTCGACCCTAAGCAATAAAATCCGACCGGACAGGATGCTGCCAGGATCGCATTACGTTTATAGCACTAGTTAAGTTAGTGTCAAAGTACCAACCTAATTGGTGTTTTCGCCGACAATATTGAAAAAGTATCCACGCATATGGTTATAAAAAATTCAAGGTTTGTGAAGTCAGTAGGTACAATTTGTAGTTTATGAATGCCATGGTTGTTTCAGGAATTTTTCGATGGCAACTTTTTGTGTTATGTGACCGCTCATTTAAAAATACCTATTCTCTGATATAACGAGTATCGCTTATAACGAGCAAATTCAGTCGGTCCCATCTTCCTCGTAATAACCAAGTTCGACTATATTAGCACTTATTGTAACAATTACAATAAGATAGTTGTCATTGTTACAATAAGTGCTATGTTTTGACAGCACCTCTTTCGGCTGTGGTAAATTTTGGAACAAGATTTTGACTATTATGACAGCTAACTTATTGTAATTGTTACAATAAGTGCTAATACATCGATACAAACCTACCCTAGATAGCTGCCGTAGCAGCCAAAAGCAGTATTGTGTATAGAGTAGATGCGCTGATGTGATTTCTTCTAGGGTGCAGTAATCATTCAGTGTGATTATTATTATGGTTCACATTGTCGACTTTGGTTACATCAAGCGGATCAAGTCAGATTGATGACTCTCTTGAGGCATCCATAGAACACAACTTATCCAAGTCTAACATTGAATCTTCACTTAAGCTTTGACCTGAAACTGGACTCATTTTTATAAATCCTATTTAATTTCCAAAAACTATTATGTACATTGATTTCGTTTTCTCTTTTTATTTGCGCATGTCCGATCCTAAGATCACATGGGCCTCCACAGTGTGGAAGTTTAGAAACAACAGATTTTTATTTTTTTACAAGAAATGGATGGAAAACCTAATAGATCCATACTCTTGACTCCAAACACGCATTGAAATTAATGTCTATTAACCAGACCCAGGATTCGAATCCGGAACCCGCGACATTATAAGCCGATGCGTCAGCCGCTTGGCTATCTCTTACCGTACATTAAATAATTACTCTCAGAAATGTTTTTCGTTACCACTTACATTCGAGATGTAGATAAGAATTATGATAGAGAAGACTGGATGAAGTCATCGATATCACCCAACTGGGCAGTCCCAATGTTTCTATGTGAATTTTTATTTAGAGGGATATTTCGCAGCTCTGTAATAATTTAGTCACACTATAAAAATGTGATAATTAGGAAAGGGAATCAACTGACTTAGTGGATTCTTCTGCAGGAGCAATCTGATGTGAGGGTCAATGGGGGCCACGGGCGCCCTGGCCCTCACGATGGGACTCACGGGCAGAGGCTGCCGGAATTGACCGTCCGCCATCTGGTGCTGCTGATCCGAAGGTTGACCGCCCACTGATTGGTCATCGCCTGATAAACAATTACATCAAATTTCATCTCCACAATGACCTCTCACAATTATACAACACTATCAAAGAGATGAAACAAATCATAGTTCTGGGTATTATTTTATAACAAAGTAGAATCTGGATTATCCGGATAACCAAAGATGTTGAAGAAAACTTTCCTGTATAGAGATGTAGGACCACTAGAACCAATAATTTTCACACAAAAAAGTGTATTTTTGCATACATAGGTATGTAGCACTTCTCAAACCAAAATTGCCTTCTGCGATTTTGATAAGGAAAACACAGAAGCATCCATTTGGAAAAAGAATCAACATCTTTGCGGATAACATATTATGTTACAAAAGAAAATTCGAATTAACACTGAAGGGTGCTTTGAAAATAAAATTTTAATTCTAAATAATTCTAAATTTGTAAATGAAACCTTTAATTAATTTTAATGAAATTGTCTTACATCTGGAGCCCTATTCTAGCAATCATACTTACCGTTAAGGGCCCAGATGCTCAGCGTAGGTCAAAATGGAGCTATTAATGTTATTTTCAGTGCATAACCCTGGACATTCCTTAAACGTTGTAGATAATCTATTTATATAATTTTGAAGCTTTATTATCCTTTATATTTATTTTAAACATTTGATGACTGCATAAAGTACTTTTATTACATGAAATAGTATTCTTTTAAACCTCTCGCTCTAATGTTTTAGAATATAGTCATATTTCAGTACATTCACGTGCAGTGATGTTAAGATTTTTTAGATTTATTAATTTTTAAACGCAATTACAAAACCATTAGTAAAATTAATGTTAACATTATATAGTGACATATTTACGATAAAAAATTATATTTTATAATCTTTGTGATCCCAAATTTGACAAGAATTATGCATTTTATTATTCAAAAAATGAGCACGATTAACACATTTGAAGATAATTCTAAAGACACTAATTATAAGATATGTCTTTGACCATTGAAATGTGATAAACATCCTACGAATAATGATTGCTTTATAATAATTATTGACCTAAGAATGGGGTAGTATTTTTTAGTTTATTTTGTATAGTTTATTATTAATAAATCTAAAAAATCTGCTGCACCACTGCACATGTATGTACTGAAATATGACTATATTCTAAAACATTAGATAAACATACCATAAAAGCTACATTTTGACCTACGCTGAGCATGTGGGCCGTTAACACAAAGCAAACAATATTGTTACTAGTAATAATATGTAATAGGCGTATGTTTTAAGTGCGCGCACGCGGAAGTGGTCAATTTCATATTTACAATAAACACAAATGCTAAAATAGGGCCGCTGGAATCAAGATTTGTTTCAAGATTAATTGCCATCATTCAGACAATCGCTTTTCTACTGGACATGCCTTTATTCATTTTTACAGAATTTATTTATAATTATATGTTAAAAAACCATCGCCCCAAAGCTAAACTACAACATAGCTGACTATTTTAATATTTCCTATTTAAGTAACGTCACCCGGGGACAATGATATATAATATGCTGATAGATAATTCAGTTAATCTAACGATTATCTTTAAATCAACTTTCTCATGCTCAATAGTTTTCCCCATGTTTTTTATATTACCGGTAATGGAAATAAAACCGAGTGCACAAAGTAACAAAATGTTTCTTTCTAAAAATCTGTGTTTGTATGTTAGCGAAGCAGTACGACAAAGTCACAAGAGCAACGGAAAATCTGTTCAACGAAGTTGAGACACATTTTGAAGCCACCCAGTCACAAGTGAAAATATGCAAATGATGATGAAAAAAACAATCGCTCGCAATAAGCATTCAATATTTAATTTCCAGCCAAAAAAATCAGTGTTGCATGGGGGCGCATCAAAATAGAATTCATAAAACATGGACCACAATTCAATATTTGTTTGTGTTTAAAGCGTAAATGGTTGGTTTTAACATTAGTTCCCTTTTTCTATTGTATTGCACTTTCAAATTACAATATGTCCATTTTTATTAATGAAGCCTTTATTGCAATAAATATAAGCAAAACAAAATAGGGCATATTGGCATTACAATCATTAAGTTTAAAACACTTTTTTCTTGTGCTTTTGGAACTTACATAAGTATTATGTGAAATTAATTACACAGAATAAGTACAGATTTTTAATTTTAGATTTTGTTCATATATATAATATGTAGACTTGGAAATAGACGCTTCAACTCAATGATCCATTTGGATATTACTTATGACTTCACGGTGTATGACTTGGCTTAAACTTTTATGAAAATAGCAAAACAATTAAGTTTAAAAAAACCTTCTAATAATTTCTTCTAATAAAAGTATTTTTTATATATATGAAATATGCCAAAAGTTCTACATAAGGGCTTGAACAGATAAGAGAGTGGTCAGGCGTTCTGCATTCCGCGTTCAGCGTTCTTTGTAGTGTATGGACTTCATCAAAACTGTGCACACAGCAGGCAGTCAGACCACGCTGGTCCACACACTACAAAGAGCGCTGAACTCTGAAAGCGGAACGCAGAACGCCTGACCGCTCTCTGTCTGTTCAAGCCCTAAGTCAAAAGAAAGTTCATTTGACTTACAATATAAGTATTTAAAACTTTCAATTTTATTATTTGATCGCTTTGAACCTCATCTAAAAGGCATTTTCACGTTTAATGCCTTTATGAAATAACTCAAATACTTCCAAATATATTTAATTAAATCTTTTGACAAATTTCATAATTTATTGTCCAAGTGATTGATTGATTAGTAAATTTAATGAAATGTTATTAGAAAATAAAACCATAAATAATTTATGCTGATTATTTTGGAAAAGGTTAACATTATCAACTGACAGGCTTCTTCGTAAGGTTGGTAACACCGCACAATACCTCTGAATTAAAAAATAGCCAGTCATGCATTTTATAAGTGCACACACAATTGCTGCATTCTGCACAACAACTCGTTCAACCACACGAATAAGCCTGCAAGTGTCTCGTTTTGCAATTTAGTAAACATTGTTATGGCAATGTGGGATTATCATATTTTATAAAATAATCTTCACAATGCCTGTAGATCGATTGTAATGCTAATAAGTAAAATTGCTAATAGTCAAAAAATATGATTCAGATACAATAACTTTTGAATGAATTAATTATGTTTTAGAAGCAAGCAGATAACAAGATAAAAACCCATTCATTTGTAATAACGGAAAACCTAAAAAAAACAAATTTAAATAACAATGTTTAGCAATTACAAAATGAGATATTAATATTAATCGTCCTCATATAGTGTGCATGTCCAGTAAGTGAACTGATTAAAATCGATCCGACCAGTCTCCGAAATGGACACGCCGCTCTCCCTTTCAAAGTGAACATGCATCTGTCCAATGTTTGTGTAAAATGTGGCATCGTCCAAATGAAAACGTAAACCGAACGCGCATTCGGAGAGCGAGCACCGTGTGGGGATTGTCTGTTTCAGTGTGTCATGCTGACGGTGATCCGCGGGTAGTTTCGCTACACAACACAGAGGGGCGGAAGGACTTGACGGGCCGGCGTACCTTGCGGCCACAGCTTATTGGGGGCGTGCTGCCTCTGCAGAAGATCCCTCAGCTGGCGGTTGACTTCGGGAGGCGGAGGCGCGGGCCCTTCACCCCTCGGTGAGGAGAGAGCAGGGCCGGGCGGCTGAGCGAAGGGGTCCTGCGGGCGGGGTGCGTAGATCTGATTTCGCTGCGGGTTGACGACGTACTGCGCGCCTGGGCGAGGCGTGCCCGCATACCCCTCTTGCGGGAGGAGAGCGGGCGTCGGCCTCGGCTGGCCCGCATAGGCGGGGCTCCTAGCCGGGTTGGGAGACTGGTGGCCAAAGGACCGAGGTGTCTGCGGCGAGGGAGCGTAGTCGTCGCTGCTCACTGAGGGAGGCCGCTGGAAAGGGTCACCCTGGCCAGGAGCGGGGGACACGGAGCCAGGAAAGCCATCGTGAGGGGACTGAGGGGAAAAAGGACTCCGCGCTGGCCGCTGGGGATTGGGGGAGGGACGCACCTGCGCGGCGGCCGGATGGGGGAAGCGGGGGGCGGAGTAAGGGCTCCTGGCCAAGGATAGGGTCGGGGAGGGCGAGGCCGGGTGCAGCGGGCTCTGCTCGTTCACCGAAACCTGCAGCTGCTCAGGCGGGAAGGTGCCGTCCGCGGTCATCTGCCGTTGCACCCGCGCCATGGCTGCCGGACAAAATGCATTACATCATCAGTCAGTGACGGGAGGCGGCCTTTCGGAGCTGGCGGACGTGCACACATCACGTTCGTCCTTATCTTCCTCTTTTGGAATCACAGAAACCCTGAAGGTCCCTTTACGCGACAAGTTGCGATAAGGAAACCTCATTCATTTTTAAAACAGATATAAAATGATGCCCCCTTGGTTAGATAGAAAAGAGTTCTGTTACAATAGCACAACATACCAGTATAAAGAGGCATTCAAAATTTCCATGGGTTATTCATAAAATACTGTTAGAATGATGTACACGAGCGAAAATTAACACCCAGTTATGCGAAAGAGCGAGGCGTCACATCGATAACACAGATTTTTATTAGAACAAACAGAAACCTTTCAACTTACATTTATTGAAAACGGGTGGATCCTGTTTCTTTCGTAAACATAGCAGAAAATGATTTGACGGTGAGTTATTTTATCATAAGCTGTTAAATACATTTCAGTCGATCCTGAGCATTCAAATAAACTACATGGAACAATTGATAGAATGATTTTCACCCTGAAGACTTTTAAATATTATGAATAGTTAATTACCACAGAGGAACAGGAAGGTGAAGAGGAAAATGAAAGCAAAAATAACATGGAAAGGTACAATGATAAAGATCCATTTATAAAATAAAACTTTTATTCTAAGTTGTAAGATTATCTACCACATGGCTTACCCTATGTGTATGTATTATAATTTCACTGATTTGGTTATTAAGAGATCAATTATATTACGACTATTGTCTCATTATGTTAGAAATGTATATAACAAATGTTGAAATTTATATATTTTTTTCATTAAATGCAGCTAATATTTTACATACATACATGGTTAAGATATGCCGAGATTTTCTTACTTAAGCGTCAATGACATTGAGCTACTTTACGAGCTGCTTGTTGGCGAATTTACAATCTGCCTGTAAAGTCACCAAGTGTCATCATCGAACAAGCCAACAAGCAGATTGTAAACAATCTACCGAGAAAAGTTGAAAGCCGGTCAACTTTACACGCTACACGCCAGCATGTGGGCCTACTGTGTCTGCGCAGTAGAGCGTAGTAGCGACCTCTCGATAAAAAACGAACTACGTTCAGTCAAAATAGTCGCTAGCTTGTTGGCTTCTCAGCGAATGGAAAGTTTTGTGTGTCATCATTACAATCGCAGTAGCTGAATCGCCCGCTCTTAAATTCGCCAACAAACAGCTTGTAAAGTAGCTCAATCTCATTGACGCATTACTATCCAGATAGGGTATAATAAATAATAATTTAAAATACAAATGTAAATGTTTACATTTACATTTGTATTTATGTATTATCATGTGTGTATTATCATTATGTATTATCATGTGTGTAATTATTGTCCAAAATAATGACTACATCTTTTATGAAAAACCAGATAACATTGCATGGACGTTTTGAATCCGTTATAAAAATATAAATTTAGATCTTTATTAATATTGCACAAACGTTTTTATGAGTTAATAATGATCCTTATTGGATAAATATCATAGTACATTTCATTATGAGTAGACGAGTAGGCATTGCAGACAGCTATAAGATAAGATGATTCTTCGTGGAAAGACGTAAGCTCGGGCTAGCGTTAAGGATTTGCTGACATTTGATGTAGACACGCATGGCCTTACTTCAATGATAGTAAGAATTATGTTCTTGCCGGCGTAGGCGAGGAATAGTAGTTAGCCATTCGCTCAACCCCTTGCGCTGGTTCAAAGACAAAAAGAAAAAAACTATATGCATTTTCCCAGCCGCGAGATCAAACCCGCGATCCAAGGTTCCTAGTAGCTAGGCTATATGGGTATGAAACAATAATTATCCTAATATAATAAATATATAATAAAGAAAAAAAATGTGAATATTTCCCATTAATTGTAATTTATTGATGAATCTAATTGGGATAAACATGATAGATCATGGGTGGACACGATCCATCATGAAAAGATATGATGATCTTTCACATGACAGTAATGGGGGGAAGGCAGGTGTGGCGTACCTTGTAGTCTCTGGTCGTGGATGACCTGCTGCTGCAGCTGCGCTTGATGCTGTCGGGACTGCTGGAGCTGCTTCCACTGGCGTTCCTGCTCGGCTTCGCGGGCACCCCGCTGCGCCCCAGACAGCTTCTCTTGCTCCTGCACCCCACACACACGCACACATTACCGAGAGTCCTTTTCACTCCACTCTCCACATTACCGTAGATAAATCAACCTTCTACTCTGTAATCTACTTTTACAGAGACAAACTAACTAAAGCAAAACTCCCTTAATGACACCTTTATCGACTGGCATCCATCAATTGGAAACTAGACATGGTCCACGACGAGGATTAAACAAATATAAATGCACCTGTGACTGAGTTGAGTAAATCAACTTAAAAGTTAATCATGATTCTAGTAACTGTAAAAATCGTTCTGTAAATGAGATATTAAAAGACATTTTCAATATCAATTAATATTTATTGTGTTTGAAGGACAAATCAGGCCAAAGCATTCCAACTATTTACATTGCAATGAAAATAATAACATTTTATACACCAAAGTTAGGAATATAAAACTTTTTTTTTCATACAAAGCAGATAAATAAATATTATGTATATGTTTGAATCTTGTTTCATGCATTAAGATATCAGTTAAGATATTTGTGATAATATGCAAACTACCCTGATTTAACTATGTCATTTGTACTCATTTAATCCTCAGAAATCTTTACTTATTAACTCGTTCGTTGATTTATCTTCAGTGATGTTTTCAAACAAAATTTCAGTTTTCACTTTCAACATCATTAGACATCCGTCCCTTTCATAGATGGACAACAGTCAATTAAATAAATAAAAATGGTTGTTTTACTATTCAGTTTACATCTGAAAGAGGTAAAAGTTTGCAACAGAATTTTTTACAAACATGAAATCATATAATTCAATAATCGAAATGAAGTTCATTTTTCATGTTATCATTCGGCATCATCATTTCTCTTAGTCACAAGTCACATCTATTGACAGAAAGTCTGTGATATGAAATTATTTTAATATTATAATATGAAAAACATAAATCCATTTTATTTATCTGGTTGACTCAAATTTACAATTTTTATTTTTTATCTAGATTCATTTCACTTTTCCGTATACATAGGTTCTTTAAATCGTAAACCATTCACAATACTTCATAGAGAATTAAGTAAACTGTTTTTTACTTAAAGTTTACTTAAAAAATTCAGTCAAAGTAGTGAAATCATTTTTTTATCTAGATAACAGCTAAAAAATGTAAAGAACGTAAAAGCGGCAACATCATTCTTATAAAACATTTTAAATAAAATAAAGTTGTGACTATTCGTATAAGAATTTCATAATAAACCAAATATCATTGAAGGCCAATAACAATTAATTTAATGCAGCGAGGCATAATTTTGTGCCTGCGAGGTTCTAGGTTGCAGGGGTTCCCAACCTTATTTTCATCAAGAGCACTTTTACACCCGAAATTCATATTTTTTTCCAATGAATCTTACATAATTTAGACAGAGACGAATAAATATAAGTTCTATTTTTTTTAATAACTTTGTATTAATGAAGTTTTAAATATTTTTAAAAACATTAAATATATAATAAAAAAAGAATGACAATTTAATTAATTAGTGGGATCTTTGGCATTGGATTTATTCATTCAATATTTTATAGTGAGGAATGTATGTGGATTTTTGTATTCTTAAACAGTGAGTCGCTATCTGTATTTCGATGTTATTACATCATTGTTGGAAATAATGATTCGCATAAATAAGTTGAAACACGGCATATTTTAATTTTTTAGGATACAAAAGGTTGCTTGTCCAACCATACATTGAGGAAAATTTAATACCTAAATCCAATCAACCAATACAGTAAAACCTCGTTAATACGAATTCCATAAGACCGAAAATCGAAAAAAAATCGAATTACGAAATATGAAATGTATGGGGAAAAATATTAAAATTTTGTGAAAATATTTTTTTTTTTAATTATCATTAATTTTGTTTCCGATCATAGATATGCATGCCTACCAAATTTCCGATTATTATATATACTACCTTCATAAAATTAATTATGTAATGTATAAAGTAATTTTTGATGTTTTAAGAAAAGTCTGTCACAATTTTCAATGACTGGCTCATTGAATAGTGCACTTTATTGAATATTTTTATATGCCAAGAGTATGAAATCATTTCGAATTACGAAATTTGAATTAAAGGTATGGTTTTATATCTAAATAATGTTCAAGGGACCTTTTTTTCGTGAAAATTTTGGTGAATTTCGAATTATCAGTGTTCTTACTAATGAGGTTTTACTGTACAAAAATTCAATTGCAATATTTTTTTATTAATCGATTTAAAATATTAAAATCATATTTTTTTTTAAAAATTGCACAAACGAGTCTGAAGGCTCGCTCCTACAGTTGGGAATCCCTGGCGATGACAAAAGAAAAAAAATATTTATTTTAAAATGCTTTATTCTCAGTACAAAACGATAAGACTGTTTACTAATGGTTAATTTACCTATAGTAATATTAATAAATACTGTTTCCATGAAGAAAAAAAAATTATCATGTTATATTTTTAAGAATTAGTGCAATGTTAAACAGACCTCTCGTTTTGTGACAATGGTGTACCTAAACACATGCATACGTTTTATTTTATCCATGAAAAATGTCCATAAATAACTGATGATAATTTAAAGTCAGAAATTAATAGTAAAAGGAACTCATTAGGGGGCGGTGGCTCGTCTTTCGGTGTCACAGGGGCCTGAACCTACAGATATTTTTCTAACCGATCAAAAAGAACTATACATTATATTGAAAAATAATAACATATTTATACAATAATATGAAAATATTCATGTAAATTCCACCATTTTCAAGGCCACTTCTAAATACTTGCAGTTCTAGCATAATGTGATAGTTTGGGGCCAGTCATGTCCGACTCACATAAGTCAGCCGAGTGCATAACTATGAACTGTGAAGTGCAGTCTCACCTCAGAGGAAATAAATTATTGTGTTGCATTAAGCTAGAACATTTGTATACATCCATTTGCACTATTCCTCTTAAAATTTGATCACAGAACCCATTTTTATTAGATCATTGTGCATTATTTATATGTAACTAAATACAACATTGAAAGTTTTTTCATTTTACTCTGGCCCTAACTATTTTTATGACCACGAACCGCCACTGAATTTATTACTTATTTAAATAGTAATATTATTAATAATTATATTGGCACAATAAATATTATATTTTAAACAAAATCAGTACTTTTATGAACACTCCATATACATGGCTAAATTGCATTATTTTCTATTATCTGCCATCTCTTTCATTCATTTCAAAATTTTAAAACATATTTTATGTTTTTAAACCGACCTGAAGAATTTAAAATAAATTTTAAAGGTGGGTATTAAATCATATTCGAAGCAAGATAAATATTTTTCCAATACATCTGCCTACTTATTATAAAGTATGGTAAGATAGAAATATATGATATTAACAGACTATTTAGAGATTGCAGGTACATATAATAGCGATCAATCTCAATAAGTCATTTATAAAAATTGTATTGAAATAATATATATTAGCGAATCTAATATGTTGTAATGAAGAATGGCTTGGAAGAATATATCGTTAACACTTGGAAGGAATTTTTACACATGATTCATAGATACTTATAAAGTACGCACTACATACGACCAAAAAAAATATTTTGTACTCTTTAAAATATTCTTAAAACACAGAGAATGTTAAATAAGACATTTATATTCCAAACTATAGCATCACAACAAAAATAAGTATCGATATGAATTTCAAAATAATAAGGTGTTTCAATTTATTTTAAAATGTTGATGTTCCATAACATTGTATTATTTAAATGGATAGTGGAGTGTTAGTAAATATTAGTATGTTAATAACAAGAATAAATTCCACCACCGCACCGCAGTAATAATAAAAAATAAATAATTTGAATACAATTAGTTTGTATACAAATGGGAATATCGACTAATATATTCTTGCATTCAAGCACAACTTGGATTATTTCAGCGGAAATTAAAAGCGTGAAATATTGAAATAACTTTAATTTAATTAATCTTAAAATAATTTGGAACACCCATGATTAAAATTACTTCCGAGTTTAAAAAAAAACCAATAGAAACGAATACCTACTTATTATACTTATATCAAAATCAAATGCAATATTTCTAATTTAAAATATATAATAATACGTCGTTCTTGGCCTGCCATTTTCTCGGCAAGTCTAATATTATCTAACCTGAGAATAATAAGTTAATTTTCCAGAATGGGATCTTACTGTCAGCATTCTGCATTTTTAAATGAATTTATTAATATTACATTTTTTTTTAAATAATAATTTTGTTGTTGATAATATGCAGGTTTTTTTTTGATTACCACAATACATAGGGGTGGGGTGGTGCCTTGAATGCAACCAAGTAAACGCTCAATCTCTTGTAAAGATTAATAGGCTTTCTTCAAAATCGAAATGATGAATAAAACTGCTCTCATAACAAATGAATGCCCTTTGGATTAATAACTGATCTCGGGAAGTTCCGGAGGTTTTTCATTTGGTTCAGATTTTTTTTGTATAACTAATTTGTATATCAGAAAAATTAGAAGTCGGAAGAACAATAATAAGTTAACCTGAATTTTGAGAAAAAACTAGATTGTCTAAAATTAAATGTACTTATTGATTTATTTTAAGGGTGCGACATGAGTTGAAATAATGTAAGTATACACAGATATGGATGAATTATTGTAATAAAACGAGAATAGGCAGACATCGATGTAAAAAAAAAATGGCAGACCATAACCATAATTTCAGTATGAACAACCCCGCCACAAATAAATGTCAAAGCACAAATCTACAACCACCGAAGCAAGCTTTCTATAGATACATTAATGAGGAGCGGAAGAGAGATGGGGCGGGGAGGTAGGAGGGATATCGAGTGTGTGGGGACGTAACTACCATGCTCTAAACGGCGAGGGGGAGGGCGGCGTCCCGCGGCATCCGGACGGACAGCAAAAATTACGCAACTCAGACGGCGGATACACGCAGGAAAACAATATAATCATTACGGCATAACCAACATCGAACTCGATCCAACGAAAATAATTCAAATACACAACGGCGTCCAGAAAAAACGTATGCACAGTCTGCAAATCCTTTATGATAATTTCAATTTAAAACCTCGTGTAAAAAATATGAATGTTTATTTCACCACCTCACAGATACCATGTAGACCTGTATGATTTGATCACTTTTCAACGGTACTAATTTAGGTACTAAATGAATAAAGAAGATTTCTGCGTCAAACTATCTCATTGACATCCCATTTCAAAGGTTCGGGTTCTGTAAAATTATATATTCCCGGCATTTTATTTTTCTTTTACTAGGTACAATAATATTTTCAAGTGCATCATCTATAGGTATATACTGAATATATATGAAATTATTTGGTTATACACGTAAATTAACATTATTCGGTATGTCAAAGAGAATCTTACAATACTTAAATTTAATTACATTATTACATACTTAATTATTATTGAAAAAAATTACAACATAATAAAAATAATAATTAATCAACTACAGCATACAAAGCAGCTTTAATTTAAGAAGAGACTCGATGATTTATGAGTCTGTCTCTGAATAAAATTTTAGTAATGAATTTGAATAACTAATTTCTTCAGAGAGAAAAAAAAGTGCGAAGCGATGTTGAAAAAATTGAAACTGAGGCATACGCATTAAGAGGACGGGCGTTTCAAAAATACAAAGAGCAAAATAAAAGAGGACCGCGGCCGGCAAAACAAAAACAACTGCAGGCATGTAAATGTAAACTTAAAAGGCACACAGCGGCGTTGCGGAGAGATAACAATTAACGAAATCAAAAAACAACGGCCAGAGACAGAGAGAGAAGGGTGGGGGTACCGTGGCGTCAGGGGACGGCGACGGCTCGTAAGCCAGCTCCTGCGGCATGGAGGGGAGGGTGCGCATGATCTCCGAAGGGGTGAGCACCCGAATGTGAAGGTCGCCCGCGGGGGAGGGAGGGGAGGCGGATCCCGGCCGGCCGCGCATGATGGAGCTGATGCTGTGCGGCAGGCGGGGGGGCGGCGACGGCGCCGGCGCCCCCGCCCCCGTTTCCAGGAAGGCGAGAGCGCGCGCCAGCACTGCCCGCCGCGCCCCCTCCGAAGGGGACGCCAGGCGGGGGGCGGGGGCTGGGACCGGGGCGCCGGCCGCTCGGTTGCCGGCCACCGTGAACTTGCCGAAGGGGTTGACGGTAACGTTGGGCGCGGGCACATTGGAGCCGTGGCAGAAGGGCGACGGGTGGGGGTGAGGGCGAAAGACGGGTGGCGGGGTGGCCGGAGAGGGAGAGGGGGGCGGGGCCGGGGAGGGTCGGGGCGTGTTAGCGGCGGATGCGCGTGTTAGAAGAGCGAGTCCGTCGTCTCGGCGAGGGGGGGGCACCTCAGAGGGCGGCTCGTCGGCGGCGGGAGGCGCCTTCTCGCGTAGGGGCGGCTGGACGGGCAGAGGCGGAGTCTCCCGGGCCGGATGGCCTCCGACGGCGGGCGGGGCCTCCTTGGATATCTGTTGGTGCGCCCCAAACAACTGTCACTTTCTTCTTTCCTTCGATCGTCTTTCGTTCGTTCCCCGCTGTCGCGCAGGCGGAACGCTCCCCTTCTCAAAATATTTCATGATGCGTTCGTAACTCAAATAATTATTGTGGCAAACTAATTTTACCATAGCCAAATAGAGTGGCCCAACCGATATTTCGAAAGATAGACTCGCGAGGGTCTGCAATGTGCATCAGAGAAATATTAGAGAAGGAGGGCATCCTGCCCGCCGGACCGCTCGATAAACAAGAGATGTGAGAGATCGTTGCGGCGTAAACAAGCGAAAGCATCACATACAGACGGTACTTTGGATGTTTGAGACGGGTACTCCAAGGGAAAAACACAAATAAAAGTCTTTCGAAACCCACGACTTTACCGTTTTACAAAAACAATATATATAGATATAAAATATATATATTATATGCCCACATAAATTAACACACAGCTGCGCACGAATTCTCGATGCTGTTTTCCTTTCTTTTTTTGTCATCGTACGGCACAGATATCTAGGCTAAGGGTATGGTGTTAGTCAACTTTGATTGATGTTAATCACCATAACATAAAATATAGATACAGTTGATGGGATGGCGACGGCTTCCTCTTTCAGTGGATAGCGCCTTCTGTTGAATTGTCACCCTCGGATTCTTGTACCCTAACATTGACGTCCACAAGATTACCTCAAATATTGACATTAAATTTGAATGTATAAAACTGCTACGATATTAGTTTCATTTTACAACACAACATAATAAATACATAATATTATAGTATTCAATTACACTTAATTATATTATGTACAATTTTTGTGTATAAATATCAAAATCTTATATCAACGCAAGAAACTGTTTACGGACAATCAAATTGGTACTTTCTTTGAATATGGGTGAGATATCATACTGTAGTGTTCCCCAAACTGTGTTATGTGTACCTGGTGGTTCCACAACAACTTTCTAAAAAAAATACTATTCGCAATGTTGCTAATCATCATAGTATACTTATAGTATTTGTACTATAATTATGGTTCTGGCATTCACGTATTCATATGACAGAATATGTATGCGAAAAATACCACAACCTTCAAAATCAGATCATGAGAAATGCTTCTGCATATTACATATAGAGATGTCATTAATGTGAAAAACAATATAATATACACTGGTAAAACATGTCTCAAAAAGGGTACTGGCATGCTGAAAGTTTGGGAATCACTTATCAGATATCTATCATTTCATTGTTTCATACATTTTGAACTACTTTTTTAACTGTTGTAATTGCTGAATATACTGTTCTATTTTAATAGCAACATTTAGCAGTGGTGAAGAGCAGAGGTAGGATGTGGCGACATAAATGGTGCACACTTTGTGAAGTCATTTTCACTGAACTTAAGAGTACAAATTTCAGATGGTGTTGGTAAGTTTTTAAAATTCAATTAAACCCTCAATTGTTAAAGCACATTGGCGCAAATCTAGTGGATGCGGGTTTGAATCCCGCCAGGCGATTCTTCAAATTATGTATATTATGGATTGGTTTAGGCAGTGTTTGAATTCTAAGTTCAATGAAAACCAAATAATAAGTATGACTAACAAAGTGTGCACTATTTATGTCGGATTCCCACAGCTCACTTCTAATCTTCGTCACTGACATTTAGTTGTGGAGTTTATGAGGCCATTTTAGCAGTGAGCAGGAATTCCTTGCTGAATCGACCCCGTAAATGCCACGACAAAATGTAGCTACCTACTTAATATTATTTAAGTTTTTAATGAAAATTTATTTAATTTTTTTTAAATGCATAGCCGATATTCAAAGTAATCTTTGGAGGACTCTATTTGAAAGTATTGTCTATGTATTATCCATAATGAGAGGAGTGTTATGAGTCTGAATGAGTGAAGGTCAAACCTGCTGCGCCTTCTTCATGCGTATGGCGCCACGGTTGTCTCTGGCCTTCTGCAGGTAAGGCGTCTTCTTGTCGCTTGCTAGCGCCCGCCACTTCTTCAGGATCTGTTTATACCGCTCTGGCCAGTTGGGAAACTCTGTTTTCCATTCGGGGTGGTTCATGTTTGCGTATAATACAGCAGATATCGTCGCAGCCGCTCCCAGGCCTGGTATATGTAATCAAAACATTAGAAAAAAAAATTCATGCGTGGCCTTCACGCGCGGATGAAATAATGACATAATAAAATAAAAGTTAACAATTACTGTGAATTCGCAGTACTTTATTAGAATTATATAATATATAATTGTAATCACATAAGCTTTTAATCCCAGGCTTATTATCACATAAATGCATTGTGACCTTACTGGGAATCGAACTCAGAACCACCAGATGAGAAGCCAGTGCCAGGATTAGACTATGAGTTGATAAGTTAGCCATTTTGCAAGTACATATTTCATTGATAACTATGTTTTGTCGAACTCTGTTGCTTGATTCATTAATACATGAACCAGATCAACTTATATAATATGTAATTCCTTTTATAGCACAATCCTCTTGTCCCTATAGCTACTATGATCCATTAAATTACAAGACGTAATGGCATTCCCAAATAATTATACTAACACTCTTACACATTGCAGGCAGGTGATGAGTGTAGCAACTTATAACCTGATAAACATAGTATGTACAAGAGACTCACTTTCATCGATTTTCATCTTCTCGGTAGATCTGGGATTGTAGGTAGTGGTGGTGTTTTGAGAGGCATTGATTGCGGAATTATGTGAGGTACTGGAGTCATTTGCCAGCGCGTCCGCCATGGGACCTCCTAATGACCCCTGACCTCCCATTTGCATCCCTCCGCCGGCACTCCATTGCCCGCTGCTCTCCGAGTACGCTGGGCTCAGTTGAGAGCTTCTGCAAACATTGCAATGATTCTAATGTACACGTACAGATAATTTCATATTTAAATTTATGTACTACAACAAGTGCCCATTACACTTCAATCGCTGTCATTCGAACCGAGACTGGAAAATCCCTGATCCTTGGGAGTATTCTCCCGAAAACAATAATAATAGCTGATCACCATTAACGATAAATGAGGAACGGATGATATGGCATCTAATTTAGTTATTTGAATTTGTTACTTCCAATGAAGATCAGCCAAAGATATTCCTCATCGATTGTTACTCCAGCAAACTGTGCAGAATTCACCATCCATCATTACAATTGGAGACATTTGAGTAATCACTGACCGAGCGCATCTATTCTATACACAAGACTGCTTTCGGCCGCTACGGCAGCTATCTAGGGTAGATTTTTATCGAAATATTAACACTTATTGTAACAATTACAATAAGTTAGCCGTCTAAACAGTCAAAACTGTCTATCTCGCTCTAAAATTTAGTATAGCCAAGAGAGGTACTGTTAAAACATAGCACTTATATATATGCTAATACTTCGATACAAACCTACCCTAGATAGCTGCCGTAGCGGCCAAAAGTAGTCGAGTATAGAATAGATGCGCAGATACCATTATAACGGTCGAAAATTAATAATTTGTGGTATCGTAGGGAAACAAGTCTAAAAAATGGAGACTGGAAAATGTCAGTATGACACGCCGTCTATTCTCATCCTAAAAATCAACACTTCATGATCAGATAAAATCAATGACATTATTAATGGACAACGCACTCAATACAGTAGCTAGCAAGTAAATTCGTGCATTCGCATGTATAGGTAGACGTCACGCAATTTCATTATGCGATATCACGCATCGGGAATTTATAGCAATATGACGTTTATTGTAATGGCGTTAGAGCAGTGTTTCTAATGTCAATGTTCATTTGAGCGAACCCGTTCGAACCGAACCATTCGGCAGACCCAACAAAAAGCATCAGGAATTTATAGCAATATCACCTTTATTGTAATGGCGTTAGAACAGATTATGCCATTCGGCAGACCCGACGATAAAGTGAGTGTCATTTTCTTTTCCAGATGATTCGTCCATATTAATGTCATTGGATAAAATATAATACCATAAAAGAGAATGTAAATGTTTTAAAACTTAAAATAAATGCCATGTTTGGATACAAATATATCTTCAAATGTCTCTAATTATTCTTTATTCAGCACAGAGTAATTTCCCAACGCCCTGCTCACCCACTGAAATCGCCTCATACGTACCTCACCAGGACTAATTGTACCTACCAGTATTAAACATATTTTCATAATCCATTATCTGGATTTCCATACATTCGACCACTGGTTTGAACTAGTTTGTATGTAGCGTGATTGTAGCGGTCTGCTGTAATCAAATAAGTAAATAAAAATATATTTACCCGCTGTATTCAGTGTGATACGGAGATGGAAATTCCATGGGGCTGGAGAGTTGTTGTCTCTGCTGGTTGTAGCTACTGGAACCGCTCACCGAATTCACAAATGATACGGATGACTCCTGAGATTCCTACAAACAAACGATAAGGGTATAGAAAAATATCGATAGGACAAACTACTTCTTAAAATTAAAATCATCATTAATTGTTTCGTACCTGAGAATCATCCGTTAAGACTCCTTTGAAGAGCTCCTCGACGTCTCTGCTGTCCATGTTGGGCAAGGAATCTCGAACCATGGACTCAAGATTCACGGCGGCCAGCAGAGAAAACTCTTCCTTCGCCGACATGTTTTGGTCCATGTTCGATGACTGACCCAACGCATCTATAAGGGAATTTAGATATCAAATGGAAGATCATTGAATTACACAGATAGCGAGTATGTATTTCAAAAATATCTTTTTTCTATTCTTTGCTGATACGTTGATTTGTACGCATCCTACATGAAAAGGAGTTTGACAATAGACATGATCAAGCAGTTTGTAATTTCACTGAAAATGAGATATTCTGCTTGGATGATTACATATAAAAGAATTTCTTGCATTTTGACGCCAACAGGTTAAAAAGCTTATTACATGACACAGTAAAATATTAATTTCTAAACAAGACTTCAATAATTTGCATAAGCGATCTTGGAAATAGAAATCGATCTTTAAAAATCAACAGAAGTTCGGACATTGTCAATTTACATTCAAACAAATTATACCCTCAGATAACGTAGTTATTAGAAAAAATTCACACGAGTCATAAACAGCTCAATAGTTCAAAGGATAAGAACACTCAGCCAGACAGTTTGAACCTCACTTGATCGAACTTTATATTCTAGGATTTATTCTAAGCCCCACCGCACAAATAGCCACCAAACGCGACAACTAATGGCCACCATTAGCGGCCTGGTCATACCATTAGGTGTCCACCACCAGTGGCGGCCACTAGCTAAGTTCATTTGTCTCGCAGGTAGATTAAATTTCGCCGGTGTTTCTGCCTAGTGTACGCAAGCGATCGTCCACTAGTGTCTACCGCTAGTGTCTACCGCTAACTGCGAGCACAGGCGTCTGCCACAGCGTGTGAACCGAGCGCGTCCACTCGAGCGCCTAGTATGCGGAGCAGCGTTCATTGAAACCCATTGATGAATTATACCGCATCTGAACACGTCCACTAGTGGCTGAGCTGTGTTCGCATTCAATGGTTATGTGTACGGAGGCTCTAATAGATTTCTGAAGTTTTCAAAACTGTATACAAACATATTTTCAAAGATATGAATTTAAAATTATTAAATCTTAGTGTATATTCATTACTCTTTTCATGCTCCAAGTTAATGTGCCCAAAAATAATTTGATCAAAGTCCTGCAATACCTTTATGAGGATGATGGTTCCCAGACTGGTCCATATGTTCAGTCTTGGGCTGCATGACGGGATGGCGAGCGTCCATCCTGTTATCGGCGGACGGCTGTGCAGGTAGCATCATCACTTCCTTGAGAGCCTTAGCGTCGTCCATGCTCTGAGATTCATTCATGGTCCCCATAGAGTCAGACTCCTGCTTTATAGAGCCCATCGTCTTTTCGCCACTTAATTCTCTCAGTCTATCCCTTTCTTCTTTCTCTTTCTCCTCTTTGGTACGAATGGCTTCCATCGCTTCCAATTCCTCCTACAATTCGGCATTCAAATTAGCACTATCCGCATAACAAAATACATTTCAAGCCAAAACAATGTAAATAATAACTTTGAAGAGAACAATCATTCATAAATGATATATATATTATTATAAATCAATATTATTTATAATCAGTCCAAGATATTTCTAGTTTTGATAATTCGAATGTATATACTTTTGTAAAATAAGTCATAATATCAGTGGGTTAGTAATACACAAACGTTTTATATCCAACTTCGAACGTTTCGAATCGATTGCAAATTGAAGGCAAACAGAACATAATATTATTATGTATTTGAATGAAACAACACACTTGTGACAGAATACTTTCACAACATTATGGTACAAGGCAAATGCGCCTTTGTGTATAACTTAATTTCGGTAAAAACTGAACATATTATAGTATCTGTACACTAATTCCATTGCTATTATAATTATAATAATATTCTTTCCGATAGAAGTGCTGATAAAAGTAACGTTAACTCTCTGATAAAGCCTCAATCGTTCTAAAATTAAAAAAATTCATAATCTTATATTTTGACCCAAAAGCTTCTTAAGCGACGTCACAATACATAAATTTGCATATGCTATAATTATTACAAAACACACATTGAAATGTATATGTAAGAATGAAATGATGCTCAACACCTGTTGAACGACCGATTCGATCACAAAAGCTATGAAATGCTCGATCCAATAAACGAAGCGATGATAACAGTGTGACTCATGAAAGAAAGCGAATGAATACTTTATAACGAACTAGAAAACATAACAATGAAGTTGATCGGTTCGAATAGACGCTCACTTTGATGGATAAACTAATACATTTGAAATAGTACGATTGTAATCTATATTACTGTCATCCATTTAGTCTTCTATGAACCTGATACAAGAATAAGATGAATAATTAGTCGATTATACAGGGCAAAGTTAGTCAACAACATATTGTTAAAAGGAAGAATGAACATTCTAAATAAAAAATCAAAAATAATAATTATGATAATAATAATTGAGAGAAGCAAATAGATTGTAAGGTATTCCGAGCTTATGTTAGTATCTGTCTGTAAAGAGATCGTAATCTTTGATTAAGTAGTGTTTCTATATGTCTTACAGGATTAAGGCAGATTGTAGAAGTGTGGCTTCCGGGCATGGCTGCGATGTCAACTCCGCCGTCACTGTCGCTGTCGCTTCTGCTGTTGAGGTGGGCGGCGCTGGCATTGGCGTTAGCGCTGCCGCAGCGCGAGGTGGCGGGCACATCCAACAGTTCCCTCCCGAAGAACGCCTCTTGCATGTACGAGGGGAAGGCTTCCATCAGACGTGACCGAGGTTTGCGGCGAGGTTTCTTCCTTCCCGAGGCTGTCGTCGGGCTTTCCAATGTTCCTGCAAAATCAATAGATATTTGTACAACCTGTGCGTTACCACCGAATTCGATTGTGTCTACTATGAATGTTGTTTTATAAATGATGGAGATAATATTAACATAGATAAGTGCAACTATGTATAATGTTGATCATCCCATCTCAATGAATCAGTTAAACCCTTAGGTATATTTATTTTATAGGTGACTGAACAATTACCCGCTGGACAATTTACCACCTGGGCTGGACGTAAAACACCCATCAATAAGAAATTCATGAAATTCTGCTCCAACTTTTGTATCTTGCCTCCTAAATATGTTTTCTGACTGAATATAATTTTAAATAATAATAATATACAATCAGGTTAAAGATTTCAATATTTTAGTAACTTTTTTCCCTCTCAATATCTAAAATATGCATATTAGATGTTCCATATTTTTCTATTTTAAACTTTTATATCCATTACATATAATTTGTTGTCTGTGAAATTATATTTAAACAGTTTTATTTTTATTAATGTCTGAGAGGTTTTTATCAGGGGGTTAATTGCCCTATATTCAAATTTATAACTTATACAATTACTTACTTTAAAAGAAACTTGTAACTACAGTGGAACCCTGATCTACCGTTCTCGCATAAATCGTTTTACCGTCATTCATTTTTGAAAGTCACGCCAAACACCCATAAGAACAATGTTAAATAATCCCGCATTAACCGTTCCCCGATTTATCGTTTTCCTCGATCTATCATCTAAATATTATGGTCCCGTCACAAATATTATCCCGATTGACCGTTTCTGTTGAAAATTTTTCATTTCGCTTTCGTAGAATTGTTTATGATTACAGACTATCACAGACCTTTCAGTCGCATCGCTTTGTTTGCACAGGTCGGTCGATGCTCAGGCTTGCCTCACATCTCATATCACGAAGTTTTATAAGTCGCAACTAAAATGCCCCCCATGAAGTAAACTACGAAGACATCAAAAAAATGAGAAAAATGAGCTTTTTTTTATTTATTTTTCTAGGGGTCTTTTGAAAATCGTAGAATCGGGGTTGCACTGTAATGGTTTTCACTTTGTAAACATTTTAACAAATTCAATAAAAGAGAATACAAACAGAAACATGTGAAAGAAGGGAAATGCCTATATCTATGTAGCGGTAAACCAAACAAAATAATGAATCGCGTACCTGTAGGTGTGGTAGGGGTAACTGCTTGCTGCTCAGTGGGATCCGCACAAGGCGCAGCGGGATCTCCTTCAGCGGACCGTCCTCCTCTCCCTTGCGACCGCGGCCGAACGCTGAAACCTCCGATGCCCACCCTGTTCAGATTCCTCTGTCTCTTTCTCCTTAGCACGGTCACTCCATTTTCTGTCGTGAAAGTGGTAAAGCCTTCAGGCAGGGGACCGGACTGTCCGGGAGTCCAGATCATGCCGTCTTTGTACATGCAACTGCCTGGAAAACAAACTATAAATTATATTTCATCCATCGAATACCACGTTTAGACATGCATGGATTTACTGCTGACTCATTTTGAGGTTAACCGATTTTCACAACCTTTCAAATAGCACCAAAAAATGATAACATCGTGTCTCACTTACTCTTGAAGAATGAGATTGGCGGGACAGTCAGCAGTTTAAAGTAAAGACTATTGGTGCAAGTGAATCCATGCACGTGTACAGGCATCATAAGTCTAACTAAGTGAATTCATTACAAGAATATTACTCCATGGAGGATTATAAATATACAGTCAAACTTGGTTATTACGGGGAAGATGGGACCAACTGAATTTGCTCGTTATAAGCGTTACTTGTTATATCAGAGAAAAGGTATTTCAAATGAGCGGTCACAACACAAAAAGTCACAATTAGAATTTTTCCCCGAAACAAGCATGGCATTCATAAACTACAAAAGAAGTTTTTTATTGTAATGAACGCTGGTAGGTACCTACTTACTTCACAAATCTTGGATTTTTTTTCAACCATATGCGTGAATACTTTTTCAATTCGCATTGAAAACACCAATTAGGTAGGTACTTAGACACTTAACTAGTATCATAAACGTAATCCGAACCCGGCGGCATCCTGTCTGTCGGATTTTATTGCTTAGGGTCGAAATGTTTTTAAACGATCCACACATTAACAGTTTTAAGAAAATTTTTGACGATATTTTAGCTCGGTATATCCGATAAGTGAATAAATATATGGAGAAAATCATAAACTAAAATGTCATCGAATGTTTCCTCATTACATCCGAGATCTCGCTATATCCGTGATCGTAATAACCGAGCTCGACTGTATACAGTAAAACCTCTTTAATACGAATTCCACGGGACCGAAAATCGAAAACAAATTCTAATTACGAAATATGAAATGTATGGAAGAAAAATATTTAAATTTTGAAAGAAAAGAAAATTTGACTTTCATTAATTTCGTTTACGATCATAGATTTGCCCACCAATTTTCCAATACAATTCCTTCAAATTAAAATCTGTGCAAATACCATGTGTAATTATTCCATTAATTGAAGTTACCAAGTAATGTAGGTAGGTATTTACCACCATCTGTTGAGCTAGAATTATAAAAAAATACGAAATATTTTTTATTTTTCCAATTTGTCAACACAATTGTTTGGCATTGTTTCACTAGTAAAACTATGTGAAAATCCAATAAACTATCAACAATTAAATACCTACAGCCCTGAATCATTTGATTTATTGTTTTTCCTTTGAATGGAGTGCAGTTGTGCCTCTGATGACATACCGCTGTGTGTGTTAATGGGGCATAAAATGTCAGGATTATTTTTATTACCTTCATAAAATAAGTAATTTATGATGTTTTAAGAAAATTTTTCAATGATTGGCTGATGAAATAGTGTACTTTATTATGATTTATTGAACATTTTTATATACCAGGACTCTGAAATCATTTTGAATTAAAGGTAAGGTTTTATATGAATAATGTTCTTACTTATACTTATAATAGTTTTTTTTCGCGAAAATTTCGAATTACGGTGAATTTCGAATGAAATTATCAATGTTCTTATTAACGAGGTTTTACTGTATGATACACGTCCAAGCAGACTGATAATATTTTCTCTTTATATTAATTTATTCTTGTGGCTAGTGTCATAACGTGATAAATATATCAAGATTGAATTAAATTATGACATTTTTAATTACAATTACAAATAGAATTGCATAAGAAAACTCATACTTAGTCATTTTAATAGTAACAGTGAGGAGTTACAGTAAAACCTCGTTAATAAGAATACGAATAATTCGAAAAGAAAACAATACCTTTAATTCGAATTTCGTAGATCGAAAATATTACAATGGAATTGAAAGCTTTTTTAATGTATATGGATGATAGGATAGAATAGAGGATAGGGGTTGCTACCAAAAGTTAGTATATTGATAATTTAATAATTCGAAATCCGCCGTGATTCGAAATTTTCGTGAAAAAAAAGTCCCTTGAACATTATTTTCATATGAAACCATAGCTTTAATTCGAAAGAGTCCTGGTATATAAAAATATTCAATAAATCATAATAAAGTACACTATTTCATGAGCCAGTCATTGAAAATTGTAACAGACTTTTCGTAGAACATCATAAATTACTTATTTTAAGGTAATAAAAATAATCTTGACATTTTATGACCCATTAACACACACAGAACCGGAAATTTGGTAGACACATCCATGATCGTAAACAATATAAATAAATCAAAAAAAAAAAATTTCAAAAATTGAATATTTTTCACCCATAGATTTCATAATTCATAATTCGATTTTTTTTTCGATTTTCGGTCCCTTGGAATTCGTATTAACGAGGTTTTACTGTAGTAATAATAATCACTTTAAATATTACGCAAATTGTCTGATTTTAAGGTACAACAACTTGCCTGGCTCTTCTTTGATATCTGCGATGTCTATTTTACCATCTTCATTTGAGATGTCGCAATCGCCTCCTTGCACAACTGACTCAATAGCAGCTAAGATAGCTGTAAAACATTCAAATTTGTAAGAAAACAAAACAAACATGACATAATAACGTGTAAAAATTGACTAAGAAAACTCAAAACAAAATGTTTTCAACCATATTAAAAAAAAAAAAAAAAACCAAAGATGTTCAGATGAAATTTTTATTATATGAAAATCGAGTTGAAAACAAGTTACCAAGACTAATGATTAAATTGACAAACCGCTTATATCGTATCGCCAACACAACACAATCGAATTTTATGTTGTATTTTATGAATTTTTAAATTATATTTTTTTGTTACTGTCTGTTTTAATATACATACTTACATATTGTTATATCAGTACACTGTCAATTGTGTCAAATTATAAATAATAATTTCAATCTTTGTTTTTTTAATGTATTAATAATTCCAATTTCTCTCCTTTTTGAAACTTCCAGCCATTGGATAATGAAAACGGGGGATTTTGTGTAAGTACAACTGACAAGTAGGTATAAATAAAAGTAATAATATTGTTATATAATTAGGAATAAATGTATCGATTAATTCATAATACAGTATAACCTCGATAATTCAAAATCCAAGGGACCCTGAAAATTTGATTTCGAATTAGTGAAAATCGCTATAAATTGAATTTTACGAAGAAAAAAAAAATTTCATTCATTTGTATGGGGACGATGTAGTATTGAAAAATAGTGTTACGTGGTATTTACCAGTGAAAAAAAGTAATTTAATGGTGAACTAGTTTTTTTTATAGTTTGTAATTAAATTAAGCACTAATTACTGAAAGAATAAAAATACCGTAAAACCCCCTTACTTCGGCCAAGTGTCCCTAACTTCAGCTAAATCAATTAAACACTAGAAACTCATGTTTTTACTATCGCACCACTTTAAGCCACTAAGGCGATTTTAAAGATAATATTAGTCCTGTCACCACAAAATTTTCGCCGTGTTTGTGTTAGTACCGTTTTTTCGAGTACGGTTTGAAGAGATTTTTTCGGAATACCTCTGAACTTTTGCTTATTTCTACGACTCTTGTAGAGGTACGTTCTTCATATTTTTTATATAATATAGTGATATAGTCTGCTTGCCAAATGTAACGAGAGATTTCCGATATTTATAATAAAACATCAATTTTTTGAGTATGCAATGTCAGGCTATGTTTTGTGAACTACATGTTCCTACACTTCTCATGGCTTTAGGGTTGTCACAAAAAATGCTTTTTTTTAAATAGATGTGTTTTTTTATTTTTATGGTTTTTAGACTAAAAACTATTCATCACTTTGATTCGCCAGTTTAAAAATTAAAAATTTACTATCTAAATCAATACATAAAAATGATACTATAATGCTTTGGGCTTTGGCAACCCTAGCGTAAATTGGTAGTTTGTATGAAACTGTCATTGAAGTGATTCCTATCTTCGCCAACGTAGATATTTCTTTAAAATATGTCAAATTGTCTCTAGCATAAGATGTAAATTTGCTTAACGTCATTTTTTAATAGATTTCGTGAGTATCCAAACACAATAATTTCGTACTGGACCTACTTAAACACATTGGGCGAAGTTAGGGAATCGTGCCGTAACTTCGTCTATATAAAAAATAGTGATTTATTGTATTATTTAGTATGAAAAGGGTGTTACTTCAATATAAATAAAAATAAACACTATCATTGTGCATTACATAAGGTCTATAAAACTTCATATTGATGGATATTTTGGTGGCAAAACGACTTTCTGTTAAAAAACCGGGCGAAGTTAAGGGGTTTTACGGTACTTTAATAAGAATGTTGTTCCTTATGAAAATCTAATCTAGTGTCATACAATTCGCAGTAAAAAACAGGTATGTAGGTGTGTATTGTATTTAAAATAAAATGCTTTAATATTCTATAAACAATAATAAAAATTCCAAGTAAACTCATTAAGTCAATTACAGTAAAACCTCATTAGTAAAAACACTAATAATTCGAAATTCGCCGTAATTCAAAATTTTCCCGAAAAAAAGTCCCTTGAACATTATTTTCATATAAAACCATACCTTTAATTCGAATTTCGTAATTCAAAATGATTTCAGAGTCTCTGACATATAAAAATATTCAATAAATCGTAATAAAGTACACTATTTCATGGGCCAGTCATTGAAAATTGTGACAGACTTTCCTTAAAACATCAAAAATTACTTATTTTATGATGGTAATAAAAATAATCCTGACATTTTATGACCCAATTCGGTAGGCACATCTATGATTAAAAACGAAATTAATGAAAATCGAAAAAAAAAATTTCTCTCATACATTTCGTAATTCGTAATTCAAATTTTTTTTCAATTTTCGGTCCCATGGAATTCGTATTAACGAAGTTTTACTGTAGTGAACTAGTCCTGTCAAACAAAGGGTCACTGTATTCATTATTGCCAGTTTAATCTAAACATTCAGTTATTATCAACCTAAATTTTAAAAGAAAAGAGTCTCATAGTTTATTAAAATACATGAATAATGGCTATGCGCTAAGATTACTAATAAAACAACATGTTTTTCACATTAAGGCTATACCTCAGCTGAGGCATGGTCTAAAAAGATCGTGACTAGGCGATGCGTAGAATGCGGGTCGCGGGTGCAAATGACGGAAGCCGAACGAAATATAATTTGTCATAAAAGTTCAACATGCGTCCTTTTTATGTTATGTTTATTATTATATTCGTAATAATAACAGTATATTCATTGACATGTTTTCTTTTTTAAGTACATACGTAAAGTTTTTTAGTCATCTTTACACGATTTAAGAATATTTTCATCCGACGCCATGACAAAACGAATCAACGTGCGGACGCCTCGACTTTCGCTCTCCGAATGACAACGCGGCCGTAATTTCGTTCTACATACAGTTTAAAATTATTTGCCGTTTCACTTATGTATGCTCTTAATAAAATAATGGATTCTGAATTTACATGAATGACAAGTACATGAACCCTTATTGACATTCACTGAAATAATAATATTGATGCTTGGATAAGTCATTTGTGTCATAGTACATTAGGTCTTTTTGGGTTTACAACTTCCACTTCTACCACAACTACTCCACAACGGGTCCACAACTTAAACTTTGGGTTTTGCCTCCATCAGTAAAATTGCAGGTGTTTGCCTACTTAATTTCAGTCATTAAATTTATCACTTTCCAAGAAAATAAGTATTTTACTATTACTTATTTCGATTTATATGGATAAAAATGGCCTTTGGGACTAAATTCCATTTCGAATTACGAAAAAACAAATATTTTGATTTATAACAAACTTTTTGTGTGAAAAATGATTCTTGGGGGTTAAAATTGACGAAAAATTCGAAATACGGCGAAATTCGATTTATCGTTTTTTGAATTATCGAGGTTCTACTGTATTGTATTTTCTATTGTTTCAGTACGCTGAGCCTAATAAGACAAATGATGCTGAGCTGAAGAGTTCAGTTACAGTTACTACAAAGCAAATTTCAGACCTGCACTCTTATCCATGGGCCCCTGTCCTTCCCCCCTGGCCCTCCGCTTCTTCCTCCCGTGCAGCAGCCCCTGCATGCAAGAGGGGTCATCCCCCTGCAGTGCTTGCATGGCCCGCATTCCAATTCTGCTAAGGCACACCCCGTCCATGCAGTAGTCTCCGGGGGAGGTCGGCCTCACTGGAGGAGGTGCGGGGGGCAATACGGGAGGCGGGGGCGGCGGCTGAGGCAGGGGCTGGGGAGGCGGGGCAGGCAGAGGTATGAGGTGGGGAGGGGGGCAGTCGCGGGGACGGCACAATCGACAACTGTACCTGTATAAATAAAATGAATAACTTTATATTGGCAATATAATGAAAACATTATTATTAAAGTTAGGTAGAACATGTTAATTTATAATTTTATGAAGATATTCGAATACTCTAGAAAAACTGAAAACATAAGTCGTGTAAGTCGCAAACAATCATGAAGAAATCATTTTGAAAAACATCAGATGACAATTGAGTATGCCGTGACTACAAAACATCATTGTGTGCTGTGAGTATCTTCCGCATATGGACACTGTCATGTTAAAACATGCCCACAATTAGGACTTTCGGGTTTTTACACTGGCAACACCCGGACCGTCTATGCTAAAAAGATGGCGGCTGAGCGGAAGGAAAGTGGTGGCGATGGTTGATTGACGGATCGCAAGGAGCAATTAATAAAAGTATCAAGAGAGAGCTCGGCTCTTACGTGGGAACCTTGGTGTGGGTCGGACGTTACCTGAGTGTGGTCCGCTAATTGACCTTTGGCAATCATGGCGGACGTGCCGAAATGGAGGCGCACATTTGCCAAATTCCGCGGGCCCCGTCTATAGAATTAGTGTTCCGATCTCCGTAAGCTTGTTTCGTTCCTTTATTTATTATATTATCCTGTTTCTTTCATCGAGATTGCAAGAGTAGATTAATTCTCAGTTAGCAGTTTGTTTCCACCGGTAGAGTCCATCATTGTTACGCCAGTGCGAGGGGTAGTGTTTACTATCTGTCAACTTACCAATTTTCATAATATAACGACATTGTTAAATCTAACTCGATCCTTTATTTCTTCATTGCTAATCTATTAATTACTCCAGATTTGGAGTTGGCGCCCACCTGTTATCATTACCAAACCATTCTCATTACACACACGCATGTATTGTATTTCACATGGAGGGTAGGATCCTCGGAGAAACTGGAACTTTAGCATTGCCATGACCCGGGAAAGAGTGAGTACCTAAATTATGGAGCTAGTCAGCACTTAATTAACCTTTTATGTTACACATTACCTAGATATATATGTAGAGCACACTTGTATGTGACAGCACGGAGCCCTGTCAATTCGAGTAATTTGACTTTTAAGATTAATGGTATGCATATTTAATTTCAATGTCAGTTGTTTCCCTTGTGATCTCACCCCCAAATATAATCTCAATAAATGCTTACCCTTTTTGGCAGCAAATATCGGCTTCCTGCTCATTGTGTATGGTATCACAGGCACCATGCAACCACCGGCGGCACTGGGCACACTGCACAATCAGTTCGCCGTCACTGTACGGACTATCGCAAGCCGCGCACATCACCAGTGATGCACAAGGACCGCATTCTGAAAATAACAATATATATATAAAAGCTGTATAATTGCATTGTAATGAATTCCCTGAAAATCTGAATACATAATCGCCAGGAAAATAGCTTGATTGTCCAGTTGTATTTGCAATATAAGTATCCAAATGCATAATATGCTTGTACCATTGTGTGACATAAGATAGTTCCATCGCAATCAACCGCCCTGAGACATTTAGAGACTAGACAATAATGTAAGAGACAAGAAAGGAAGAGGAGTCAGCACTAATGATGAGTTTTATTTTTACTTTGTGATTATCAGTCTCTCTAAATCCATGTCTTCTTTCGTTTTACATATTAATTAACTGTAAATGAAAACATCCATGCTGTCATAGTAGGTAGAGCAGCTGTTTCTATCATTCAGTAAAAGAATGTTTAATCTAACTAAAGAGCCCAATGAATTGAGCAATGGTTTAGAATCATTTTTCATAAAAAAAAGACTTAATATAACCTCCACTCTATATGGTCACATGTGAAATGCTTGGGAGTGAACGCAGTATTATAATTTTTATTTAATTAGCGTTCTTGCTCGCAGTCAGCAGTAATTAATACAAGAATGCCATACCCGTATAGTCATTCATCCAGCTGTTGTTGGCGCCGGGCTCGGTAGTGCCGCAGATGGTGCAGCGGCGGCAGCGGGCACAGCGCCAACAGCCGCGGGGCACGGCGGTAAGGGGTGGCCGTGCGCAGTACGTATGGTATGACACATCGCAGTCATCGCACAGGATGAGGCGCGCCTCGTCATCCCTCCGCCCGCACCCCTCGCACGCTGTGCAGTCCAGACAGCGCCAGCCCTTCTGGATTATCACGCTCGTCACCTGCACATGCAAATCAAATCAAATTCAATACATGCAAGTCAAATCCTAAAACGTTATTCTGGGATGATTTAAAGAATTGTTACATATTAGCATTCAGAGTTACGATTAATGGCAATTAGAATGAAGATATTTGGTTTACCTTTATACTGACGCAGTAGGGATGGTAGGTCTGTCCGCACTGTGCACAAGCGATCAGGCACCCTTCAGAGTCGGTCCCCAGAGCGCCACACATCACACACATGTCTTGCGACAGCACAAACTTATCTTTACTCGAACAAAGAACTAGCCTGTTCTCAACACCTGTAAACACATCAAATCCATATTAACACCATTTATTATCAACGTATATGAGTATAGTCAAGCGGACTGCATCAACAAATAAATGCATGTGATACTTTATATTTTTGAGTGACGCACATGTCACCTTTTGCCACTTTCCTGAACTATTTATTAAACAGGACCGTGACAGAAAACATCAGTCAAATATACTCAATTATTGATACATTCGCAAATGTAATCACAAGAGAAAATAAGCAACTATAGATATACAATCATAAATCACCAGGTGTTCGAATTTAGAACTAAGCCAACCATAATATAAAAAGAATTGAATGGTATGTAAAATATTAGCATGTGGTGCCCTCACTCAGCACACAACTTATGCTGGTGGATCTTTAGAAGCGAAAACTGTAACTTGAAAAGCATTGGTTTGGAGAACCAACAGCTCGCAATACACTAATAATACTCACAAAAGTAAGTAACCAAATCCATCAGGGTTCCATGGTCATCCTGCAATGTTGCTACAAAAGTGATCGAAAGGTGTCATGTGGCATGAGGCGCAAGACAGAAGTGGCGTGACCTTGCTCAATGCGGCAATACTGAAGCGTAACAGGGAGCCGTACGAGTAACCAAAATAGTAGACATTAACATCAAGCTGTCATTTTTTTTTTGACTCACAATGAATCCATTCAACACTGTCAAAGCGGAAAATATGAATTTTTCCATGGTTACCAATTCATTCTACAGTACTAAAAATGGTCTAGAATCACTATAATTTTATTGGTTCAATCGTTCATCAGTACCTGGTTCATCATCACCTCCCTTGTTGTCCTGGGGTTGAGGCCTCTGAAGACCAAGACCAGGCACTCCGAAGACCCCTCTCATCTTGGCCTTGTTGCCCCGTTTTCTGCTGAACTCCATGAAGCCAGTCCTTTGTCTCTTGTTGAATGCCACTTTTCCCGCCATGTTACCAAACCCCCCCTTCATTCTATACACTCCGAGCTTTTTCTTCGCTATTTTCGATGCGCTGTACGGTTTGCCCTTACCCAGCCCAACATCCATCTACAGAGAGATTTATTTTGATAATTATTAACAATACAGAATTACAATTACATTGAACAAAATCATCTCATTATGTAACGATTCCAAAAAAAAACTATACTACATAATATATAATTTTGAATATTGTACACATGACAAACTGTAAAAATTATGAATTGATTTCAAACAATAAAGAATATATGTAAACGGGAAATTAAAATACAGTAAAATGAATTATCATACCTTAGTATCCAACGCTAAGGGGTCTTGTTCCATGCTTATATCATCATACAAAGATTCTTGGGAGGCCGATAAACTCTCATCATCTATACCTGTAACACAGAATTACCAAACATTAAAAACATGTTAAAATTTGTATAGATACAAATTGTTTCCACCGTAATAATGTATCGATAACACATGTGAACTGATGAAACATGGCATAATTATTATTTGGTAGGTATATTTGAATGTTGCTGAACAATAATTGACGGGATCCGTCTTTTTGTAGGCTACAATTTTATTTTAATGTTTAAATTCTGGTATAAGTCAGATGTTTCATAAATATGAAATGGTCAACATTGTTTTTTTTTTTAATTGGCTCTACAATCCTATGTGGATCTAGGCCGTCTCACAAAGACATTATATGCCTGACTTCTAGTCGCTCGGCCATCGTGGACGTTAATAGTGTGAAATACGTTCGCAAATGAATTTAGAATATGAAATGACTAACTTCTAATTTAAATTCTAATACATGAGTCCCTTTTTTCAGCTCACTTTCATTATATTTGGCTCCGTCTGGTAGATGGTTTTAATACCAATCGTATTTCCTCCATACCATAGTGCGTTGAATATAATATCCAATGAAATAGAAGGAATGGAAAATACTTGACTACATTCAAATTAAAATGGATATCCAAAAATAAAACTAGAAAATAATGACGTAATCTTACTGTCTTTCCTCCTCTGCAGAGGTGTCCTACCTACGGTTTTGCAAACAGTGCACATGTAGTCATATTCGGGAATGGTTGCCTTTTTCTGCTGGTAAGTGGACAGTTCGGCATCCGGATCACAAGCACCGTGGACATATCTGGTTCAAACAACACATACATTGCAATTAACGCCTAGTTAACAACTACATTTTGCAATGGCACGGTGCCGTGTCTGTTGTAAGGAGGTAAACGATCCATAACTGAAAACTATAATACAGTGTTTCCCTACATGGGGCGTAGCCCCACCGAGGGGGGCAATGGGCAAATCATTAATATTTGGTACATTTTTTGGTTAAAAATGCATTTTCGAAAATATTTTTTTTATATTGCAACCATGCCTATCTGAGAAAATTACTGTTGCGATTCCTATCATAATATTTAGTTGAATACGGCGCTTTAGCGCTGTAAACGATTTATTACTGAAAAAAAAAATCATTTTGATATCACAAACTGTAGAGATTTAAGATTAAAATTAACCAAATTAGTAGGTACTTCACATAAAAACTCTGCAGTTCACATCAAACGCAAGGTGCACAATAATTTTCTTCTGAGTTGTACATCAAATATAATATAAATAGGTAGGTACTTACTTACGAAAGTAAAATTAAAAATAGTATTGCCAATATGCATTTTTTATTTGGAACAATTCATTTTTTTTTTCAGAATTTGTTAGTTAACCCTTTCGACGCGAGCCATTTTCGCGGGAATTTACTTTCAGTCAACTGATCTGTTAAAACGGTCACTAAAGCTAAAACAGATCGATTACAAAATTAAAAAATAGATTACTAGATGAACTATATATCAGTTATTCCAAATACACCAAGAAATAAACTATATTCGTGACATTCTCACTAAAATAAATCGATGAAAATGAAGACGCTAAAAATATCCAAGCTTTGACCGCGCGGTCAATATGGCGGCCGTCCAGGGTTCATATACACGATTTAAACACTTACACGAGCGATTCGCCTCGTTTGTATTTGTAATACACAGGGCAGAGTACATGCTGCAAGAGTTAGTTACAGTCTATAACAGATATATTACTAAAAAATCACACTTGTTCAATGATCAGTGGGTTATCACACTTAGTAAGTCGTAAACTCAAATTTTATTACCGCTTCAAATAATGAACCTATATTTATTTTCGTCACCATAAAATAATGTTTGTCATTGTGACATATTACTCATTAGGATGTTTTGGAGAATAAAACAATAAAAATAATTACCCACTGCTAAAATACTATTATATTATAATTTATGAGGCGCCGTTGGCTTTTCATTGTACAAAGGGCCTGTCAAAAGATCGCCAGGCAAAATACGACCATGTAAACAGAGCTAACACAGTTTCGTGGCACATAAAAAATAAAAATTATTACCCATTATAATAATGTAAATATCAAATATGGAACAATGAACAAAGCCATACAAATTTACTGGAGTGCTGTGCGTCGATAAAATATTTCCCAGCATGATTTCTTCGATAATATTATGTGGTAGTGACATTTTGACGGGTGAAATAATTATTTCACATATATTTATAATGACAAAAAAGACTGGAAACAAATCGTCAAAATGTTTCTACCAAGATCACAAATCACTAAGAAAAAATACATAACACTAACGAAATCGTAATAATTAATTATAAGGTAAATAAAAATAATATCGATGCACACTTTTCCATGCATGACGAATGTTTTGTTTTGATAACCCTACGCATCGAGTACACCTGTCTTCGCAGGGCACGCGATTCAAATGACTGAATAATGAGTGTTCTTTTCAAAAATATATTTCCTTGTGTTTTACTTGACATTTTTATGATCTGTTGCCTGATATGTCTACCTAAAGGTTTGAACTAATTTTTAAAGCATATTATCCACAAGTGTCTCTTTCTAGTTTGGTCGAAAATACGAGATAAAATCTATGGCATGTTTACATGCTTACATGTCATACGCGTTGTAAAGGTTAACCATGAAAATTTGATAGGGGTTGAAGTGGGGCATGGCACAAATAAGGTTGGGAAACACTGCTATAATAGGAACCAGCGGCGAGTGGCCAGTAGGCAGGGTTTAACTTAATTTTAAAAACTCTCTTAAAACTCTTTTAAAGACTACATTGAAATTATGATATCACTGTTTGCTTGCATTGGGCATAATTTAAATTTAATATTGATGTTGAATCAGATGAATTAGTAAATAATAGGAAACCTTTTGCAACTGGCACACTGCACCATCTCCCTCTGGGCGGCAGCACGGTAGGCTCTCCGACACAGTGGACAAGAAAGTCCCTTGTTTCTCTGTTGATAGCAAGAGTCGCACACTGTGTAGTGGGAGTGCCACCGGGAACTGGCACCCGCGCCCGGACTTCGGGATCCACAATCCGAACACACTCGGCAACACTGTAAAGTGCAATTTAATTACATTATTTTCCCATTTCCAGTCAGTGCAAATTTTGATGGTATGTTTCTGAGGACGTTCTAAATTATGCATATTCAAATAATACTGATAATACCAACGAGGTTTGATCATAGATGTCATAACAAAAGAAAATCGTACATTGCAACCTTTATTTTGGGCAAACCTGATATAACATCTCATTGGATGAAAACTACTCTTTACTACTCTTTACTTTGATAGACGGTAAAATCCAGTTTGCAAACAATAACTCGAATCGAAAAGTTTAAAACTTATACCAATTAGAATTCAAATTCCATCAAGTTTTCTCAGTCGATGATACAAAAAAATATAATGTAATGGCACCATTTGATGCGCATATTGCTTGAATGCGTAAACCTCAGATCACGACATGCAAAAGAAAGGATTCCAAGATGTGAAATCAACTATAAATACACCCAAAAAAATAATAAGTAAATTACCTTGCACTTCCATCCGTACTTGGGCACAGTGGTCATGATAGGTCGTATGCAGGAGGCATGGTAGAGCTTGTCGCATTGCTCACATGCTACCGACTTAGATTCGCCTGAGTCCGTGCCTGCCGCATGACACACTTGACATACTCTGCACTGCTTGCAGTTCCAACCGGCACGGACACCTGAACATAAGAACGACACAATTTAAATAACCTTAAATAATCATTTTTTGTAAGCCATACCGAGGGCTTCCCTTCTGTTGTGTTGCGAAGGATTGGGGAATGTGCCACAAGATAATGTTGTGTACAATGAAATCAAAATGCTAATAAAGTGTGAGATTCGTTGTATTTAGCATATTTACCTATAGTGTGGACACGGAGCAGGTGAGTTTCAAGGTTGCCTCACACTAATGAGAGTCACTAATCCTACAAGACAGTTTAGAAATTATTAAAATTATTTTAGGACCAAATGCAAAAAAATAAACATCAAAGATTCAATTGAATTCTTCATCCCTTTGCATCAATATCCCAAAATACTTAAAACTTCAATCTTTCAATCAAAGCCAAAGAAGAACTCAAAGATGAAAAACCCACAGAAGGTAAGGTGGCAGCGCCACAGGTATCAGTTCTGCAATCAATGTAACTGGTATTTACAATGCAAACCAATACTTCAAAGCACACCAGAAATGGCTCGGAATTAGAAGATTCTTTACGAAACTTACTGTCAAGAGTGAATATCAATCAACAAGTTTTTACCAGGTAACTGCGGAAGTCCCACACAGGTTCCGTGATGATGAGCATTACAGCTGGTGCAGGTCATCAGGTTAGCCATATCGCCAACCACGCCGCAAGTGTGACACTCTATGTCCACAGAACCTACAACAAAACAAACATTTCAGACATAAAACAGCTATTATCCGATTGGATAATCACTCAAGTTATACTCACTAGGCATAATAATTATGATAAATGATACTGGGGGGGCCAAACTGACGCACCAAGTTCTCATATTCATTAGCAGAACAACACTGTTCATCCGTGAATACATAAAATATTCCAACATATTAACTACAAAATCATTAGCCTTATAAACTTTTAATATTACAACACTAAATGGCATTTCTGGAAAGTTTTCATTGTAGTTGAATTATTAGGCGTTGTAAAATTAATACTTTGTAGGTTGAATTTTAGTTTTGATTTAATTTTTGGTAGCATTACTTAAAAACTCATTAATACGAATTCCATGGGACCGAAAATTGAAAAAAAATTCGAATTACGAATTATGAAATGTATGGGGGGAAAATATTAAAATTTTGAAAAAAAAATAATTTTGATTTTCATTAATTTTGTTTCCGATGATAGATGTGCCTACCGAATTGGGTCATAAAATGTCAGGATTATTTTTATTACCTTCTTAAAATAAGTAATGTTTGATTTTTAAAGATGACTGGCTCATGAAATAGTGTACTTTATTACGATTTATTGAATATTTTTGTATGCCAGGGACTCTAAAATCTTCGAATTACGAAATTCGAATTAAAGGTATGGTTTTTTATGAAAATAATCTTCAACGGACTTTTTTTTCGGGAAAATTTCGAATTACGGCAAATTTCGAATTATCAGTGTTCTTACTAACGCGGTTTTACTGTATGACATAATATGCAATTTTTGTGATAGTCGATATAAAAAATTTAATAATAAATTATTATTCTATGTATGTATTTGGCTGTCATTCTACATATATACAATAATTGAAGTGGTCTGTCCATTCACAGGTAATACTTGCATTATAATAGATATTACAGCTACATTTTCAATCCATTTGTCACTTTTACAAATCCTGTACAATTCCAAACAATTCCCATGTTTCAAAGTCGATATTATGTATGTATGTAGTAATTAATAAAATAATACCATCCAGTCACAACAAATTCAAAGTGTGTCCAGAAGGTTTCTTGAATGTCTTGTCACATTAAAATAATTTTATAAGGATCAATATGACAGTACTCACAGACCAGCGGCACTTGGTAAACGTGTTCCTTACAAAAGGATGCTCTCGATGTAACTTCTTGGAATCCTCCGGCTGCCAGCACACAAGGGAAGTGGAAGTATTTTGAACAACTCATCTGCAATGCATACAAAAGTTTCAATTGCAAAATTTCACAAAAGAAAATTGGGAATAAACATCATCAGGTAAAAATTCTCATTATGGGCTTAACTTTAATTGGACAAATGAAAATCTGAAATCACTACTTTTCAGGAGAACGAAAATAAAACAAAATTTAGGACAACTTTTGGCATAATATTATGAGAATCTTACTGCATGAAATTTACTAACAAAACAGTATTTTGATTCAACCCTTTTATATAGACGTATCGCTTTTTTTTTTGTACACAGAATTATTTTGAGAATATGCAAATATGCAGTACAGTGTTATCATCTTTTAACCTGATCCATGACACGGACGAATTAACTCGCCAAAGCATGTATGTCGCGTCAGGCCACGGACAAATTAACTCGCGGGTTCTTGTAAACGTCATGACTTCTGAATAAGCATTCTGTGAATATTTTCTAAACAATATTTATCATTTTAGTGTGAAAATATTCACGATAAACTCGATAAACATGTTGTGTTGGTAAGTTTTCACAAATATTTATCATTCCGTTGCTATTGCATATTTTTTAAAGGATTTATTTTATTCCAAAAATAGCTAGCCTACGTACTACGTATGTACTGGCCATACGCTTGAGTTACGTGCGCCGCTCAACGCTCCGCCGAACGCGCCTACGCTGGATGGGGCCTAAGCGTTGGCCTATAGCGTCGTGGGTCCCAGGTTCAAATCCTGGATCTGGCAAATAAACAGTCAATTTGTGTATGAGTCAGAGTATGGACCTAATAGGTTGAGCAAGTGGCTGACATCCATTTCTCGTAAAAACAAAAATCTGTTATCACAATCACTGGTGATCTGTTAATTAATATTTAACTAGCTGACCCGGCGAACTTCGTACCGCCTCAGAATCAATAATCTTGTGTTAACTTATTAGCTGAATTAAATTCAGTTTTTTATTAAGTTAAACTGAATACTCAAAATGGATAAGTTCAATAAATGTGCAAAAATCAAATCAAAATGAAAAGTATTTTAATTACATTGAACTGTACACACTGTACACCCACGATGACCGCGTGGATTAAGCGCCGGTCTACAGTGTCGAGGGTCCCAGGTTCAAATCTTGGTTCTAGGAAGTTCACATATTGTTTTTTAATTTGTGCATGAGTCAGAGTATGGTCCTAATATGTTGAGCAAGTGGCTGACATCCATTTCTCGTAAAAATAAAATCTGTTAATACAAACCTCCACTCTGTGGAGGCCCATATGATCCTATTAGGATCGGACATGGTCAAAAGAAAAAAAAGAATGTAATTCACGTGGCAGCAAGACATTTGCTTTATTGAAGCGAATCGAAATGATTCGCGTAGTATTGTTGTACTACTTTCTGTTAAACTATTTGCTGGATGGGTTGCACTCGGGTCAATTCCCTTCAATGAAGCACCTTGTGATATACGACATTTTTCTTGTCAGGTGCGAAAACGAACAATGCAGATGGTTTGCCGACACATGAACATGCTACGTACAATTGACCGTGAGAGAAACATTCATTTTATAGATTCAGGCCACAAACACTCAAGGATTGGCCTTTTAATTTGTTGATCGTCATGCCGAATGCAAGACGAATTGGAGATTGAATTCGTTTAAACTCGAATGGCATATCGGTTGGGATCATCGACATTCTCGGAATGAGAACTTCCTCACCTTTGAACATTCCTTTGATTATCATCAAAGATAGTCATCAGATTTCAAAGCATGATGACTACTGAGCCAACCTTCAATTGTAAATTGTGCGGTGGCAAGCCAGGCAGATCCAATGAGTTTAAAAATTCAGTTGGGTAGTTGGTTGCTTCCTCTTCGTTTGTTACACAATCGATAGATTTGAAGGAATGCAGTGGACCAACGATTTGATTTTGAATTGTGAATTTTAAATGATCCACATCTTTGTTCTTTGCCGCAAGAATGCTCGTTCACTCAACCAATTGTGATTTTTGTGATTAGCAATGATGTTCGGTAACACTTTGTTGATGAGTTCGTCCTTAGTTGAGACGAAATTGCAAAAAATCAGCGGAAACGAAATAAATCCGTTCGATTCATAGACAGGAACACGGCCGTTACCGATAGTCAGCAATTGCTTGGAGAAATCTTCGGCAGATGGATCGTTTAGCAATGCAACTCGCATGTTTGTCGTCAGCTGAAGTTTCTTCACATAGCGCCACAGAGTCGATGATTTGAGGCAAGCATTTATTTCATCGGCAGCGGTCGATCTTGGAATGACTGGTAGTGTTTGGCGGAAATCGCCAGATAGTAGAATCATTGCGCCTCCAAAACTTCTTGAGTCATTGCGCAGATCTTTCATAGTTCGATTGAGTGCTTTCAATGCGCGTTTGTGCGCCATTGTGCATTCATCCCAGGTGATTTTACTTGCTAATAAAACTTTGGCCATTGCTGAGTGTTTCGCAATGTTGCATGTCGGTTTTGCAATGTTGCATGTCGGTTTTTCAGTCGTTTGCAGGTTTGTTTATTTCCAGTTCCACCGGGCTAGTCGAGCAAAAATAAGCCACCATTTCCATCATCAATTGCCTTCATTAACGTATCGTACACTTCTTTCTGTTGGGGGTTCAACAGTGTTGTTCGAACTGATTGGTTTAATGCATCTCGATCATATTCACGTTCACGTCCCAATTCTCGATTGAAAGCATCGTTCATTCCACGATGTGGCGTTGGCATTCCTAACTTAACTAACAAACTGCCGCACATGAGGTAACACAATGTATTCGATCAAAAGCAAAGCCTGGTTATGTATCTCCTCATTCACCTCGAGATCGGGATTCCCTAAACTGACACGAATTCGATGTGAAATGTCTTCTGACATGACGTCATCTTTGTACTTGGTTCCACAGTTCAGGTGGATTCGATGGGAAGCATGTCGAAATAATGATAGCAAATAATGTGCGTATCTGACTTGGAGATGCAGAAACAATTGCTTCAGCGATTGTCATATCCCAATGAGTATCGTTTTCAAGCAAATTGAGCTGTTGACATGAAGCACGAAATGTTGGGCACACTACACCATTGACAGTTAGACATTTCGACTATCATTCTTTCTTTTGCTTGTTTGTTTCTTGTTTATTGTTTCTGTCATGCATCAGAGATGGCGTTGTATACGGATTTAAATTTTTTGTGATTTTCTTTTATTTTCGAATGCGCGAGGTTCATCGTTCAAATTCATCGATATCAGTCAAAAGCCGTTTCATACAAAATGTATGAGAAAATGATTTTTCATCATAATTTATTTTTTCCGTGATTTATCCGATGTTTTAATAGTTATTCTGCTATTCGGGGCGGAGACAAATCCAACAAATCAAAGATCATAAAAATCGGTCCAGCCGTTCTTGAGTTATAAATGGTGTAACTAACCCGACTTTGTTTTATATATATTATTATATAGATTACCACATTTAAATATCATGTTAATTATATCTAATAGCCAACTTACGCAAACGCGCCAGACCCGGTGTTAGCACCAAACGAGTTAATACTAACCCCATATGATCTTATTAAGATCGGACATGGTCGAAAAAAGGAGAATTTGATAAATTCTGTTAGAAGTAAACCTTAGATGTTCATAAAAATTAAACAAATTGAAAATATTATATTTCCTGGTTTTTATTAGGTACATATTGAGTCTGAGATAAATAAAAACTACTGTAATGTCACTAGAACTATTTTCATCTATTTGTCGCTTTGTGAACAATAACCTGTAGAATAAAAATAAGAAAAAACGATAAATATTACGTATGACGGGAAAATAATACAAATAATCAAATTTAATAAGACAAAAACGGTGTGCCTAACCTTGCATGATATACTGGCGCCGTACCGCATGCAAAAGTGGCATTTTTTGTGTAGCGCCATGGCTACAAGGGCTTTAACTGCTTCGTCGGCATCTGACATGGGCGGCTTGTCCTCCTCTTTGACCACTTTCTCTTGGGCGGGCAGCGGCGGCGGCGACTTAAGCTGTGGGGGCGGACTCCAGTCCAAGCAGCCTCTGTGGGCGTAGATGAATCCTCCCTCAACCACAACACCCAGCTCCATGATCTCCGAATGGCCAATTATAGACAGCTCGTCCGTGTGCTCAGGATTGCACGATGGCGTTCTGGTGAATATTTACAACATTTAAGTAATGATCCCTTCAAAATACATCTGCAACTTCTTCAAGTTAAGATGTGTTCATTAAAACTTATGCATCTTTCTTAATTATTTTACATTATTTACAACCAAAGTGATTGAGAACTATAATATAAGGAATAATATGGTGGGGTTGCTGCCAAATGTTGGTAAGATGACAGTTCAAGTATCAATTATGTGTTTTCGCGTCGAATGTCTATGTGCAGGACATCTTAGGGCCCAAATGGGAATTTAAGTGACATTACCATGTTGCCAAATAAATTTGATAAATTAACTTTTTGCAACACTACCGAACTACCAAACCCTCGCTTATAAGAATAGCAGTTAGAATATTTAAAATAGACAGTACACAATCAATAATGCTATACACAATTAGATTAAAAAAGATAATACTTACTTGCACTTGTTTGAGTTTTTCTGTCTTCTTCCCGTGGGTATGGGCATGAGAGGCCCGGGACCCATTAGCATGGAAGCGGGTGGCGTGGACGGGGTCAAGGAACCGGGCGTATTAAGAGAGCTCGATGACGAAACTCCCCCAGGAGAGAGAGAGCCCGCCAAGGGGCTGACTCCGCCGGAGGTGTCGCACCTGTTCCGCTTCATCTCTCCCTGCCCCAGCTGACTTCTTTCGCTCAGATTGCATAGGGCACACACTTTGCCGGGCCTGAAATAATCGAATGATCGATAACCAATTGCCTGATGGCCAATTACATAAATAATTTTGCTAACACGTCAATCATAAAATAATAACAATTACACATATGTAACGATTCAGATACCAATCGGATTGTCTCAACATTTACTGTAATTGGTCATATGGCGGCTCCCATAGTCCAATTCGTAAACCATTGGCTTCTCACACCAAGAGTTCAGGGTTCAATTCTAGCGAGGTCAAAATACATTTAAAGCTTGGGTGTTTCTGTGATGTATTTCACTACTATAATTGACTATCGTTAGTCCACATATTCGAAAAAAACAAGATAAATATGCGATTCATGATTTATTTGTGCTAAATCCACGAAATAAAAAAAATACTCTTGGTATTCCGTCTTTCGTGCAAGAACCAATCCACGCTAGCTCCATTAAACCCGCATCTAATATTAATGAATAAATTCACATGCTCTAAACTTTTAACCTCATTATCTCAGTTTGATTGATTGTGGACTGGTTGTTCCTTTCTGCATAATACCAGCCAATTGATGCCCTTGTAACCTGATGTAGTGTTAAAAAAAAAATATCTTATGTTTCTAGTGCATAAAATTATATGTACTCCAACTATGTTTAAGTCAGCTTGATTACATTTAAATATCACAATTTACTGAATGTGACTGACTATCCGGATGGAAAAATCTAAAAATCTAATTACCGGTTAACCCATGAGATATTCAAAACTACAATCATCATAATTATTCTAATCCAATTTACTTATCATAATTCAATTGTCTGAAGTGCATAAATGTTTATTCAAATAATGAATAACATTTGGGCAAGAAATAATTAAAGCCAAACGTCAAGACAGTGTACAGTGATGCTGCGGTGACATGCAATACAATAGTAAAGTCATCACATATTTTCGCTGTCGTTAGTAATCTTCACAGACAATTTGTTGAGACTGGTCTGGCAATGATACTTTTCTATGACTGTCTAAACATATTCAAATAGACACAGATATCATAAGAAATAGTGTCTTTTTTAGCATGGTTATGTTATTTGTTCGGACTCACCATGTCTCAGGAAAATAAGGCGGTTCTTCTGGCGCGCACATCAGCAGGTCACTGTCGTCAAACAAATCCTCCAAGCTATCATCACGACTGCCTCTGTGCTTCTTGAACCCTCGCATTGTGTTTAAGTTCGCACGATACCTTCAAAACAATATTTTGTATTTAAAAAGAAAACTTTCATCTTAACCATGTTGGGTCCTAAAAACAAACCACTGATCCAATAAATAATTTACTTTTAAACAAGAGTGCATAGGTATTAATCATTGATTATAAAGTCATACAGGTGGCTGCAAACATAAAAATCCTTTGGAGCTTAGATAAAACTCAAGTGCATGTGCAAATAATTTTACGTTTCTACTGTTCATTAGTATGCGTTATCATTGCCACACCTTTGTGTGAATCAAAAGACAAGTCTGCAAAATGAAATTGATACCTGTCACATTGAAGGTACACAATGTAAAACATATTATATAGTTACAGAAAATTAATTATACTGAATATGTATTTTGTAGGTAACTACTGCTTCGATGTACAGGAAACCACCCTGTTAGAAAATTTCTTCCTTGTAATGTCAACATTAAAGTTCCATGTGCACTGACCACTAATAGCATAGGGGTCAGTGCACATGGGCGCAGGTCCGAACCTGTTCGGTGTCATAAAAAAGATTTTTTCTAGTGGTTATATATTTCTGAGAAGTGTTTTCAAATTATGTATGTTTAACAAGTTGGTTAAATTTAACATCTACATGTACACGTATTTCTGAGAAGTGTTTTCAAATTATGTATGTTTAACAAGTTGGTTAAATTTAACATCTACATGTACACGTGCATGGATTTGCTTGCTATAGTGTGTATTTTAAACTATCACGATAATAACTGTTCACACGTAAAAGTGCTGACTGTCTCGCTAATCTCATTCTTCAAGAGTAAGAAAGACGCGATGTTGTCATTTTACAGTACTATTTGACAGGTTGTAAGAATCGGTTAACCTCAAAATGAATCTGCGCTGTGTAGTTCATTTTTTTACTGACAGGTTCGCCATCTTTCTACTGCGCAGACGCAGTTATCGAACAATCCCAACTGTCACATGAAAATTCAGAAGCTTTTTTGATTCATGCATGCAATCTAGCAACTTGCATGATAATACATGTTTACACATGCATTTTCTTATTATGGGCGCGATAATACGTACTGTCAGCAGTAAATCCATGCACTTGTAAACGGTGTATAATGCCGGAGTGGACAACCCTGTCGCCAATACTAGTCAATATGACAAAATTGAGTTTGCTAGCTCTCACAAGAGATGGTTATAACATGATATTTTCTACGTAATATCAATACGCTTTCTGAATGAAATTCTTCCCACCACATCATTTCATATAGACCTCAACCTCTAGCAGATAATGTATAACATATATTTAATATGCTTTGGTGTTATTTCAATGGCAATGTTAAAAGCAAGCTGTTTCTCAATTTTAACATGACATGACGAATTTATTTCTCATTCATCGAATATGTAGCTACGTTGAAAAACAAGTTATTCACTTTTGGCCTAATCCAGAGGGTCCTCATTATCTGAGTATTCGTAACATATATTTCTCACTTGCATTATATTCGTAGTTAGGAATTTGCAGAAAAACACAAGCGCAATAGCGCACAGTCGTCAACTGTCACTTTTAATCTTTCAATCACACACACCTCTCAATCTGAATTTTTTACTACTACTTTACTATGAGTTCACGGAGAAGTATTGATACAATATCCACCCAGAGAAGAAAATAAGTTACGGTCTACATATAAAATTAAATGTTATAACATTTATAAAACGAAAAGAAAACGGGAACGCAGAATTGATATCGCACATGCACCTAACATGCCTGAAACCACCATTCATACCATATTAAGAAACGATTCAGGGATTGAAAACGGAGCTAACATGATGATACTGCATTCTGAAACTAAATTAACTCGTAAAAGGAATGACGATATAAAAATTATGGATATAAGATCTCTATCAACAACACACGCCTGTGAGTCTTTCACTCATCCAAGAAAAAGCATTAAACTTATACTAAGATATTTACGATAAAATAGGAGATGTAAATGCCCAAACCTACAATAATACAATATTTGTCATATAAAACGTGTCACAATTAAACCCATTTACCCCATTTACCAATTAATCTTGGTCCCCGTTTTAAGCGGATTCGCTGTAAGGGATATTTTTTGAGTACCAATTACCCTTGGATAATGAGGACCCCCTGTAATTATGTAGTGGACGATGTGAAATAGAAATAACCTGTATAATAATCACCTTCTAATAACTTTGCCCTCCCTGGCAGACTTGACACCTTCCTTTCTGGGTCTGCCGGGCCCCCTCCTGGCGGAGTAAGAGAGCCTCCCAAAACTGGTACTGGAACCCCCAAAAAAAGAGCCCCCATTTCCGGAAAACATTCCGTTCCACATGGCATGTGGAGAAGGGGGTTCCTCCACTCCCTGGGGCGGGGAGGACGTGGAAGAGGTGGGGGTGGACGCAGGACCTGCATTTCAATTGCAAATATATAATGATGAAACAAAATACCAATAATTTACCATTAAAATATGAACCAGAAAATAAATGTACCTTTCCGCTAAAGATTCGTATCATCCCTACAGGGCTTTTATAGCAGCATAACACAGCTTAAGCGTTGGACAATAACGCTGTGGGTCCCAGGCTCGAATCCTGGGTCTGGCAAGTACACATATTGTTTTTCAATTTGTGTCTGTCAGGGTATGGACCTAATAGGTTGAGCAAGTGGCTGACATCCATTTCTCATAAAAAACAAAATCTGTTAATACAAACCTCTACTCTGTGGAGGTCCATATGATCCTATTAGGATCGGACATGGTCGAAAGAAAAGAAAACAATGATAATATAAATGTTTCAGTACAACCAAAACATTCAAATTACATACGTTGGTATATAACATTTTACAGAAGAGTCCATGGAATGTAATCTAATGGTAGGACTAAAATACTTATTCTAAATACATTTGAATCCTATTTCACATATAAATATGTATGTGGTAACGTGAATACTGCTGACTAATATTCATGTGACCTGAAGCTACTTGTTCGATTCTCAATTATCATCCTCCGGCCATATGTCCTAGAATCTAGATACTAATTTTTTTTTTTTTAATTACGTAAAGAAAAATGATGGTGTCACTAGAAAAATACGAGTACATATGTAATTTTTTTTTAAATTACACTAGCAAACTTTAAAGGCTCCATTCCAGTGGTTATCTAAACGTGGAAATAAAATGGAAACTATTTTCTGGTAGAAAAATATACTTTTCAGACCCAAAAAAAATATTTTCTTACCAATAAATTGAAGAAAATTTATTATGGACAGCTAAAATATTATTTTATGAACACATGTGTCCATTGACGTAATTTATCAGTTGCGATTGGTAACTGAAGAGAGTAGTGCACACTTGGACAGTCACACTTACAGGACTTACGTTAATAGATAATATTAATATAACTACTGATGGATATGTAAACACTAATGATAACAACAATGAAATCAATAAAATTTCAAAGGCTCGCTGACAATATAAAATTGAGTGATAAATATCTAACTCAACGTGATGTATTAAAAAAAAAATGGTATTTTTATTTATGATAGATATATCTATGTTCTATGCACCCTAGATGATGCTGAGTCATACCTATTTTATAGTTCTGCAGATCTATTCCAACTCAGTAACACCCAATAACACCATTTAGTTATATTTCCGAGATCTGAGGTAGGTAACCCCAATCCCAATGTGTTACGAATGTATTCTATGTGCATGTTTATCTACGGTCGTCTAAATGGCGAATCTTTAAGTTGTTACCCATGTTTAACCTTTCGTCGACAAGCTAAGAAATGATAGCTGAATATTTCTTTGTAAACGGTGACTGTTTTGATAATTTGTTAGCAGACGGTACTGTCAATTTCTCATATAAAATATTTCTTCAATTTTATTGTTCCTAAAATAATTTCATACAAAAAATACCTATATTGAATTGGTAACTAATATTAAATTATAATGTATAGATATCAATGTTATCGCGGTGATTAAAGTACTTCATAAAATCATATGCTAAATATTCATTTAGTTCAAAGACGTTGAAAAACTCCTTTTATATAGATAAAGGCAAAAAAATGACCACTGGTCCACATATTATGAAATTAACAGTAATTGTGCTGTAGATGTTGTCATGAGCTTATATATTTTTTTCAAATAAGTAAAAAATTGTAATTGGGTGTTTATCCTATGTGGATAATTTATTTACAGGAAAACTAAGAATGTAAAAATGCAATACAAAACGTTATATTTAATATGACAAACTGACTCAATTGGCAAAAAATAAACCCAGATAACAGTTAACACTTTAGGAAACTTCACAATAGCAGATTTGGAGGGTGCATAGGTTGAAAATATTCTAATTATAATAGGATTTAATAAGTATGATAACTCTTATTTAGTTATTTATATTATATTATGTTATTGCCTCCATAATTTATGTTTTAATAATTTTATCATTGCTTATAAGCTTCTATAGTAACAAAAATTAGTTATTTTGAATTGCTGAGGTTAGGTATAAATACGCAAAACTAGTATACATAAACATGTTTGGAAGTAATAATTTGCAAGCAGTTTCTTGAAACGTACTGCAAGAAGTGCCAATGATAGAAGGATAGAGCGGTACCAAAGTTGACGGCGTTGTAATTATGAAACATTTTGTGTGATCGTAATGCAAGTCCGACATGCAAATTTATTCCTGCGTGAAATTAAATATGTGCATATTGAAGTTTGATTAATTCAGTAGTCAGTCATAGAATTGTTTTTAAAATCCTCACCAGACGAGACGGGAGCGTCGCCCTCGTCGTCCGATCCTTCGTCCACCAGAAGGTCCATATCAATTCCATCATCGCCTAAATCCATCTAAAATAATATAATTCACAATCACACACCGCTTCAAAATGTATTAGAAATGTTTGTCGGAATACGACAATGTCAGTTTATATTGCGTCATGTCGCGATTAGTTAAATATCACAAGATAAAACTATTGTTTTAAACGAAAGAAGGAAAATGAATGAGTGACCGCCATTATGAATGTCAAGTTGCGACAACCTAACTTGTTTGGGAATTTGTTCACTCACCCCATTAGCTATTTTTGTATTCAATGTTATTAATTACAAAAAGAATTATACGTCGTTTCAAAATCATAATAGTAAAAATCCTTCATAACGGCAAAGTGGAAAACACAAAATATCACATCAAAAAAACTAAAAAATCGGCAGCCAACACTACCCGATGATGCTTGAATTGATATATTGCCATATCAAAGGAAACTGAAAATATTCTGTAGGTAGGTACTCATTTATGCTTTTTCGGCCGGTTCAATATTAAAATTTATTTCGAATAATTTAAAAAAATTAAATTTCTTTTTTTAAAATAGCTACCTGCGACCAAAGAGATTGGACGACACAACTGAATTTATTTCCATTTTAATTAACGAAAAATATTTTGAATTGTCCAGAACGTCATTATATTATTCGAATTTGACTTTGAAGTCCTTGAGATAGGGTTTGCTTTTTCTTCTTCGCGTGAGGTTATATTCTACTAATTAATTTTCCTTGTTCTTGTCGTTGGTCATTCCTCCGTTTTTATTTACTGGTCATACCCGCGCGTCCATTTTTTTATGTAGGTATAGAGTTTGGGACCCTTTTGTCTAAATGACAAGTTGCGTCGGTGCGACCACTCGTCATCAGCTAACCATCTGACGGAGAGGGCCATCGCGGCCCTCCAGAATGCGATGTTTTCCCAACGGGACAGCTTCTGGAAGGGTATGCAAGGGTTAGTGGATTGGGCAACCAATCCTCAAAACATCATAACAGCGATGAGCCTGTACCAAAAAATCGAAGAGGGTTTTGGGGACAAGGCATAATAAAATTTGCGAGAACATGACTCAGATCCTTACCGGGAGGATACCTTCACTCGGGAGGCACCATCAAGGATTCTTCCGAGCTGAGAGTCCCGGAAGGCCATCGAACTCACATTATGGTCGGGGTACTCCCAAGGGGCGACGTCCTATGGGAAGGGAGTTCTCCATCGGAGATACGGGCTCCACCAGGGATCCGTACTCGAAGCGAAGGTGACCGCATCTGGACGACCAACAACATTAGGGGCCACCTAAGAGACTTTCGGGGAGTCTGGATGGCGTAGTGTACCCCCCCCCCCCCCCCAACATTGGTAAAAATAATAGCCGTAGCCCGCATACCTTTTGAGCGGACACCACCATTGGTAAGTCCTTCTTTACTTTTAAGGAAAGAATTTCAAACGCAACAATCAGCAGAGGTCACTCTCGAGATCGAGGACTTAAAGAACTCAGGGGTTCTAGAAGAAACGGGTAAACCCCCAGTTTTTCTCTCAACCCTGTTTCTGATCAAGAAACAAAACGGGACCCTATGCCCTGTTTTCAACCGAAAGCGTTTGAATGCGTTCCTACAGCCAAAGCCATTCAAACTAATTCACCATTACGAGGTTCCAGCCGTCTTACAAACAGAAGACTGACTAGTAATAATAGATCTAAGCCAGGCGTACCTCCAGGTATCAATGGCTTCTCAACATCGTCGATTCGTTCGACTAGCCTACCAAGGGGAGCTCCTACAATTCACGTGTCTCCCGTTCGTGCTGCCAACCGCTCCGATTACGTTGGCATCCCTGACCAATTGGGTCGCCGAACGCCTACGAAAGAATGGCTGAGAATATTCACTTACCTAGACGACTTCTTAGTAGCCAACCAATCCGAGAAACAGTCTCGGTTCAGGTGGAATACAGGATAACCTTCCTACAGTCTTTAGGGTGGTTAATAAATATTAAAAGATCCTGTCTGAACCCAAGTCAACAATTAGGGTTCCTGGACATCACGTAGGACACACACAACAAGCGGAGGTTTCTGTCGCCGGAGAAGTGTGTAGCACTCCGTCACCATCTACTAATGTAGGTACAAAAAGGCAGTTGGTCCCTCAGACAGGCACATATCCAATCCCTTCTGGGGCGACTCAACTTCACATCCTACCTCCACGAGGAAGCTTGCATTGCCGACGGCTACAACGCTCCTGTCATCAATATGGCTGAGGTCCCATCCTCGCCAATTGATGACAATCCCACCACATGCCCAACGGGACATCATGTGGTGGCTCTAAGCGATAGGATCTTCAGAGTTGACACAACGCAGGTACAAAAAGGCAGTTGGTCCCTCAGACAGGCACATATCCAATCCCTTCTGGGGCGACTCAACTTCACATCCTACCTCCACGAGGAAGGTTGTATTGCCGACGGCTACAACGCTCCTGTCATCAATATGGCCGAGGTCCCATCCTCGCTAATTGATGACAATCCCACCACAGGCCATGGCTCGAAATGGACCGGAACGCACCGGAGCGCCGTTCCGGTTCGTAAAATAACCAAAATTATCGCTCCTCCTCGTGGACATATTAATTTGACAGTGAGCTAAATTTGCCATTTAACGTAAAAATCTAAAAGTTTTCCCACACTGGTAACCTCATTAAATTTCACGATAATTATCAAAATTTGTTCAACCAAAAATTATTTTAATCGAAATTTAATGAGGTTTCCAGCAACTTGTTGCCAATGTGGAGACGGCATAACACACTTATTTTTATAAAATACACAAGCAATTAGATAACTATGTTAACATTTTCATGAAATATTGAGCGCTCCGGTTCGTAAAATATTCCATTTCGAGCGCTGCCACAGGCCCAACAGGACATCATGTGGTGGCCCTAGGCGATAGGATCCTCAGATTTGACACAACTCAGGTACAAAAAGGCAGTTGGTCCCTCAGGCAGGCACATGTTCAATCTCTTCTGGGGCGACTTAAATTCGCATCCTACCTCCACGAGGAAGGTTGCATTGCCGACGGCTACAAAGCTCCAGTCATCAATATTGTCGAGGTCCCATTCTCGCCAATAGACGACAATCCCACCACAGGCCTAATAGGACATCATGTGGTGGCTCCAGGTGATAGGCTCCTCAGAGTTGACACACATCAATCACTTCCTGACGACAGACGCAGCCGACACAGGCTAGGGAGCCTAACTGAATGAACACCACCTATCATGTACGTGGGAACAAGACCAGTTAGCATGGCATGGCATTCCAACAGGAAGGAAATGTTTGCAATTCAATCTCAGGTACAATCAATCATAGGATCAGATCTGCTTCTGCAGACAGACAACAAAAAAGGGTGGCATTCATCAACGACGAGGGCGGCACAAAATCTGTCACCCTCCTAAACCTATGCCGACAGATACTAGTATTTACCAGTCGAGCCAACATCACGTTTACTGCACAATACTTCCGCAGAAATTACAACTGCGTGGCAGATCATCTCTCCCGCAGACAACTCATTCCCGAATGGCACCTCATCAATACCGCAACCACTCCCCTGTTTCAAAGATGGGGTGTTCCCGAGGTGGATTTATTCGCAAGCGAAACAGCACATGTCATTGCAACGTATGTGTCACGAGACGTTACAGACATTGGCGCGCTGTTTCACGACGCCTTCAGCCGAGTGTAGGACTTCAGACTGGCGTGGATATTTCCCCCACCAAACATACTTTCACGAGTCCTAGCGCACCTGAACTCAGCAAAAGGGAAGTACTCACTAGTGGCACCGAGCTGGAAACAATGCTTTTGGGGAGTGGACTTACGGAAAAGGGCAATAGTACCTCCTTATGCAATGCCTCACCCACATACGACACTAGTAGGTATGGAGACCAACCGTCCACCTCCAAGGACCCAGGACATGTCCCTTTAACTATGGATAATTTCGGGTGGGGTGGAAATAACATCAAATTGAATGGTGGAAGAAAGGGCACTCCTTACTTCCAGATGGCGGCCTTCGACTCTAAAAACTTACAAACCAGCTTGGAACAAATGGAAGACAATGACATGGGTAACATGAACCTAATGGATCATAATAGCCCTCAACCAATGGAATTGGCCAGATACCTAGGCTACATGCACAACATGGAGGGTTTGTCGTACAACACCAAGTCAGCCATAGCCACATTTTGCAAACTGATTATCATTGTATATATGTAGTTTTTTATCACCTGAGGTGTTGGGTATGCCAAATTCCTGTATGTGACAATGATTCATTGACGACGTATAGGCCATCGCGACTTTCAATGTATATGGTTGAATAGAGAAGTTAATGGGATCTAAATTATAGATTCCATGGTGAATTTATAGCTCTGTTAATTTATTTATCTGTTCGTATTGACCCAGGTACTTATGTAAATTGACATTTAATTTCAACATTCAATTCAGTAAACATGCGTTTTGGGTTTTCACACAAATATCTTTATAACAAAGTTTACGGATTGTGTGTCATACCCAAATTCTTGGGTATGACCTATGTTTCTACTAGAGGTGAGTTGGAAATACTGTCACCAGTTTGTGTACTCAATTTTCGGATGAAACAACCCATACTAAGTATTTGTGGCCCAATAAACTTATTCCAAAAAACTTGTGATGATATCATCGCGAGTCGCTGTTATGTGCACTCGCCTTTTGGTAGACTTTCAACACTATTGACATTAAATGCGCACGAACGAAATAGAACTTGAATATAGGTATATTTTAATGAATTAGTCTATTGCTTTCGAATGTATAATATTAATAAATACTACAATAAATTTTGTGTCGCACCACAGTGGTGAGATGACGCACAGGCTTAGACTTGTTATATACCGCACAAAACATGTTTAAAATTAAAAAAATCACTATTATTCATTTTTGTTAACAATAAATTTGTTAAAAAATAAAAAAATAATATTGTAACCTAACAGAAAAACCACTCATGAATTTAAAATTGTATAATAAATGGGACTTTTCGACAAGCGAAGCTCAGCGTATTTTTAGCGATTATATTGAAGCCGATACACAGTCGGAGTCAGTGACGTCCCTAGATAAAAAACGCCGCTCAATTTTTTAGACAGTATTTTTATCATCCTTTCATGAGTCCAATATCTAAGAAATGTGTTGTATAGATACATTACTAACAAAATATCAGACTACAATTATTCGAAAATCTGCACGTGTCGTCTCTGGTCACCAAAGACGTCGAAGGGCAACGGAAGTAAACTAGATATCGCGAACCCGATAAAACCAGTGAGCTGATTTTTTAATGGAAAGATATTTTGGTTATTATGTATCTACTAAGTTTTGGCAGCTATTTCTATATATATATATTCCAAATGATTCTCCTCGATTTGCTGCCCTTCGAGTAACTGCCGCCACCAAGCTTAGCGACGCTCAATCTGCCTACCCCCACGGGACGTCACTGGTCGGAGTTCCCTGAGCCGATACGTATTTCAAAATACTAATAATATGGAGTTGGTTTTAGTTTCAGTTGAGTATGAAACTTTTGTCGCATACGCACGCCAAACGATCTACCTATATAGTACTCCAAATACTAGTAAGTATTTTGGAACAAGTTTATATACTAAGTATTTTTTTACACTGGTAGTAAGTATAATTGTGACGTTAAAAAACAAACGTGGCCATCTCCAGTCACTGACTTTTTTGAGATTTTTAGTTGGTATGACTGCTTGTGTTGTTTTATATAATAATATTCACTTCAGATATGTCTATCTCCTTATTTTCTGCTTAAAAAATCAAAATAAAAGTTGTGATTTTTTTCAAACTTAGTCATCTTCATTGACTTTTTATATCAAACGTAGTCACATTCGTCTTAGCCAATCACGACGTAGCACTTTTTCAGAATGGCCAATCATGTCGTGGCATTTTATCAATATGGCTCCCTCAGCAAAAAGTTTTCTCTGTATATAAGATGTGCTCTTCAAGTTTTTAAGCGAAATAATTGTCAAAGAATGGAAAATAATCCAAATAAAGTTTGAAATAGTGTCTCCAGATAATGCACGAAAGTTTACCAGATCAAATTATACCATTAAACGTACAAAGAAGACTGAAAAACGGTAAGTAAATTTTGATTTTCAAACGTTTTACGACAGTTAGCATCTTAGAACCTCAGGGCTGTGCCTTGGCTGTTCATATTTTAAGTTCAGTTTTAAAGCTGCATATTAATATCGTGTAAACTGGTTCAGTCATCTATATTTTTTTTATATATTTTTATTCAAAAATATTGTTATGTTTGCTTAGTTACCTATTTAATTCTAATATCATAAAACTCAAAATAAATTCATAAACCCAATTATAATTTTCAAATTATTAAGTGTTAGTTGTAAATATGAAATAAGTTATACATTTATATTGTTGTTTAAATATAAACAGTAATAATTTTCAACCAGCGGCACCCCAATAGGCGGCGCTTTTCCTCGATTGTATAATTTAACAAGATAATTAAAATAGTAATATAAAAACTATTATTAATTATAAAATGAAGCAAAAAAATAATTTTCAACCAGCGGCACCCCAATAGGCGGCGCTTTTTCTAGAGTGTGTAATTTAACAAGATAATTAGAATAGTTATATAAAAACTATTAAGAATTATGGAATGATGCAACAAAATAATTTTCAACCAGCGGCACCCCAAAAGGCGGCGCTTTTTCTCGATTGTATAATTTATCTAGATATTTAAAATAGTAGTATTAAAAACTATTATTAATTATGGAATGAAGCAAAAAAATAATTTTCAACCAGCGGTACCCCAATAGGCGGCGCTTTTTCTTGAGTAAGTAATTTAACAAGATAATTAAAATAGTTATATAAAAACGGTTATTAATTATGAAATGAAGCAACAAAATAATTTTCAACCAGCCGCACCCCAATAGGCGGCGCCTTTCCTCGGTTGTATAATTTAACAAGATAATTAAAATAGTTATATAAAAACAATTATTAACTATGGAATGAAGTAAGAAAATAATTATCTTGTTTAATTACACACTCTAGAAAAAAAGCCGCCTATTGGGGTACCGCAGGTTGAAAATTATTTTTTTGCATTATTTCATAATTAATAATAGTTTTTATATAACTATTTTGATTATCTTGTTAAATTATACAATCGAGAAAAAGCGTCCCCTTTTGGGGTGCCGCTGGTTGAAAATTATTTTGTTGCTTGATTCCATAATTATGAATAGTTTTTATTATAACTATTTTAAATATCTTGTTAAATTACACATTCAAGAAAAAGCGCCGCCTATTGGGGTACCGCTGGTTGAAAATTATTTTTTTGCTTCATTCCATAATTAATAATAGTTTTTAATACTACTATTTTAAATATCTAGATAAATTATACAATCGAGAAAAAGCGCCGCCTTTTGGGGTGCCGCTGGTTGAAAATTATTTGCTTCATTCCATAATTAATAACAGTTTTTATATAACTATTTTAATTATCTTGTTAAATTACACACCCAAGAAAAAGCGCCGCCTATTGGGGAACCGCTGGTTGAAAATTAATGCTGTTTATATTTTTTTATTTTTCGGGATTTTGGTCTTCGGGATTCCGGCCATTCGGAATTTCGGCCATTCGGGATTTTGGCTTTCGGGATTTCGGCTTTCGGGATGTCGGCATTCGGGATTTCAGCATTCGGGATTTCGTCCGGCACCCATTTTAACACAACCCTGTTTGTTAGATTACAAACAAACCAATCGAATACAAAACAAAACTGTCCATCTCCAATAGTATTTATTTCAAACCTGGTCAAATCCAGATGATACAAAACAAACATAGCCATCTCCAACATAAAATCATAAATATCTTGTTTGTTAAAGATTCGCGATTATTGAGCATTGTTTAAATCGTATCTTTTAAATAAAATATAATCATAAATTAGGAAATTATTAACTTACGGGTTCAAATTAACCACAAAAACAAAAAAGTTGATTTACTCAGTTTCACTTGTGATGGAGATGGCTACGTTTGTTTTTTAGCGTCACAATTAGTCTTCAAAATCGACCAGTTTTCCATCTCTAGTTCCTACCGTTAATATTTTTCATTGATCTCGCTCGCCGTATTTCATTCTAATCTAAATGTTTACATTCGTGAATATACGCTCAGGTTATTTTAAACGATCAGGTTTGCTGTCCGATTAGTCTCTGAAACCAAAATGGAGACGACACAGGAAAGGATGTATTTTTCACCAGCCATCGTATTGGTTTTAAGAGATTCCAGTTAAATTGACGTGTAAATTACTATGTTGCCATATTTTTCATACCTACTACTTTTCGATTGGAATTTTATTATTTCTTCGAATATAGCTAAGCACCTACTGCATTATAACAACCGATATGTTTGGAAAGTTATTGCAAAAATAACTGGATAAAAAATACGTAAATATAGGTACATCGCCGTTCCCAACTGAACTGTATGGCCGCCATTACGTATTAACTGGCATGTTCAACCTCTTACGAAAACTGTACGTATATGGCCGCCTATTGGTCAACTTAACTGAACGTGTTTACACCGCTGTATTGTACACCGCTGTTTCAAAACTGATCTGAAAAAAAAACGGAATCCTCGACTGAACGGACAACAGAACTGACGTCTAAAAGCTGAGCGTTGAAGCAGGAGCCGAGCCGGAGAAAAAAATGTTGTGGTCCACTGCTCCGGGTGTTAATAATATTATTATCAAATTTTCGTCCTAAATCCAATGAAACTATTATATTTGACAGTTTGCAACACTGGATTATTTGAAATACGGCAACACTGCTGAGTGCTGAATAACCTCACTTTTTTGACAGATGTGATGAAAATGACGAAATAATAAAAGACGATTAATTTACTGTTGGCAATTTTGTTTAATAGAATTAATATGTACTTAATGAAAATGAAGATTATTTTAAAATTACTTACTTACCTACTTTTTTTTTTAACATTTGTATAGGTACACAATATTATAATGCCAGCGCTCCATTGGCGAGCCAAAAGTCCGAGGACAATAAGTCTTCAGATTTTTCTACATTCTGCTACTGGCTAACAGACGTTCAACGAAACGAGGTATATTATTAATTTGACGAGTAAAACCGTCGACTTTGACAGCATAGATAATATACGTAAATTTGACAGTTAAATCGTGATGGCGTTAAATGATACCGACGTTTTGTGTTTTTGGGTTATTGGGTGGCAGATAATCTAATAACGAAGCAAAGGGTACACAAATACTGGGTGAAACAATGGTTAAGGAAACGAACGACATTATCCCACACAAATTTAATATGAGAATTGCGTTTGCAACCGAGCGATTTCCGCAATTATTTGCGAATGTCGGAGGATGTATAGGTACACAGAACTGTATAATTTGGTCTCCCCATTTATTAAAAAAAAATACTATTATGAGGGAAGCTATTTCTCCTCATGATAGATTATGTGCAACCCTGCGATTTTTGACTGCCGGCGGAACGTTCACTGACTTGCATTATAGAACTGCGATTGGAAGACAAACTCTGGGCAAGATAATTCCCGAAACTTGCCAAGTCATCATTGACGTTTTGAAAGGAGAATATTTCAAGGTGTGTATTATATTATACGTCATCTAATAAAGTTGGGCAAATTTACAAATATATAATTAACAAGTAGACGTCGGTTGGTCTTATAAAGTGAACGTTTAGTGGATTGTTTTACCTATATAACTCATAGACGGCACAGCATAAGAATGACAGACAAGATGCATTTGAGATAGGTTATATATATAGTCTCAAATAAGGCCATCGTTGACATGCTAAATATTCAATAGACCGTTAGAATTCTGTACCTAGCCAGGACTCTCCATATAGGCTGTAAGCAAGCTACTTAATTATTCCTGTTGAATGTATTGTAATACTAGTCATATTCTTCGAAAAGCAAGCATGGAATTTGATTTCTAAATGAGGCCACATAATAATATAGGTTATGCTAACATAACTCAAATATTTACCATTTGTTGTATCGCTTAAGCCTTAAGGTTTATAGGCATAAAAAACAAACAAAAAAACAAATATTTTACAAGATATTTATTCACACAAAAAACATTAATTTATTATACCGGCTTTTGTACATTTTTGCTTAATATACGATAAACTGGTTGAGTATGAACAGTAGTTGCTGGCATTATTTTGTCACTTTGTCCCATAAAGGCAACTTCATGCATCAGCTTCTCGGCCAGCAATCTTTGTCCCTGTGACATCGATCGTAGTTTCATGGCCATCATTTTGCCAAAAACATCAAATTCATCTTCAGTCTTGCTTAGTTTGTCGGTGATTAATTCTAACACTTTGTTGGCGCTATCATTCGATTTTTTTCGTTTGAACGATGGGGATTCTGGTGCTCTATTAAGATTCGACCTTGGAGTAGTCGACAACGTTGATGTTGAAGGCGAATATTCTATCTGTAAATAAAAATATTGATTATTTTTTGTTGCAGTTCCCTGATACGCACGAAGAAATGGAGACGATTGCAGAAGAATTTAATAGTAAATGGCAATTTCCAATTGCCTGGGCGCAGTTGATGGGAAACACATTGCAATGTGCCACTTGCAGGCGCCGGCTCCCACTTTATAATTACAAACATTTCCACAGCATTGTTTTGATGGCGATTGCAAATGCTAATTATGAATTTATTTATGTTGATGTTGGAACAAATGGACGTATTTCTGATGGAGGCGTACTGAGAAAATCTATTTTTTTTCAAACGTTTAGACGAAGGCAGATTGAAAAATACCTGCACAAAAAAAACCTACTGCTAATTCTGATGCACTGCCATTGGCGATGAAGCCTTTGCATTACGTAACGATTTCTTAAAGCCGTATTCACAAAGGCAATTAAATCACAGTAAAATAATATATAATTATCGGACATGCAGAGCCAGGCGAATTATAGAAAATGTTTTTGGCATTTTAGCTGCTAGATTCCGCATTTTTCAAGCTCCAATAAACATGAAAATTGAAAATATCAATACAGTTGTATTAGCTTGCTGTGTGCTGCACACCTTTCTTCGTCGCAAATCAACACATTCTTATACTCCTTCTCATGACCTTGATAGGAAAATCCTGAGACAGGTTTAATAGAGCTCGGACTGAGGTTACAGGACACCTTAGCGCCTTTGGAAGCAACGACTAATCGGAACTCGACTGCCAATGCTAAGAAAGCGCGAGGAGATTTTGAAAAATATTTTAATACTCTGTCACATGGCAAGAAAGTATGATAAGCAATAGATAAATTAAACCAATGTAACAGTTTAGTTAAAATGTTTTACCTCAATACAATCTTCGTTGTTTAACGAGTTGGAGTAACTCTCATCAGGAGACATGTTTTCCAAATCGTCCGCCATGCTGGATATTGAGCTCGATTCTGTAAAACAAATGTAAATTGTTAAAATACAACATAATACTCAAACTTGTTTTTTATTATCTCTCCCCTAAGTACCCATTCCTTCATACGGTTAATATTGATATGATTATTTATATTGGTATAATTGGTGTAATCCAGTATATCTGGTATTTCAAAATGTGTTTTCCGCTGTATTCCTCATAACCAAACTGTACCATTAATTTTGATTGATGATTGACGATTTATTGATTGTCTCTGAAGGAACCTAACTCGAGCGATTTTTGATTTCATGATCATTTATTTTCTTCTTCTTTCGACCATGTCCGATCATAATATGGACCTCCACGGAGTGGAGGTTTGTATTGACAGATTTTGTTTTTACGAGAAATGGATGTCAGCCACTTGCTCAACATATTAGGTCCATACTCTGACTCATACACAAATTGAAATTCAATGTGTACTTGTCAGACCCAGGATTTGAACCTGGGACCCGACCACGACTCAATAAGCCAACGCTTAAGCCGCGCTTCCACCGCCATGATCGTACCTATATATTATTATTTCTTACCTACCTCAGCAAAGAATAAGTAATTTTATTGTGACTAGAAATGATTCATAGCTGTATGTTTTAATTGCTTAATAGTTGCTAATCTAATGCGATGTCACTTTCAGAGCTACGACAATGTCATAGTCTGCACGTGTATAATAAATAGCTTTAAAGCATTCCCTCGTACCTATATATTATTATTATTTATTACCTACCTCAGCAAAGAATAAGTAATTTTATTGTGACTAGAAATGATTCATAGCTGTATGTTTTAATTGCTTAATATTAGCTAATCTAATGCGATGTCACTTTCAGAGCTACGACAATTTCATAATCTGCACGTGAATAATAAATAGCTTTAAAGCATTCCCACGTACCTTCCATTTGGTCGTTCAAGAACTCCAAATTTTTATAGTACCACAGTTTGGGTAGATATACTGCGTCTGTGCCGGCTCCGCTTCGATATGATGTCCTTACTTTATTTCTCTCCTTTCTGTAACCCGACCTCAATGTCTGTATTTTCTTTTTGACATCGTTGACCGTTGCCTGCGGCTCCACCTTGATTAATATTTCCAAAAGTTCCGCATACGCCAAGGACTTGGCATCACGATTCTTGTCGTCTTCCACAACGACGAGTTGTCTTTAAAACAACTAATAAAATCTTCCAAGAAACTTTTCGAATGCACTCGTAGATCTACCATTGTTGTTTTCGATGTCCGAACACTTTGAATGACAGTAAAATAATGATGGCGCTCATAGACTAATATATGGCGCTGTCGTCCGTCGGCATAGATATAAATAATGTGACGGTAAAGCGTGGTGAACGTACGAATTTCAGCGGCTCGGCGAGTAAAATATCAAACATGTTTGAAATCCAACGAGCCTGGTCTGCGGATTAAAAAGTCCGCAGACCTGGGGTGCTCCACGCGAAAAAAAAGTCCGAAGACTGTAAATCGTCTGACTTGCGTGCCAATGGAGCGCCGGCATAATACTCCTTACTTGGAGCGAAGCAAAAAAGGGTCCGCTGCAACCTCTATCTAAAAGGACCTTATGGTAAAAATTCCGATCCAATTATTTTTGAAGACTGCCGCTTTTTTGACAAACAGTTATTTATCGACACATTTTTATATAGTGATGTTTATTGCTAAATAGCTAGGTATGAAGTTTGAACGATTATTTACATGTTAATGCGTGAAAAACTGTTTTTTTATACTATTATCGTGCCATAATGCCATTTATGTCCGTATGTAGGATGTATAATCCTTACTTCGGGCAACTTTGCCCACGATTATTTAATGTACTATTTCAAGACTTATGGCTATTTATTTAAAATACTCGATTTTGTGCAGGGTCTAGTTTACGTGGTACCTAGCTTATATTATCATTAAATTCAGAGTGGTATTCTTAAAATCCATCTTGGGTAAAGTTACCAAAGGATCTTTGAAACTTTTCATACAAATGTCCAAAACATCACAGGGTTGGCAAAAAATAAAACTGAGTGTGATATTTTTTTCAGATTTATTTACTTACACCTTTTTTAAAATAAATAATTAGGTACAGATTATAAAGAGCATACAAAAACTTAAAAGGTACTGTTCGGTTAAAGCGGATACAGCGGAAAACGCATTTTGAAAATAGCCGATAAACTGTATTATTTGTTAGTTTGGGTTAGCTTAAGTTTGGTTAGGTTAACCTAACAAATAATCCAGTTTATCAGCTATTTTCAAAATGCGTTTTCCGCTGTATCCGCTTTAACCGAACAGTACCACTTAAAATTATATTAGTTTAGCTGCAAATCAAACAATAAAATTTTCCTATAAAAAATATTCTATTTTATATTTTGACATGTTTGTTTGAAATTTCAATAGAAGAATCTGAGGTTCTGGCATAATTTTCACAATGTCAAGTATATTAACAACCGAAATATCCTCAACTCTGGGCCAAATGGACATAGATTTGAATAGGTACCATGAGTTCTTGAAAATTTTAATTTCAATGAATGAATTTTATGGGGGCGCATTTTAGGAAATATTAGTGACAAACCACATCATTTTATTGAGAAAATCCTAGTAAGTAAATGTTCTTTACTAATGACAAAGTCATTATCGAATGAGTAGATTCACTAAAATAAAATTTGAGTATGGTTTAAGCCCATTCAATCCGTAAACTTGTTTATTTTTGTATGATTCATAGAATGCCAAAATCCACAAAAAATGAAAACACTATCTCCTCGCCTATCTATCACCTCTCTTGCTGCTGTTAAAATATAGCACTTATTGCAACAATTACAACCAACTTATTGTAATTGTTACAATAAGTGATAATACTTTAATACAAACCTACCCTAAGTTTGATAATATTTAACACTTCAGCGGTCGATAAGTATAGAATAGACCCACTGGTCTGTAATAGAAGCTATTATACAAGCTCGGGAGTGCGCAATAGCTTATTATTCTTCGAAATATCCCTCACCAAAACCCTTGAAGAATTTCGAGATTTATAATTATTGTGTGATTATGTAACTTTGCCCCATTTATTTTTAGTTCCATAATATTATCTGCAAAATTAAGGTAGATAGGTACTACTTGCTTTTTTATTTTGTCATAACTTAGAATTTTTCTTTATGGAAAACTTTTTCTATTTCTGAGTCATTTAAGCCTCGATGACATTGAGCTACTTTACAAGCTGCTTGTTGGCGAATTTAAAAGCGGGCGAGTCAGCTAGTACGATTGTGATCATGAAACACAAAACTTTCCACTCGCTCATAAGCCACAAGCTAGCGACTATTTTGACAGGACGTACCTAGTTCATTTTTTTTACCGGGAGGTCGCTACTATCGCTCTACTGCGCAGACGCATATCGGCCCACATGCCAGCATGTAGCGTGTAAAGTTGACCGGCTTTAAACTTTTCTCGGTACATTGTTTACAATCTGCTTGTTAGCTTGTTCGATGATGACACTGGGCGAGTTTATAAGCAGATTGTAAATTCGCCAACAAGCAGCTTGTAAAGTAGGTCAATGTCATCGACCCATTAGTGAGTGCTATGACTAATGACTAAATTTGCTTAGCTTCATCCTCCTGCATTATACTTCTCAAACCATCTTTGTCTCTCGGTGCTAGTAGGTATTTATTGAAAAGAATATTTTAATCTTTCGTAACATTGTCCTTCAAAGAGATAGGGCAATGCGGTAGAAATAATTTTATGTAGGTATTTTATTCATGGCTTTATCAAAGCTATTCTGTGAAAATTGAGGAAGTGACAATAGGAATATTTTAACTCTGAACCACTTACTTATAAGTAAGCTTAGGATTTTTAGGTGCTAAAAAATGATTAATAGGTACCTACCTAAAATATGTAGATATAATTGGAAAATATGTTATTAAAATTTCATAATTAAGTTTGTGCTAAAAACAAAAATAGGTGCTAAAATTTTAATTAATTAATATAAATACTTTGGACGCTGAAGACGCACCTGGCGCGTAATCATCGCAATGAGCGCCGATCAATGTAATTAACGTGCATTTTAAAGGTGGTAATTAAAAAATCATTATCTAGTCAGCAGCGAATGAGTTAATATATTATTATATTATTAAGGCTATACCTCAGCTGAGGCATAGTCTAAAAAGATCGTGACTATAGGCGATGCGCGGATTGTGCAAATGACGCGAGCCGAACGAAATATAATTTGTCATAAAAATTCTAGATGGGTCCTTTTAATGTTATGTTTATTATTATATTCGTAATACTAATAGTATATTCATTGACATGTTTTCTTTTTCAAGTACATGCGGAACGTTTTTTAGTCATCTTTACACGATTCAAGAATATATTCCTCCGACGCAATCACAAAACAAATTGACGTGCTCACAGGTCGACTATCGCTCTCCGACTGGCAACGCGGCCGAAATTACGTCCCACATACTGTTGAAAATTATTTGCCGTTTCACTTGTACGCTCTTAATATATTATATTAAATAATTAAATTTAAAAAGCTGTTTGCTACAAGTCGCTTTACCTGTGCGCTAGTCTTTTTTAACGTGTACCTTTTTTACTCTACATGTGAAAATAGCTCACTATTATACTACGAGTAAACGATTATCAAAAATAAAAGTTTTTTTATTATTAAAACAAAAATCTTATCACATTAAAATTTATTGTATGTTCGAGGCCCACTTTTAAATGTTGTGACAACTCAATTCAGTCCTGTTGCGTTACGGAAACGCGCCACTGATGTGATGACTTGATGAGACTGACACCACTGACAGATTGTAATTTTATTGTATTTCGACATATTAGCCCGACCGGCGAGATGCCACCGGTTGACCTACATTTTAGAAAATATGTTATACTTTTTTATAATATCTTTTATTTTATTATAATATTATCATTATTGTGACTAATATCAGGTGCACAGGTCAAAACGCGCGGGTTCAACTTTTATCGTATTATTACTTATCTATCAGCTAACATTTTGCGCAGCTATAAAACTTTGTCTATAGTAGTACCATGCATAGTTTAATTATTTTAATCGCACCATAGTTTGACACAATGAGTATGTGTTAACATCGACTAAATTGAACCCTCTTCGGGGATTAGGTAGGTATGCTGAAATTGGTGTAAGACGGTCTTATAACAAGGATTGACTGCGTCCTGCGACGTATACAAATATTCATATTATATTTTATTTAGGTACCTACTGTTACACTCCCAAATGGTCCCCATTTGGGGATGTCTCTGTGAATCTGGAGAAACCCTAATCAGTACGAAGCCGACAAATAGTAAGGGTTGATTACGAAAATAAATAATAATAAACCGGCAACGTTGTACATGTCTGGCGCTAAAATTTAATATTGGCAACGCCGCATTGGTACCACTCGCGCCGCGCGGCAGAACGCTGCAGACAGTCAGAGAGCAAACATTATTTACTCTCGCTACGCATAAAAGAAATGAAGTTTAAAAATGTAACCTTTAGTAGATATTAACGCAAATAAAACTCGTCGTTTCCGACCACAATTCCGGTGTGTTATTTGTTCACCTCCAAGTCCAGAATCCAGACGAAAAATCATAAAAAAATAAAAGTGACAGCATCTTTTCACTTTCGCAAATGGACACTGACTGCCCAGTTTTATAAGGTTTTCATAACTAGGCATAATATGGTAGCCAGTATTGGTACCTGTTCTACCAGTGAGTCACTTCCGAGAAGGCCATACCGGTGCTTAGCACCGGGAGGGGACAATGCTTGCTGTAACCTGAGAATTATTGTAGGCATATTGTATGTAACGGCAGTCTGGGAGGTTGCTCCTCGTTGGGCGGGCCGGGCTGATAAATTTAAAACTTCCAATGTAAAAGTATAGAATATATTGTCATTATTGTAAATTGGACACTGACTCTTTATTATGTAAAATATAAACCGTTCTCTTTGTCATCTTTTTGTTTATTGGATTCCTCACTTCTCAGCATTAACGATAATATATTCGATAATCACTTTTTATACTTATGAGAATTCATCGTTATCAGACCAGCTGGTTCCTGGCTGGTCCACTCTTCTCGCTCCCTAGTTCTTCGCTGCCATGTGCATCCGCTGGACTCGATGAGTTTGTCGATCTAGATTACATTGGGTTTAAGTAGGGACACGCCAAACGGGGGTGATGTAATTTGATAGAAACATACCACATTAGTGAGAAGTTCGATAGTTTTGACAGAAAATATTTATTATGACGTAGTTAGAACGACGTCGAGCGAGAGAAAATGATGCTAAATAGGCTTCACGTAAGAGTAGTCTGAAATAATAATGGTAACAACAATTAAATTTACCTTATGTAATTGGTGCGCAGTAAAAGAAATCGCAATATGCACAAATTCAAGGTCAAGTTGTTGCACTATGGTTTATAATTGTTACACAGAAAATTTTTGTACATTTGGTGCAGTGTGGCCAAGAAGTCGATTGTACTTGCTTAGACAAAATAATTTTGATTAGCATGTTTCGTTTACACAACAAAAAATTCACACCAAAGCAAAATAAGTTATATACTTACAATATAATATTATAGATACTTATACAAATATCAGTTTCTTTTTTAAGGATGTTTTTAATTTCGACTGGTATCATTATAATATTATGTTTATGATATTGTAGTTTCACTTATCGTGATACGAAAACCGGCATAATAGTATGCGTATGTATGTACCACCATATCTTGTCCACAAGTTTTATACTTTGCAGATACGTTAAACAGTTGACAGAATAAAGTCACTAGGTAAACAAATAAATATTTAAAATCCTTCATCTCTTTGTTAGTGCATATTCCAATTCAACTGTGTTCTTTAATGCACTATTTTTTACAATTTTATTGTAAATGGATAATTCGAAGACACATTTTAATAATACAATTAATACATAATTAATTAATATTTGTGGAAATCAATAACCTATATCGACAATGATTATATCAGTAATTCTAGTATCAATTATTGTGATTTTACTTATTTATTCGTTTATAAAGTTTTCTTATGACAGGCCTCCAAATTTTCCTCCAGGCAAGCTAATTATGTTTATACCTATTCGTACATAAACATTTTTTTAAATGGCTACATTATACCTAATATTATATTATTTATTTATCTACTTACATACTTACGTATTACCACGAAATATGTATAAATTTACAATATTAATACAATATTCATTCTTAAAAGTAAAGCATATGATTGTGTAGTCGGTATTATGGTACATAATAATATTATTATAATTTATTCTTTGATATACGGATTATTTTTTTATTCAAGAGTCCAGACTGCAGTGGCGAAGGGTGGAGGTAGGCTGTTAAGATCCGCCATAAATAGTGCACATTAACCTTTTTCAGTCAAATGTATATGTTTTTTTTGAAATAAGACTACAATTTACAGATGGTATTGGTTGGATTTTAAAAATCAATTAAACCCTGTCTGAACCAAACCATAATTATATTGGTATATTTTAGGCGATATGACAAAATTGTGCACATTTTTTCATTCTTACTTATTTGTTTTCGTTAGATTAAGAATACGTATGACACATATTGTTGGTTCATTTTTTTAATTCATCAAGCTATGCCTAAACCAAACTATAATAGATAAAAAATATTATTCTATCTATAAAATATCCAAATTTATGTATGATTTTATTGCATAATTTTAGATATTTTATAGATATACGAGTATTTTTTGATTATTAAATATTATGGCTTGGTTTTCGCAGGGTTTAATTGAATTTTAAAAACTAACCAACACCATCTGTAAAATGTAGTCTTATTTCAATGAAAACAAGTATGTATGACTGACAAAGTTAAGTGTGTAATATTTATGGCGGATCTTAACAGCCTACCTCCACCCTTCGCCACTGCCAGACTGAATATAATATTATGTACCTACACAAGATTTATGAATGCAATATTGTTTTTATTGAAAGCACATACGTAATTTTGAAACACTAACAATTGGGAGCAGATAAGGCGAGGGTTATAGTCACTAAGCTACCGAGACCATTTTTATCATAGCGAATAACGCAGCCCTCGTAGTCCAGAGCGTAAGGCGCTGGCCTTACATCCGGGGGCTACCGGTTCGGTTACAATATATTTATGTGATTTTTCAAAGCCTGGGTTTTTGTGATTGTCACTTTTCTATAGTCCACGATGGTCACGCGGCTTAGCGTCGGCCTATAGCGTCGTGGGTCCCAGCTTCGAATCCTGGGTCTGACAAGTAGATACGCATATTGTTTTCAATTTGTGTATGAGTCAGAGTATGGACCTAATAGGTTGAGCAAATGGCTAACATCCATTTCTCGTAAAAACAAAAATCTGTTAATACAAACCTCCACACTATGAATTTCGGAAAACTTAATAGATATTTGTATGTATGATTCATTCATAGATACGTGAAAATTATGTGGTTATTACTTATATTATATGATAAATAAAACATAAGATGGTATGTACTTACCCTATCAAATGAAAAATTAAATGTATGAAGTAAAAAAAATGGTAGACAGTAAAGTTGACTATAAAAGTTGTTTATAAAAATCTTGAATTTATCCTTCAGATTTTGGAGGAATTATGTTGGTGTTTTTTCAAGCCTCGAAAGGACCGAAACTAACGGAAGCGCCGTTCCGGTTCATGAAATACCTAATCAAAACAATCGCTCCGCCTCATGAAAATAATAATTTAATCATCATAAGGCATAGCTACTACCATAACAAAAAAATCTAACATTTGTTTTTATAAAATATCCATAAAATTAGATAACTATGTTAATAGTTTCGGCAAATTATTGACCACTGAACTCGGAGTTGAGTTTGTAAAATTTTCAGGATGTGGGGGCCATGGGTACGACATAATATTATTATGATAGTTATCACTTTTATTTTATTTTTTTAATGATTTTGGAGTTAAGTGATATGTTAGAATAGCTCTGCTGGTAAGACTTGGACGATCAATATTGCACTGATGTAGAGTTCATTAATTGAGAAAAAATCCGGACAATTGTTAATAAATTTTTGATTGCCTGCTCGGAAAAACTAAGAAATGAAGATAAAAGTTTCCGAGAGAAAAAAGCATTTTGACAAATGCCCTCCATTTACATAAATGTATATGTGACGCATAGGTACATAGTTGAATAAAAAGTGGCGCCATTTTACGGGGTTACGCGTATACCGGCGTTTTTCTTATGCGTTTGTGACGCTACTAAAATACGCCACTGTGTAAGAACGCTGACGGAGCGCTACTACTGGGTTGATACGTACTAATATTATAACGTTATTATCTCTCAAGGCCCACCTCGTCTTCCAATATGGGGAAGCTATTGGTTACTACTCGCCCTCGACTATCAGTTTCCTTCAAAAGCCCTTCACTGGCTCTCAGACGTTTACAAGAGCAAGTTGGTGGGATTATATTTGGGCGAGTTCGCTGTGGTGGTCGCGCACGGAGCTGATGCTGTCAAAGAACTCCTGGTGCGAAGGGAGTTCGACGGGCGGATGGACGTGATTGTGGGAAGACTGAGAGCAGATGGCAAAAGACTCGGTAGGTATTTATGTTATTCCCGTATTTCTCGGAATTTAATTCATTCGCAATTTATAATTATATTTCTATCTTTTGGTATCGATTCAGAAGGACAACGTGTATCAGAGCTTCGGCGGTTCACCCAATTTGTCGAACAAAATATTGCCTTTGGGGATGATGATGCGTGTGAAGATAAAGTCGTAGTTGCTTGAATATTGTGGGAGAATTTATTTATCGATACAATAATAAATAAATATAATGATAAAGATAACACAGTGATGTTATCATCGCGGGCACGGATGTTCTATGATGAGATTTACTATCTTATTGAACTGACTGGCGATGTACCGAGATGTAAATATAACCGAGAGACTGGACTCGAGATGAGTAGTGTGCCTAGTGATGAGTTATGGATCGTCTTTGCTATTTATACAAATGCAATCCATATAAGAGACATTGTCGCAATAAATCAAATCATGATAGACTCTAATGATTGCGGAAATGCTGAAGATCGCTTCCGCTACATTGTTTTTTTTTTTTATAACAAAACATACATAATAAAGCAGTGGTTTCCAAACTTTATGTTACTATGTCTCCCTTTAAAAAAATCTAATCTTGGCGCCTCCCCCCCCCTTTAAAAATGAAAAAATATATATAAAAATAAACAAGATTTTACTACTTATATTATATTCATTTTTAAATTAATTTGATTTTCGTGCGAGTCGTGCGACGAATGTGCTTGTTTTAGCACAATCAATTTCAATAGTAGTCAATCCAAATTCATCATCGTTCATTGATAGATGGATTCTATCATGTGTCCCAGATACTGAAGCGGGCCCCCAGGCCAGGATCTTTCAACCACAATTTTTAAATATTAATAGCCTTGAAACAAAGCAGCAAACTTTTTTTTACTATTAATAAAATAATGTGAATAGTAAACTAACCAAGTACTCAATAAATAAATTTTTGTTTGCTTCAATATAGTCTCTTGCAAAAATTGCGCAATTATTGATGTTTGTATTTTTTTTTCGGGATTTCGGCCTTCGGGACTTCGTCCGGCACCCAGTACCTAAGTAGTTTATCAATCAAACTACTGAAACATTTATACTTAGCAGATAACTTACTTAATATTTTGTTTGTAATTTCATACTATCTTAAAATACGCATTTATGCATAATAATATACATGTTTAAGCTTTATTGTAATATTAAGTCGATAAAACGCTGAAATATAATGTTATTTTCATTCTAACATCTAACATTATTTTTAATATTTTGTTAAGTGAATAAGTACCCATGTATAGACAATAAATTAATTGATTATGCACATCTTTCAGTTTTAGCGAAGGAAGAATTATTTTCTTTCAATAAACATCATAAGGCATAATAATTATTCTCAATCTATATCAAAAATGTGTCAAGCGCGAAATGTATAATAAGGTACAACTACTGAGAAGACAGAAGCATATTAAACTGACTTGCTTATTTACTCCAACAAATCGTAACGTACGTCTATTCCTTTGCGCATTTAATTCAACTGTGCGGCGTCCAATCCTCCCGGAGGCCAATTGGGTCGGCGTCGAATTGGGTCGGCGTCCAATTGGGCCGGCGTCCGATTGCACCGGCGGCCAATTACCGGAGGCCAATCGGCGGAGGCCAGTTCGCGGTGCCAAATCGTCCCATTCCCGTCAGCCACAGATTGCCGCAATTTGTGGTTGATTGCAGTGGCGCACCCAGGATTTATTATTGGGGGGGGGGGGGCCAAGGAGGAGAATGTAAATTAGTCCCATAGGCTCTTTTTCTTCTTCATATAAATATTTTTACATATTTTTACAATACACCGCGATATATTTGTACAGTTTCTTCTAGTTTTTATTAAATTGGAGGCATAGTGGCGGTAACCGTTGAGCGTGTCATCAGCGACTGGCGGATTGGAAGTGAACAGCGACCATGCTGGACATGTGTACCAAGTATGCTAAAACATTACTTAAATAATATCGGCTGTGCTACCCGCTTGGTCTAGAGCAGTGTTTCCCAAAGTGTGGTACGCGTACCCCCTGTGGTACGGGAAGAGTTTGGTGGGGGTACGCGCTGCACCGGGTTATGGCTACGCCTGGTGCAACAAGCATTAATACAACATCTATGCTAGAAGGTTTATCGCATGCGGAAGAAGAGCAATTGTTGGAATTATTAGCTTCAGACGGATTCTTGCAAAATATATATAAGGAGTGTACTTGAACATCATTTAGGTTGCAAGTGCAACATGTCGACTGTGTTTAGGAAAAAGGGTGTAACCCACACAGAACAAATTTTACAGGAGAGGCAAAAAACATTTTTTGAATGATTTTGATTCAATATTAATAAAAAAAAATAGTCACAGACATTGGGTGCATGATGATTGATGATTTGGTGTAATATCTTTTTGATCTACTAATAATTAAAGAAGTTTTTACAAAAAATCATTAAAATTGAGGGTAAATGCTTTTTTCCTTAAATTAAAACTTAATTAAAACTCAATTAAAACCTGAATTTAGATAATATTCCGCATTTGCGGCTTACTTCCTTTTTACAGAACATGTATTTAGTTGTATACATTGTTAATATCTAATAAAAGCACTTTTCGAAAAAACGAGGGTTACGCCCTTTTTCATAAACACAGTCGATGTGTATCCAGTTTCAACAGAGAAATTCCTGAAATACATCTTGCCTTTTCCAACTTCATATCTATGTGAAGTTGCTTTTTCAGCATTTGTAGACATTAAGTCAAAAAAAAGGAACAGTCTTTTGGGTGTGGAAACGCATCTCTGATTAAAGTTAATAACCAGGGAACCGAAGTATGATGATCTGTCGTTTCAACATAAATAATTTCATCCTTCTCATGGTTTATAATGAATGTTATTTTTATAATATAACTTTTATTTATATTTTATTATGAATGAATTTTATTTTTCGTTTATTATTATTTTGTTTATGTACTACAAAAGGAATATATAAATATACTAGCTGACCCGGCAAACGTTGTTCTGCCATATAAATTATTTCTAGTGAATATTTTGGTTATTAAATAAAAAATAACGAATGTATCGTAAGTGTGTGGGGATGGGATCTATGACAGAAAGAGGAATAGAGCGCTGTAGACGATGACAGCCGATAAAAACAAAAAAACATCAACCATTCACTTTCTCAATTCAAAATGAGTAATGATGTTCATAATGAATGAATTACCTGTGACAGGCTCTGGTTGTTTAATGTTTATGCAATATCCGTATTGTCCCTTCCAGAAAATTATCGGATATTGGAGAGCGTCGTATGAACGGTGTGTGTCAGCGATGAACTCCAGATTATTGTTTCTTCTTCGAATCACGATTTCTCGCGTCGATGTGCGGTCGCCAACCATGATTCCAGCAATGTCGTCAACAACAGGCGCATTGAATCGACGCATGTGCTCTCCAGCTGGTGTTTTATCAGAATTGATGACAATAGCGTGATTGTCACTTTGCAGTTCGTGCATGTGTGCTTTGAAGAATTTCAATAATTCATTGTGCTCATTCAACAGGGCGTCCAGTTCGCCGACAATGCGCCTGGCATTAGGCGAATTAAGGCTATTGTAGCCGTAATGTGCATCCACATGATTGATGTCCTCACCGCCCATGAAGTAGATTTGTAAAAATGTATGTGGTTCGTTTGGCATTGGCAGCAATGAGCCTACTTTGTGGTATATACTTGGCCTTTGATTTTGAACGTAGAATGAAATTGTTGACCATTTGCCGCAGTATTGTGAACTATTTCTGTTGCTCCAAACGAAGTCATTTGGAAGCATGAATTGAATGTGCGAATGGACTTCAGGAACAGGTTTGAATCTGGAACCATGCCGATGAGCAAGCCGTTCAATGGTTCTGGTGGTATCTCAATTTCTGGTAGTTGCACTTTTCCTGATGCGCAACACATCCCGGCTGACTCATGTTTGAATTTGAGCGCATGACAACGGGGACATTCTTTGTCCATAGCTCCAATCAGCACTTTCGGATGAGCGGAATATTCAATATCTGGCTCGTACTCGAATGCGAGACGAAGGAACGAAGCGGATGTAAATATTCGATGTACTTGTTGGCGTTGTCGGTCATTTGCTCTGCGTGTGTTAACTACAAACCGGCGCGCTTGGCTCCGTTCCAATTGTCGTTGTTGATTTCGTTCAGCTCGTGCCTCTTGTGATTGAGATGCACGCAATTGCGAGATGCTTACACCCACGTATTTGTTATCTTGTTGGATTTGTTCGTCTGTTCTTTCTGCTATTTCGCATGTTTGTTGCATTATTCGTTCGACGGCCCAAATGGCCCCCCTTGCGTCTTGCTGGCATTATGCACTGTAATACACGCACATAAAAATAGATAAATTAAAATAAATCGTACAAAATTTTGCACGCACTGCGTTGTGATATGCCGAATGAAATGTCAAAATGACGCGACGCTTCTCTTGAATTCTTCTCGGACGTAGCGCCATCTGTCATTCAACAACATAAACAATTTCGTTCTGTTTGAAATACGAACGACGGTTAAATTTGTTCATACAAAAATAATAAAATCGTGATTAAAAATGGGAGGGTGGGGGTAGGAGAGTGAAAATTTTGAGTTATATGTATTTTTTTATTCCAAATAATAAAAAAATACAAAAAAAAAATTGTCAAAAAAATAAAAGAAAATTTTTCTGGATAGAGATACCCTAATCACCTAGTGGTATGAAATATACTTGTTGACCTATTCTCATACCTAAAAAATATACATAAAAAAAATCATAAAAATCGGTCGAGCCATTTCGGAGGAGTTCGACCACAAACATCGTGACACGAGATTTTTATATATATATAGAGATTTTGATTGTTATTGAAGTACTTATATGCATTTTTCTTTGACGAGGAGTACTCAGTGTTGTACGAAAATTATAGAAGGGGTACACAGATGTCGAAAGTTTGGGGAACACTGGTCTAGAGAGCCACAATATTTGTGCCAAATTCCACCGAAAAAAATGTTCTTTTGATTTACACGGGTAGTCGTAGTAGTATCGTTGTAGTCGTTCTTTCAAACTGCTTCTCTGCCACAGATGCTCTCTGCCATATTTGACATGGCTACAAAGAAGAAGCAAAGAAAATGGACGAGGATAACCGTAAAAGTAATGTTGAATATACCGAGACTTCGCGTTTATGTACCTGTATTTATGTGTCGGGAAAAATTGGCGCATTCAAATTTAGAAAGATACTACAACTAAAAACTCGTAATTTTGCACTAAATATTCTGTCGTTGATGCAAGGAAGAAAGCAGCTGAGGAGAAGAGTCAACAAAAATAATGTTCTGCATTTGATTAGGTACTGAATAAAATCTTTCAACAATGTTAATATTTTTTAAGTTTTGTGGTTAGTAAAAAGATTTCCAAGAGAGGAAATCAAGAGTAAATTGAAAAATCGATTTATTGATGAGAACCTGGAATCGTGCTTAAAATTAAATCAACAACATACGAACCTGACTTACCCAAACTTTACAAGGAGATGCAAGGCCATTATTTACATTGAGTTTGTCAGTCATTGTCATGATTCAATTTTATGGATACCTGACTTACAATTTAATTTTTATTAATAAATAAGATCATTATTACGTATTATATTCAGTTTTATTCAGCGTACCTACCTATAATTTAATTAGGACTTAAAACTTTAACTAAAGTTTATTAAGTAAATTAGCAGTGTACCTACTTACTACCTACGTAAGTATATAATTTAAGTTTAAGAAATTTGGCTCTCAAAAGAAATCTCAATCGTTGTACTGTTGATATTTGGCTCTATTGACTAATGAGTTTGCCGACCACTGGGCTAGGGTATTTGACGGGCCCCCTATCCACCGCTTAGATTAAAGGCAGTGTGAAACAATACATTAACGTTTTTCAAATTGTGTTTTAGTTCAAATTGAGGTAACTTATACAGTGAATTATTGGCGATTTTCAATACATCTACTTTAATAATGGAGCTGTCGAGTATCGACACATAATAATCAGAACATATATTGGACAATTATATAATTTAAAATGTTCATAGTCATGAAGTATAATAACGTCTGATTTTTACTATTAAAGCTAATTTATGTGTTTATCTCACTTATCTGGCCAACCCGGCACGCCGGGCCCCCAGGCTAGAGCCCTGTCAACCCCCCCAGCCATGACCTATACCACTCCGGAATTCGGGTGGACACCGAGAATTTCATTAGGGAACAGGTTTCTAAAAAAAACCTGACATTAGTGTTTCTAAATTTTTGTGTTAGAAATTAAAATCTAAGAAATTTTACCTAAAAGGGTGCTGGAGAATTACAAATCATTTTTTGCCGTGTTGTTTGTCTAAGTCCAAAGTATAGTTTATTGGCTTTCGCTTTCAATGTGTAAAATCATTCTGATGATTTTCATATTTGGGGGGGGGCAAGGCCCCCTGCCCCCCCCCCCCTGGATGCGCCACTGGTTGATTGAGGTTTGCCTAAATAACTGTTAATATTGATAATATTACCTAATATTGATTAGGTATATTTTTCACCGATGGAATGTACTGGCTCGAACAAAAACGATTTACGTTGCGGTACATGAGAGATTGGGGCTTCGGCCGAAGATGTCCTCGACTGGAGCAACTTATTGCTGATGAAATAACAGCTTTTATCGACTTCTTGCGAAAAGGCCCCCATGAAGACCAGGTGAGAAAATTTAATTTTAAATTTATATTCAGGCCATGGAGGAGTGGATAATTTCAAAGTCCATTGCCAATATCCCCAAGTTGAAGATTTATAGAAGAAGAATAGTTGTAGATAGGTACTACGAAATAATGATATAGGTACCTATTTACTTCGGGGTTATCGTTGTTTTACATTTTAAATGTACCTATTTTGATTATTTTTTTTAAATTTATCTTTGGACCGCAGTGACGTCCCTAGACAAAATGCCGCTCCTAGGCAGTGCCAAAATGCCGCCACATTTTTTATACAGTACTTTTTATCATCCTTTTATGATTCAAATATCTAAGAAATGTGTTGTATGGATACATTACTACTAACAAAATATATACCACTAAAAATCTAATTTAAATGCCATCTCTGCTTCAATATACAATATTGTGAGTCTACGGTTTCAGATAGGTACATTTAAAAATACACCTGACAACTTCCAAAACTCGCGAGAGACTTACAAACATATTTGGATATTTTTTAAATTAGGTGCATTGCTGTTCACCAAGAACGTGACGTCCAACGACAACGGAAGTAAACTAGACATCGCAAATCCGACAAAAAAATGTCCTGTTAAAACTTGTATAGTACCTAGTTAATACATTAATTTGTTTCTAACCAGTGAGCTGATTTTTTTAATGGAAAGATATTTCCGATATTACGAATGTTATGTAGCTATTTCTATATAAACCTAATGATTCTCCTCGATTTGCCGTCCTTTGAGTAACTGCTGCCCCCAAGCGACGCTCAATCTGCCTACCCCCACGGTACGTCACTGTTGGGCCGTAACCGCGTCTACCAATTCCATCAATGAAAAAATTTCTTATGCAACAGAGTCAAGGTGGAGTACAGTTCAGTTATGAGGTATACAGCGGAAAACACATTTTGAAAATAGCCGATATACTGAATTATTTGTTAGGTTAACCTTACCAAATCTAACCTAACCCAAACTAACAAATAATCCAGTATATCAGGTATTTTCAAAATATGTTTTCCGCTGTATTTCTCATAACCGAACTGTACCGATATCTTTCTAAAGGGAATGGGACGATTTGGCACCGCGAACTGGCCTCCGCCGATTGGCCTCCGGTACAATCGGACGCCGGCCCAATTGGACGCCGACCCAATTCGACGCCGACCAAATTGGCCTCCAGGAGATTGGACACCGCACAGTTGAATTAAATGCGCAAAGGAATAGACGTACGTTACGATTTGTTGGAGTAAATAAGCAAGTCAGTTTAATATGCTTCTATCTTCTCAGTAGTTGTACCTTATACATTTCGCGCTTGCCACATTTTTAATATAGATTGAGAATAATTATTATGCCTTATGATGTTTATTAAAAGAAAATAGTTCTTGCCTCGCTAAAACTTAAAGGTGTGCATAATCAATTAATTTATTGTCTATTCATGGGTACTTATTTATATTTACAACAAATATTAAAAATAATGTTAGATGTTAGAATGAAAATTACATTATATTTCAGCGTTTTATCGACTTAATATTATAATAAAGCTTAAACATGTATATTATTATGCATAACTGCGTATTTTAAGATAGTATGAAATTAAAAACAAAATATTAAGTAAGTTGTAGTATATTCTTGGGTTTTCACCGTGTCTCCTTCTTCCTTCTTTACTCGACGTTTCGGGCTCGTTGCAGAGGCCATTATCAAGAGATATGTTTTATGATGAAATGTAAATGAAAAACATATCTCTTGATAATGGCCTCTGCAACGAGCCCGAAACGTCGAGTAAAGAAGGAAGAAGGAGACACGGTGAAAAACCCAAGAATATACTACGATAAAAAACAACCGTGAAAGCCTCAAACATTATATTAAGTAAGTTATCTGCTAAGTATAAATGTTTCAGTAGTTTGATTAATAAACTACTTAGGTACTGGGTGCCGGACGAAATCCCGATGGCCGAAATCCCGAATGCTGAAATCCCGAATGGCCGAAATCCCGAAAAATAAAAAAATACAAACATCAATAATTGCGCAATTTTTGCAAGAGAGACAAAAACCCATTTTTTGTGGAAATATAAAAAAATGTAAAACACAAACATCAATAATTGCGCAATCGTGAGCGCAATTTTTGTAAGAGAGACAAATCCCATTTTTGCGGAAAATGGGTTTTTCCGATTGCGCAATATTTTTCAGGAGAGACCATTTTGTAGAACGAATGGATTTTGTGTCTCTTGCAAAAATTGCGCAAATCACGATTGCGCAATTATTGATGTTTGTATTTTACATTTTTTTATATTTCCACAAAAAATGGGTTTTTGTCTCTCTTGCAAAAATCGCGCAATTATTGATGTTTGTATTTTTTTATTTTTCGGGATTTCGGCCATCGGGATTTCGTCCGGGACCCAGTACCTAAGTAGTTTATCAATCAAACTACTGAAACATTTATACTTAGCAGATAACTTACTTAATATTTTGTTTTTAATTTCATACTATCTTAAAATACGCATTTATGCATAATATTATACATGTTTAAGCTTTATTATAATATTAAGTCGATAAAACGCTGAAATATAATGTAATTTTCATTCTCACATCTAACATTATTTTTAATATTTGTTGTAAATATAAATAAGTACCCATGAATAGACAATAAATTAATTGATTATGCACAAATTTAAGTTTTAGCGAGGCAAGAATTATTTTCTTTTAATAAACATCATAAGGCATAATAATTATTCTCAATCTATATTAAAAATGTGGCAAGCGCGAAATGTATAAGGTACAACTACTTGACTTGACTTGACTTTGACTTTTGATCATCCTTTAGTGTTTTGGGGCACGCCGGCGTTAGCCTCATCCCCTTCGTCTCAATTATTAGGTCGCTAACAAGGATTCGCATGATTCGACGTGGTGATGTTAATCTCCGGTCCTTGATGGGGGCCGGGATAGGGTACAACTACTGAGAAGATAGAAGCATATTAAACTGACTTGCTTATTTACTCCAACAAATCGTAACGTACGTCTATTCCTTTGCGCATTTAATTCAACTGTGCGGCGTCCAATCTCCCGGAGGCCAATTGGGTCGGCGTCGAATTGGGTCGGCGTCCAATTGGGCCGGCGTCCGATTGTACCGGCGGCCAATTACCGGAGGCCAATCGGCGGAGGCCAGTTCGCGGTGCCAAATCGTCCTAGACCCCTTTCTAGATGCCTTTATATGATACCTTGCATTTACTATTGAGGTTTCTTTGAGAACTTTGGCACACAAACTACTCTACTTAGATGCTAAATCATAGGAAATTTGTACCGGCTGAGAAAAATGCCTTATTGAAAACCAATTTGTCTACCTCATCGGGTATTGTTGATTTAAATTAGGCCAGGGCCTATGAAACCACGTTGCAAAAATCCTGGAAAGTTCTTTGTAGCGCAAGGCAGTGGGGATTCTGTTGAATATTTCGTCGTATTTGTTGGGAACTGAGAACTGCGATTTATACCGCATTTTTTACATGGAAAAGAAATGTCGCATTTGACTGATATTCTATTCTGAGCATATACTTATTATAACTTTTATGACTGGAATCACTGGATCTGAAAGGCGTGGATCATTGTTACATGTCACCGTTTATTATTTTCATTATTTTTCGTAGCATTAAATTTAAAAAAATACATTTTCAATTTTCATTATATACCTAGGTACCTACCTAGATATTTTTTTTATTTTTGGCAATCGCATTTTAACCTTTGGAGTGTCTCACAAGTGAGTGGGAAGAGATAGTAACAATAAAATATGCACCTAGAGACCGCATACTGCAGATGTACATAAGTCCATCGGTCATAGATCAATATCGATTTAAATCCCACATGTAATTTTTCAACCACGTTATCAGTAGATAGGTAGATCAAACGAAACATCATTGTTTGAATTATCCAGTGACGTCCCGTGGGGGTCGGCATGTTGTGCATTGCATCGGGGCGGCACATTTTAACGAGCGGAAAATTCAGGAACGAATATAAATATTACTTATTTTGAGAGCAACGGCGGTTTTCCATATAGCAGACGATACTGATACATCATTAGAAAGTATCGACACCTTAGTTAGGAAAATAGTCGTGGAATATACCTACCTGAATCCCGACAACATATTATTATCAAACCATTATTTTATTGTGATACCCAGTCTAATATTTATTTTTATTGTCTATTGTGTTAACACAACCAATTTTTTCTCTAGGGTGCCTTCAAACCTGTCCATGCCACAAACCTCATCGTACCTAAAACCACCAGTGTTTGAGCTCAGTAGATGATGTGTATGTAAATTTAAAGATTGTTGGTATATTTATCTGTTTAGGTTACATAATGGTTACTTAACAAAACTTGAAAATAAAAATGAAAGGGGGTGGCTTTTTACGTTTGCTCAATGGTGGCACTTCGTCTAGGGACGTCACTGGAATTGCCTATCGTTACCTTGGAGAGTCGGCTTTGTAGGCAGCTTCGATTCTTGTGATGTTCTGCGGTGTGTACCGCAAGATTTCGTGTTTTGAGGCATTTTAAGGTGGGTGTATGGGCTAATACCTAGGTACTGTCAGATTAATATGAGTTCATTGATATTAACCTATATATTCAATGATTGGTAAAGTCACATTATGTGTATAATTCTTGTGTGTTCACTGAATGTCATAAATTATTTTTCAGGACGTTGTCAAACGTGACTTGGTATTTCTGCCAGACGCCCTCTATCCACCTCTGATCAATTCACTGTTAGGAGTATTCCGCGGCCAATCACTAGGTCCGGAAACCTGGTCCCGCCAACGGGACGTCGGTAGAGCTGCTCTCTTATTCCAAAGAAATGGAGACGATTTGGGTGGAGCGTTAAGCATGACACCGTGGATTAGGCACATCATTCCTCAGGGTAGTGGTTACCAGCAGCTTTGCGCTGGAAATCAGATCATGAAGGATTTTATAAGGGTATGTTTAGTATATTTACAATAAATTATATAGGTAGATATATTATATTATTTGAGATTAGAGTTAAAGATATTTTAAAATTACAAAACGTAAAACTATCGATTTAACAGTGACATACTATTATAATAGTGAGGATGCGGCAAATTAAAGAACAAAATATGAGATTTTGTCGTGTAGGAGCGACCAACCAATGAGTAGGTATCGATTGTTCTGCTAGGCTTACAGGCGGAAAACTCAGCTATAATATCATATTGTGATATCATAATTTTAGTTCTTTTTTAAAAACTATTAGGTACCTCCTAGCTGTTGATCCTAATAATTATATGACTGGTTTGAACTGCTTCGTGTCCCGCTTTTAAATCCTCTCAAAGAACATCATCAGTTACTCAGTTACTGTATATTATTATGATGTATTAAAAATACTCGTATTTATTGCAGGACATTGTTGATGAATGTAAGCGAAATTTTTCAGAAGAGTACGATGACAACTTTTTCGACAAGTATCTTAGGATCATGAGAAAAGAGAATGAAACCAAAGAAGATTCCACTTTTTCAGGCAAGTATTTGATTGTTTAATACAGGGGTAGTCAACCTGGTCCTTACCGCCCACTAGTGGGCGATCCAGCTTTCATGGTAGGCGGTAGAGATTTTAAAAACATTTTCATTATGTTTTCAAAAAATTTCCCGTGACAATTTAAATTTCAGAAAATATACTATTTGTATTATAGCCCTCACATAAGTTTAGTTCACGTTACGTAAGTGAAACTAAATGGCGCTATAGTGTGACCGCAAACAAAAGAGCATATGTAGGTATGCAAAGTATAAATAAAAAGATAGATTTAACTACAGTAAGTTGTTTTATAAAGATTTATTCTGCCAAACTTAGAGAAAGTCTGACATAAAGTATTTGGTAAGTAATTAATAGTATATGCTTTAACTTGTAACTTTATAAAGTAAAGTTATTTCCCTAATTTATAAATCACCATTACAGTGGAACCGGTGGGTGGTTTGAAAATTTTACTACTAACAGAGATACATAAAGCGGTAGGTATAAAAAGGTTGACTACCCCTGGTTTAATATCTAGATCAGTCAGTATCACATGGTATTCCGGTAGCCCGCGTCCAGGATACTGTGGCAATTCACAAAAACCTGCTACTTTCTTTGAATTGGAAAAAAGATGTACTTATGTGTCTCTTCTTGGTTGTTCCCGATCGTGAAATTCCGTCATCTTCTGAGTGACCATGACTTTCCACCACTCTCGATTCTCTGCTTCTCTTGGGGCAGAGAGAATGCTGCCCCCAGTAAGCTCCTTCAGTTGACCGCACCGACACTCTTCCGTTGCTTCTCCTTCCCTGGAGGCTACACAAAATACCAGTCTCTTCAGTTTATCCGGTCCGCGCCGAACAATATGTCAAAAAAAACTGCAGAATGCATCTCAATCATATTATTGTAAAGAGCCGTTCCTTTATCGGTAGTCTCAGGATGATTGACTGGTTCGTCCTATACTGTCCAAAGAAATACAAAGCATTCGGCGCCAACACCACATTTCGAAGACATCAATTATTGCCTTCCGCTCCCTTGCCCCATGGTTCACGAATCAACAGCGTCTAAAAATATAGAACATTAATGTTTGCACAAGCATAATTTTCGTGGCAATTGAAATTCCCCGATCCTTGCATGTGGTGGTAGAATGAGTCATCGAATTTGTTGCGACTGTGTGCGCTTTCTTATCTCTGCTTCATATCTGCCTGTTCCACTAATGGTTGATCTCAGATATACAATCTCGACCATTATTTCTAGGTTTTTGAGTACATATATTTGCTGCTGTTAGAGTAAGCCTGATCGATAATATTTTTATGTGACTTTAATTTAATTGTAATAATAATTATGGAGAGCATATTATCATGCGGAGGTTTATAGATCATAGCACCAGGGCCGATTCTAGGAAGTGTGAGGCCTAATTGGAACATGTCGCGAGGCTCCTGGGTATAGGGCATGAATATTATTATGAATGAATAAAAGCGTACAGGTAAATTTATTGAATTTCGTTACTCCATTTACAGAGGAGCAATTGATAATGATTGGAATTGATTTCCTGTTCCCTTCATCATCAGCAAACGCAGTTACGCTGACATTGCTGATCCGCGAACTGCTGCGGAGTCCTGATGTCCAGGACAAGATCCACGCAGAGATTGATAGCGTGGTTGGTCAAGGTCGACTACCGAACCTTGACGATAGAAATAAGTAAGATACCTATCTTGATAAATAATATACAAACATGGTGTGATTACCTACCCTAAGTATACTTATTTTACCTCACAAAGACGCGTCCTCATTTCGTCGACTGTGATCCCTGACCTATTAAAAATAAACTGTCCTTTAATTGTTTCTACTGCGGGGTACGCCTCTGTGAAGTAAACTCTTAAACAATTATTTAGTATGTATATACATAATCATGCCCACACATCCTGAAGTGGGCCCCCGTTTTCCAAATGGTGTTCTGCAGAGTAAAATTAGCGATTTTTGGTATTTTTTTTTACATCCACTGAATTGAGTACCTATCACACAGAGACACACAATAATATAAAATTGCATCGCACCACCGCATATTGTAAAATGTTATTATTCTTAAAGTACTTTACTACGATGTTTTTAAACTATACGAGAAATTTTGTGATGTGTGTTTATCTCACAAATTTGGTCGTCCCACCGCCAGGGCTCCGCTGAGCCCGGGGCCCCAGGCTAAAGCCATGGATATAACACTGACATATCTCAGAAACACACTAACATCCCGTATTGTTTTCAAGATTTTCTTTAAAACGTGTGTTTCTGACATGTTTCCGAATTATGTGTGTTCAATAAGAAATGATAGGTATACTCTTACATCTTGTGAATTTTTCGTTGATTAAAAAAACTAGTTTATAATTATTAGAATTTAAACAATCTTGACCTACATAATATTGTCTGCATGCAAATATTTACAATCACGATGACAGTTATAAAATAAATAATATTTATGTTGAGAATGTTCATAGACAAAATAATGCTATCAGCATCATTGATTCGTATGCAAAATTGAAGATAAGGATAGGTACCTCTACTCGTCGATTATGCGGTAAATTTAATCATCTATGAAGCAGTACCTACTTGAATGAATGGGGACTCTTGACGATTTTTTTGTTATTTAGGTAAGAGGGTAGGTACGTGTCTTTAACGAACAAATCGATAACAGTTGTACGATCTCTTATATGCAAGATTTAACAGTCAACGTTAGTTTGTCAGTAGATACCGTCAACGAAATAATGTCATTTCCAGCGCTTTAAACTTACCGGAACTCACAGGAGCGCAGCTCCTGTTCGTGAAATCCCTGTCATTATCGCTGTCTCGTCGAAAAATTAAATATGGCATTTCAGTTCGTGAATCATTAAAAAGTAATAAAATATGAAAATTGTCGGAATTATAGTAAAAAATAATATTTATGACGTGACGTAAACTTCGATTTTTGTCTGCAGTGCCGACCACATTATGCCCTAATCTTGCATGCCACGCACTCATAAATACTTTATTTGACGGCCTGTACTTGGCAGACATATTTTTATATGATACATACATATTTTCGGAAAATTATCGAGCGCTCCGGTTCCTAAAATTTTCTATTTTGAGCGCTGAATGTTTGACGGTGGTTGGTAAATGAGTCTCCAATATTATTGGCATGTAATTATTCTAGTATGTATTTCTTCAGGATGCCCTACACAGAAGCTTCACTGCGTGAGGTGATGAGAATAGTTCCTTTGGTGCCACTAGGACTACCACATCGAGCTCAAGTTGACACTAATTTCAATGGATATTTTATTCCAAAGGTTGGTGGTGTTAGTAATTTTGCGAGAACCATAAGAAACTGCATTTTCTGAAAGTAGATAATTAAGAAATAAATCATTGCAGATCAACTCTCAAGAAAATACTTAAACAACCATGTTACCATACGTCGTATAACATGAAAGTGGCAGCATTATTCTTATCAAATCTAGCATTTTTTAATAAGCAGCTTTTAAAATTCGTATCATTCCTGGCATATGGCATTTTTTGACACCGCAAACAGCTTCTTATAATCTAGGATATTATATCGGATTTTCTTATTGTACCTTATGCTTATATCTTATAAATATAGTCAATGCTAAATACAATATGATGACCTGCATTAATTTTATGACTTATTTTATTAGTGATAAAACACAAAATTCTTCTATGATCTTTGGTCTTGTAATAAATATAATTATGAAATATTTTTTTGAAATTCTATTTTCTAGACACCTTTTGAATTTTGAGAAAATCTGTCATTTTGTGAACGTGAATGAATGGCATATTTTTTTGAATGACATGTTTGCAACAGTTGGTAAAAAGGGGAATTCAGTCTTTATAATATCTACTTTATTTAAACCATTGTTTTAATTTTTTTAATTGTGTATGAGGTATAATTTTTACTCTTTGATTACGCTAAAACAGATGTTTTACGTTTGACATTTTTGGCCTCGATTTGAAAAATTGGATCATTTAGGTAGGTACCTACCTACTCACTACGATAAACTAATTTAATTTAAATATACCTACACATCATTAAAAACGATAAATCTTTTATACTCCTTATCCAGGACACTATGATGGTGGCAAACATCTGGAGCTATCACATGGACCCGGAAATTTGGGATGATCCAAATAGTTTTCGACCGGAAAGATTCTTGGATGAAAATGGGCGATTAGATTTGAAGAAAGACAAATCGCTTATATTTGGAGCAGGTAAGTGACGTTCACCCCGGTCCTGGAATAGTCTCAAAGGTACTTTATCTACAACCGGTCCTGCCCTCGGACCGATTAAGAACCTTTGTTTGGCTAGCTCGATACTATTCGGGGAGAGGGTGATCAACTAAAGTTCTCGATTGACACTTTTGGAATACACTTGATCATTATTATTTAACTTCATGTTATTTAGGACCACTACCTAGCGATAGGTTAGCACCTAGATTATTAATTATCTGATTGTCTTTCAGATCGAACTTATTTTCGTAAATATTTACGTAAACGTCAAAGACAGCTGACTATCTGTCACTTCCCTTAGTATTAGATGTTTTTCATGAAATGTTTCGTTGATTGTTTTTTTTTCAAAATAAAAATGAAAACTCCTTTTGGTAATTCAATTCAAATTATTTATTAAATTATTCTCGATAAACAAATTTAATTTCTTTTTAATTAATTATAATCGACAATTATACACTTTAGTTTAATTTCGAATAATTACATAATTATTTTATAATCTTATTTAAATTAATTATTAAATAAAGTTAATCAATTATAATTATTTTATGTTTAATTAATGTACGATTACACACTTATAACTAAGAGTCGCCGACCGTAAACTTTAAGAAGCTATGCTCCTTTTATATATATAATAGATCGCGAATAGATGACGCGTATTATGACGATATGTTTACTATATCATCTGACAGCCCGAACCACGTGTCGCTTACGATGACGTTTCAACTCGTGACACGTCGGACGTAATCTTCGTAAACGAATTACTTCGCGAAAATAATTAAAACTATGTGAATTTGGTGCGCCCTCAGGCACAACCTCACGGTGATATGAGAAGATCGACTACTCGACTACTACTACTAACGGTACATAAAATGCAGGCCGTTATATAGACCCACAGCGGGAAAAACCCGAGATTTTGACGTCATTCGAAATATGAACCAATAGGAGACCGTTCTATCTCTCCACAGAGCTAATGGCCAAAGTTTCGGACCAATCATAGAAAAGCCGTTTATTTCCCGGCTTTTCCGGAAAATTATGATCATTCAATTGAATAAAAATATATATTTAATTAATACCTATAGGCGGTACAAGTTTGATAACAATCGTGAAAGTCCTTATAGGGCTTTTGACACAAATTGTCCAAATATCTGTTAGTTCGTTTATCGAGCTAACGGAAAGGAAAAATGAAAATATTTTCGCTAAAAATAATACGCAACAGAGGCGTGAATCATTAAAACTACCGACTGGCTACGTATTCGCAAAGAGAATGGCAGAAAACAAACTTGTCCGTTTCTTTTATGCAGGACTTTTGCGGGCTAATTACGGATAATCGGAAAGGGTTGCGATTAAAATTTATTCAATTATATTTATAGAACACTTCAACTTAAAGGTATAACATTAGTTTCAATCAAAATTTCTATGACAAGCCTTCATTTATTGAGTTTGAAAATTACCTATTTCGGGTAATTTAATATTGATCTGTCGGGGTTAATTGACAGATCTAAAGAATAATTTTTATTTGTAAATTAGGAGAGCAACCGAGTCCTTAGACTTACATTGTCAGAATTTCCATTTTCGAAATTCCTTCATTTAACTTTTACAAAAGTAGGTACTTAAATTGGTACCCTTTTTATTACGATTCAAAATATTAATTTATTATTTAAATTGAGTGTGTGTAATCAGTACTTACAAAACGTAATCATTAGATTTTATATACGACAATATTTGATATCATAATTTATTTATTTAAGTTATTTTACTTTGGCGTCGGCAAATAGATCGAGGCCAAATTTGAAAAAAATAAAATTTATTTTTATATAATTCAAAATCAGATTAAATACAAATGGACATTTATTTACAATGTTTAGCAAATGATATCCCATAAGTCGTTTACAATTTATTATCTATTTTTAACCTTAATCCTATACATTTCAATTACTTACATTCCACCTTATAAGACCATTTGGTCCCCTTAAAAGAAAATTCATCCGTAGTTCATTCTGAGGGGCTATAAGTCACTCAGACTGTACTACGGGACTCAATACACAATAACTTTGTTTAGAGATTGGGCACGTATTTTTCAAGTAAAATCGACATTCACGGTCGGATCGAAAAGTTGTGACGTCACCAATTTATTAAGGAAAAATGCCGGCTGAGGGCCTACATTTTGGGGCCGTGTCAAACGTCCCTACTTGAAAGAGTCACAACTGTGAGTGTCCGATCTCGATAACGTCCGTCTCACCTCTAAACTTCACTATATATAAAGCAGTTAAAAGCAGTTAGTATAAATTTCTATAATGAAGTACACACTACAAATGGGTGGATGCACATAGATTACTTTATTTATATTTATTTATAGTCGACCCAGCATCGAGTCTTAAAAGTAATAAAATTTTGATACAAAACAAAATTTGATTTTAAATATCTCATTTCTTCAAAATGGAAAGCTGCATAACGCGAAGCTGTCTTCGTCATCAGAGAGGAAGTACGACCGGCCTCTTCATTGTAAGCTGCACTCTTTGTTTGAATTGTACGTAATACATTTCACCGTAACACTGTTCGCTTATGAGCTGTCTTACCAGAAAGATATGACCGTATAGCATTGAGATCATAAGATTACTCGTTGTCCGTGGAGCTTTGAAGACAGTAATATTACAATTTTATTAGATTTGTAGGATAATAGTTTAATTTTCAAGCCCCGGTAGTCCCCACATTCTCGCCACAAATTTTAAACATAATGTAGAGGGCTGGCCCACCGACTCTGACGGTCGGCATATTCCTTGTTGCACCATGGTTTCAAAGTCTGCTTTTGCAGCACGAAGTTTGTAATGCGCCAGTCTGCAGTCAGAGGGAGCGGGAGAAGCGCCGAATGTACATGGTGTGTCACCGTCACCGCAAGCGGGGGAGCCGGACGAAATCCCGAAGGTCGAAATCCCGAATGGCTGGAATCCCGAAATCCCGAAAAATAAAAAAATACAAACAATCATAATTGTCAACTACCAACTCGAAAGAAAAAATACTACTTTTTATAAAAGAAAATGCAATAAAAAAAACATAAATTGACAATTATTAATATCTTAGTTTCCATTTTTCCACAAAAAAAAAGGTTTTTTGTCTCTCCACGGAGATAAGTCCTGCCAATGAACGTATTGTACGTCAAAGTGTTCTTAGGATTTTCTGATGACTTTTGGGAGAGTTCCCTTGGTGAGTATCTGAAATATTTCGCTATTGCGTCTCTTCGTCGTTGGTCATTTTATATTGATAATTATTATGTATGTTTTTATTTGAAAGGTAAACGATTGTGTGCCGGAGAAACTTTCGCACGGCAGACGATGTTCTTACTGGCAGCTGGCCTGTTCCAGAACTTCCACGTGTCAGCAGCTGAAGGTGTACCTTTTCCCGAGCTAATACCTGGCCTCATCACAACCCCTGAAAACTTCTGGGTCAAATTTACCCCAAGGCATTAATTTTAATAACACATTTATAATATTATCATCCATATATGACGTCACGCCCTAATGTGAGTGAGGGGTTCTTATATATGTGATAAATTGCGATGATGGGAATAAGGGAGAAAACAAAACCAATAAAATATTAACCATAATTTTCTGAGAATAACACATTCCGTGAGAATATCATATTATAGTTAATCATTTTTGGCGTTTAGAAATGATTTTTAATGGTTTTGGAAGGGGGTTTTAAACATAACGTTATTTAGACTTGACTTACTGACGAAATGTGTCAATGCGCAAATAGGGGGTGACAATACCTAAAATGTCATTATTATGGATGACTCTTGAGAACGGACTCTGCAACGAGCCGAAAGAAGGAAGAACAACCCAAAAACCTTATACGAGTAGGTATGTACATTACGTATACATAATTTTACTAAGCTTTGCGTTACAATTAAAATATCATAATGTTAATACCTATCAATTAATAGAAATTAGTCACAATAATGTAAGAAGTACTTATTTTAATTAGTAGTGAGATTGAGTTTGAAAGCCGTTATATAAGTAGCTAATTATTAGTATTGATAGAACTGGTAGAGGAAGGCATTGTAGCCAAGACGAAATCACTTTTGAATGGTGTCAGCGTCATCACCAACACCTAAATGAATCACCTGCATCGCCATAAGAATCTTTCGGGTTAATTTCCTAAAAATTTTGATAAAATGAATCATCATTGAAGCAAAATGTCTAAAATTATCAACAGCCAAATTAATAACTGTACCTACACATTAATAGCCACCTACCTATAAATTTGTTGAATGTATAAATTTAAAAAATATGGATATGGTAGGTACCTACCAATTTTTTTCTGTACTTACATATTATTTACTTACACATTAAATATTTAGTAAAACATTTATTGACTTTTATTTTACTTACTTTTCTTTACTTAAAAATAGGTTGTGATCGAGAAATAATCAGAAACGACCAATATCGAATTTCGAAAAATAAATAAATAATTTCGAGAAACCGTCAATAATTCGATTTGAGAAATTGTTAGCTAACATAAAAAAACCTAAAACTATTTACATTCTGAACGGAAGTTATTATTCTCTCGGTGACTTGTTTTTAATTCTCAAGAAATCAAATAACCAATCTCAAATTTTTGAGAAAACAAATATTCTTGAATTATCGAATCTTGAGATATCAAAAAAGTCGAAAGATCACAAGCTCTAGTCACACGTATTATAGACATTATACGTCAATCAAGATTGAGATCTGTAAATTGGTAGGTTATTAAGTGCTTATGGCTATTGACAATTTCGACAAGTCATTGATCATTTTTTTTATCTAGGTACTGTTCAAGTCAGTGATTCCCAACATTTTTTGTTTGGCGGAACGGAACCAGAGCGTTGGAGCGGATCCTTTTTTGAGTTGCTCCGCTCCGGGACCTGAAACTTGCTCCAGCTCCGCTCCATGGTCTGCTCCGCTCCGGGTAAAAAGATTTAATAAGTATTATATGTATACAAATCTTAAAAATAAATAAATATATAAATTAAAAAAAAAAAAGAAAAGAGTAAATAAGTAGTTTTAAAGTAATCGGTCATTTTCATTATTAATTCTATTACTTCAACAAAACCGTCAGCAGTCTCTCATTTATCACTCGGCAGTGATGCCATATTTCAAATAATTCCAGTGTTGCAAAGTGTCAAAATATATATACTATTTTCATTAGATTTTAGGACGAAAATTTCATAATAAAAAAACAACCGGAGCAGTGGAGCACTACAAATTTTTGGTGCTCCGGGTAAAATCTCATTGCTCCAGTGCTCCGCTCTAACGCGGAACACTTAAAACATTTCATAAAATGGTAAGTGAGGTAGGCTCAGTGGCGCACCCAGGATTTAATTTTGGGGGGGGCAAAAGGAGGAGAATGTCAATTATTAGTCCCATAGGCTCTTTTTCTTCTTCACAGCCTAATTTCTCGTTTATCGGTCTTTTGTCTATTGCACTCAGTGTACCTACACCATGGTCCCTGCATCCTGAAATGGACCCTCAGGCTAGGATATTTGGCGGGCCCCCTACCTACCATTAAGATTAAAGGCAGTGTGAAACACTACGTTAACGTTCTTCAAATTATGTTTTAATTCAAATTAAGGGTACTTATACAGTGAATTATTGGCGATTTTTTAATACATCTACTTTAATAATGGAGCTGTCGAGTATCGACACATAATAATCAAAAAATATATTGCACAATTATATAAGTAATTGAAAATGTTCATGGCCATGAAGTATAACAGTGCTTTTTTACTATTAAAGCTAATTTATGATGTGTGTTTATCTCACGTATCTGGTCAACCCGACACGCCGGGCCCCCAGGCTAGAGCCCTGTCAGCCCTCCCCAGCCATGACCTACAACACTCCGGAATTCGGGTGGACACCGAGAATTTTTTGACAGTTCCATTAGGGATTGGGTTTCTAAAAAAACCTGACATTAGTGTTTCGAAATTTTTGTGTTAGATATTAAAATCTAAGAATTTTTTCTAGAAAGGCTGCTGGAGAATTACAAATCATTTTTTTGCCGTGTTTTTATTTGTCTAAGCCCAAAGGTATAGTTTATTGGCTCTCAATTTCAATGTTTAAAATCATTCTGATAATTTTCATGTTTGGGGGGTGCCAGGGCCCTTTGGCCCCCTCTGCTTAAGAGCAGCACATTCAAAAAGCCGGTAAATGCAAGAATGAATGTAAATATTACAAGTAGGTACCTATTGACTATAGAAGAAACCGGATCTGCACATATTATGTTCCGGTTGCATATTTTATTTTTTGCATCGATTTCAATAATAGCATATTTTATTTACATTATTTACACTTTTGTCGATATGGCTCCTGCAAATTCATTCGCGTGGAGACAACTGCGACACCTGTCTTTAATATTAATATATTAAAAAAAAATATTTATAAATTAATGCTAATTGCAATTATAATTTAAATATAGAACATTAAAGCAAGTGGTCTATGTTACTTTTGAGAAATGTTTACATTAAGCGCCATAGGATAAATTGTACACAGAATTAAATATTGACATAATGCCAACTGCAGTAGAACCTCGATATAACTGACAAAATATCTGGTCAAATGTGAAAATTGTTAAAAACATCCTGTTAATGTTATACATGTTTAAATCCAAGTGTCACCGCTTGTAAACAATGTTCTGCGCATGATAATCATGTCATACCTCTCGCACTTGAATTCGAGTTATAATGCCGTCCTGCTCGTAGCACTAACGTTTGCAATGCTGGCAGCTAATTCACACAGCTGCACAGCAATTTAATTTGTTTACTTAAAGTAAATGGATGGATTTATTACACCATTCAATAAGTTTACAATGGTTAGAAGTAGATGAAGGTGACCCTGGGAACTACATCATGACTGATTTTCGTAATTTTAGAGAGTTGATTATAAAAAAACAGCACACTTCAAAATTGCAAACAAAATTTGATTCTTTTTTCAAAGCAGAATTACTGAAAGCGAGAGCGTTGACATCAAACATTAACGTCACTCCACAACGGGTGTGTCTGAATATATCATACGAAGACGAATTAACAGAATTTTAATTGTGTTTATAACGGATACCCCTCACCCGCATTAGACTGTTATATCGAGGTTCTACTGTATCTCAATTATTCTGAATATTCCAATGCATAACAATGTCTGTTTGTATGCACATGTATTAAAAAATTAAGATTTATTCATGATATTAACGGCCCACATGCTCAGCGTAGGTCAAAATGGAGCTTTTATGGTATTTTCAGAGCATAACCCTGGACATTCCTTAAGCGTTGTAGATAATCTATATAATTTTGAAGCCTCATCCTTTATATTTATTTTAAACATTTAATGACTGCATAAAGTATTTTTATTACATGAAATAGTATTCTTTTAAACCTCTCGCTCTAATGTTTTAGAATATAGTCATATTTCGTTTGTCAATTTTTGGCTACGGCCGTATGTTGTAGCTTAGCCACTGGGAAATGCCAATAGAAATGGCGTATTTCAAAAAAATACTACCTTATTCTTAGGTCGTAAATTCACTGAATAATGACACTGATGAAGAGTGCCTACTATAATGTATTATTTGAATTATTATTAATTATTCATGCTAATTTCAATTAATTTTAACAGTTGCGTACATTAAAATACATGCGGCATAACATTCATAGATAATAGAACACAACCTGCAGACCATAGATAATAGACAACATTCTCATAGAAAATACATAGTGCCAACTGCTAAAAACAAAAAAGAATGTCAGTTTAACGTAACAGACGAAAAGTGTTGGCATGTGGAATATGATAAAAACGTTCAATTGTCGTTCATTGAATCATGCAGGTGCCGATGCAGTGCAGTTCAATGTGAAGTGCGTTCATTTTTGTTTTAATGATTACAGCAGATTTTGCCAACTGACAATATTCGTTTAAAGGTTCAAAATGTGCTACGGGATGGGAGCATCAGTCTGATAACATTTTAAACACCAAGAACAATGACATTACACACTTTTTTTCCGTAGCGGCAGCCCGAGACATGCACCTCAATGTGGGTGGCCCTTAAGACTCCTATGTGGAGTCAAAATTATCTACAATTGACCCAGTTTTAGGTCATTAGTGTCATTACTCATAGGTTAAACCCACTGCCATACAGCTTATCAATCATATCAGATTATATAAATCATATCAGATATTCATAAAAATCAATGTTGATTTTTTTGTAATATTTTTGTGCTCTAAAATATGTGGACACAACACAGATTAATTTATCAAATAACTACCACAGATAACAAATTATTAATCACTTGTTTAATAACAGTTTACAATTAGCTTAACAATTCTAATTTTATAGTTTTGGTAGGAACCTAATTTATTATAAATAAAATAATGATAATGATGGACATCCATTTTTGAAACTTTTTGACCGATACTTTTGTTTTAATACCGATACCAGTACTTATTCTTTCAATATGACAACCTTACTTTTGGGCGGCTCTCGAGGTGCAGTGCGTAAGGCGCTGGCCTTTCATCCGAGGGCTTTCGGTTTCGACTCTCGGTAATGTCACAATATATTTATGTGTTTATCTCAAAGCCTAGGTGTTTGTGATTGTTTATCTTCTCTTTCACTAATTACACTACTGTCATTAGGCCTCGTAGCCTATCTTTAAAAGAATATAGAATATGATACACACAAGCTGATCATATTGTGATTTACTAGAGTACAATACCTATGTTCTGGCTGACAAGTCATGGCGATGTAAGTAGTATAAAAGAAAGGTAGTGGGAAGTAGAGATATGTTAGAAAAAATTATCGATTGACAAAAAAATATCATATTGGAAGAAAAGTATAGATACTCTTTGGACAGCCCTAATTAAAAAGGCCGTTATAACAAAATGTCGTATTATGAGTGGATTTGTAATTCCATAAGTGGTCAATCTGACGTGTTAGGAAGAGCACAGAAGTCCAATTTTCAGACTTCCAAAGACAGATTCAAGTGGTAAATTGATAAATATTTTAATATCAAATTATTAAATTCATAAAAGGGTCAAGAATGTTCATTGAACTTTAAAATACTTTTAATATCAGCTGGTGTAAGTACTGATACTCACTATTCGAGTGAATAATGATTATTAGTCATATTATAAGTCGATAAAAAAACAAAGAGTCAGCTTCATATTATCATAATATTATATCGCATCAGAAACAACATGCATTTGCATTATTATGTAAAATTATTCAGTCGGGGAATTCTCTATCAGCTTGCACACTCTAATGCAGCGATTTCCAAGCTGAGAGGTGCGACTCCCTGGGGAGGCGCGGAGTGTTGCAAAGGGAGATGCGAAAATTTTAACACAATTACTATAGCCACAGGTTTGCAGTTTGCTAATGCATAGTTTATAAAACGGCCGCTTGTTATAAACGACATAGAAAACAGTCCTATAAAAGGTTGTTTGCAAACTTGTCTGAAGATATGGAGACTAATTTTATTATACCTCACTTCTATACTTTTGTGAAGCGCGCTATCTATCTTGTGAAAAAATGAAATAAAAGAGTCAAATCATAATATTGAAATTTGAGGCAAATTTGTCTAGGAACAGTAATTTTGTTGTTAAACTTGTCTATTTGGTTGAAATTTAAAAAAAAAATGAGTGAATAAATCAATGCAAGGACCAATAATGCATTCGCTGATTTAAAAAGACAAAGTGAAGGCATTCATAAAAAATTGGAGCTTTGGAAATCAAAATTACAAAAAAAATAAGTTCGCCATGTTTTCACTTTTAAAATGATTTCTGCGCCAGATATATTGAAGCAAACAAAAATCTATTTACTGAGTTCTTGGATAGTTTGCTAATGCACTTTTCACATTATTTTATTAATAGTTTTTAAATATGTGGTTGTGCATTGCAATTTGATGTGATACCTATAATGGTGATTGATATACTTAAATGATAACTCCTGTGTATAATTTAGAAAACACTACATTAGAGTACCACATTGCCCTTAACCTCAGTGATAGGTAGGTGGGCCCGCTTCAGGATATGGGGCCCATGATAGAATCCATTTGCCAATGAATGATGATGAATTTGGATTGACTAATATTGAAAGGGAAAAATTGATAGAATTATCATGCGATAATTCATTGAAACAAAAACCCTAGTTCAATTTTGGTTGAATCGAAGCAAAGAATAATATAATACTTTGTCAAGAAAAGCAATGCAAGTAAAGTACTACTACCATTCGTAACATCATATTTATGCGAAACGGGTTTTTCTGCATAAGCTGCAATGAAATCCAAATACCGATCCCGTTTAGTAGAAAAAGAGTACTTTGTGCTAATAAACAAGCACATTCATCGCATGAAAAACAAATTAATTTAAAAATGAATGTAATATAAGTAGTAAAACCTTATTTATTTTTATAATTATTTTTTTCATTTTTGTATTAGTAGGTACATTTTTTCTGTTATTTAAAAAGGTGTCGAAATATTGTTGACATCAGGAAAGGAGCATCATAACATTTGACAAATAATAAAAATTGACAAGAACTAGTCGGCTGACAGTTAACCTCGAAGGATTTTCTTAAAAGTGCCACCTCATTTGGGTTAAGGGATGAACATACTACTTCAAACTGATCTCGATTTCTTCCGATATTCTGATGGGTCAATCTAGCCTTGCCTACACTTTTCGCTCACAAGCAAAAATAATTTATTTAAATTCTTATAGGTACAAACACTGATATCATTAATTTTATCTCACATTCCATTTTTGCTGCTTTTTGAACCATGTACAATTAATTATTATCAATCTATTAAATATAATAAAATAAAGTTATTCAACATTTTTATTGCTACTATTTATTTATTATAGTATTACACAAAAGTGGCCTTATTTGGCTTTAAAAATATTCTTCTTTGGCTGCTAACGACATTAACTATTTCACATTCACAAATTGATGGAAAAGTTTTAATTTGTTTGTAAACTTTTTATGACATAATTTATTATCTATTGCCATACTAAACATATTATATGAGTAAAGATTTGTGCCCATTTTAACCAGAGACACAATACATCCTGTTTAGTATTTTTATTTAATTCTCATGGAATAATGGAATCCTGACGACTGTAGATAAAATATTAAAACAAATGCAAAATCAATTTTGCAAGGCTTTTGTCACATTAAATTTAATCGAATAACATTGATATCAAAGGCATAATATAAAAGGCACACAATATTTTGATGACATTTTTCTTGTTTGCTTATAATAATTTATTTATTATTTACAAAAATTAAATATAATGCATAATATCAATAATTTATCTTATAAGACATATGAGTATTCCTAAAAAATCATTATTCATTTATTTATAGTTATTGTGTATAATATAGGGATTAATGGCATGTCATATTAAATGAGTGAAAATAGGCGGGGAACATTTTTAATTAGATATACTGTCAGTGATTTTTAATACACTCCGGCCATCCCAATGCTAATGGCAAAATCACCTTTAAGCTTATAGCCCACAGAGCGTGGCGGGGAAACAGCATGGACACAGTTTGACGAAAGGCTACTAGCAAAAATTCAATGTAAACTTATATGGCAGAGTGACTCGGCATGATCAGGGAGGGTGTGACTCATTTTATCGCATCGCAAGGCAAGCTGGAATGGCACACGCACAGCACACTTGTTAGATGTATTTACGGGAAATAAGAAGATAATCCGACATAACTACTGATGAATAGGTAGGTACACAAAAACCGATGAAATTTCAAAAGCTCACTGATGGTATAAAATTAAGCAATTAATTTGAATTATGTATTTTCTTAAATATAAACGCAAGATATGCTCAAAATATATTGAAAATATCCGTTGTTGTGAATCTGTTCCATAACAATTTATAATTTAACCCGTAAACTAGACATTTTAAAATACTTCTATATTTGAAACACAGACTTAGATACAATATCAGATTTCAACTTACATAATTGGCTGAATAAATTGTCTTAGTCTATGAATAAACTAACTGACAAATAAAAATCACGAGATAAATTATTTATTATTTTTAACAACAATCAATATTTATATGTGATTGAATCCCTAGAAATTATTTTTTTAAATTATTTTGAATAAATTTGCACTTACGTAAAATGTAAGCGCTCCTTAAATAGCTTACTAATTTATATGGGCCGCCGCAGACGTCTTGAAATTATGAGAAACAAACTTCATATAAAAAAAGTTTTCGATTCACGCGAACGTAATTCATACAATATGTGAAGCGAAACGAGATGTCGCTTATTTTTTTAAACCTTCCGAGACATGCCATAAATAGTGCTTATTGAAATAGTGGAAAAGATTGTAAAATTATTATGACAATTATACGATAGATGTCGTTGGGCATATTGAATATATTATTATGTGATTATATTATTTAATATGTCAATATAAAATTAAAAAATATTTTTCTTAAGAAGGTAGGCTTTGAATAATCGCCTAGTATGGAGTCTTTGCCACTGGTATATTATGACAATGATAAAAATATCGGGTGTATTTTTAACATGATAATGAAGTGAGGATGGTCCCTACGAACCCATGAGGTAGAGCCGTCCCTGTGTATTACCATCATTTTCTACAAACATTTTACAAAATTATTGCGTTTAAAGTATAAGCCTAAGTCACAATCGAAGTTCACAGTTTCCACAGCCTGACTGCAGGGTAGCTTGGTTAAACCATCTATGTTGTATACCTATACCAACCAAATTAATAATATGTAATTAATAATAAAAACTTCTGATTAAACATGTCTCATTTTAATAAAACTGTGTTATGTCGCAACTATTATAAAAACTCAATGATAACTAACTTTTTATTACATGTTATTTAGATAAATCAAATCATTCGCAGACCTAAAAAAAACAAAATTTGATCTTCATGGTTCTGCTTATGGACCAGTTTTTTGTCTCTCCTGTAAAATTTTAATTTTGTCAAATCAGAGGTTTCAACAGATCAATGAAGATATCAATATCTGTGCTATCATGATGTGCATGGATTTACTGCTGACAGTCCATATTATTGTGGTCATAACAAGAAAATGCACGTGAAAGCACGTATTATCGTGCAAGTTGCAAGATTGCATGCATGAATCAAATCAGTTCAGCGGCTTCCGAATTTTCACGCGATAGTTGGAACTTGTGCAATATTATCGCCTGTGCAGTATAACGATAGTGGTCACCCAGTCGGAAAAAATACGAGTACTTTGACGTTTACCAATTTTCACAACCTATCAAATAGCACCATACAATAATACCATAGCAATAATGCATCTCTAGCAATAATGTGCTCTAAAAACAATATAAATTCTAGTTGATTTAAGTTTTGTACTATTCTAATTGAGTCATTTTTTGCAAACCGGGTTTCGCTTTTCGGCATCTTCAGACACTGTGCGCACTTACCAATGGCAAATACACACTGACAACGAATACAGTTAATTATCGTTTATAAATAGAAATTTAAAACCTCAAGTAAAGGTACAAGTACAAAAGTACCTAAGTAAAGGATCAGGTATAAAAACAATTTTATAATATTTTGAAAATAGTATTAAAACTGAGTGCGCATGCCTGGAACCCTGGTTCGCAAAAATGACTCGAATCAATTAGAATTTAAATTCAAACTCCACCAAGTTGGTTGACAGTATTATTTTTTTTATTTAAAACTATATTTGAATTTGTGAGCAATGAACAATATTGATGAAATGAAATCATATAAGTAATGTCATCTACTTAAACATAATTATTATCACTTATTGAGTAATAGGCAATCTTACTTATTAACAATAAAAAAAAAAATTTAATATATATAATATTTATATAAAAAATATTTTTATAAGGCTGGTAAGGTAAGGTAAAATTGACATATTGTATGAAATCAGTTACTACATTTTGAGGTATCATAATCAAAATATTTTGCAATTGTTTATGAGCGATTGTCTGCATGAAATACAGAATGAAAAAATAGATTGATTTGATTTGAATGTAATTTATTTAACAACTATTAATTTTAAAAATACTAATTTCATGCCTACATCAATGTAGCTTTTTGCGACTACATTTCAACGTCGCCATACGGACTACAACCAAACTCTTTTTTTCGACCATGTCCGATCCTGATAGGATCATATGGGCCTCCACAGAGTGGAGGTTTGTATTGACAGATTTTGTTTTTTACGAGAAATGGATGTCAGCCACTTGCTCAACCTATTAGGTCCATACCCTGACACACAAATTGAAAAACAATATGTGTACTTGCCAGACCCAGGATTCGAACCTGGGACCCACGGCTTTATAGTCCAACGCTTATGTCACGCGGCCACCAAACTCTACTTATCGGAAATCAGTACATCGCAGTAGCTTTCGATTCATGAACATTGAATGAATTAATGAATTGTATATAAAATAAGATATAAAATAAAATAAATTATTTAAACATTTACTATTAAATTCTGTTTCCTTATAATTTGGTAATGGCTTGCGTAATAATTGTACACAGCTATTGCAAATAATTACCTACTTACATCTTTAGATACATTGATAAATTGACTTTGACCAACAGGGTATCATGCTTTACGAAATTGAGCACAACCAACTGTGTTGATAAATAAGATTATAATAATTTTAAATATTGTAAGTATGTAATTTTATATATTATTATTAATATTGAAGTATTGACTTTTGAAGGCTGGAGAATCTCGTAATAAGATATTAATTACAACCAATGTTCTGTATTTTTCTAAATATGATAATATAAATCTTATAAAAAAATGTATTGTTTACATACCTACCTACATCTAAAAATATGTATAGGTACTTAATATGAAACTAAGATTTTGGGTATATAGGAAATAGTCTCAAAAGCTTTAGTCGTCGCTATCGTTCTAAGTACATTTCACTTTTCATTTAAGTCTATAGTTTCCAGTTCTTCCTTAGCATCTAGATGATTATCGATCTGTTGGGTCTTATGTTCTTTACTTTCGTCATATCTGTAACCCTCGGGCCCTATAAGACTCAATATTACTGGCAAAAATATAATGCCGTTAAATAACCCGAATAGAATTACAAGAAAGAATATTTTGAAGAAAGACTTAAAGATGTAAGCCTCGGACGCGCTGAGCATAGACAGAGAGAGAAGCGTGGAGCCCCCACCGTATAAAACCGCGGCACCGATCGACGTGACAGTTTTCAATGCACGCTCCTGACGAGTGCCCGATAACGTTAAGAATGTGTGACCGACGTGTGCCGCATAATCTACGCAGAGACCGACCGCTAACTCCAAGCCTACACAGGAGACGATATCTACCGTCAGACCCCAGCGTTGCATCCATCCGCAGACGTTGACTAACGTCAACAATACGCACATAAATATCCAAAAGCACATCTGTAGATTAGTGATCAGTATCACCGTGCAAGCCATCACACATAGCAATGCCAGTTCGAGATTTCTCTCCACTTCTACTTCAATTACCTCATCTGATACCCAATTTGCGAAAATCTTAGCCCAAACGCTGGAGTACTTATCCCCGGTTGAGAAATTGGTATCGCGTACAAACTTTTTGATCTTATGCATAGCCGGAAGATACACTTTGGGGCCGGAGAACTTTTTGAAACTGAAATCTATAGTGGACACGGTGACCGGTGGCGCCGGATGTCCACACTTTAGTTCGTGATCGCCGAAACGAAATTTGCCAGAGTATTTCGCTCCAGACGGACTGAATAAAAATTTTGAGAGATAGTTTTGCCACTCTGATTCGGTTATCGAAACATTTTCCACATCCTTATCGAAATTGTTGAGAATGTAACTTTTAAATGGAAAAGTCCAAGAGTCTAAATCTTGAACAATACCGGTTTCATTATGTAGTTGGTCCACTAATGAGTAAATCTTTGGTAATTCGACGGAGTAATTTAATGCGCCCAAAAAAACTGAAGCTTCGTATCCCACATCAGGATAGTAAACTTTGCGTTCCTCCAAGAACTTGCTGTAATATTTTCCCTCCGGAATAAACCACCCGGGATCGAATCTCTGCTCTATGCGCAGCATGGCTTGGATACTGAAACCTGTCATTATAATTGTAAATAGTAGAACAGCAACTTTAAAAGGCATGCTGAATATAATCTTAGAATACAATTTGTGTATTATACGTTGAGATATCGATTTTTGACCAGGCTTAGTCGGATTGTAGTTAGTGTGTTTTATGCAGGGAAACACTCCGTTTCGTTTAGCTTTCATTCTTTTAACGTCGAGGACAAAAATGGCGACATAAAATGTAACAGAAAATAGAAAAATGAACAGCACTCCGACGGCAGCGAATATGCAAAATGACTGCAGGGACGGCAGTATCGTGATCGACCCCACCAGGAAGGCCGCGATGTCCGTGAAGGAAGTGATCACTATGGAGACTCCCGCGTGCTGCAGCATTATTCCAATCTGTTCGTGGGTGGGAAGGGCTCTCTCTCTATCCGTCAGCTGCTCCCAACAAGCTTTCATCACAAACATATCGTCGATTCCGAGGCCCATCAAAAGAAATGGCAATGATGTGTGAACCGGACCGTAAGGGATGCCAATCACCGAACACACGCCGGTCGCCACCAGCAGAGCCATTCCGACGCACAAAAGTCCCACACTTCCCAGCGTCAGTTTCACTTCTATCCAGTTAAACTTGGACAAAATCAATTGAATGTAAATAAACATCAATGCGATACCGAACATTAATTTATCCATATCCTGAAACATCGTCTCTCCGCTGATATCTCCATAGCTTCTTCCCGCTTCGTAATAGAGACTCATGTTACTCGAAACTTCGGTTGAGACTTCCGCCATCAGATCGAGGAATTTCTGTTCCCACGCGAGAGCGGCTTCGGAAGCCCACTCTTCGGTCCCTGCGTGGTTGCCTACTTTGTCCATATCGACTGTCGTAAAATTCACATGTACGAGCCAAATTAATAACATAGCCTTTGCAGATACTATTTTACCATCAGAATCTCGTCCGACATCGCTCAACATGCTCGCATACTCCATGTTATGTCCGAGAACAGGACTCACAGTCGTCATATTTAAATCGTCGGTTATAGTTTTTCCTGTTAATTTCGATATAGTCGTCACATTGTATTTCCAAATATCTAGTAGACTTCTTTGTAAGCATCCTGTTTTAAACTTGCTCAAAATACTACAGTACGTTTCTTTAGTCAGATCGACGCTGGGATCAAACACTTTGGTTTTAATTGTCGGAGTAGCGTCTTCTTTAAAATAATCATCGTCAAACATTGACAAGGGTTTGCTGGTTTTGTTAGCTTCTTTATCGAGAGAGCGTCGCTTTCTATTAACAAAAGAAAGATCTATTATGGGAACCTTAAAGCATATGTCTGAAAACGTATATTGATCTTTACCGACGTTCGCTTTGATTTTCATCACTTTGTCATTAATCGTCGCCAATTCTGCCAGAATCGGAGTTGTCAAAACATTATCTGCGGTCACTAGGATATGTTGGGCTCGAAAGCCGACACTGAACCTCTCCAAGAGCCAGTCCGTGTCTCTCGCGAAATCTGAGTCCAATGGTACCCATAATTTTAATGGATGTTTTTCTTGATAAAATCTGAATAAACCTAAACTACTGACGGCTACCAGCAGCCAACTCAAAACGATAGTTCGCCACGGGTTGATCGCCACTGACACTCCCAATCTATAGAAGCACTTTTCTACGAAATTCACAATGCACATCGTAGTTCTATTCCATAGCGTTTTGGTTTTAATTATATTACCCATTTTTAACTTTTTAATTTTGACAATTTGCTAACATAGTTTTAAAATTTACTAAAAAATGTATCGGCGTACGCTGTTTTATTTATTGTGCTAGATAATAAATACCAGCGCACCGTAGCCTCGCCCTCGCACTGACAGTAAAGATTATAATACCATAATTAATCATTTAATTATTATAATCACACAGCATACTCTTCCCCCCCGAATTAAACGTCAGTCAAATAAATGAGTCAAAAATAGTTCATACTTCAAATTATTGTTCTGTGTTGAGTCTGTGTGTGTAAATTTCCTCTATATGAAAATAACTTAAAAATATAATGTCGTTTTAAGCCTCTTTGATATGAATTCTCAAATATCACCAACTCTATTGGCAATAAAGTCTGATTTTTATTTTTTTTAAATGATAATTTTTTTGTTATACCTAATAAAGGTGTACTTACCTACATATTTAGTTTTGAGCTATTTTAAAATAAATCTTTTCTCTGCTCAATTTACCTGTTATCTAATAAAATAAATTATAGAATAAGACTCATTGAACTACTTTACGTCATGGAATTTCATTAATAAATTTCACCAAGAAAATTTTAAATTAATAAAACAAATGTTTCAAAACTATCAGTTCAATTATTAGTGTTCAAGTAATCATAGCCTAAAAAATGTGCTAGAGTGACAATCTGTGTCGTGGCTGATGGAGTGGAGTGAGAGAAAACAAACACTTCGTTGACACTAGTATTTTGGTTATCGTTGAAATTCGTTATTCTCATAAATAACCACAAAGGGAGGACGGGGCTTAAAAATGTCGAGAGATATTTAAATTGTTTATTGAAATATTTGAACTCTTAAGATTTACCTTTGTAATATCCCCTTCGCACATTTTCATTTAACAATCTGTTAAAATTAAATTGTGTTGACACATTGTCGGCTTTCTACGTGTACTTTTGTGAATGTTCTGAATTAGGAATTAAATAACCTTAAAATGAAGTTTTTATTCATAATTGGTGTTCTATTTTCTTTATGTAAATACTTGGCCGGTGCCGAACTGGAGACGGTTAACGACGATGATCTTTTGAATTTATTCAAAAACGAGAAACATGTTGTGGTTTTATTCAGTAAGTACCTACATGATTACATGAATATTCGCGTCTTTTCTTAATAATTGCATTGCATTCGTGCACTCAGTAACAATTATATTAGAATATACTTCCAAAATATTTCTCAATGGATTTAATCTCACTCTGTAACAATTAGTTTCACAAAGATGTAAGTAAGTACTCAATTAATAATTTGTGTTCTACTTTTTCACATTTGTTGAGATTATGTCTAATTGTTGTCTTATATTCCTTATTATTAAGTTACTTTTATTACGATCACGGACATAGCGAGATCTCGGATGCAATGAGGAAACATTCGTTGACATATTTTTAGTTTATGATTATCTCCATACATTTATTCACTTTTATAACAAGCTACTTATCGGATGCATCGAGCAAAAATATCGTCAAAATTTTTCTTAAAACTGTTAATGTGTCGATGGATTAAAAACATTTTCGACCCTATCAATAAAATCCGACCGTAGACCAATGCCGCCGGGAACGGATTATGTTTATGACATTAGTTAAGTGTCTTAAGTACCTAATTGGTGTTTTCGCCGACAACAGCAACGCATATGGTTGAAATTTCATGTAAAAAATCCAAGCTGAAGTCACTAGGTACCTACCAGCATTCATTACAATAAACAACTTCTTTTGTAGTTATGAATGCCATGCTTGTTTCGGGGAAAAATTCTAATTGTGTATGTATTTTTGTTTGAATTTCGACTTTTTGTGTTATGTGACCGCTCATTCAAAAATACCTATTCTCTGATATAAGGAGAAAATTTTTTGTCGGTCCCATCTTTCTCGTAATAACCAAGTTCGGTTGTATATTGTTCGTGGTAATTTTATAGTACTCCATAATATCGTCGTTATGGTTAAAGTGTTTTGAGACCAAAAACCAAACCAAAACCTAACACAACATACTTATTTTTGGTTACAGTAGGTCGTGTTAGGTTTTAGTTTGGTTTTTGGGCTCAAAAGACCTCGATCATTAAAACGATATGGAGTACTTACTATAAAATTAACCTGTTCTTACCCAAACTGGAATTCATAATTAAAGTTTTGGTAATGGTGCCGCAGATGACTGCATGACCTTTTATAACTTTCTTTTTAGACCAAACCCAACCTAACCTAACCTAATCTACCCCAACCTAACCTTAGTGTGTGATAATTATGTATCGAAATGTATGAAAATCATCATCATCAGGGGCGCGACAACCCGGTGTGGGTCCTGGCCTCCTCCAACAGCTCCCTCCACCTGTCCCTATCCAGTGTGGCCGCTTTCCAATTTGGTACCCCTAGAATACGGCAGTCACTGGCAGCTCCATCTAACCAGCGAATCTTTGGCCTCCCTCTTCTTCTACTTCCTATTGGATTGCTGGACATCACTTCATCATCTTTGCCGGTTCATTGTCATTCATACGGTGCACATGACCTAGCCATCGCAGTCTCCCAATCTTAATTGATTGAACTGCGCTGCAATCTTCGTACAGCCCGTAGAGCTCAGCATTATATCTTCTCCTCCAATTGGTGCCATCCCTGATCGGTCCATATATACGGCGGAGAATTTTTCTTTCAAAGATGTTCAGAGCTCGTTCATTTTGCAGAGTTAATGTCCAGGTTTCCGATGCGTAGGTGAGCACTGGCTTTACAAGTGTCTTGTAAAGAGCGCTTTTAGTTCGGCGAGATAGTAAGCGGGACATAAAATGTCTTAACAGACCAAAGTAGCATTTATTCGCAGACATGATTCTCTTGTTGATTTCTTCTGTAATATCATTATGTCGAGTTACAAGAGATCCAAGGTATATGAAACTGTCGACCGTATCAAACTTGTATGCACCAATATCTAACTTTGGTGCGACTTCTCGTGGTGTGACATAGACAGGCATGTATTTAGTTTTTGCCTCGTTTATTTGTAAACCCATTCTTTTGGCAGAGGCTTCTAGTGCTGTGAATGCCTTTTTCAGCGCCAATTCTGATATGGCAATGATGTCGATATCATCAGCATACGCCAGCAGCTGCACAGGCTTAGTAAATATCGTGCCGCTGCCACGGGCATCAATCTTTGCATCCCGTATCGCCTTTTCTAGCGCAATATTGAAAAGAAGGCATGCCAGAGCGTCACCTTGCCTTAGGCCATTCAGTGATATAAATGGCTTGGATATTTCCGCTTGAAGCTTTACCCGGCATTGTACTGGTGTCATTGTCATCTCTACAAGTTTAATTATTTTCGTCGGAATTTCAAATTCTCGCATTGCTTCGTATAACCGGTATCGATTAATGCTATCGTAAGCTGCCTTAAAATCGATGAACAGGTGATACGTGTTAATATTGAATTCAATGGTCTTTTCTAGAATCTGCCTTAGAGTGAATATTTGAGTAACACATGATCTCCCTCGTCGAAAGCCTCCTTGGTAGTGCCCGAGTATTCCTTCTACAATGGGTTCCAGCCGCTGGAATATCAGAATCGACAACAGTTTATATGCAGAGTTAAGGAGTATCACCCCTCTGTAGTTACTACATTCCAGTTGGTCTCCTTTCTTGTGCAGGGGACAAATCAGCCCATCCTTCCACTCTTTTGGCATCTTTTCTGAAGTCCATACTTGGTGGATTAGGCTATGTAAATGTTTGAGCAGGCTTTCTTCCCCACATTTTATTAATTCACTCTGTAGGTTATCTATTCAAGGCGATTTGTTTGTTTTTAACCTTGACATGGCACCTTTTACCTCATTTAATGTCGGTGGTTCTTCGTTATCATCCATGCCACTTTGTACTGATTCCTGCTCATGAGTATTAATGTTAGTGTTGCCGGCATCATTATGGGGGGTATTTAAATGTTGATCAAAGAAACCCACCCACCGGGCAAGAATACGGTGCTTTTCTGTGAGTATCATGCCATTGTCATCCTTGCACATTGTGATACAAGGCTTGAAACCCTTCCTAACATTATTTATCTTTCTATAGAACAGCCGACTTTCTTGGGCTTTATAGTGTTCTTGAAATGTATGAAAATACCAAACTTTAAATTAACAATGACTGAATGGACCGAAAAGCATCTCCCCCGACAGAAAAAGGTATTCAATATACTTAATTGTCTACATGGGATAAACTGTTTCCGCCAAAAAAATGCTAATTGGTTATGCGGTCATCTGCGGCACTATAACCAAAGTTTTCTAATTTCAATCTCGGTACATATTTCCTTATTAAATTTTAATTGATTTAAGTTTTGTACTATTCTATTTGTATACAAAAGATAAATCAATTAGAATTTAAATTCAAATTCCATCAAGTCATTGTATACTCTATCGACAGTATTAATTTTATATTCTTCAATAATGAAAAACCTAGGAAATTTAAATTAACTTCTGGAAAAAAATCTCTATATAGAAAAGAAACACATCATTGGCGTGCGTATGGTGGATCATATTTAAAAAAAATGCTTACTTCAACATCTTTCTTGGTTTCTGGGTTGTCTCTGTGTGTTCTTTCGTTCCTTTCCTTCATCAACGTTTCAGAGTTGCAGATGCCATTCTTAAGATATAAATAATATGGTAAAGTGTATTGTGTATTAAAAATTTAATTTCCCATATGTAATGATACACCCCTCCACGCTTCCATGGCTGCATGTGTTGTCAAGGATACTTCCACCAAAGATAAGACAAAACATGACCACATTGAGATAATATAAGAAAACTCCTGCTCTATGTTGACATACTAACCAAAGAATCGTCTTCGTTCGAGGAATCCTTTCTAAGTGTGGACCCAGTGGACAAGCTTCCTGGCTTTAGGCTTCCACACAAATATAGCATGTATATGAAACTAATACAGTGCGGGCATTCGAGATGTGCATATATGATCCATAATTGTGGCTTGAGAAAGTCCCCACTTTGCGATTGTGGTGAGATTTAGACCACGGAGCACACCATGGAGTTATGCAGCTTGTATATCTTCCCCGGAGGAGTTTCAGCCATACACTAGGCCAAACTAAAGGCTGTTGCATAGCTTGATGCCTTGCCGCTTCCACTGTGACTTGTTATATGACTAATTCAGAGTGTTTTTGTCTTTATGAACTAATTTTTTTTCACCATATTATGATTGCATATACAGGTGATTCTCGAGTTTCATACATAATTGGTTCCTGAAACTTTGTACGAATATTGAATGTTCGAAAGTACAGCAATGTAAAAAAAACATTAAAAAGTAGAAGAAAGGATTTGTAACATCTTCATCTGCGTTGGCAGCTTCTCTAGTGAATCTCATATTATGTAAAGAATATCTCAGTTATATATCTCTATACAGGTACAACGAAATCGAAATTAACAAATTAGCCACGTGAATCGTTGATCAATTTTTAGTAGACTTTTTAAATTTCTATCATTAAAACTACACTTTCTTCTGATTTTAGCACGTTCGGACTGCCCTGCCTGTTCGAAGCTTGAAACAGTTCTTCTCGATGCTAGAGATGAACTTGTGGACTCGCTGGGGGCTTGGGTAGTGAGGGCTCCCCGCTCTCCTCTCATTCGCCTTTACAGTCCGGCTCCGGAGCCTGCCCTCGTGTTCTTTAGACGTGGCGTACCAATTCTTTACGATGGTAAGACCTTAAACTTAGCGCTAATCATGAGTCGGAACAGTGTGACCTTCTAAAGAACTTATCAAACCGCATGTTAATGAAAAAAAATATTCATAAAATACAATGTAGTAATAAAAATCAGACTTCCAAAAATACATTGTTTATTAATGTAGTTGTGTAAATCATTTCAATAAGTTTATTTTTTAATTTAAAAAAATATTGTAATAAAAATATGTATTTTAATGTTCTGAGATACATACTCATATTGATTATTTAAAATAAAGGTTATCACTAAAATATATTAAATTACAGTTTTTGCTGAAAACATTACTCTCACCATATATGAACTCTTTGAAAATAATATCTTTTATGGCATTATTATGTTTTCTGTGATCATTGAATGTTGATTCATGCTTAATGAGAAAGGATAGTGCATCATAATGACAATGATATATTTTCTATAAAGTTAAAAGTCTACAGATTGTTCAGCTTTATATCTATAATACGACATGAGTTCTCTATAGACAATACAACAAAGAATACGAAAGCTTCAAGCAATATACAAATGCCATTGTTTTCAAACCAAGATTTTGATTGTAGGTCAAGTTACAAGTCCTTCCTGAGCTTGTTTTCTTTTTGCAGGACCTATTGATGAGGAGCATATTGTGCAGACATTTATTGATAACAAGGAACCCAATGTCCGGGAATTGGCTGATGACAATTTTGAACATTTAACGCAAGCTTCAACTGGTAGTACCACTGGAGATTGGTTTGTCATGTTGTAAGTATTGATTAACCAATTTTAGCAATGGCAATTAGCAATCCAGTAAAAGACCGAAAATCGAATTATGAAATACAAAATATATTAACCTTTCCCAAGCCGTCCTAATAAATGCCGTACAATGTCATGCCGTAGACTCTGTTTCCATTTTAGAAACTTGGCATTTCAAAAGATAAATGATCACTTCAAAACCTTAAATGTGTTTTAAAATACTATTTCGATATCGTTTTACACTTAATTTTGTGTTTAAGACGGAACCGAAAGTTTATTGCATTCACTAATTTTTATATTCTACGCCCAACTATAAACATACTTTTTTATTCACTTTAAATGATGTTAAGGACATTTTGTTACACTATTTGGTTTTTCTAATTGTTTGTGTGAAAATATTCCATTTCCAGTCCTAAATCAGCCCCTCAGGGTGGGTCAAAGAAACGTATTTTAATTAGCAATTTTGAGTTACGTACGGTACTGGACATAAAATAACATAAATTACGTTAAGTAACAAAAAGACAACAGATAAAAGATTGTTCAATGCATCTCCTGAACACACTCTTGTTAATATCATTTGAATGTAAATTTAATCGTGTTTAGGGTCTCCTGTAAAGTGGGAAAAAATCTTTGACCCGAAAGGCTAAAATGTGCTTTGACAGTTTATGTGATTATCTCAAAATGGTAGAATATGGAGGTTCCTGACTTTAAAAGGAACAACCTCAATTAGAGTTGATATTGTTTAGTGGTGAGAGCTATCGAGTGGTTATTAACGATGTAGGGTAAATGCACTGGTATCCGGACAGTTTTCTACTTTCTCACCTTATTTTCGATTATCTTTTCCATTTTTAGAAGAAAACAAAATATGTAATGCTTTATTAATGTTTACAATATATCGTCTCTGTTCTGGCAGAACACACTAACTGGAGAATACTAGTTTTGAGTAATTTGACTTTGAAGTTGTTAAAATGTTTGAAATGGTCTATCATGTTAGTTTATTAAGTAATCGTAAAAAGGATGACTTTAAAATAAAGACTGTTTATTTATTAAGAAGGTTTCCAGACGGTAAAGTTTGAAATAAGGAACATTTTGGTATAACTAACTCAATATGTCATTTTTTCGAATTAGTGTCTTCTACCAGAACAGTGACGATATATTCTTTTGGTTTATAAATATTTTAAAAATCTATATTTAGGTAAATTACTATCATATTTCTCAAGTTAAGAAAAATGGTTGTTTTTTTTAGTTTCCGGACACACAATCTTAGTTTCCGGATGTACTATTTTTAGTGGTCGGACAGGTGTTAAAAAAATATTTTTTCACATTTAAACAATTTTAGTTAATACAGTGATGCAATAAAAGCAGAAATAGTTCACAATGAGCACTCAAGCAACCACTAACTTGAAAAAAAACATATATTTTTATTTTATTCGATGTGTTTCTTTCATATAGTTCTGTCGAAGTAATCTTGAGTGCAAATTGGGCAAAGCAAAATGAAATAAAAAACTGAACTTCATAAATCAAATGGTAATACTAATAAACATCTCAAGTGTGTTGACCAAATTTTGACATTAATTTTTATTACATCCAAAAAATCTCAAACTGTGTAACTTTTGTTTGTGTTCTTTAATATGCAAAGCAGGCTTACAAAAAAACTGCTGGCAACTAAATTTTGCCATTGATAATTTTAAAAAGGTTCAACACTTCAGTCACCATAATTATCTTTCCAAACACACTAAAATAAATATCAATACTAATCCTAATCCCTTCTCTGAAGAAAAAAAAATGTTTTTAAGTGGTATTTTCAATCATAAATATAAAAGAGAACTAAGAGTAAAAAATCCATGCTTGAATCAAGCACTCTTCAGTAGTTTTACACAGAAAAAAATGCTTCAGTGCTATACCCCCAACCCAATAGCCGCGACTTAATGTCTAAACACCTACAAACTCGGAACGGGGGTTCAACGTAATAAGGGTGTCTGAGTGATTATACGGGTGATTAACATATTAATTTAGGTCTGAGTTTAAACAAAAATTACATAAAAAATCTTTTAGTGATGCTTCACTATAAGATAACATAGACATTGTCGTGCATTTAAGGTGAAACCAACGAACACATCCATCACAGCCAATGTTATTTGATAAATCATCCTCAACATCACTTTCTAATTCATCAGAAAAATTTTGGAAAATCTCCTTTTTCGCTTTCCTTTTTTAATTTTTTTATTTGGCTTCTCTTTTGCTCTTCCTTTCATCTTTTATGAATTGCTGTACTTTTGTCATCCTTCACTTTTTCTTCTATGATCTTCCTCCATGCTTCCGAAGTAATGGCGCTCGGTGCTTTGACAGTGTCTTTTATTATTCTATTTTTACTCCCAAATTGAGTAGGTTTGGGGTAAAAAAGATGAGATTTTAATGTTAAATTGCTCACACTTGATGAACTGGTGCTTGCATTTGATGTACTCGTACCAGCTATTGGAGATAATTGTGTAAATATATAGTAATTAATTAGAAAATAGCTATGTCCGGTCATTCAATATTGAATTTTAGTCGCCGGACAGCAGGATCAAAATTATAAAATCGTGTCCGAAAACTAAAAATATTTACAATTCTATGTTTGTCCTTTTCTAACTTGTATAAAACCAAGCAAGCCTCGATGTGATACTGTACACACACAAATACTCAATGTCTCTTATAAATTCAGTGCCCGGACACTGCGTCCGACAACTAAAAAAAGATAAAATTCTGCACTTTAGTTGCCGGACACCAAATATTTAACTAAATTTAACAAAATACATTATTTTTATCATTGAATAATATACAAGAACATATTACTGAATAATATGAAACATCTTTGAAGTGAATAAATGAAATAATCATAGTTTTAACGTACTTTTTGAATCCTTCGTTCACTAATTATTTTTTAAGAAATCGAATATTTTTTTGTTGAGTCAGCACTCGCACCACTACTAAGGTAATACTGTTGAATGGATTCCTTTTTGCATGACAAATATAATGTTATTGTTCAAGGAACAATACAGGCACAATATGTGAGTCATCCTTCATACGAAACTCTCATACTTTGCTTATTTTCGTTATATTTGTACAAAACTGTCCGTATACTGAAGCTGTCCGGGGACTAATGCAGTTACCCTATATAGAGATTTTCATGAAAGAGGCGGGAGTACCGTCCTGAGATGCTTCAATGGCGGGGATGCATCATATTTAATAAATTAATCGATCTGGGTGAATATTTGCTTCCCTTCTGTTAACAGTTCATCTCTCAATGTGTCAACTCTCCTGGAAAAGAGTATTTTTTTAGCGTAATGCAGAACTATAATTAATATGTAGAAAAGATAAACAAGGTTTTTTCTCACTCAAACTAAATGTACTTATATATTTTTCATATCGTAAACTGAAGTTATATCTTGCTAAATCCTGTGGTATCCAAGATTAATAAGATACCTATGTAATACTTTTTTCCCAAATAGTTTCATAATAATTTCAATTGTTTCTGGCATATTTTTTAAAACAATAATTATTGTCATAGGCTATAAATACAGCTACATTTAGGTATTTTTAGCAAAAATTGTTTACTCAGCTTTTTTAATAAACTCAAAATATGTCAAGTAAAACATTTTGCTCATCTCATTGTCTGACAATTTTTTTTATGTAAATATTGTTTATATAATCAGTAAGTAGTACAAAATACAATATTTTTATACATTCTAGATGTGTGTTTGCATTTATTTTAGTTAAACTATTGTTGCTAAATTTGATTTCAAATTGTGGATTGTTTTATTAATTAGAACGAGAGTTCTTACCACTAAACTATCGACCCAAGTAGGTACTAATCTTGTAGCATGTATTACATAGTATCATAAATATATCAATTATACCTACCATCTGTGTAATTTAAAAGGCAATAATATCACGAATTTATAGCACCTGTACACATGCATGGTAAATAAGTGTGTAAATTAAACTATTGCAATGATAGCTGTTTACATGCAAAAGTGCCGACTGTCTCGCCAATCTCATTCTTCAAGCCAAGGAAGCGAGACGCGTTGCTGAAGTTGTCAAAATTGGTAAACGTCAAAATGCTCTGTATTCTCATAGTTCGTATTTTTCCATCAGGTTCGCCACTATCGTTCTACTGCACAGGTGCAGTTCCAACTATCGCGTAAAAATTCAAAAGCTGCTGAAATTTTTTGATCTGTGCATGCAATCTTGCAACTCTTGTTATGGCCGCACCGCGATAATACCTATTGTCAGCAGTAAATCCATGCACCTGTAAACAGGGTATTCATCCAGAAATGGCAACAATAATTAGTAGCAACAGTAGCAAACATATTATTGTACTTGCAACCAGTGGCGGCCGGTGACAAGAATATGAGGGAGTGCAAAAAAAACTCACCTATTTATACAAGAAGTCCATCTTCCATCGATTTTGAAAACACGTCGATAAAACGAACATCTATACTTAACATCGCAAGAGCATTTAGCCTGTCTTGAGTCATTGTATTTCTCAAAAATGACTTAACCTTTTCTAAAGTTGAGAAACAACGCTCACTTCCCACTGAAATCATCGGGATTGTACAAATTATTTTTAATAGGGTAACACTTTTGCCAAATACTTCCAGTAAATTATTATTAGTGAAAAGTTGAAGTATCAATAATGCTCCAACAGTACCGTAGAAATCTTCTCTACTGTATAAGACTATTAGTTCATTTTTAAGTTTAAATTTGTCACGTTAATAATAATTATTCATTATTTATAATTAAGTATTAAATTACCCGATTTAAAAAAATTCATTTACTAAAATATAAAGCCAGCCGGCTAGGTAGGCGGCTAGCTCTCTTCAGTACACATTTTAAATATACGTATGATTTTGAAATGATTAATGCGAAACATAGCTGATAATTTGGCATAATTCGGTCGCGTTGTTTACGGAACTCTAACTGTGACCGCCGATTTTTAAAAATTCATTGCGTGCGGCCGCATTGTAGATATGTTTCAGATGATGCATACTTACATATTCCAAAATTTTAGCGTTGTCCATCGAGTAATAAGATAGTTATAATAAAAGTTATAAAAAATAAATGTCACCTCCGCGCATTGCCAATCTGCCCCTATGTTAAACGTCGAACTGCAAAAAATGATAGGTATAAACTTTGCAACGAAGGAATTTCGGCACATTTAACATGAGTGACATGCTTATTGAACATATTTAAGCCGAAACGTCGATATTGAGTGGAAAAAATGAATATCTTCGGTATTTTCTTTAAAATCAGCCCATGTCAGATTCAAATCGCAGAACGTTCCCGCGACACGACAGTGCTGTGATCTGTCATATAAAATCGCAACTTCGTTTAATGAATGCATTTTCACGATACCTACGATGACGTTATTGAATTGAATCGTCGATTTATGCTCTAAATTCCCATTGATGACATTCTGCCGCTACGGCAGCTATCCAAGGTAGGGTTGTATCGAAGTATTAGCACTTATTGTGATCCAAAAGCAGTCTTTATACTTACCCACCTATAGAATAGAATTTCAATAGATGATGCACCGATGTGAATAATAATTGCTTCATGAATTCGACTCGGAAAATTAATTCCCATTAAACTATAGGTCAGTGGGTAGTTATCGACATACTACCTACACAATTACCTACCTAATGATAAGGTTAATGATACCTACCTAATCTCAAAATGACCACAAAAGAAATGGGGCCTTTTTATCATACATACTTACCTATCAAAATAGGTACCACCTAATCTCAAATCGACCACGAAATAGGGCCACATTATCGTTTCAAATAAGAAAAATTATAAATAGGTAGGTAGGTACCGTTCAATGAATGAATACTTGGCTGAGCTAATAATGTCGGCCAATGTAAACTGTCATCCGTCTCGATGTGAATCGCTAATTAAAATAACGATGAACAATAATAATTTCACTTGTAAAATTCTCATTCAACGACAGTACCTATGCTCCATGTTCCTTCTTATTGAATAGATACCTACCTACCTATCTGTACAAAATAAACGTAATAATAGATATTATAAGTCCTATGTAACTAGGTAGGTACCTACTTCAATGCGGCAAACACTAGGCTAATTAATTGTTAAAAGCTACCCACCCACCTACGTCTACAATTCTACACCTAAGTACCTATTTATTCTCAATAACAGCCTTTCTGTGGAATACCCACCTGATTAAAATCATAATGCACCTAAGTACCAAATTAACAAGCTGAACTGAACTGTGTGTACATCAAATTTAAGATACCTACCTATTGAAACACTAATAGTAATAGGGTAATCTCAAAATGAAAATAAAAAAATTAATCCACCAACGTTAGCATAATAATATCGGCGAAATCGGTGAAACCGGGAGCGGCTTACGTTGAACTAAACTTACTAAACTAACCGTTTGATAAATAAGTCGGGAATAGGTATGTTTCTATTTTTGCACTGCATGCATCGACATGACATTAGTCATCAATAATTAGGCTTCCAACTATATCTCGACGCGTGGCCTAAGCGCTTGTGTTGGAATATTTATATCGGCCAGTGTATGATTTTATTGTCCGAACGCCGAGTTAAGCTTTGTGTGCTATGGCATTAGGTACAGGCAACCTCCTGAAGAATTAACTTGGAAAACATCATTTCCAACGAAGATTCATGTAGTCTTATAGAACGTTGTTGGTTTTGATTCTACTAGCCTCATTTGTCGATCTAAATTTTTAAATGTATGCGTGAAAAATAGTGTAAATTCAAGGTACACTTTGAATTTTGCTCCTTGGCATGTCTCACCGATGGAGGCATGTGTGTATTGGTCGCGTCTCATTGGTGTAGTTACGTGTGCATTGGTAGACGGTGGCGTTGGCGCGTCAAAATCACATGTTCGAATACGCGCGGAATTCAAAATGATTGATTTCGTATAAGTTTCCGATATCGCATTTTTCGGAATACATGGGGGTTGTATATTATATATTTTTATTTAATCGATGATGGGAGTGCAGTGCACACTTTGCTCCTTTACTAGAACCGTCCCTGCTTGCAACTATTGGTTAATTATTTTTATATTCAAAAATGAATGTTCCATTAACGCTTTACCAAGTTAATTAATTTCAATGAAAAATATTATATACTAAAATTTTATTTAAACTTATGTGATATAATTTCAGTTATAGCTCGTCATGCTTGGATTGCCAGCGAATGGGAGCTCGCCTGGAGGCGTTGGGATCTGCTTCCAGAGCCAGAGGCGTCGTTATCGCTCGTGCAGATCGTTCAGGCCCCGCTGCGGCTACTGCCAGGAGATTTGGAGTCACCAAGGACCTTACTTTCCTTTTGTGAGTTCAATTGAAATTCTTTCTCCTTATCTCTTCCCATATGAAGCACATACTCTCTGTGTCTTTAGGAGATTATCACAAAATATTTAAATAAGACTGTTCATTACGATGTATGGATCCATTTTGAAAGGTCGAAAAATAAAAAAATACAAACATTAATAATTGCGCAATCTTAACACTTACCTCTTTTACTTACTACTTTTTGTAGAACAAATAGGTTTTTGTCTCTCCTGCAAAAAATTGCGCAATCTCAACAATTATCTTGAATTGCACAAATTTTACAAGAGGGACAAAACCCCACTTTTCCACAAAAATAGTTGTTTGTCTCTGTTGTAAAAATTGCGCAATTCAAGATTCGTGTTACGAGTGTGCAATTATTACTGTTCGTATTTTTTTTTATTTTTCGGGATTCCGGCCTTCGGGATTCCGGCCTTCGGGATTCCAGTCATTCGGGATTTCAGCCATTCGAGATTTCAGCGTTCGGGATTTCGGTATTCGGGATTTCAGCATTCGGGATTTCGGCCTTCGGGATTTCGGCCTTTGGGATTTCGACCCAAACCCCTTTTGAAAAGAGGGTGACATCAATCACACTATACCTTAGATAACTCATACACAAAGTTAATTGCATATTTTTCAGTCTAAATTTGCTACACCTAACTTTGCAGCAGTGGCGAGGGGTGGAGGTAGGCTGGTAGTGCACACTAAATTATGTCAGTCATACTTATTTGTTTTCATTGAACTAAGAATATAATCTGGAGATGGTGCTGGTTAGTTTTTAAAATTCAATTAAACCCTGTGTATTATGCCATATTTCATGCTATGGGCGATCTGACAAAAATAGTACACACTTTTTTAGTCATACTTATTTATTTTCATTGAATTATATTACAGATAGTGTTAGCTATTTTTTTTAAATTCATTAAGCCATGCCTAGACCAAACCGTAATCGATAAAAAATAGTCTTCTAACTATAAAATATCTAAACTTTGTATGGTTTAATGGCATAATTTTAGATATTTAATAGGTACTTAAGAGGGGGCTCAAGAGAAGGAGATTGAAATATAATCTAGTATCAAAAGGACATCGGCGTCGTTAGGACGTTAATTTAAATCGATATTTTCGCAAAAATCACTAATCATCGGAGATTTTATTTAAAAAAAAAAAAAAATATTATTGGTATTGTCTGCTGTCTTACACATTATTATTTGATAAACAACTGCACGTGTCCGCCGATCAGAAAACAGGGCTGTCAAAATATTATATGGATTTATATTTTTAAAATGTTAATTTCGTCATAGTTTTTAATCAAACCTGTAAGTACATACTGATAACTTGGGTGGATATCGTAGCAAACATACTATTGATATATCTACGGGTATATTATTATTATTACCTAATTCAAATTGAGCATAGGTTGATACTCAAATACTATTATAGTATGTTTGATTTCGAGAAAATAATACGATGGTATATAATCCATATCAATTATTTAAAAACATTACATTTGCATGTAGGTACATGTATAATATAGTGAAAAGGTCAGATACCTGTTTAATTTGCAAGATAACATCAAAATTTGTATATACTTACCTAAATGAAGAATGACATTCATGAGTGAGCACGGCTCAAAGCTAGGAAAATGTGTTTTTTTCAATTTGAAAATATTTTAATTGTGTATTATTTTATTACAGATTCATAATACATTATATAACTAATAGAACATACTGTTTTTTTTCTATGAATAAAAAAGACTGGAAGGAACATATTGTGTCACGGCAATCAAGAAAGACCGGAAAATATGGCCAACAATGCATGATACACAAACATAAAATACACAAAATTACCTATTTAAGTTTACCGCACACGTGCAGACCACGCGATATTTGTTTACGCAAAGTCGTCGCTTTCCAAAATGGCGAATTTGGTTGCCAGTTTTTATGGCGATGAATCAGTATGTTCCTTCCTGTCTTTTTTTATTCGTAGGTTTGTTTACTATGTACACCAAGAAATTTCCATTTATAAAATCGGAAATGAGTTTTGGAATATAATGCAACTAAAACTGGATAAATTCTATCATGGGTGTTTACTTCTTGAATTAGTTGACCCCAGAAACAACAGGTCCATTCCACTACGTGAACCACAGTGGATATTATGCCGGGTCCACATTGGCAACATGTCGCCGGCAACCTCGTTAAATTTTACGATAAGTATGATAATTATCGTAAAATTTATCGAGGTTGTCGCGCGACATGTTGCCAGTGTGGACCCGGCATTAGATGCACAAAACTTGAATAAAATATATTATAAATAAAATTTAAAAAGTACAATTTAATTAATTGCGTCGACAGCCCTGGCGTCGCCCGCCAGTCGGATGGACTAATAAAAAAATAATGTGTCTAGTGACTGTATGTTAATAATTATTTTTAGGCACTCATGATATAAATTATTTCGCCCATTGGCTTTACACACAATAATGCTTCTTCCTACCACTTGTTTCACTAGTATAAAAGTGAAGTTGCGCAGCCAATAAAAAGTCACTTTCTTTTTATTATAGGCAGACGCTAAATTCTACGTTTTAAAAAATATGCATTAGAATTAAACAATACCTATTATTTTTAATACGTAGGTCCTAAACATTACAAATAAACACTATTCATTAGTAATGTTTTTTGGATAGCACATGAAATAAAAATGTAGGTAGATATATATGCCAACATCCTTAGTATATTTAGTTCTCGGACAATTTCAGGTTAAAAAATTATTAATATATTATTAAGTTTATATCGTGGCTAACACATAATCAAAAAAGTTATCATATCCATCATATCAGTTGCAATACTTCACACCAAAGAACTGATAAACATAAACATTTATTAGAAAGTACTATTTTTTGGTCACCCCATAGCTTCACTTGGAGGGAATTTATTGAGACAAACATCGGCGGCAACCTTTTTATATTAACTAGTAGACCAGTTATTATGGACCACATGTAAAAAAATCATATTTTCAATTCTCAAGGCCGATTCTGTAGAGCTTCCCCTTAAATGAATATTTTTTGACTATTATCTACTATGCGTTGTTCACATGCTGCGTTTTGACTCGCGTATTTCAGGTACATGAAACCTCATTAAGCCGTCCACAGGCACTAGCACCGTGACGACTGTCGCGCGCGGTCGAGGTACAGGTGACCTCATTGAGGTGTCCACATGCACTCGCGGCGAGACACACACCATGTGGACAAGGCAGGGTTTAATTGAATTTTAAAAACAAACTCTGTAGTCTTAGTTCAATGAAAACAAAGACGTTTGACTAACAATCTTTAGTATGTATATAGATTCTTCATTTTCATAGAATAAGATGTTTTTTAAAATAATAATCAGTACAATGAATGATTGCATATCTATATTTGTCATGTAATTTTGTTTGTCATTAGGTTCCGAAAGGGGAAGATGTATTGGTATGACGTGCCCAAATACGATATCAAGTCTCTGATGTCATTTACCCAAGACTGGTACAACAATGCCAAGAGCGAGAAGGTGCCTTTGCCAAAATCACCATTGTAAGTTTATATATAGGGCTATCAAATAAGAGATATATTTTTAATTTTTCTCTCAGTAAGTTGATTGTGTCATGAGCTGTATGGCATGTTGCACCATCTTGTTGGGACCACATATCGTCCAAAAATCATCTAATCCATGTCAGAAAAAATCATTAATCATGTTTCTGTAGCGTTCTCCATTGACACAGCTCAAAAAATATTGTCTAATTACAAACACTTCCAGACCATAAACCACACCAAACTGTTAATTTTTGTGGATGTAGAAGTGTTTCAAGTATAGCATGTAGGTTTTCATTGACAAATGTGACAATTGTGATTATTTACGAAGCCATTTAACTAAAAATGAGCTTCATCGCTGAAGATGATTTTTTCACGAAAATACAAATAACATATTTAATAAATATACATATTACATATTATATGAATGTTTCACTAAGTAGATGATTCAATTCTTTATTATGTAAGTCAAATTTTGTTATCTAAACCCATATGTAGTTAATTTTTACTTTCTTATTTAACAAAATATCATAAATATTAATTTATCTTTAAATTGGCGTAGTTTTTTCATTTATTTATAGCATTGATAATATTTGACAAGCTTTGATATATATTATTATTCAATTTATTTATTTATTTTACATATTGTGGACATTACAAATTATAAGTTTAAGACATTCACAACATGACATTTAGAAACAAAGAAATATTATTAAAACAGTTTTATGTACATAACACAAGAGATAGATCAGTATTAAGTTATTCTACAGTATAAATGTGTAAATACAAAAAATATTAAGTATATAGGTACAAGGAAGTACACCGAATGAGTTAAGAAGACCCTATTTTAAGAATTTTAAAAACAACGTCCACCTAAATTCACCTCACGTAAGTGGAATATATCAATATCCGAAGCGATTTCATTAAACATGGTTATTGCCCTCCCAATTGGCATTACTAATGACAGGTTAGTTCTGCACTGTGGGAGAACAAACAACGGATGCCCTCGATTCCTAAGGTAATTATCAGAGACACACAAGCCAACACCACCAAGAATGGCAGAGTTCACATTTACACCGCGTATAAGTCTGAAAAAATATGTAGCTAAATAAAGATCCCTTCTAAATTTTAAGCTACAGTATGTAAGCATCCCTAAGAGAAAATCAGTCGGATAGAGCCACGGATAATATCCATACAGCCGAAAGTAAAGGAGTCTTAAAAATTTCTTTTGGACTCTCTCCACCATAAGACCGTATTTCAACTGATGCGGGGCCCAAACGACAGACCCACTCTCAAGTCTGCTTCTAACTAAGGAGTTATAGAGAATTTTTAGTACCGTAACATCCGAAAAGACCCGGGAAGTACGCAAGACAAAGCCCAACATCTTTAGCGCCTTTTTACAAATTGTATCTATATGACCACTAAACGTCAGTTTACCGTCAAACGTAATTCCAAGATCTCTTACAGATGATATTCGCGAAAGAACTCTGCCATGCATTGAGTACTGGAAAAACAATACTCGTGAGGCTTTAGTAAACAAGAAAACATTGCATTTATCAATATTGAAGTCCAGTTTGTTACGCCTGCCCCAATCTAATATATTATCTATATCAAGTTGGAGTTGACGACAATCGTCCAAGGTGACAACTTCCATGAAGAGTTTCAAGTTGTCAGCAAACAACAAAAACATAGCATTTTTAATTACCAATGCTATGTAATTTATGAAAATCGTGAACAGCAATGGCCCTAAGTTTGAGCCCTGGGGGACACCAGAAAATGTGTAAAAGGTCTGTGACTGATAAAGGCCGTACGAAACGTATTGTTGAAGGTTCCTAAAATTACTCCCGAATAGCTTCAAAAATCGATCCGACAATCCAATAAGTTGGAGTTTTTCCATTAGAATATCGTGATCGACTCTGTCAAATGCCTTCGAGAAATCATTGTAAGAACAGTCAACCTGGCTGCCTCTATCTAGTACTGACGACACATAATCAGTGAATACCATCAGGTTGGTTTCCGTTGATCGGCCTGCTCTAAATCCATGCTGTTCATTCATTATAAATGACTCAATTTTTGGAGAAATCATGCTGTGCATGATCATCTCCAGAACTTTATGTGTATGTAATAATCATAAACTAACTGTAGGGTGATTAAAAAATCCAAGCTACTCAGATGATGAAGCTTCAATGAAATGCAAAAAATCACTGAAACACTTACGTGTAGCAAATTATCACAGAACAGATTAATAAATAGAATTCAGATAGCCTATCCCCAGTAGGGTTTTGAATGTGTGAGTGTCCTACAAAAATGAAACACAGATTATAGATGTGCAATAGTGTGTTGCAACTTTCAAATACACCAATATTGAATGAAGGAAGGACAAGCTTAGAATGATGTATTCTTGACACGCGTTTAAGTTTATTCCATATTCTTCCACACTCGAGATTGGTTGCCTGTTACTCCACACCTGTTAGAGACTTCAGTTCCCATTAATTCTGTGTTACCTGAATTTTATCTAATGAATAAAACCAAATATCATTACATACTATGGTATTTCCAAATACTAGATTTTCTACGTGGTAATAAGATTGTAACATTCTTTTATTGCATTAATTTGTTGTATAAACGAGAATTAACTGTATTCTGTTTGATAGTGCCTGAAGATGCCGAAAGGTGAGACCCAGGTCACAAAAAATTACTCCTGGAATCGTATAAAATGTAAATCAATTAGAATTAAAATATCATTACATTGTTGACGGTAGGAAATTAGTTTGAATTGGAACTGCTGGAGTTCGCAGTTCATGATTTTGTATCTTAAAAGATAGATAATATTTACAATTGTAAAATTTAAAATTTTCATTTTGTTATGAGATTATTAAATGTTCAGATGTTTTTTAAAGGCTGAGTCAATCAAAATTTGTGGGAATTATTTATTGTTTGCATTAAAAAATGACATGAGCACATAATAATAATGGTGTGTTGTCTTTTGCAGTGATGACTTGGTAGCGTGGTGCGTGTACATGATCCGCGACATCGTGGAGTTGGTGCTGGGAATTTTGACAGAGCACCCGTGGATCTGGCAGATCGGGGTGGCGGGCTTCGGCCTCGTAGCCATCACTGCAGTTATCGCTGTCGTCAAAGCGGGGAAGTCTAGCCCTCCGAAGCCAAAAAAACAACAGCCCAGTAAAAAGACCAAATAAACATGTCGTGCATATCACTATAATTGTTTGTTTGTATGTTTTCTTTTATAGTAACTCTGACACAAAATTGTTTTGCACGTTTTTTAAAACCATTCTGATTTTGGTTTGATGTCTTTTTTATTCAAACACATTGCACACAACTATTCAAAAAATTTAATGTTCTAGGCAATTAACAATCATGCCTAAAATCTTATTGAAACGACAAGATAAATTGACTATTTCAATATTAGCACATTTCCCTGCATTTCATTTTTATACTTGCAAGTGATTAAATTTAATAATGTGAATTTAAAATATATCTTGTTTTAAATAATATTACATTACGTAGGTACTAATTCTTTAATACTTATTCACAAAACAAAATGAACATACAGACCTACAAACTTATCTGAAGAATGGGATGGGGGAGCCACTGTCGAAAACTACACAATCAAGACTCGTAACTCAACAAAATCTTACATTCAAATGAAATTTTCAAAATGGCATCCTATGGTAGCTCGTAGTTCCATTTTTGGTCATTCTACAAATAAGTTTGTAGGTCTGTATTGTTCAATTTTAATGTACGCACGTACATACATGGCTGATTACTCTTTTATCCCTTTGACTGCTATGTTTCTCAAAATCCCAACGAGAAATACATTCTACCGTTTATAATTATTATGGTTGATAAAAAATATGATATTATTTGTAAACACCCTACCTTTCTTACTGATTGTGTGACATCAGATTTTTATTGTCACACTGTGCGGGAGACTAATAACAACAACTCATGGTAGGTTGAATTGAAAAGGTTAGATCGCCTGAAAACTTACCAATTATCAATTACACATAATATGCTGTTTTTATAATTTGTCACACACGCATTCTTTCATTGCTCAACTTGGAAAGTTTTTTTGAAGGTCATTCCGCTATCAGCGGAACCAAATAAAATTGAAAATAAATTCCCGGGAGTATAATTTGGACCGTTGTATTGATTAGAAAATTGCTAATAACCTCAGATTCACTTGATAATGTTATTTCTGTATGTTTTGATTGTATTATATTCAGAATAAGACACAATAATAATCGGTATGTTTTATAGTTGATAACACTAATGGTCCGTTAAGTACACGTAATTAATTATATTGTTTTAATGCAATTAGTAGTTTTAACAGGATGTATATAGGTACATACTACATACATGGATTTCCCCTTTTATAAATAACTTTAATTTCCAATAAATAAAATCAACTAACCTGCAAAAAAATTGTCTAAAAAAGTGCAAAGCAAAATCGTGGTAAGCATTTCTCGCTGGTATTATAAACAACGATATATCGTTGTTTAGCATTCAAAGGGCTTTAGTACTGTTTGCACAATAGCTTCAATTACATCTAAAGTTTTATAATCTTTTCAACTTTTTCAGCTAATCTTTAAAAATGTTGAATGACTAATGGAAGTCTGGTGGATTCAGTTCTACGTTTGATATTATTTGTGTGATCTTACTAATGCTTTTTTATGATAATTCTATTGATTTATTGTGTTCAGTAGCATAGAACCATTTGCATTTTATATACAGCAATTTATTCTTGTACATACGCAGAATAAAAACAAATGTTACCTAGTTTTTGTACATAATTATTAAATGTTATATTATTTTTCTTCGAATATTATTACGGTGGTCATGACAGTTGTGAAACAGAGTAACATGACTAATCTACAAGAGTTTTAATTTGTAAAGCGTCAATTACATTGAGCTTCTTTACGAGCTGTTTGTTGGCGAATTTACAATCTGCCTGTAAAGTCGCCCAGTGTAATCATCGAACAAGCTAACAAGCAGGTTGTAAACACTCTAACGAGAAAAGTTGAAAGCCGGTCAACTTTACACGCTACACGCTGGCGTGTGGGGCTACTGCGTCTGCGCAGTAGAGCGCAGTAGAGCGCAGTAGCAACCTTCCGGTAAAAAAACGAACTACGTTCTGTCAAAATAGTCGCTGGCTTGTGGCTTCTCAGCGAATGGAAAGTTTTGTGTGTAATCATCAAATCGCAGTAGCTGAATCGACGGCTTTTAAATTCGCCAACAAACAGCTCGTAAAGAAGTTCAATGTAATTGACGCTTAATGAACAATATTTTTACTATGTAACCTATTTACTAATTAATACTACAAATTGAAGATCGGTCAAGCTACGTCTCATCATGTTTATTCTATTATAGAATATTATTTTTGTAAAATTAGAATTTTTCTCGGTTAAATTAATTTATTGAAATTGTCGATTTGGTTTATACTTAAATTATTATTAATTTATAAATAGAAGGTTATTAATTTGTATTTTTTATACATTCCAATTGAATAAAATTATGAAATGCAAACTGTGTTTTAATGACTGTGAAACAATGCCATTCATACCCGTGCGCATGTTGGGCAAAAGTAAATGAAAAGAGTAATAATTGATCCAGTGCACAAACAATCTATACTAATAATATAATTAAAGTTTTGTCTCTGATTTAACCTTTTGGCTGCCGTAAAAAAGGCCTTGGCAGTACCTAACATGCTGAATATAATTTGCGGAAAAAAAAATCAAAAAACAACGACATCTCTAAAATATTAGTTGTAACGTTTGACAAAATTCAAAGTAAATCGATGGTAAAATCTTTAAGGAACAATCCGATAGATGTCAGTAAGTGTCCTATTTTGAAATTATTTGTTTTGACCGAATTATTAGTACTACCGAAATATCTCGTATCCGGCGTAGCGAACTTGGACCATTTGACGAGATATCTCGTATCTGGCAGTAAAAGGGAAATATTTGCCTTTTGACACTTTCCATATCTCAAAAAGTTACAAGATAAAACTTAACGAAATTAAATCACGAGTAGGTAAAGTGGCTAAATTACCAGAGGTAGGGTGCAGGTAGAGAAACAAGCGTGTACATCCAACTATTGCCGGATAAAATATTTTGATATCACAGGCAGCACTTCAATTTTGTTATTAGTGTGGATAAGCTTTAATTAGTAAATTAAACCTATTTTGTTGGTGATAATACAATCAAGTTATTGAAAATAAATTATGTACCCACTATTGTCTACATTACTCCTGGTTAAAGTTCATTAATGATAAAAAATTAGGCAAGTTATATTACCATAATATTATGTAATAATAAATAATTAGGGATTGCTATACCGGTATCCCAATATTTTTGAATACCAAAATACCGGTATTAAAAATCAGACAATACCGATATATTCAGTATTGAAAGTTAAAACAAAATGTATTTACATAAAAGGTTTAACAGGACTGTAATTTTTTTGTCGACTGACGCAACGTCTAGTTTACTTTCGTTTTTCAGTGTCCTTGGTAAACAGCAATAACACGTGCAGATTTTCAAAATACATTTGCATTATAGATACAGTACACTCTCAGTAATACGCCACTTGATTATCAGACAACTACTATAATCCGCCGTTATTTTTACTAGTTGAAAGCACAGAATCAAGCTCTATAATTTGCCGGTATTCGATTGTCAAATTCAGTAGTCCGCCGCGTACAAGTATACATCGCAGATGAGACGGGTTTATTTTGGAAACTTCTTCGTAAAACGTACGTTCATCGCGAAGAAAGTAATGTGCCAGGGAGGAAAATGCCCAAGGATCGCATCACAATTATGTCGTGCTCCAATGCGACCAGGACACACACAATGAAGCTTTTGGTCATAGGGAAAGCCAGGAATCCTAAGCCATTCAAGAATACCTGCCTCACTGAATAACTGGTTGCGTCAAGTGATTTACTGTTTATTATTTAGTTAATAAGCTATCTAGGTATATGTATAATTTAGTAATTACTTGATTTTGATTATAAATAAAACCATAATTTGTTAGTACAAATTTCTCAAAAAAACTATTTTTACGAAACACATGTTTTAATTTTTACCATATTTTGTATGTATGCACTATAATCCGCCGCTTTCACTAATTGGACACTTGTCTGGGTTTTGGGGTGGCTGATTACTGAGAAAGTACTGTAGTTACATACTTCCATAATTTAAAATTTATCCTATTGATTCATCAGTCACTTGCAGGTTTAAGAAGTTGTAAGGTGTATTGGTATGGTGTGGTTATATATACAAAAAAGACCTGTTTGGCGTAATAATAAAAAGCCTGAGGTCACATGATAGAATGACACTGGTTTTGACGTGTTCGTGTTTTTTACAATATGTGTGTAATTGTTTGTATGTATTGTGTGCGTAAAATGTACTTGAAGCCTTTGTATTATTGTGTTGGTTTCTGCTACGTATTAGTACCATGCACCAAGCAGCCTCTCATGCCGAGAGCGAAGGAGAGACATTGGACCTGGTTCGGCCACGTGCTGCACATCCCAGAAGAGAACCTCAACCTGGCTTACCTGTTCTTCAAGCCAACCGGATTCCGGCATCCTGAAAGACCGCTAAATACTATCTATTGAGTGTATATTACGGAGCTTCAGGATGCTGTTATGACCTGGAACGATGCAAGAAGACTGGTGAACAGGGATTCTTGGAGGCGCCGCATGGCGTCCATATGTTCCAACTAAGGGCCGGATATGACCGAAGAAGAAGAAGATTAGTACCAATACTATTGGACTAGTAGGAGTAGATACAATAAGATGTCCGTCTAGACCAGTGGTTCTCATGTGCGGCCACCGGAGGATTTTACTGCAGCCACCAGCGCTTTACAGAATAATATTTCAAAAATTTATTTATAAAATTAGTTGAATACACATGACTTGTCTTAAATTTCTTTCCACGCTCAAATAAAGCTCCATAAAGTGTTTTTGTGATGAGATCGTGTGTGAAATAGTCTGTTTCTGAGAATAAAGAAAATTCGAAGAATTGGCAACAATTATTTTATTTATATTGTCGATTTTTCCTACTACTGTATACTGTGAAAGATTATTCAGTGTAATGCACTTCATAAAAAACAAATATCGAAGTCAGTTGACAGATGTAAACTTAGAAACAGCCATGCGGCTCGTATTGGAAAAAAGGAGTATTGAGGAATTTCCATTTGCATTATTTTAGATATGTACTAAAATCTTCAAAACATGTCTTTTATTAAATGGACTTGTCTATAAATAAATTGATCCATTTTTTTAGTAAATAAAATCGAGCTTTATTTTTTTCAATGACAACAAAAGTGAGAGCAGCGGCCACCAGATGTTTCCATATAACTGTCAATGTCAATTGTGCGGCCACAGTTGAATTTCACATGAGAACCACTGGTTTAGACTCTAGCCGGCAGTATTTATAATACTTTCCTACATATACTATATACAACAATGTCATTGGCAAATTAAATTATTTTTGTAGAATATAAAATAATCAAGTTAATACGTTAATTAATATAGAATTAAAAATTATTTTTCTTAAAAAGGTAGGCTTTAAATAATCAACTAGTATGGAGTATTCGCCACTGGTCTCATCGTCTGCTCACGGACTGTGTTATTTCAAAACCATGCAAAAAGAGAATTGGCTGTTTTAGGTTTCCTCTTCATCGGCCCTGTTGAGTTGCTCGATATTACTCACAACTGCCAGTTCATTGTCGTTCATACGATACTTACGACATAGCCGGAGGAGTCACACAACCTTAATTGATAGAACCGCACTGAAAGCTTTGTAAATAAAAACACCATTGACGTCAAATCAAAATTATATTTAAAAAATAAATACGAAAATTATTATAACTTAACACTAACGATTGCACAGTAATAGTATGACAAATGTTTGCACTGAGAATAACAAATATACAATAATCATATATTGTCAACTTCAATGTTTATTCTGAACACTGTACTTTTATCAGATAATGCAGATCTTATGCTTCGCTCGAACCTTTCTTGTATGCAAGAGAACTCCATCATATTTTGCGGCTTGGACTGGATCCAAAACCTATCGAACTCGTAAAACAAGTAACAGTAAAGCTGGTGAAAAACCTTCACTGTCGGTATTTTTCTAGAAACATTGTACACATAAGTTTTGGCAGAACCATCCTTCAGTAGACTGTATGCCATGGATGTGAGGTTTATCCCTACGATGGCGAAAGTGTAGCCATATTTTGGATGGTGCGAGTGACTCAGGACATGACCCGATGGTCCAGGAAACTCTCGCGCAAAATACAAAAGGTTTTCTAAGCCTAACATCCCCATTCCGCGGAAATCCGTTTTTGGATCGTCACCCTGAAAAAAGACAATAATAATTATTGAAAAAACAAGGTACAGAGAACACTGAATTGGCAGTTGTGCAATATGGTGGTGGCTGAAGAAAATACTAAAACAAGGGGATTGAAGAAAATATTCTCAACTAGATAAAGTTGAAGAAAGGACTCCTGGACTAAGATTGATATTATCTGCATAGTTGTAGTGAATTTCATACAATTATCACCCACAAGCGTCAAGCACAATCATATCGTCGGTGTTTTGTATAAAGGGCGAATTAACCAAAATGCTACGAGGGTGGGTCAATAAGTCCTTAGAAAAGCCGACAGGTGGCGCGACTAGTACTGCAAGCGGTTTGTTTTCATGCAGCGGCACTACCGATTCAGTATGCTGCGAAGTTTCAATCAGATTGGTCGGGTTGTTGTGTGTTTCTCGTACATTTAAAAAAAAAATTTGCTTGTGGAAAATGGAAAAATGGAAAATGGAGAAAATTGAGTTTAGAGTTCTTATTAAACATTTTAATATAAAAGGGTTAACAGCAAAAGGAAATAAAAAATGAGTTGGATTTAGTTCACGGCATATCTGCTCCTTCACTTGCAACTATTTATAACTGGTTAAATGAATTTAAACGTGGTCGTACATCAACAAAGGATGAACCACGCTCAGGACGTCCTGTAGAGGTAACTACACCAGAAATGATCAATAAAATCCACGATATGGTGTTAAGTGACCGAAGATTAAAGTTGAGTGAGATAATTGAGGTTACAGGGATCTCAAAAGGTAGCGTCATTTCTATTTTACATGACAAATTGGGCATGAAAAATATTTCTGCAAGATGGGTGCCGCGTTTGCTCACAGTCGACAATAAACGCAGTAGGGTGGTGGCCTCTAAAGCCCTGTTGTCGCTCATGCAACGCAATCCGGATGAATTTTTTCGTCGCTTTGTGACTGTAGATGAAACATGGATACACCACTATACTCCCGAGACGAAAGAACAGTCAAAGCAGTGGATTGCGAAGGCAAACCATGTCCAAAGAAGGCGAAAACCGTAAAATCAGCTGGTAAGGTTATGGCTACTGTATTTTGGGATGCACGTGAAATTATTTTCGTTGACTATTTGGAAAAAGGAAAAACAATAACAGGGGATTATTATGCATCTTTATTGGACCAGCTAAAAAACAAAATTGAAGAAAAACGGCCTCATTTAAACAGGAAAAAAATCCTCTTTCATCAGGACAATGCCCGTGTTCACACATGTTTACGATCAATGGCTAAAATTGAAGAATTGAAGTTCGAATTGGTCGACCACCCACCGTATTCGCCAGATTTAGCCCCCAGTGACTTTTTCCTTTTCCCAAACTTAAAAAAATGGCTAAGTGGACAACGTTTTTTTTAAAATGAAGAAGTCATCGATCGGACAAATGCTTATTTTGAGGACCTTCCTAAAACTTATTTTTCTGACAGTTTAAAAAAAATTGAGAAACGTCTTACCAAGGAAATTATATTGAGAAATAAAAAAAAAATACAAAAATAAAACCTGTTTTAATGCTTTTTTCTAAGGAATTATTGACCCACCCTCGTACTTTACAGGAGGAGGATTTTTAACTTTTGACATTTATTTGTTTTTTACCTGTAGATGATTATAAATATCTATCAAGTTTATAATAAAGCTTAGAAAGAATACTGTCATTATAATAGGTATTATTATATAATATTTTAAAAGGCCTAATATGTCACATTTGCCTTTTATTTCGTAATTTTAATTAATTTAATTTTAGTCGATTATCGTTTTTAAGTACTTTCCTATGGAGATAAAAATTCGCTGTTTTTACACAACAAAGCTAGTGGGGTACATATTGTATTTTCATTAAAATCTCGATTTCGCCAAAATGGTTGATTAGCCCTTTTTACAAAACACCGACGATATGCTCCCTTTTCACAATGGCCCAAACAAGCCGAACATTGGCACACTTTGATGAGTGTTGAAACACTGACACTGTGGTGTCGATAGACTGCAAATGACGTATATGCCGCCCTCTTCACAATGGTGAGCACCACGTACATTAGCCTGACTTGGGCCATCGTGAAGAGCCAGCATACGATTCAATCAGAGAGTCAATTCAATAAATTATTAATGTCCAGGTAATGTTAAATACTGCTCGAGTTTATTCATTATTTTTAAGCTTGGCAACTTTGTAATAACGTGAATCACATTCCTATGACTCATACCAAGTTAAAATACTGGATATTATGCATTTATTTATTTCATAATAAATATTACGATTTCCAAGATAAACCTTTAAAAACCCGATTCATATATGTTTTGTGACTGGGTAGGTTTAGAACTTATAACTATTGTTTATTTTTTTCATGGCATCACCCTTTTTATAATAAAAACATTTCCAAATACAAATTTCAGTTTACAATATAAAATTTTGTTTACAGTCAAATTCTTGGTGGAAGGACAATGTTTTATTTTATTTTATGGATGTGAACCAATGGGAAAGTCTTTTACTCAACTCAGTGTTTAAAGTAAAGTGGATTTGTGCTATATAAAAACAGTTTCATTTATAAAAAAATAATGAAATAAAATCATTTGCAATACATATTTTAAATGTTCCAATAAATAAACACCATAAAGACCTTTTTCACAAATCACGCATATTGTACGAGATCTTTTAACGAGGCCACCATGCAAAATTTTTCTTTTCAGCCGGGTAGTTTCCTAATTCCACTACTTTGTATTATCCCTCGTGTGGGATAACCGATTGTTTCCAATAACTGGTAAAAATCAAAACTCTGTGCGCGGATCGTGCATTTCGCTCGCTATCGCAATCGCCCGTACGATGGAGTGAGAAAGAGATATGCCAATTACTTTTAACAGTAGATGCAGCTTGGGATATCTAATTGCCTCATTATCTATTTAAAACGATAAATTAATTACGAAATGTGTTTTCATAATATTCCGATTTCGCAGAATCAATTAGAGTGGTAAGGTGTCTAAAAATAATACAATACTTTAATTTATCAACAATTATTGGTAGCAATCCTCGACCGGATTTTGCATAACATCGTAGCAGCCAAAGGGTTGTTTAATGGATTAAAATATATTCTATGTTTCAGTACCAGGGTAAGTGAGGATAGCAGCCAAAACATGTGACATACTGTCGCCTCCGAAAGGAGGGGGGGGCGTAGGGGTTCTCGTCTGCTGGCTTCTTCTTTCGGGGACATGCTTGTTGATTGACAATGCGGAATTACGGGCGAAAACAGGGCGTTTTATTTGATGAAACACATTTACAGTTACAGTACAGCGTATAAAACAGTTAACAAAAAATATTAACAAAATAAATAAATTCACGGAGGTGCGTCGGTTCCGAGCGACTGACGCGAGAGACAAAAACCGAATGAATCCCATTTTGGGGAGCCAGGTCAACTCCAGGCAAGAATAAAATAATACCTACAAATTCTGTCACTGAAAAATGACAAAAAGACAGCCTTCACACCCTATGTACCTGGCTTGTAGGTACCTTGGGTCTCATATTTCTGAGAATCTCTGCTCACAGAAATAGACAACCAGACCTTTTCTAGGTACATGCTTTGAAATGGGCTGTGTATTTCTTTGCTAGGTAGGTACATATTTTGACAAAATGAACAGACATATTAATAAAATCTTAATATACCTACATAATTTTAAACTAAATAGGTACATTAGACATTGAATGGCTTGGAATGAATGAGTTTATAGGCATGGCCCCCACAATGGGAGGGGGGGGGGCTGACAGGGCTCTAGCCTGAGGGCCCGGGGTCAGGAGGGTCCCGGCGAGGCGAGTCGACCAGATAAGTGAGATAAACACACATAACAAATTTGCACTTCCGATAATATTATTTCAAATTAAGTATGTGATTGTACGGTACAACTCCATAATTCAAATGGATATATTAAAATATACAAAAAAAAAAACACTAAATATACCTAGGTACACATTATTTTTACCGCGTACCTACACGATTTGCAAAACGCTACTGTAGAGCGTCACACTGCCTTCATCCATATCAATGGGTTGGGGGGCCCGCCAAAGATTCTACCCTGGGGGCCCGCTTCAGGATGTGGGGGCCATGTTTATAGTTATTTAATTATTATTATGCAATGACTTTAATAAAACTAGGAAAGTGCTTTTATGGATGTTATTTTTTTAATAAAGCTTTAGTTATGTCAATGATTTTAATGCTAGGCACAAATTTAATGGCAAAGCTTCTAGAATTAATGTAGGTCTAAAAAAAATGCAGGATTTTATTTATATTAAGGGCTAGAATGATTCTATTAAATTTTGTGAAGTTGCAAAAGGGTGACTATAAATTTTCATACATCTAAGCTTACGGGCAAGAAATTTCAGTGTAGTAGTCGATCTGATAATGTCCGCATGAATCTGCCCAATGATGATTCAGGCCTCATGGTCTTGGATCCTCTGAGGATGCCATGGTTTAGGCGGTATCAATACACTATTAAAATTTACAGATTTACTTAATTACACAATGCACCCGTCTAGAGACTTTTGTTACTAGTCACTGGTGAGCTAGCGAGTGGAAGTTACGAAGGTGGCCGTATAGCATTGGGATGAAAAAATTACATGTTGTTCGTGGAGCATTGCAGACAGTAATGTTAAAATTTTATTGGATTCATAAGAATATAAATTTGATATTATTTTTCAGATATTTGACAGGTTGATAGGCAGAATTGCGGTATTAGTAGGCTTTATTCCCGATACATCTCACGGTGAACTGTGATGCGGCTAACTGCATACGTACAAATTTCCAGTCACCATACCAATATCACTACAAATAAACGGTGGACCAAAACAATAACAGAATTTCAATTGAAAATTTTTATTTTTATCCAATTTACCTTTTAGGTCCAGCCAGATATGCAAATCCAAACAAAACAACAATACCTGAAAGCCAATTTCTTGCCACTGCTTCGTTAGACGACAATCTAACTTCTCTTGCGGCATTAATAAGCTCCACAATTCCAGAAGCTTTTCTTCGTGAAGATAGTGGCCACTATCATACTGAGTCGTTCTCAAGTTCTCGACTTGGTGGTACAGCTGACGATATCCCCATATTTGTTCGACACAATTCTCAAATGTTTTCGTAAACCTCGAATGTATCTGTGGGTTGATTTTTTTGACCTGCAATATCACGCACCCCGCTCGCGATATTATTACATTCTGGTTGGATTGGTTAATTTGACATTTTTTAGAGAGTAAATCGAGGTATTCGATTAAGTCTTTGATGCTCTTGTTCCGGGAGAGCTGGAGTGATTTTTCTACTGCCAAGATTCTCGGAGCGCCCGGTCTTTCACCGTAACAGATTCTCTGTAGTTCACACAATTTTGTAGTCTTTCTCAGAAGCCACTTTATAAACGGCCGCGTATACCAGTACAGTAATAACCACATATCTTGTAGAAACATTTTGGTGATGATTAAAAGATGGCTTTAATTCATTTATCGGTGACTAAACGGAGTTTCCTAGTTACGAGCAACTTAATATCGACACAACAAACGAGTATCGTCTATCGTCAGTCGTCAAGCATAAATTGACAAGAGTAGACAATTATTGCTATATACATAAAATAAGCAAGCCTAAAAATAAAACATTAATATGGGGTGGGATTAATCCACCACTACGGTTTAAAATTTTATTTTAGCAAATTGAAAACATAAACAATTTAATAATACTTCAATATACCTACCTACCTAGGTATAGTAAAAAATTAACTATACTAAAAGAAGTAATTGTGGTAAGTAGCTATCATTTGATATTTTGTTTTTTTATATTTACAAAATTAAGAAATTTTTGTAGATGTTGACAATTTAGAATATTTTGTTTGAATTTTTACTACAAATATGTAAAAAAAAAATAATAGTTTTACACATACTTTGTAGTTTAAAATTATTTTTTATTATAATTTTATTTTTGGTGAGCCTAAACGCCCTAAACTTATTTTAGATAATGGTAGCATTCATTTGATATATTTCAAGATGGATGGGTACTGGGTCGGTGATGGTTCGTCTTGTAAATTGAAGTGACGTTTCTCCAAATAATAGTTGGGGAAGGTAATGCAAACGAGTGTACATTTTTACTCAAAGGTTAGAGAAATCATGCTGCGACGACAGAAGGACGAATCGGACGGGGAGGAAGAGGCCGACAGTCCTCCCCTGAACTTTGTATACGAAGATTGCGATACGCATATAAACGAAATCTCAGAACTGTATAGTTACACCGAGTATCCAGAATTTCAGTTGAACGAGAAAGCGTACGAAGAGTTATTGAATGAATTTGAACTGTCCCAAAGTTGGCAGACGCTGACCAAGATCCAGCAGAAGTCCGTCGTGATGAAATTGTTAGACAGATTAGAATGTGCCAATAAAATCCATCGGATGAAAGCGGCCCGCTGCGTGCTGTACATTGCTCAGGGATGCTGGGCGGAGATGCAATCGGACGCGGAACAACAGCACTGGACCAAAGTCAACGTGATGCTGCTGTACCAGATGGGAATATTCGCCGCATTTGTTGACCTCCTTAACTATGAAATTGACAACAATGCGGCTGCTTCCCGAGCGTTGCACAAAACCTACCTGTCTTTAGTGGACTCTACAGATTTGAGGATCATCTTATCAGTGTTGTACATCATCACGGAAGTCATGAGGGCCGAGAAGGAAGAAGTGGATTCAGAATACAAAGACTTAGTGCAATTGTTCAGAGAAGAATTGGGAACACCTTACGGTGACGAACTTTTAGTCGTTAAGTTATTAAGTATGGTAATGATATTCTGCGGAGGCGGTTTTCCACATTTTCCTATGAAAAAGGTATTGCTTCTATTATGGAAAGTTTTGCTGGTATATCTCGGAGGTTCGGCGACATTGAAAGAGCTTAAATCAAAATATCGCTCTACTCATAATCTGTCGCCCATGACTGAGGACACAGTAGAGATCACTCGCAATATGAGGCCGAGTTCGCCCCCCAATTGTGCCACCGATCTGATCGATGCTCAAAATCAAAAGAGAAGACCGTTCAGAAGACAGCTGATCATCAAGCAGACTTCGCTGGATGAATCAGACCGGGAGCAGCGCTACATGGAGAGAGGCTGCTTCGTCAACGACGACGATGAAGAGTTCGAAGAGAACAACACGTATGATGCTCCGGCCACCAATATCGACTTCATCCAAAATATGATCGATGAAGAGATAGCCGTCACTCCGGAACCCTCGCCTCTTCCCCGGGGGCTTCCGTGGATTCCTAAAGTCCGTCAGAAAGACATCGATACGTTCCTAGACAACGCCCGTGTCAAATTCGTGGGCTATTCCTTACCCGGCGACAGCGTCACGTTGGCGGGTCTGCCGCAACCCATTCACGAAGGCATCAATATTCTAAAGAGACACATGTACGTGAGCCTGGCGGATTTGCAGATGAAGCGTGAAGCCGAGATCGCCCGGAGCCCTTTCACCAAAGGCGAAGGCGATATCGAAGAGACGGAAGCTGAAACTCTCTACAGAGCGATCTTGCCCGGTTTGCCTCAGCACATGATAGCTCTATTGAAGATCCTCTTGGCGGCTTCGCCCACTTCTAATGCCAAAACCGACTCCATTAATATCATGGCAGATCTTTTACCTGAAGAGATGCCGATGACTGTTGTGCAGTCGTTAAAACTGGGTATCGATATCAATCGCCACAAGGAAATCATAATAAAAGCCGTTTCGGCTATTCTACTGTTGCTATTGAAGCATTTCAAATTGAACCACGTGTACCAATTCGAATTCATGTCGCAGCACTTAGTGTTCGCCAATTGCATACCGCTGGTTCTTAAATTTTTCAATCAAAACATAACGTCTTATGTTGGCGCCAAGAATGTCATTCCTATTATTGAATTCCCAGCTTGCGTCATCGGAGAGCAACCGGAGCTGACCAAGGAATGCTTGGACATCGGAGATTCGTGTTTCATGTTTTCCTGGAGAAACCTCTTTTCTTGCATCAATCTCTTGCGCACTCTCAATAAACTCACTAAATGGAAACATTCACGAATAATGCTACTGGTGGTATTCAAGAGCGCTCCCATTTTAAAACGCACGTTAAAGGTGCGGCACGCTATGATGCAAGTGTACGTTTTGAAATTGCTCAAGATGCAGACAAAATATTTGGGACGGCAGTGGCGGAAATCCAACATGAAAATCATCAGCGCCATCTACGCTAAAGTGAGACATCGTTTAAATGACGACTGGGCATTCGGCAATGACGTCGAGGCCAGACCTTGGGACTACCAAGCGGAAGAGTGCGCCCTTCGGAATCAGGTGGATCGGTTCAATAAACGCCGCTACGCCGATCCCCCCCCTGACACTCCCACTCCCACCTGCCTCGGGACAGCCCTCTCGGTGCCGATGATCCTCGGTGAAGATTTTAAAAATCACTATGAACTTTGGCTCGAACAAGAAGTCTACAAAGCCAATATAAATTGGGATATTTTAATGAACATTAACGATGGCAACATTCTTTTATGGTAGATTAGAGACATTTAAGTAGTCTTGGTGTCTAGAATTTTTGGCAATCTTTGGCTTCAATAGGGGAGCGGGGTGTAAAAAAATTATCAAATCAGTTTGTCCCACCTAACCCGCGCTATAATGTATCTTTACACAATAATGGTTCTGATAAAATCAACAATTAGTGCCTGAAGACTGCTGTGTTTCCGAAATCACCTGGACGCCACAACTAAATGTGGAAGTTCTAGAAAGGAGACCAGGATAAAACAATAAATAAATTGTAACAATCTTAATTAGTGATCTTCTCTAGATTTTGATTATTTCTTTCAATAGTTTATCTTCAATATTATTTCATGTTTACGGCGAGATGCATGGTTTGTACAAAAATAATGTTTATACACACCAAAAGTTTGTTACTACTCAATCGTAAATACCTAATTTGAGTAATTACATTTCATACAATATAAATTGTTTCTTAATTTTATCTTTATTTAATTTGGTTCATTTTTTTAGAGCTGATAGATGCTGCCAGCTGGTCTGGTGACTGTGTTTTGCATCATGCCAAATGTTTTAATGCAATACATGGACTGATTAAAATAAAACACAACATGTAGTTTAATATTAATTTGGACTTGTTTCGTCCGCTTCAAGGGGACATTGTCAAGGGATCCTTTTGAAGTGGAAACTTAAACTAATTGGAATTAGTACTACATAATATTGTGCTTCATTTAAATTAATATAATGTATTGCCACCAAGTACAGTTAACACCATAAAAGAATTTAATACATGGACATTAAATTTCGACCAATCAGTAGTGTAAATATTGGCACCAAAAATTATGCCGGTATGAAGTATTTTGTTTTAAAGGTCATATTATTTTGAATGCATTCAGATAATGGATGGAAGTAAATGATAATCGTTTCCTAAACTGTCTTGACTTTAAAAAAATATGTACATATTGAATTTTTTCATCAATTGTTTAGTTGATATTTTATTTTTAAAATACCAGTCATATAGAAACATAATTTTCACCGAAAAAATATTTTCTATCAGTTTCTAGCCATAGTTGATACAACATTTTTGTTCCAGTACCTACATTTACGTTATGAATTATTATGTCTCTGTGTAGAATTTTTTTAGCTATCCGAAGTTATACCCAGTGAAAAAACTCCATTCGCAGACATTCTGGACTCTTTAAAAGATAAATTATTATTTTTGCTCCTAGGAGACAGAATTTTTATGGGAAATGGTTGTTAACCTTTCGCCCAACTATTGGCTCTCTCTCTGGAAAGAGAACATATAATTTGACCAGACATGGGATTCAAAACCACACCCACTGCACAGTGGAGACTCCTCTAATCCTTTAGTTTTAGATGGATTTTATTATTGAAACAATAATTGTATAAAATTTTAACAAATAATCGTTAATGATGTAAATATCTCATTTAACCAGTACTTTGTATATAATATTGATATGCTTAAAAAATGTGTATGTTTGGTTTATGTATCATAAGAAATTTGTAAACCAGATTTTATAAACTTATATTTATGAGGATTCTGATTTTGACTCAGCCATACATAATTACAAAACCAACATTAATATTAAAGGTTTGTCAATGCTTTATATTGTTTCACTTCAACTTTTTGTTCGGAGATTCATTACTAAGGGTGAGATAATATTGATACATTTTTGAATAACAATACTAGGATTACATCTATTTAGAATATTTAGATCTAAGCGATTATTTATGTTTGGATTTAAATAATAATTATGAAATAATAGATTTCTATACCATGTTGTAGCTTATGTTTAAGAAGAGTCTTATTTATTATACATAACTAACTATACTCAATGGATTTCGTAAAATTATGATAATCTTGTAATAAGTTGAAGAAAATTAGTAAGAATCATTATTGGCGATCAGTTTAAAAATTATTTGTCAAATCAATTATCATAATAATAACTAGTTAATAATGTACATAATAATATAGTATTATTGAAAACAGTTAATGTTGTTTTATTCACCTTGTAGCTTGAAGAAGCACTATAAAACGAATTAACAAAAAAGAAGAAGGGCGCCTAGTCTAAAATCACTACTTTTCAGGAGAGCCAAAAGAATATTGATTTTTGGACCATTTTGTACGGTAACTCCAATTCTGTGTAGAATTTAGTTATCCAGAGGTGTTAATTCGACTCATCCTTTTTTCTTATTTCTGCATATTTATGAATTATAGTGTTCATTTGGCAAGTTTAAGTCATTTTTCCACTCTTGAGTCACTCTTCCTTTTGCTCACAGGGATGAAGTGCTTGTGGTGGATTAGATTGCTTGAATGTGTATTGTCTATAATTTGAATACCGTGTCTGCAAATTCTCATATTTTTTCAATAGGTGTTAAATCTAATGTGTATTGAGCGAATAGCTCACGAACATTCCTTATAATAAATCTGTTGAGAATAGGTACCAACGTCCACTCTGTATACTCCGCTTTAGAAATATTTGTGGTAATTTACCTTTACCTATCTATATGATAAATATGGAGGCTTTGATATTATAACAGAAGTTACTATAACATTGCAGGAAGACATTTAAAAAATCCGTAATGTAATCTGCTTATTTGTTTGAAACAGCTGTTCGAATCTCTAAATTTTTTAAAGGTTTATTTCAATCTTATATTTTGCTTTCGTGATCGGGAATTATTGAGAAATAATCAGGAAAGGCCAATCCCAAAAGTTTTATGGCTGAAAGATCTAAAAAATCAGCAAGAGGTAAGTTCGTAGAACCAATCTTGAATTCTTGCAAAAACAAATATTCTTGATTTTGAAAAATGAAAAACCACATCGGTAGGTAAGTATATTATGGATATTATTATACTTTAATTTAAAACTCTAGATGTACGTATCATTACGTGGATACAAGATTTTATATATTATTCTCAACCACATTAGGTAGGTAGAGTCCTACAAACTTATCTAAAGAACGGTCAAAAATGGAACTATGAAATACCATATGGAAGCCATTTTGAAAACGTCATTCGAATGTCAGATTCTGTCCAGTTGCGAGTCTTGATTGGGTAGGTAGTTTTCGACAGTGGCTCCTCCATCCATTCTTTAGATAAGTTTGTAGGTCTGTAGTTAAAAATACTTTGTAAAGCAGGTTGGACTCCAAGAGATTTGAAGACTTAGAAAAATCAAAGAAATTGGATGTCTATAAATTAATGGAGTGTATGATGATTTTTAAATAGGTACCTACTCCAGCATGATTGAGAAATGATTAAAAATTATAGAATAAGAATACCTTCCTACCAAAATATTAAGGAACAATGGAACCCATCATAAAAAAAGTTTTGGTTAGGTAGGTATCATTATTATTTGGAATCAAAAGTTTCGGTTCAAAAACAAAGAGGTCGGCTTCTGTCTCATTTCCAGCTCTAGCTTGAAATAGTTAACTACTTTATGTACATCATACAATAATGTCAAATTGCATTTTTTTTAAATGTTACTGCACGTATTATTTTTTTGTTGGAGGTTGGATAAATAAATTTATTGTGAACGTTTCTGGTTTTTCCCAATTCTACAATGTTTGTTGAATTTTCTGTAATGGCAATTCTCTCTCCTGCATCTTGTCTTTTAACTGACGTGGGAAAAATACCTACCTACTTGGCAGGCGAGAAATAATAAACCGGCTTGTTACTTCATGAATTCGATATCTGCTTGAAAAATACAAACTTCACAATGTTGGACGTTTTATTTGACGATGTCAAACGGATGAATAAACGCCAGGTTCGCCAAATAATTAAAATAAAGTTATCAAACCCAGACCAAAACGCCAAACTTTCGACGTATCGCTCCTCGCATGCTCGTTAATTTCTGCAACGTTTCAATGAAAACTGATACGTTTACTATTTTGTTGAAGTGCGATGTCTTTTGTTTCAGTTTATTTATCAAGTCCTCAGTTTTGGCATGATAGTATCATCAGCGCTGATGATATGGAAGGGTCTAATGGTGGTCACTGGAAGCGAAAGCCCTATAGTTGTGGTGCTGTCAGGTAGTATGGAGCCGGCTTTTCACAGAGGAGACTTATTATTTTTAACGAATTATCCCGAAGAACCGGTACGCGTTGGAGAGATTGTCGTATTCAAAGTGGAAGGCCGGGATATTCCAATTGTACACAGAGTACTGAAGCTTCATGAAAAGTAAGTCAGTGTTTTGACACCTTTGGATAATGAATGATTTTGGCCATGTATTGCTTGCTGCATTATATTCTGGCCATGTAATAATAAAAGCCATTTACAGTTTCATTTTGCTACAGTTAACCGTGGCGAGATAATATTTTTGTTGACCTATTGATTGGATCAATTTATGAATTTAGATCAAGCGCACATAGCCAAAAATATTATTTACGAATGGTCAACCTCCAGTAAACCCTACAATCAAAATAATTAACCTTTAAACAGGTAAAATGTAAGGTAAATGTGCCGCAGATGCCCGCATGAGCTTTTATAACTTTCTTTTTAGACCAAACCCAACCTAACCTAATGCGTCAATTACATTGAGCTACTTTACGAGCTGCTTTTTGGCGAATTTACAATCTGCCTGTAAAGTCGTCCAGTGTCATCATCGAACAAGTTAACAAGCAGATTGTAAGCAATCTACCAAGAAAAGTTGAAAGCCGGTCAACTTTACACGCTACACGCCGGCGTGTGGGCCTACTGCGTCTGCGCAGTAGAGCGTAGTAGCAACCTCCCGGTAAAAAAAAACGAACTACGTTCTGTCAAAATAGTCGCTGGCTTGTGGCTTCTCAGTGAATGGAAAGTTTTGTGTGTCATCATCTAAATGCAGTAGCTGAATCGCCAGCTTTTAAATTCGCCAACAAACAGCTCGTAAAGTAGCTCAATGTAATTGACGCATAACCTAACCCAACCTAATATAATCTTAGTGTGTGATAATGATGCATCGAAATGTATGAAAATTTGAAATTTAACAATTATTATTGGATCGAACAGCATCTGCGCCGACAGTAAAAGGTATTTAATATAAATGTCTACATGGAGTACCTAACTGTTTTCGTAATTTTTTTTTTATATAAACTCATGCGGGCATCTGCGGCATATTTACCTTTAATAGGACTTAAAACACCGTTGTGTTGTTTACATGCATATTTTTAAGAAAAGTCAAAATGGAAATGAAAGTACCTATTAATTCTTTTTAAATTCAAACGGTTATTACACACAGATTTTCAATAGTAATACATTAAATTATTCCCAACCTCTTTTTGTGATAAATATACTGCTGTGCATACTGTGTCATTTTTGTGGTGGTGACCTATAAACAAACAAAATGATAACACATATGTACCGTAATTAGGTTGTGTTGGGTTTTGATGTACAGAAACTAATGGTTTCGCTTCGTTTTCCTAGTGGAAAAGAGACGATATTATAAATACTTATCAGTCCCAAAGGTTGGAGTTAGGCTGTGGAGATCGTACTAAGTTTTGTCAGTCATACTTATTTGCATTCATTGACCTAAGAATATAAATTGCAGATAGTACTTATTGGTTAGTTTTCAAAATATAATTAAACCAAACCAAGACAAAACAATACACATAATAATACAATGATAGGTGTGAAGATACCGAAAGGCGAATCCCAGTTCAACAAAACCAATATTTACAAAAATAAAACACTTTTATTTTATGTTGGCCCCTTTCGGAAAATTGCAATATATTAAACAGGTCCCTTCAACATCTTTATATCTACCTTTATTTTGGTTGGAGAAACCCTTGAAATATTTTTTTTTAAATTTAAAATAAAAATTTCATGGAACACTTGACTGACATGGCTAAAATATTTTTTGTGACACTACAACTAACACGCCGTGAGGTCTAATTTTATAGTATAGTAGCAGTAAAACAATCATATATTATAAACAGTTAGACTTTGAGAAAATCGATATCGACCAACTAAAATTATCAAAATGATTCATTGTTTTATCAATAGATCAAGTCTTTTTTTTTGTTTTACTTTATTACAAAAATGTGAGAAGTTGTACTTTTTAAAAGTAGCGAAGGGTGGAGGTAGGTTATTAATATCCGACATAAATAGTGCACATTAAACTTTATTAGTCATAGCACCGCCATCTTTAGATTAATAAAGCCTGAGCATAACTTTTTGCACAAGCAACGGGTAGTCCACTTTTCAGCTGTCAAAATCAGATCCCAGATTGCTTGACATATTGATTCGCCCTTTCTCTTTTCAAATTGAATTATAAAAAATTGTCACGTCAAATCACTATCATTGTTATTTATAAATAATAATAGTCATTCCTGTTATTCATCAGCTGTCAAAGTCATACTAGTCCTTAGTCCTTCACACAAAAACCGGTGGTAATATTGATTTCCAAAAAATATGTAGCATTGATTTATGCATTACATTTGTAGAAGGTGTATTAATGCTAGTGTATTATTTATCATTTAACTCATCTATAAGTGAACACGAGAGACGCGTCAGTATGAGCACTCTATAGACAATGACAGGTCATCCATAGACAACGGTTGGGGCGGAAAGGTAGGACCAGTCGTGAATGTATCGGCTTTCTCTTCAGTCGGCAATGGTAATACTTAAGCATTTGTTTTTATTGAAATTGGACTAATTCACAGATTGTGTTGGTTAGTTTTTAAAATTTAATTAAACCTTGCCTAAACCAAACTATAATAGTTTTAGTATATTTTGGGCGATATGAAAAAATTGTGCACACTTTCATTCATATTTATTTGTTTTTGTTGAAAATTATGTATACATATTACACATGTTGGTTATTTTTTTTAAATTCATTAAGACGGTACTTCAGTGAAACGGCAAATAATTTTCAACTATAGGTGCGATGAAATTTCGGACTGGCTGGCAATTGGAGAGCGAAAGTCGAGCTGTGAACACGTCAATTTGTTTTGTGATGGCGAAGGGCGAATTAATTCTTAAATCGTGTAAAGATGACTGAAAAAAGTTACCCATTTACTTGAAAAAGAAAATGTGTCAATGAATATATTATTATTATTAGTAATAGAACAATAAACATAACATTAAATGGACGCATGTTGACTTTTTATAACAAATTATGTTTTTTTCTGCACACGTCATTTGCACAATCTTCGCGTCGCGTAGTCACAATCGTTTTAGACCGTGCCCCAGCTGAAGTATAGACGAGTATTTCTTGACTATTATCTATTATGACTTGTTTTTCGCAGGAATTTTAAAATACACATTGTAGTCTTAGTTGAATGAAAACAAATATCTTTGACTGTCAAAGTTCAGTGCGCACTATTTATTTATCTTATCTGTCCACTTCTCATAGTAATTTACTCGTAGATTTGTATTAATGCCCTCTTTTCCTGTTAATTAAATTGTTTACATGTTTTTAGCAATGGCACTGTCAAGTTCCTAACAAAAGGAGACAATAACAGTGTTGATGATCGAGGATTATATGCCGCAGGACAGTTGTGGTTACGGACTAAAGATGTCGTTGGGAGAGCAAGAGGTTTCTTACCGTACGTTGGAATGGTTACAATATACATGAACGAATATCCTAAATTTAAGGTACGTAAGATAAGGTTTTTTTTTCTTCTCATAAGGTAAACGATGACAAAAAAAAAATTTAAAAGTTAGGAATATTTAATGGTTATAAGCGTAAAAGTGTTAGGGATCAACCGTATAAGATGGGGAAAGGGTCTGATGTAATGTGATGATTTGTGAATAAAACAATAGATTGGTTGTAGAAAATGTGACATGGCTTAGTCACCAAACCCGCTCTGGGCGATTTTTTAATAAAATTAGTTTTGAATATGCTATATTGGTAAGTCTACCAGCCTATTGAGGTACGAGTTTTAAATTCCGCCCTGTTTCGTCAAAAAATCAAAATGAACATTGACTTGTCGCCAAACCCGCTCTAGGATAAATAACAGGTTACTAAATCCACTCTACATAGCCGATCAATCAGACATCGCGATTCAAACCATGATTATTAGCATTCGTTCAAATCGCTATATAAACGTCACCACTACTAGTATCAACATCATCGTAAATTCTCAAAACAGTTTAACCTTTCAGGGAGTACCTTTATTAGTACTGGTCATGCTATGGGGAGTGAGTTTTTTTTGCATGAATATTATTTTTTTTTTTAAATCAAATCAGTGTAATATGAAGATGGAAATGTTTTAAAAATAGTAAAAAAAAAAAAACTCAAAGGTTTTATCGTTAAAAAACCAGTTGCGTATTCCAGGTGTAACCAACCATAGATTGACACCAAAACATTCGAATTTTTTTCACAATAACTGTTTATAACTTAACACTATTATCAAACTTAAAATAAAATGGTGATTCGATAATGGCATTATTTGTCTAGTATATTTTTACGGATTTTTTTAAAACAAAGCTCATTAAAATAACGGTGGCCAGAAAAACATACATTTCTTCTTCCGCCGTCTTCACCCATTTTTTCATTTTCGACATAGCAAATGATTTCTGGGACGCAGCCGTGGCATAAATATTTGTTTCAGAAACTATTGTGTTGACAATATATTCCGTAAAAAAGAGCTGAAAAAGGTCCAGATCAAGGTAATCCCCTTCTACATTTATATGCCCTTTTATACCGGACTGAAAATCACCAAAATCGTTAGGTGTTGGAGTGAAGGTTGAGTTATTCCAGGTCCTTGGTTCTTCCCGCCTGTATTTAGCACTTGGTTGGATGTCTGGATCCTCGTCATCAGAAGAAGAAGATTCATAAAATTCCATCGATATATCATCAATGTTCTTGATGTTCTCCTCTTCATTGTCACTGTTCATCAAAATTTCGTCAATGTCTTTGCCTCTTTGAAAATCCATTTTAGGAATATAGATCGACACAAATAAATCAAGGCAATAAAAACACCACTAAGTCCCTATATCAAATGTCAACACAGAAAAACATCTAAAAATCGCGGAAAAAGTATGAGAAAACTCCATATAAAAACTTCCAAACGCATTAAAATACCGTAAAACACAGTAAAACATCTAAAAATCGCGAAAAAAGTATGAGAAAACACAATATAAAAACTTCAATTCACAATAAAATATGGTTATAAACTTCGAAAAATTGCGAGAAAAGTATAAAAACACAATATAAAAACTTCAAATCACAATAGAATACGGTTAAAAACTTCTAAAAATCGCGGGAATAGTATGAGAAAACACAATATAAAAACTTCAAATCACAATAAAATACGGGTTTAAACTTCGAAAAATTGCGAGAAAGGTATAAAAACACAATATAAAAACTTCAAATCACAATGGAATACGGTTAAAAACTTCGAAAAATCGCGAGAAAAGTATAAAAACACAATATAAAAACTTGAGATCGCATTAAAATATTGTAAAACACAGTAAAACTTCTAAAAATCGCGGGAATAGTACGAGAAAACACAATATAAAAACTTCAAATCACAATAGAATACGGTTAAAAACTTCGAAAAATCGCGATAAAAGTATTAAAACACAATACAAAAACTTCCAAACGCATTAAAATACCGTAAAACACAGTAAAACTTCTAAAAATCGCATGAAAAGTATGATAAATCGCGCGCGCGGAAATCGATTGTTTGCGATTTATGTACTTGTCCGAACTGGTGGGTATGACGTCATATTGATGTCACGTGACATACGAAAAAGTAGAATTCTGCAGTTTGTAAAGTTGAAATCTGTTTTGAAATGGTATAAAAATACACCCAAGTGTCCATAGATGGTGTTGCAATTCATAGTTGAATCATAGACACACCAATAAACCCATACTACTAGAAAACGTACATGTACGTCCATACTCCTGCATCCAAAAATCGCGCCGACGTACATGTACGTCCATACTCCCGGAAAGGTTAATTTACTCAACTCAAAAAAACCTCCAGAGCGAGATTAGCGACTGAACGACGAACATCACATAGTGAACAAATGTTTTCCTCAGAATAAAATAGACTGAAATCGATCATTTTAACGAATATGAGGGGTTGTAGAAAAATGTAAAATAATTTTGACTGAAAGGTAATAGATTTTGTGACAATGAAGGGTGATCGACACGAACAGTAATTTTTATTTAGCCTGATTTTAAATAAATAAGTTTATAAATCTAGCCAGGTGTATATATATTCAAAATATAACCGACTCCGATCTTGCCACTATATCAATCTCATCGATATATCTGACAATTCGTGTTGCTTACAGCTAGTTTTAAATAGACTACGTCATTATGTAATTTATAGATCAAGCGATGTCTGCATAATTACGATAATTGGCATTATAGTTGTGTCTTTCATTAATAATTACATTATACAATTGCCGCAATGATCATTAATTTAGAACTATAAATGTATCACAGACTAATATTTATGCCGAACTGAGTGGGACACGAACCCGCATCTACGGATTTCGGCCGATGTGCTTTAACAATTGACTCACATGCGTCCTGCCTAATTACGACGAAATTAACTAATAGTCATACAACTAGAGCTTTTCTGAAATTATTTATTTTCATTAAAGGATGTTACATTCTCAAATCTCGGTCATTAATTAATATTTTTGCCTGTAAAATTTCCTTATTTATATTGAATGTTTTTCTAGCAGATGGGATTTGTAACATTTATTTTATGTCTATTGTTTTTTTTTTGTTTCAGTATTTCGTGCTAGCCTGCTTAGGATTATATGTTCTCGTACATAGAGAGTAACGTGAGAAGACTTCTAAATTATACTTTTACGAAAATTAAAAATCCACTCGTACAAACACTTTTTCGATTTTATTGTGATTTTTTGTAAAATATGTGCATATGTTTTTTATATAAATTAAATATTTGGACTCTTATCACACTTTTACTGTGATCACTGGCAGATGTTGTTTTTCTAATAAGTATATGTTATTATATTTCGTAATAATTAAATGATAAATTACTACTTATGGTTTGTTTTGTTTATTTTTTAAGACTACATGAGGGACAACTCGAAAAATCACAATGTTTCAACACATTTATTTTTATAATAGACAGCTTAATCATTATTAATAAAATAACAGATGATTCTTTCAAAAGATAAGATAATACGTTTATGTGAATATTTAGTATTTTTTATATACATACAGTAGACTACTGATTATCCGGAATAATGTTGGGAAGAGGCGGCACGGATAATTCGAACTATGGTTTTTTCTTTTTAAAATACTACATATTATAGATAGACAATACAGACAATTATTTTAACATGCTTAATACTCATTACCAGGGCTTCTTTTGTCATGCAACGCGGTGGAACGGCGTTCTGGCACCTTTTTTCATGGTACCTATTTTTAATGTTTCAAAAGTAATTATACAAAACAATGTTCGTGATTGCATAGTACAAGTTAATTTTCCTGAATCTCATATGAAAAGACATATCCTGAAAAACTATCGCGTTTGATATACAGTCGAACTCGGGTATTACGAGATCTCTGATTTAATGAGGAAACATTCGTTGACATTTTGGTTTATGATTTTCTCCATACATTTATCACTGTTATAACGAGCAACTTACTGGATATACCGAGCTAAAATACTGTCAATGTGTCGATCTTTTCAAAACATTTCAACCCTAAGCAATAAAATCTGATTGGACAGGATGCCGCCGAGGACGGATTATGTTTATGACACTAGTTAAGTGTCTTAAGGGGACGCTCTACAGAATTGCCCTTGAGAATTGAAAATATGGTTTTTTTACATGTGGTCCGGAATTGTTGCTCTACTGGTAATATTCAAAGGTCGCCGACAATGCTTTGGTCTAAAGTAAATAATGATCTCTCATAACATAACACTGTCAACGTGAATAAAATATGGGGTGACCAAAAAATGATATCTTCTAATATACGTAAATGTTACTAAATTCAATTTGTTAATCATCTGTTTGGTGGGAAATATTGTAACCAATATGATGGATAGCCACGATATAAACTTAATAATATATTAATAACGTTTTAACCAGAAATTGTCCGAGAGCTAAACATACGAAGGATGTTGAAATACATATCTACCTACATTTTTATTTCATGTGCTATCCAAAAAACATTATTATTGAATAGTATTTATTTTGAATGTGTAAGACCTATTACATAATTATTAAAAAAATAGGTACACATTGTTTAATTCTAATGCATATTTTAAAAAAAAAGTGTAATATAGTGATGCCTGTTTATTATAAAAAGAAAGTGACTTTTTATTAAAAGAAATGAAAATATAATTAATTATATTTTCATTTCTTTTAAAATGGAATTCTACCATTTACTTGGTTACTACTGCTAACTCAATTAATGACTTTTTATTACTTACCCGATTAGTTTAATTAATTTAGTCTGACACTTTTACAAACATGTAACGCAATTTTACTTTTATAAAAATAGGTAGGTACAATAATTATTGTTGGTAAGTAAAGCCACTGCAAGAAATAATTTATATAAAAAATTATTATTAACGTAGAGACACCCACACATTTTTTTTATTCAAAGCTAGCGTCGCTGAGAAGATAGCAAAGTTACCGACCAGGGCTGTCGAAGACTAATTACTTATTTTTATGATGTGTTTTTAATTGTGTGCAATTTGGCGGAAAAATATAATATATAGATACAGTTGCTTACCATTCGGGTATCCAATGAGCTGGGTTTTGTTTAATCTTTTGCAGACATCCTACAGTTTTATTTTTTATCTTGCCCATCTCACGTAAGGATATCTGATATTATAAAAGTTACATAGTACAACAGTGTTTAAATCTAATATATAATTGTACAGGTTTAATTAAAAACTATAACAAAATAAACATTTTAATGATTTACAGATTTTCCTATGCTATATCAACTTAATATCAATTTTAATGAGACAAGATACATATTACGATATATCCAAAATACACATCATCAGATAATATGTGAAATATTTTGATAAGCAAAAAAATAAGAACAATACAAAAATAACATAACATAATCAGCCAGTCTTTTCATAATTATTTTAGATAAATGTTGTATGCCGTTTGACGCTTGGAATTATGTAATTATTCCATCTGTTCAGTAAGCTATTTTTAACTTTAAATTTGTAACTTTTTAAAACGTAAAATTAGATTGATATTATTTTGACAGCCCTGTATTCGTTCGGCCGGCTTCAGGTTACGTCGCATACATGTTATGTTTGAAGGGAATAATAATAATAATAATGATATTCATTCGCCCGAGAATTGTAATTAATAATTATTGCGTTTCTTAAAATAAATCCCCGATGATTAGAGGTTTTTGAGGTTAGACTGAATTAAAATGACGTCCTTTCAACTCTGAGATCATTCTCTGAATGAACTATGAATAACCTTGTTCCTGTTCATCGGGCTCTTAAGTACCTACCTAATTGTTGTTTTCGCCGACAATAATGAAAAAGTATCCACGCATATGGTTGAAAAATCCAAGGTTTGTGAAGTCCGTACGTACCTACTAGCGTTCATTACAATAAACAACTTCTTTTGTAGTTTATGAAAGCCATGCTTGTTTCGGGGATTTTTATGATGGTTTTCAGATTTTTTTTTTGTTATGTGACCGCTCACTTAAAAATACCTATTCTCTGATATAACGAGCAAATTCAGTCGGTTCCATCTTCCTCATAACAACCAAGTTCGATCGGATTATGTATTGAATTCTATTACCATTTCTTCAAGTAAATGTGAATTTTCGCAAATGAATCTACTAATTATTACCCCAATAAGAGCTTCATTGAAGACCAAAACAATTTCAGCACTTTTGTTCATCAAACTCGTCGGACCACCTTTGACACTTTTCAATCCTTCAAAATACGTTGATCAGTGGTTACTCAGTGGAAGACATTCGGCCATAGACTCTATCACTAAAAGGAATCGAGACGATTTGCCAGACGAGAATTAGACTGAACTTTGGAAATCACCATGGCCCCCACAAAGGGGGGGCTGACAGGGCTCTAGCGTGGGGGATCGACCTGATAAGTAAGATAAACGCACATCATAAATTTGCTCTAATCGTAAGAAAAAAAATTCCTAGTCACTAATTTCCTTCAGACATATTAATATTTTAAAATATGTGGTTGTGTAATTGCATTTTTTTGGTTTTGTTTCTTTAACCTTAGCGGTAGGCACGGGGTCCGCCAAAGATCCTGGACTGGGGGCCTGTTTCAGGATGTGGGGGCCATATACTTTTATTCAAATATGATGTTTTTACAACAACTTTAGTTGTTTATTTTTTTTATGCACTTCGTAGCATAGGAAAAGTTGCTTTAAATTTTAAATGATATTTGTACATAATTTTCTTTAGTAGGATAGAAGTGAGTTCCGACACCTTTGTTTTTAAAAAAAAACCCTGGTAATATGTGACCCTGACGTCTGCTAGTGCTAGTCGCCACTGCATACATAATTAAAATATTGTGGTGTTTCATCTCTTACTTGATAATTTTAAGATGCCTCACATTTTTAGGGAGCCGTGAAGGGATTAAGGCTGCCATGAAATGAAAAAGTTTGAAAACCACAGAAAATAATATAGTAAAAAAAAGCATGACATGTAGTCTGAATTTTATTTATAAATAATGAATGACAAAATATTGGACAGATACATTACTAGAGTAATTATTATGCAGTGATATTAAAATAATAATAATTTGTCAGAGATTGGCTAATATACAATACAATGAACAAGAATTTATTTATTCAAAAAACATTTTTGCTTGTCAAAATTAAACAATTAGGTATTATAAGGCTGCAAATTATGTTGAAAACATTTTTTATGGAGATTCATAAGTATAATATTGAAACTGACTTCGACATTTTTTAAAAATACTACGTAATATTAAATTAGACACAAGAATTTTCAAACAATTCAGGAGACACCATATTTTAAAACTCATGACAGTGAACACACCATGATAGAAAATGGGTATTGAATCGCCTTGCCATACATAGCTCCAGCTACCAAGGCGTATCCATTTATTACCAATCGATCATGTACAAAGTTATCTTGAACTCAATTCCAATCGAAGAGTGCATTCTCCTTCATATCAAATTTAAATATAAAAGATACCTACTTTTAACAATCCCTCTAGAAAAAAATGATAAGATAAACAAACATTGCTCTATCTAAATCAATTGAGTATTAACTAATTACTTGGTTCTACTTTTTTTAGCACTGGATGATCGTAGGTTTTTCCTTTCACTGGCGGCGGGAGCTTTTCTTTTTTCCGTCTTGGTTTTTTCCTTTTTCGCTGAGCCTCCATATTTGGCTTCTAGTTTATCCAAGAAGCTGCCGCGCTCTTGCTGTCTCCCTCTTATCATCAAGGCCAAGTCGTTTTCTGTAAGTAAATCAATGACATAAAACTGAAAGATCCTACAGGTTCATTTGGTAAAAATATTTGACTTATCAATGATTAACCAACTGAATCAAAAAAAAAAATGATATTGTATAATATAAATCAGGGGTCCATCGCGAAACTATTTTTGGTCGATCACCAAAAAATCTAATTTATTTATTTATAATTTGGAAGTAAAATGGGATTTTATTTATTATACATATTTCTATTATCCAAATTTTTCATTATCTAATTCTAACACCATAAAACAGATGGCAGTAATGCTACCAAATTATACAAAAATAATTGTAGACACCTTACAATGTAGGATAAGTAATTGAAGCTTTGTAGCATCCGGAATCTCAAAATAAAATTTGTCTTGGAAGACACCACAAATTTACAGAAAACATTCAACCCACAAAACACTTAATAACTTTTAAATTAGTATGTTTTTCAATAATCTATTAATCAATAAATATGCACTATAATGCCATGTACGTATTTAAAATACAAATTCAATCTTAAGATGATAAAAGTCATACTAAATGTTAATTTGTTACTACAAAATTTTAAATGCGTTTTTCTCAGTTTGTGAAATTGTGGCTTGGACGTTTTCTGCTTAACTACATCCAATTATAGGATATTATATACTTTTTACTTTACCAGAAACGAGTAAACAACATTAATCACCATATTTACTCGATATCTGTATATATAATCATTTGACACCTGTCACTTATGCGCCCGAAAATAATAAAAATTAATTTCAACCTTTCTTATCATCTTCTTTTTCTAACTCGACCATTTTGTTGAGATTTTCTACTTCTTTTGCTTCCCTTTCTGCCTTCCTGTGACGCCGGTCTCTCTTTTTAGCAGGTTCATTTGTGAACAGCTCATACGACGGTACTTCTTCACTATCTATCATACCCTGTAATTCAATGGAGGACATTAAACATACAGTCGAACTCGGTTATTATGATCACGGACATAGCGAGATCTCGGATGTAATGAGGAAACATTCGTTGAAATTTTAGTTTATGATTTTTTCGATACATTTATTCACTTTTATAACGAGCTAGTTATCAGATATACCGAGCAAAAATATTGTCAAAAATTTTCTTAAAACTGTTAATGTGTCGATCGTTTAAAAACATTTTCGACCCTAAGCAATAAAATCCGACCGTAGACCGATGCCGCTGGGATCGGATTACGTTTATGACACTAGTTACGTGTCTAAGTACCTAATTGGTATTTTCGCTGACAACCTTGAAAAAGTATCCACGCATATTATGGTTGAAATTTCATGTAAAAAATCCTAGTTGAAGTCAGTAGGTACCTACCAGCGTTCATTACAATAAACAACTTCTTTTGCAGTTTATAAATGCCATGCTTGTTTCGGGGAAAAATTCTAATTGTGTATTTTTATTTGAATTGTGTATTTTTGTTTGAATTGCGACTTTTTGTGTTATGTGACCGCTCATTTAAAAATACCTATTCTCTGATTAACAAGTCATGCTTATAACGAGCAAATTCAGTCGGTCCCATCTTCCTCGTAATAACCTAGTTCGAGTGTATTATCAAATTATACTACATTTTTGAAGGGCTCGCACATTATAAACTCTATGCGCTTCAGGTTGTCAATTTTATCCATTTAATAATTTAATAATTTAGTTGACATTCACGACATATATCTTTTTCATGCTCCGGTGTATAGTTAACCCTTAATTTGGCAAAGATGAAAACAATGAAATTTTAATGTTATGACTGTTTTATTGGGTTTCTGGGTCGAAAATAGATCCAGGAAAAATAGAAAAAAAAATCTATTTTCAGAAAAACAATGTTTATCACAGTGGACATTGCCAAATGAGATCCCCGGGGTTCCAGCGGCTAGCTCAGGTGTCCATCGAACCCCGGATTCACAAAAAAAGAAATTCAAACGGTTGGAGTATAAATAAAACACGGTCTTTCGTGCTCGTAACGTGGTCTTCTTATATTTTACATTTTCTTTAAACGTTTACATATTTTGTTTTAACACTAAGTTTCGCAGGTCCTATCCTATCGGAAAGGGGACGCTTACTGCCTTTTTTTTTTTCTTTTTTAAATGTCGCGTACCGACGCCGTCCAGCAAAAAGGACTCTCGTGATTGGCCAAATTTTATCGCGTGATCTTTGATTCGGCGAATCACGAGCCTGACCCTGGCGCCGGCGCGCGAGGATTTCACGCACAATGCGCGGCAAAATTTATTATATTTAAATACTTATATTTAGTCTTAAAATTATCGCTTTCATCCATCATCATTTATACTTTTTAAATTAAAAAAAATACTTACGTGGTTGAGCAAGGAATCAGATTAGATGTTTTATGAAGCCGTTTCTAGAGGTCAGGGTTACGTTTCGACTTGAGCTACTAAATGATTATTTTACACCGGGAGAAGCCCGCCTGTAACAGGGGTGTATCACAAAGTTACGGAATATAGCATTTAATGCAAATGTTTACTACGGTGAACAATGCCAAATGTAAGAGATCAAATTAATTATATGTGAATGAAAAATCTTAAAGAATTAGGAGTTATATCTATATTTATTACTAAAAATTATAAATATGCGAATGTACCATATTTTATTTTGATTGAAAGTGTAAAAAACTATTTCTAGGTTGTATTCCTGTCACAAAACGAAGTCTGATCCGTAGTATTTTTTTGGCAAAATTTACATCGCCTCATATCGATATGATATGGATTGCCCAAAATTGTTATACTTTATAGGGCTTGTAGGCCTGTGTGATTTTGGATTTTTTTATCTTATCGTCGCTTAAGAAACAACACCGCGGAAGTCAATTAATTAAAATTTTCAGGGGAAACAAAAAACGTCTCAAAAAATTGAAAATTGATACCTTTTAACTTATTTTTGTGTTTAGATAAAAAAAAAACATTTTTTCATTCAAAAAGAATTTTTTCATAGAAGGAACACGGTGTAGGATTTTTTTACCTATCGAATGTTATTCAAAACTCAAAACCGCCAAATGGGGACTTGTTGTTTGGACTTGACGCGGTGTTGTTTCTTAAAAGACGTTATATTCTTCTTTTCATTCGAGTTTATTGGACCATGATTTTCCATTTTTTTGGACAGAGTAAACATTTGTCTTTTCTGTTATGTCTTCTATTATATTTCTGATTGTGCAAGTGGTTTTGGTACAAGGGCCAATATTTTCTCGGCCTGTGTCATATTATACTGTTGGCAATAAACAAAAACAAAAAAATAAACAAAAATAAATTAAACAGCACGATATAACCGATTTGGCAATGTTCACCACAGTGAACATATCGTGTATGAGGTAATTTTATAAGGATTTGGTAATGTTCACTGTGATGAACAATCAACTAGAACGATGTGTATAAACCCAAAATCCACATCAATATATGTTAAATTATTTTACAATCACTAGGCAAACATTGTTTAGCAAATCAAAACCAACGATTGAAACAAATATGCATTTGAAATTTTAAAAAAAGACCTGCGGCAAGCTGACATTTTGCTTTGAAAATGACAGTTAAAAGTGGTGAAATGAAATGATTAAAAAAAAATGGTCTCATGAAACACTATTTTTATCAGATGCTTTATTATATAGAAGCAAAAGATTTGATCATTTATGTAGAATGCATGATGACGCATGTATTTTACTGGAAGAAAACTTCCAAGTCAAATACAAATTCATAATATTATAATGACAACCTGGCTGTCAACAAACACAATATTGTAAATTTCATGAAAGGATTTTATTATTAAAATTGATTTTATCTACAATTCTTTCGTGTGATAGTAGAATTTCTGTATGTGCCATAAGTTCGCCACTAGGTCTAGGACAACAATGGCTTTGTGCTTCTATTATTATGATTACAGTGGAACCTCGATCTACTGTTCTCGCATAAATCGTTTTCTCGCACGGATCGTTCATTTTTGAAAGTCTGCCAAACACCCATAAGAACAATGTAAAGACGGTACTTCAGTAAAACGGCAAATAATTTTCAACTATAGGTGCGACGAAATTTAGGACTCGCTGCCAATCGGAGAGCGAACGTCGAGCTGTGAATACGTCAATTTGTTTCGTGATGGCGACGGGGGTATTAATTCTTAAATCGTGTAAAGATGACTAAAAAACGTTACCCATTTACTTGAAAAAGAAAACATGTCAATGAATATATTATTATTATTAGTAATAGAACAATAAATATAACATTAAATGGACGCATGTTGGATTTATATGACAAATTATATTTCGTTTGGCACGCATCATTTGCACAATCTGCGCATCGCCTAGCCACGATCTTTTCAGACCATTCCTCAACTGAGGTATAGCCTTAAATAATCCCGCGTTAACCGCTCCCCGATTTATCGTTCTCCTCGATCTATCGTCTAAATATTATGGTCCCGTCACAAATATTATCCTGATTGAACGTTTTTGTTGAATATTTTTCATTTTGCTTTCATTGCTTTGTTTGCACAGGTCGGTCAGCGCTCAGGCTTGCCTCGAATCTCGTATCACCAATTTTTATAAGTTGTAGGTAACTAAAATGCCCCCCATGAAGAAAACTATAACTGAGAAATTGAAAATAATTCAAGATGTCGAAAAAATCCAGGGGAAAAACGAGTTTTATATATCCCGCATTTATCGTTTATTTTTTAGGGTCCCTTGAAAACCGTAGAATCGAGGTTTCACTGTATTTGTAATTTTTGTCAAGCATCAAGAATTTTCAAAGCCATTTGGAGAGAAAAGTAAGATGCTGTTCTATAATTAGATATAACTCTACTCATGTATATTTGAATGAACACGGTACTACATTTTCTTCTAACGATATTGCACTTTTCGGACATTTCAAAAATGATAGGCGAGCTTAATATGGAGTATTGTTGCTGTGTGACAGATATCAGTTGAATGTGTATGATTTTATTGGTCAAGTTCGTGTAGCATTGATTCTGTGTTCAAGTGTTTAATCAAGAATGCTACTGAATGAATGTGATCTGATTGTTTGTTGATGATAAAAAAAATATACCTGGATGATTCCGATTAGTCTAGGCTCGTCTTTGGTCTGGGAAAATGGAGTACAATCGATAATAAAATCCATGTCACCTTTTCCTTGTACATAAGCTTTTTTTAAGTCTCTGATCTCCATTTCTGAGCCTACGAAAAGAAACATCAGATGCTTATATGGGATTTGTTATGAATTAAGTTGGAATGAATGGTTACTTAAATTCAAAATAGTATTACATATATATATATAGATTGCAAGATTGTGGGAATACGCCATCTATGTGACTGTGACTGTGTGACTATGTGATGACAAGCGAGACTGCAACATTGTTATGTCTTTCGTTTGGATGGGTTACACATAAAAACTCAACAAGACTGAAACACGTCAACTTTGCCTGATTTGATTTTGTTGGCATTCATAAAACCTATGTAACTAAATAGACCAACGCACACAGTGTGGTTGAAACATTATTGCCACAATCAGTGTTTTGAGTGGCTATAAGCCGTTAGTTACAGGAATTTTGTTACGCTTTGAGTAATAAATAGTTTATACTCAATTTGGTACAACTTGACAATTGTACGCACTCGTGCGCCGCCGTCATCTGTCAGACGCCATTTCTGAATTTTTGTCATCGAATTTATTTATTTAAAAATGACACATTGAGCACACTAAAAATTATTAATTTAAGACGATGACAACATGACATTTAGAATACAAAGTACAGGAAAATCAACTTAGTAAAGAAAAAAACAAAGCAAAAAATAATTTCATAGCAAAGAAAATAAAAGAATTGTATATGGTCCAAGAAATAATAAAATTATAGTATTTTGGCTAAAAATTTAGTACGCATTATCATCACTGTTGAAAATGTATATATAGGTTTTCTGTTTCTCACAAAAAAATAACGGAGAATTTGAGAAACTCCGATTTGTTTAAACACCTTTCGTCCAAAAATGCTTAGCGGCAAATTCAATAAATTCCTTTTTTAATCAAGTCAAGGACTTCTTTTAGGTTAGGTTTTTCCGATATTCAAAATATTTTTTTGGTGTACTATATCTTCATAATATAAAAAATAGTATGCGGACCAAAATTATGGTACAAGTACTATAATTATAGTTTGGTTGGCAACACTCAATCCAGATGTGGCGGTGTACCCTTAATTTGTGAGAAAATTTAATTATAATGTTTTGTTTTACAGTACACTCTACAAGTACACTTTACAGTACAATCAAGAGGCTCGATTATCCGACAACTACTATAATCCGCCGTTATTTTTACTAGTTGAAAGCACAAAATCAAACTCTATGATTTGCCGGTATTCAATTGTCAAATTCAGTTGTCCGCGTACAAACAATGCATATGAGACGGGTTTATTTTGGAAACTTCTCCTTCGTAAAACGTACATTCATGGTGAAGAAAGTAATGCACCAGGAAGAAAAATGCCCAAGGACTGCATCACTTATGCCGTGCTCCAATGTAACCGGGACACACAAAATGAAGCTTTTGGTCATAGGGAAAGTCAGGAATCTTAAGCCATTCAAGAATATCTGCCTCACTGAACAACTGATTGCGTCAAGTGATTTACTGTTTGTTATTGAGTTATAGGTATGTATAATTTGCTTGTACAAATTTCTCAAAAAAACTATTTTTTTGAAATACCTGTTTTAATTTCTACCACATTTTGTATATATACACTATAATCCGCCACTTTCACTAATTGGACACTTGTCTGGTTAATGGGGTGGTGGATTACTGAGAGAGTACTGTAATTGAATAATTGTATGACTGGTTTGAACTGTTTCGATGTTCCCTTTTAAATCTTTTGACAAATCGATTGAGTCATCTGCGTCAAAGAAAATCGCAGCCGAATTGTATGGCAACTTTACCTTTATAGTTCTTCTCGAAAGCGACGATATCCTCTACGGTAATGGGTTTGAATAGCATCCTCCAGTAGTCCTCCCAGTTCCTCTCCGACGCCTCATCATCATCCTCATCGAACTTGCCGGTCTCATCGTAGATGTCTTTCTTGTTTTTATCGCTCAATATGGCGTGAACTTTGCCAAGAACTTTGAACTTCTCCGTGGCTTCTAATTTTTCAGTTTCACCTACTCGGTCAGGGTGAACCTTTAACGAGAGCCGGTGGTACGCTTTTTTTACTGTAAAAAATTAACAAGGCATAGGTACTTAAATGATATTCACACATCCATGACTGTTTCTGTTCAAGATTGACTTTCAATTATTCAATTTTTGTATGTATGAAAGTAAGTAAAATAAGTTGTTTAATTTCAAGTTAAATACATACATCGTAATATGGATATCGCGAGGAAATATACAAACCCATTCAACTTACTTTCCTTTTCCGACGCATTCTTGTCAATCTTTAGGACATCGTATAAATTTTTCGCTTTATAGTATTTTTCACACAAGTCCAATAATCCCGGCATTTTTAACAATAATGTAACTATAAGTATAGAATAAGTAATAAAATTTCTAAAATATTATTATAACACTTAATAATTTTGCGTTTTTTTGTTTTATTTTTGGAAAACGAAATACGACTACTAACTATGGCGGGAAGCGTCCTATCAATTTTGACAGCCAGGCTGGCCAACAAAATGGACACAAAGCTTATAGACGGTTATGTTCCAAAATAAAGCACAAAATACCGGAAAACAGATTCACATTAGGTGAAATTGAATATTTTGCCTATTACTCTTATTAAAAAATAGTAGATGGGACAAAGAAGTTTTGTGAATTGTTTTCAAACGATACCAGCTCTTCTGGAATTCAGGTTGTTCAAAGAGATTGGACATTGATTGGACTCTTCAATCTCTTTGGTTTTGTTGCATTTTGACCGGACTCAAAGCACTCGGAGCAAAATTTTACGTGCGTATTTATCAGAACCTTAATGCTGGCGCTCCATTGGCACGCAAGTCAGACGATTTACAGTCTTCGGACTTGTTTTTCGCGTGGAGCACCCCAGACCTGCGGACTTTTTAATCCGCAGACCAGGCTCGTTGGATTTCAAACATGTTTGATATTTTTGCCAGACTTCGTCAGTCGATCACTATGCAAATTCGATTTGACTTTAATACGCAATCATTCGGACCGAAAAAAAATCTGTAATTGTTTTAAACATTTTCAATGATTAATTTGTTAATTTACACAGTAGAAAATGAGAGATTTACCAATATTTTTTTTATTTGTATTTATGAAATTCATAAAAGAAATCGTAAAACTTGTGTTGTTTTCACTGCTATATTATTTTATGCAAGTCTACATATAAATAACACACAATTATAGGATTATCGGAAGACATTACGAGAATCGTAACTTTACACTTTTGACAGCTCGACTTTTTTATTCGTTCATTGATCAGTAGCAGAGCATAGACAAATCGGACGATATTGTCCTCGGACTTTTGGCTCGCCAATGGAGCGCTGGCATAAAGTTACATGTTTCATATTATTATTTTTGACAGTAACTAGGTATCAAAACAAATACCTATGCACAAAATTGTATTATTGAGTAAATTTTATTAAAAGAAATCATAAAAAACCAATTGTAAAAAACAAACAAAAAAACACATGATAATTATAGGTAAGTATCTACTTAACAATCAGTAGGTACAAAGAGATTTCTTTGGGTAGGTACATCGATTACAACTTAATACCTTATGCCAGCGCTCCATTGGCGAGCCAAAAGTCCGACGACAATAAGTCTTCAGATTTTTCTACGTTCTGCTACTGGCCAACAGACGTTCAACGAAACGAGTATATAATTAATTTGACGAGTAAAACAGTCGACTTTGACAGCATAGATAATATACGTATATCTGACAGTTAAATCGTGATGGCGTTAAATGATACCGACGTTTTATGTTTTTTGGGTTATTGGGTGGCAGATAATGTAATAACGAAGCAAAGGGTACACAAATACTGGGTGAAACATTGGATAAGGAAACGAACGACATTATCCCACACAAATTTAATACGAGAATTGCGTTTGCAACCGAGCGATTTCCGCAATTATTTGCGAATGTCGGAGGATGTATACACAGAACTGTATAATTTGGTCTCCCCATTTATTAAAAAAAAAATACTATGATGAGGGAAGCTATTTCTCCTCATGATAGATTATGTGCAACCCTGCGATTTTTGGCTGCCGGCGGAACATTCACTGACTTGCATTATAGAACTGCGATTGGAAGACAAACTCTGGGCAAGATAATTCCCGAAACTTGCCAAGTCATCATTGACGTTTTGAAAGGAGAATATTTCAAGGTGTGTATTATATTATACGTCATCTAATAAAGTTGGGCAAATTTACAAATATATCATTAACAAGTAGACATTGGTTGGTCTTATAAAGTGAACGTTTAGTGGATTGTTTTACCTATATAAATCATAGACGGCAACATCATAAGAATGGCAGACAAGATGCATTTGAGATAGGTATATATATAGTCACAAATAAGGCCATCGTTGACATGCTAAATATTCAATAGACCATTAGAATGCTGTACCTAGCCAGGACTCTCCATATAGGCTGTAAGCAAGCTGCTTAATTATTCCTGTTGAATGTATTGTAATACTAGTCATATTCTTCGAAAAGCAAGCATGGAATTTGATTTCTAAATGAGGCCACATAATAATATAGGTTTGCTAACATAGCTCAAATACTTACCATTTTTTGTATCGCTTAAGCTAAGGTTTATAGGCATAAAAACAAACAAAAAAACAAATATTTTTACAAGATATTTATTCATACAAAAAACATTAATTTATTATACCGGCTTTTGTACATTTTTGCTTAATATACGATAAACTGGTTGAGTATGAACAGTAGTTGCTGGCATTATTTTGTCACTTTGTCCCATAAAGGCAACTTCATGCATCAGCTTCTCGGCCAGCAATCTTTGTCCCTGTGATATCGATCGTAGTTTCATGGCCATCATTTTGCCAAAAACATCAAATTCATCTTCAGTCTTGCTTAGTTTGTCGGTGATTAATTCTAACACTTTGTTGGCGCTATCATTCGATTTTTTTCGTTTGAACGATGGGGGTTCTGGTGCTCTATTGAGATTCGACCTTGGAGTAGTCGACAACGTGGATGTTGAAGGCGAATATTCTATCTGTAAATAAAATGTTGATTATTTTTTGTTGCAGTTCCCTGATACGCACGAAGAAATGGAGACGATTGCAGAAGAATTTAATAGTAAATGGCAATTTCCAAATTGCCTGGGCGCAGTTGATGGGAAACACATTGCAATCGTGCCACCTGCAGGCGTCGGCTCCCACTTTTATAATTACAAACATTTCCACAGCATTGTTTTGATGGCGATTGCAAATGCTAATTATGAATTTATTTATGTTGATGTTGGAACAAATGGACGTATTTCTGATGGAGGCGTACTGAGAAAATCTGATTTTTTCAAACGTTTAGACGAAGGCAGATTAAAAATACCTGCACCAAAAAAATATTTTAATACTATCGGGGCTGTCACATGGCAAGAAAGTATGATAAGCAATAGATAAATTAAACCAATGTAACAATTTAGTTAAAATGTTTTACCTCAATACAATCTTCGTTGTTTAACGAGTTGGAGTAACTCTCATCAGGAGACATGTTTTCCAAATCGTCCACCATGCTGGATATTGAGCTCGATTCTGTAAAACAAAATGTAAATTGTTAAAATACAACATAATACTCAAACTTGTTTTTTATTATCTCTCCCCTAAGTACCCATTCCTTCATACGGTTAATATTGATATTGGTATAATTGGTGTAATCCAGTATATCGGGTATTTTCAAAATGTGTTTTCCTCTGTATTCCTCATAACCAAACTGTACCATTAATTTTGATTGATGATTGACGATTTATTGATTGTCTCTGAAGGAACCTAACTCGAGCGATTTTTGATTTTATGATCATTTCTTTTCTTCTTCTTTCGACCATGTCCAATCATAATATGGACCTCCACGGAGTGGAGGTTTGTATTGACAGATTTTGTTTTTACGAGAAATGGATGTCAGCCACTTGCTCATTATATTAGGTCCATACTCTGACTCATACACAAATTGAAATTCAATGTGTACTTGTCAGACCCAGGATTTGAACCTGGGACCCGACCACGACTCAATAAGCCGCGCTTCCACCGCCATGATCATACCTATATATTATTATTTCTTACCTACCTCAGCAAAGAATAAATAATTTTATTGTGACTAGAAATGATTCATAGCTGTATGTTTTAATTGCTTAATAGTAGCTAATCTAATGCGATGTCACTTTCAGAGATACGACAATGTCATAGTCTGCACGTGTATAATAAATAGCTTTAAAGCATTCCCTCGTACCTATATATTATTATTATTTATTACCTACCTCGGCAAAGAATAAGAAATTTTATTGTGACTAGAAATGATTCATAGCTGTATGTTTTAATTGCTTAATAGTAGCTAATCTAATGCGATGTCACTTTCAGAGCTAGGTACGACAATTTCAAAATCTGCACGTGTATAATAAATAGCTTTAAAGCATTCCTACGTACCTTCCATTTGGTCGTTCAAGAACTCCAAATTTTTATAGTACCACAGTTTGGGTAGATAAACTGCGTCTGTGCCGGCTCCGCTTCGATATGATGTCCTTACTTTATTTCTCTCCTTTCTGTAACCCGACCTCAATGTCTGTATTTTCTTTTTAACATCGTCGACCCTTGCCTGCGGCTCCACCTTGATTAAAATCTCCAAAAGTTCCGCATACGCCAAGGACTTGGCATCACGATTCTTGTATAGTGGGCTGGTCGTCTTCCACAACGATGGGTTGTCTTTAAAACAACTAATAAAATCTTCCAAGAAACTTTTCGAATGCACTCGTAGATCTACCATTGTTGTTATCGATGTGAGATGTCCGAACACTTTGAATGACAGTTGATGGCGCTGTCGTCCGTCGGCATAGATATAAATAATGTGACGGTAAAGCGTGGTGAACGTACGAATTTCAGCGGCTCGGCGAGTAAAATATCAAACATGTTTGAAATCCAACGAGCCTGGTCTGCGGATTAAAAAGTCCGCAGACCTGGGGTGCTCCACGCGAAAAAAAAGTCCGAAGACTGTAAATCGTCTGACTTACGTGCCAATGGAGCGCCGGCATTAGCGATGATGCCCACAGAACGCGTCGAGCGGGTGAAGTCCGCGCATGCAGTGTTTATTCATAACCATAATCACACGTCTCTCGCCGCGCATTACCCTTCACCTATGTAATAAGCGGCCCATGGAGTACAAAACAATTACTTTTACAGCGTCTCTCATAACAAAGCAATAAAAATATTATATTATTTCGGGGCTTGTAATAAATATTTACGACGACATTGTTCAACCGAAATATAATGACACGGAATAAAATAAAACAATGACTTCTCTGTAATTAAATAATTGCTTTTGGCCCGTCGATCGATGACGCCTCGCGCCCGCCGCGCCTGTACGACAACGCTCACAACAGCCGAGTAAATTAGAGACCGTCGCGCCCCATTCGCTGGTCACATCCAATGTATTTTCATATTATTGTCGTGCTATGACGTCAAAAGACGCCGCACTGAACCCTGTGTGCGTTGAAATATAAGGCGCGCGAGGCGTTATGTTCTTCATACGCTGTGTATGCTCTATTGTATTCCTTGGTGATTCATCGCCCAAACTGAAGAAATGCGCGAGCGCGTCGCGCGCTCGATTGTATATGCTCGGCGCCTTATAAGTAGCAGCCATAGTAAATTGCATATTATGACTCGTTCAAGTGATTTGAAATTTTATTCGAAATCAAATACCTACCTACCTAGTTAAGCAAATGAAAATTATTATTTTTCAAAAGACCAGAATCTAACTTAATTTACTTATGTACCTACTTCCTCCAAAAAGTAAGAATGTATTGCCGTATGCCTATGTATGCCGTACATACTAAATAATTATTAGGTACCTACAAAGAGATTCAATCTCTTTGGATACCTACCTACTAATAATAATTTTAAAAATCCATTTTAATTATTAAAATGGATTTTTTAAATTTTAAAACTATGAAGCTTTTTATAAGTGCAACACCGAAACCATAGCGTTTTTGCTGTTGCTCCAGTGCTGCCAACCGTACTCTAATTATAGTATTTGTACCAAAGAGATTGGACCTTGGATCAATCTCTTTGATTTGTACTATAATTTTCCTCTGCGTACTATGTACGATATAAAACAGGTATAGTACGCCCAAAATACTATAATTTTGAGAAATCCGAAAAAAGTTGCTAATAGAAGAAAATAACCCCATGTCTAAAAAAAGGTGACGTTAATTACTTAACACAGCGATTTCCAAACTGGGAGGCGCGAAAAGTTTAACACAATTAATGTAGCCACAGGTTTGCAAATGCATATTTTATAAAACGGCCGCTAGTTATAAACTATACAAAAAAACACTCCTATAAAAGGTTGTTTGCAAACCTTTCTGCAAATATGGAGACTAACTTTATAATCCCTCACTTCTATAATATTGTGAAGTGCAATGGCTTTCTCGTAAAAAAATGAAATATAAGGGTCAAATTAATCAAAATGTTGAAATTTGAGGCAAATTTGCTTAGGAACGATAATTTTGTTGTTAAACTTGTCTATTTAATTGGAATTAAAAAAAATTTAGTGAATAAATCAATAAATCAATCCAAGGACTACTACTGCATTCACTGATTTAAAACGACAAAGTGAAGGCCTTCATAAAAAATCTGAGCTTAGGAAATCAAAATGACAAACAAAAAAGTTCGCCATGTCTCCACTTTTAAATGATTTCTACGCCAGATATATTGAAGCAAACAAAAATTTATTTACTGAGTTCTTGGTTAGTTTGCTAACGCACTTTTCACATTATTTCATTAGTAGCAAAAAAGAGTCCTGACCCGGGGGGTCCGCTTCAGGATGTGGGGTCCATGATAGAATCCATTTGTCAATGAACGAAGATAAATTTGGAATGACTACTATTGAAATTGATTGTGATAATAAACAAGCACATTCGTCAAAAATTAATGTAATATAAGTAGTAAAACCTGGCTTATTTTTTTTTCATTTTTGTATTCGTAAGTGGGTAGATTGTTTATTTAAAAAGGTGTCTGTATTATTTAATGAAATAAGGGGGGGGGAGGCGCCTAGATTAGATTTTTTTAAAGGGAGGCGTAGTAACACAAAGTTTGGAAACCACTGACGTAACATTGAATTTTGTCTAAAAAAACAAGACGTTAATTACCCTTCATGGATATTTTGTCTAAAAAAACAAGAAGTTAATTACACCACGTTTAATTTTTTGAAAATTATTGATCACTCAACGCGTACTATATGTTTTGCCGAAATACTATAATTTTGAAGGCACTGTACTATAATTCCACTTTCAAAATATGGCAACGCTGTGTTGCTCCGAAGACCACCGCGGTCGACCACACGAATCGTGGCACGCGCTTTCGTACCTTCGCGCCGTGTTCCATTATAGCCGCCACTATTGTTCGAATGTTTTCGGCTGGCTTCGGGAGCGTTCGGCCCACCCATGCAGAGCACGCGCTAGGTGCTGTCGTTTATCTCTCCCTAATAAGATTCCAATTTGTCAATTAGAGGGCAGCACTGGACCACCCGTTTGTTTTTTTAGTTTCGGTGCTCGCCGAAATGGCGCTGTTTTAATTAATAAAAATGTTAAATTTAATAACATAACAAATAAAATATTATTGTAAAGCCATTCAAAAAATCTACTTGATTAAATTATTATTAAATTATTAATAATTACGAGGAAAGTCATAAGTTTAGGATTTGGTTTGAGGTTTTGTGATTTTATTCAAAAGTCGAATGAGTTAATGTTTAAGGGGGATGTCATCAAAAGTTTCGTTTTTATAGAGCCATCTATTCCCTGAATTACAAAGCATATAGGTCAAAATTATATCAGAATCTAATTCCAATTACAATCCAATTTGAATGAATCTTCGAGGCATCTTATCTAGATGTCACTGTAATTATATATTAATAAAAAATCTAAAAACAGGTGATATAATTACAGTTATTATTTAAACAATGGTATATATATTTTTTGCATTTTATTTCAATCGGACTTTTTTATATTTTGTCAGATTATTATAAAAATATACGTGGACCATCGACCTGGTAGTACCTTATAATAATTACTTATGTGAGTTTAATTGGAATGGATTGGATTGTATTAGAATTTGGATTTTATAGTAATATTAAAAAAATATATACATATAATAATATTGTGTAATGATATTTATATGTGATAACAATCTGTGAATTATTGACATTCTCATAGTAATGAAGATAATTAATTAGGTATGGAATCATTAGACCATACACACGATCTCCATAAAAATGGCGTCATAGACTATTTTACAACACATTTTTAGAAAATAATGATTAGGTTACCTAAGTAAAAATATAAATATTATCAATACATTATTAGAACAATCCGAAGATGACAGCCGGTTTGGAGATTTGAAAATAATTAGATGGCTCTCGTGGTGCAGTTGGTAAGGCGCTCGCCTTCCACCCGAGAGTTCCTGGGTTCGATTCCCAGTCATGACAAAAACATTTATGTGTTTTTCTCAAAGCCTGGGTGTTTGTGATTGTTCAAAATTACTAACAACCACCTTGTACGAAAAAGCAAGGACATGGTTATTAATAATTCTAAAAAAAAAAAATATACCCAAAACATTGACAATAATAATTTATTCTCATCATAAGAAAATATACCTAACATCTGAATAGAATTTAGACCGGACTCAAAACAGTACGTGTCGAATGTGTTGATAATTTATTTTTTCTGGCATTCACAAAACGTAGGTAATAATAATAAATGTAGGCAGGCACACTGCAGGGTTTATTTGGAAAGCATCTGTCAGTCGTGCAGGTACATACCTAGTAATATATCAATGCTAGCTGCCATCAATGCTGGCTCAGAAATATTTTTTTTTCTTTTCTGTGGTCTCGGACCATCGCAAAAAAGCAACGTTGCGCCAGTTTTGATTTGTGACTAGGTATAAATATGCCAGTCGAGATTATTTTTGGTAGGTAAATACTTCTGATTACTTATACAAATATTGGAAACTGGTTAAGTGAAACCAAATAAGGACTGATCTAATTATTTAAATCTGAATAGGTAGGTATATCCCAAATTAATTTTATAATTAATTTTGACATTATTTAGTTTGCAGATATTTTATAAGTAATGTTTTTTTTTTATGTAGCTACTTACAAACATTGTATCAATTTTATTTTCGATGAATATATATTAAGTAGGTATGTTAATTACTTAACACATTGACTGCTGATTAGATAATTGCTTTTTAATTACCACTTTTAAATAGTATGCTAATTATGTCGATTGGCCACCTAATCGTTACGCACTAGGTACGTCTTTAGTGTCCAAGTCGATATGCCCTGGATCGAGGGGCCCTGGCATCCCCCAAACATGAAAATTATCAGAATGATTTTAAACATTGAAATTGAAAGCCAATAAACTATACCTTTGGGCTTAGACAAATAAAAACACGGCAAAAAAATGATTTGTTATAATTCTCCAGCACCCTTTTTAGAAAAATTTCTTAGATTTTAATTTCTAACACAAAAATTTTGAAAAAAACGAAAAAAACAAACAAAATTTTAGAAACCCAATCCCTAATGAACTGTCAAAAAATTCTCGGTGTCCAACTTAATTCAGGAGTGGTGTTGGTCATGGCTGGGGAGGGCTGACAGGGCTCTAGTCTGGGGGCCCGGGTTGTGGGGGGCCCGGCGTGTCGGGTTGACCAGATACGTGAGATAAACACACATCATAAAGTAGCTTTAATAGTAGAAAAAGTCGCCTGCGGCGCTATTACACTTCATGGCCATGAACATTTTCAATTACTTATATAATTGTGCAATGTATTTTTTGATTATTACGTGTCGATACTCGACAGCTCCATTATTAAAGTAGATGTATTAAAAATCGTCAATAATTCACTGTATAAGTACCCTTAATTTGAACTAAAACACAATTTGAAAAACGTTAATGTAGTGTTTCACACTGCCTTTAATCTTAGCGGTAGGTAGGGGGCCCGCCAAATATCCTAGCCTGAGGGCCCGTTTCAGGATGTGGGGACCATGGTCTAGGTACACCGAGTGCAATAGACAAAAGACCGATAAACGATAAATTAGGCTGTGAAGAAGAAAAAGAGCCTATGGGACTAATTTACATTCTCCTCCTTTGGCCCCCCCCAATATTAAATCCTGGGTGCGCCACTGCTTATTGGGGTAATAATTAGATTCATTTGCGAAAATTCGCGTTCACATTCACTTGAAGTGGTAATAGAATTCAATGCATATAATATATCAAACGCGATAGTTTTTCAGGATATGTATGTCTTTTCATATAAGATGATTCAGGAAAATTAACTTGTACCTAGCTACTACGTAAGCGCGAACATTATTTCGTCTAATTGCTTTTTTATAACTGAGAATGTCTCAGGAGCCTACCTACCTACCTAGGAGTTACCCAAACTGAGGTTGCCATGCACTCAAGTGTGCTTTAACCGAATTTATATGACTAGTCAAGAGTGGCCATGAAAGAAAGGAACACATAAGCAAAATTAAAAATTTTGGTAGGTCATACAAAGCTGATAATTATGAATTATCTAAGGAAGTAAAAACATCTTCACGTTGACAGTATGACGCCGCAAATTTTCTGAATGCAACAAATTGGCTTTTGTGGGACCAGATCGGGCGTTTTACTTTTTTTCTTTATTTCCTATTTTTTTATTTAAGTAGGTACTTCAAAAATTATCGTTGTTAGTGTTATTATTATATAAAATCGCTGAAATTAATAAATAGATACCTACCTTAACAATATAAGTTTTAATGAAAAATTGTATGTGTTTGTTTGTGGGGGGGGGGGGGGGGTGTAAATTTACCACACCGGCTGACGGGTGACACCAACCCTATTTACGCCACTGCTCAAATGCGTGAATTGATGATCCGCACACACACAATAGAAAAATTAGAGGGAACGTTGCTAGCAGTGTATTGAAATTGACTGATGAATGTTTGCTTTGTTTTATCAATATACAAGTAAACAAATGAGAAGACGGCTTAATGTAAATGCTAACATAAATTTCTCAAATTGTTTCAGACCATTCGTAATAAAATATATTACCATGTGCATGCATACTAACCGCACGTATCTACATACGAGGTAGGTACCTATTATTCATGCGAACTAGAATCTAATACAGATGACAGTTATTTCGGTATCGCACGTTGTTGCCGCTAGAGGCAGCACGTCCTTGACGACTGTATTTAATTTGAAATTAGTAAATAACATAATAAATATAAATTAAAATATTACGTTAAATATATCTAAAAAGTAAGAAAAATATATTGAACAGGCCCACGTTTTCGCTTGATGCAATTATTGAAAATTGAACATTTTTATTTTTCGTAAAAATCGATTGATTTTAGATTGAAAAAAAAACATTAAAACTATAATGAATTGACAAAAGAGATTCACTAGTTCCAAGAAAACTTATTAAACAACATTAAATCGATAATTTTGTTTCAAGAAATTACTTGGAACAATAAATATTTATTTTAGTAAAACCCTTATTTTTAGCCATTTTTTCAAATTTGTCGCTTTCTCTTTGAAATAAAAAAATATATTTTATTTTTCCCATTGTATTTAGATAGGTATCGATCGATTAAAATATGTTTAAAGCTTTAATTTGATAATGAATTTCTATGCCTCTCCCCCTTAAGAAAAACAAATTATAAAAAATACTAAATAAGTACGTATCTGCATAGACGTAAAAAACCAATAATTTATCCGATAATTAAATGCACCTATGGCGCCTAGTTGGTAGAGCGCCCGTCGTTGAAGGTGTGGGTCGTGGCCATATAAATGTTGTGGCTTTAGCGTTTAGACTCAAAGGGGAAAAATCTAGTTATGTTATGTAGTCCAGTGCAAGAATAATATAACATTCACCGTGTGGAGGCCATCATGCCCGTGTGATAATAGGTACTACATCTACCATAATTTTATCACTCTTAGTTGATAACCATCGTATAGTATGTAGGTATAGGAGCAACCAATTAATTTTTCTTCAGAATCGAAAACGTAAGCTCTTAGTTTTTTAGCAGCTCATGACGTGTGGTTTCAGTATTTTATACGCAATATTGTTTTTTCCTGGGAATACACAATTAATGAGAACTGGCTTACTCTACTTGTGGTATAACAAGCTAGGAATCCCAAGTGTGGAACAATATGAGATAAATTTAAACATATGTAGAAGTATCGTAATAATAGTTATGCATTAGATATAGTTTGTCAAGCTAATGACGTAACGGCGTTCATTAGGTCAAACGGTCGGCACGATTTTTTTACTTGGATTTTATAGCCTGGCCATCATAAAGTACCTTGCTTCAAAATCATGGTCCATGACGATGGCTTTTACATTTATATATTATTAATCCGTTCTATAGTTTTTTTTTAAATTACCATTCCGATTTACTACGATAATAGAAAACTATAGAATAATAATATTAACATAATAATATTTATTGGGCTGGGAATACTTTTACTAAAAAGTTAAACCGCGTATCGCTTCAAATCTTTTGCATAGCTGTACGTGTACGTGTTCACCAATGGTACCTAATGTCGCCTAGATTAAAAAAAAATAGTTTTATCGGTGACAGTTATAAGTTATAACTTTCCAGTGATATATATGTAAATTATATCTGTTTAGCAATGCTAAAAACGAAACAATGATGCGGTTCATCGATTATATATGTACGTATACGTACGAATACGCGGTCATCGGCTGCCAGGCAATTATCACGGCTCCCCATACTCACGCACACTATCGACCGACCGCATTATTGTTTCGTTTTTACTGTACCTACGTGTTTGAAAAACACTAGTGGCGAATAAGTATAACTATTTCTATTGTGATTTTTCATTACATAATGTCGTGGATATACCTACCCACGAAAATGTGGTATTCATAATTCAGGGATCCGGATCGCTTCCATGATTCGATACAATGTGAACATCTTCTATAGAAATTAAAAACGTTTGTTCTCACCATGGGATGACAAATGAGGCGCACGAATCCACTGTGCCACGGGGCCTGGCTAATGGAACCACCGGCCGACAAGTGCTAACTCAACACCATCTCGCCGGGATAGTGTTTTAAATTGTTTACCTTTCCATAAAGCCCTGAATGAGTTTGCTTCGTCCCACATCTCTCGGCGTCTCTGACCAAATAATACATGGACAAACAAATAAATAATGTGAAATTCCCAAACGTAATATCCACTCCGGGCGTCTAATGCCGGAGGGCCAATAACTGGCAGGTAGGTACTAGGTAGAGGTATCCCTAGTTTATAATCTGCAATCTATCGATATGAATCACTCGATGTTTGCTCACGGTGACTATCGGCATCCAAGAGAAATGACGTACCTTGTTGTAGGCTGAGCAACCAGTGACGTCCCATGGGGGTAGACAATACAAACATAGACTCCTCCAAACCAAGCCACACCGCACCACACTCGGTCTTAATCTAACGTATCACGAAGCCCTACGTTTGGTGTGAATCATCGGCAGTTTTTTAACGCCTGAGAATGACTCAGGAGCAGATATCCAAGTGTGCTTTGACTGAGTTTACAGACACTTTCTAATGAAAAGTTCCCATGAGAGAAAAGAGCATGGTGAGTTAATAAAAATAAAAGATTCTAATTATTAAATATATACTTACGTAGTAGAAAAAATGCTAGGCACTCAGCAAACACGATGAGAGAAGTATGGATATCTTTAAGAGGAGAGTTTTGAGACGAATCTTTGGGGCTGTTCAAGAGGTGGCATTTGGAGGTCAAGATATAATGAGGAGCTATACACGCTTTAAAGGGGCGAAAAGATCACGTGCCATATGAAAATGCAGAGACTGCGCTGGATCGATCACGTGCATAGAATGTCGGAGGATAGGTATACCGTCGAGGCGAGCTATGTACGCAACCCCCAATGGCAAGATAACACCTGGACGGCCGACATTGAAATGGCTGGACTATGCAACGGGAGATTTGAAAATGCTCGGTCAAAGCAATTGGAGAGTGCCGGCGCTTGAAGGAGGCCAAGACCCACCAAGGGTTGTAGTGCCATAAATTATGATGATAATAGAAAAAAAACATAGCAGGTCATGCAGGGGTGGGCAGGTCATGCGTTGATTAAGGACGGCACATTATAAAATGCACATTATAGCGCTTCACACTTCTCTACCGCTGAAACCACCGCTGTTTCAAAGTAGGGTTCGTGAACTATGAACACCCACTACCCACCCGTGTATTTTAGAAATATTTATGGGAAATAATTGTATAAATGCTAAATATGCGTAAGTATTATGTAGAGTCTATGTACCTGCTTAATTAGGTGATGTGGCATGGCATCACCAGTAGGTAAGTACTTAGTATGTATTAATAACCATGTGGATGAAGTGTGTTTATTTTTGTTCACACGAAACTGTTGGAAAATACATAGCTTAGCGGTCCACATGCCCAACGTAGGTCAAAATGGAGCTTTTATGGTATTTTCAAAGCATTAGCCTGAACATTCCTTAAACGTTGTAGATAATCTATTTATATATAATTGAAGCCTTATTATCCTTTATATTTATTTTAAGCATTTGATGACTGCATAAAGTATTTTTATTACATAAAATAGTATTCTTTTAAACCTCTCGATCTAATGTTTTAGAATACATTCATGTGCAGTGGTGTCAAATTTTTTTAGGTTTATTAATTTTTAAACGAATTTAAAAAACCATTAATAAAATTAATGTTAACATTATAAATAACGAAATATTTACGATACAAAATTGTATTTATAATCTCTATGATCCCAAATTTGATATGAATTACACATTTTATTATTCAAAAAATTGGCACACAAAAAATGGGCCATAATTCAAGTTATAAAAATACAAAAAATCGCTATAAAAAGCTCTTTTAATTTTACCTCGAAAAGCACATGGAATACGCAATTCTAGATCGTCACACTGCCTTTAACTTTAGCGATAGGTAGGGGGGCCGCCAAATATCCTAGCCTGGGGGCCTGCTTCAAAATGTGGTGGCCATGATTGCGAGTATTGGGTTGGAAACCAGTGCTCTATAGCAGCGCTGTCCAACTTCTTTTAGGCCGCGGGCCATTTTTTCTTTAGCAAACATTTCGGGGCCAAAGAGGATAGGTAAATTAAAAGTCAGTTAATTTTAATTGAAAAGTTATTTTTCTCTACAAAAAAAAAATCAAAAATAACACAACTAGAAATAATAAAAATTTTAAAGTAATAGTAAAGTAGTAAATAGTAAAATTTTTAAAAGTTATTTAATTTTTTTAAAAAAATTTATTCATCATAAATTAATTACGTTTACAAAACAAAGATTATACTTATACATACTTATAAGTTATTTAATGGGAGCATTGTGGCCTTAGTTGTTCAGCAACAATTTCTTTTATGTTAATATCAACATTTGTTGTGGCAAGTCTAATTATATTTTGAATGATATTGAATGGATCACTGAATAAATTAATACTCAGCTTAAGGTCATCAAATTGAGAAAGTCTTCAATCGGGGTATCTGATTTAGGTAAAATTAAGCAGTAGATATATTTCTTTGTTTTGAAAAAGTATTTTTAATATTTAGTATTATAATGAAATGTTTTCATATTTTAATGTATGATGGGTAGTGAATCCAATCCCGGGATCCCGGGATTGTCAAATTGTAATCACGAAATCCCGGGATCCCGGGACTGGTCCCGGGATTGGCATTTTTTTCCATTGTTAATATAATTTTTTATATTTACACATACATAAATAATAATGTGAATTAATACGAGATTGCTGTTTCTGATAGTAAAGACTTAATGAACGGATTAGCGAGATTTAAAATAGTAAAGCAAATAATCATGGCGTACTTATGGCCTTTCCGCTTCATAAATCTAATTAGTCAGTCAAATATGAAACTGCCGTAAAACGTATGAGATCATGGTGGAATAACTTTGTTACAAGTGCGAAGCATTGTTTTTTTTCAATCTTTCTCATTTTTAATAATTTATGTGAAAAAATAAAATGAATCGGCAACTTACACATGGGTACAAATAAATGAAACTTCATTCAAACTCAGTTTATTTCTAATGTAGTTATTTTTTCTGTTATATTTTCGCTTTTACTTTATGTTCCATAAAAATTGATTAAAAAAATCAATCCTGAAATCCCGGGATTATGTTTATCAATCCCGGGATTCATAGGTATCGAAAATAGCTCGGGATCCCGGGATTGGAATCCCTAATGATGGGTAATTCTGAACACAAATTTATATTTTCTTTAACCGGAAATTTCACGTCAAATATTAATTCTGACAAAGTTTTGCTCCCCAATGTCTGATGAAAAATTTTCTGTACAGCTCGCGGGCCATAAAAAAAATTGGTGGGCCGCCAGTTGGACAGCGCTGCTCTATAGCTATCATTTTAATTGTATTGAAAAATATTGTATACATAGCAGTATTGTATTGGGACCAGTTTGTCCAAAGCATTAAAGTCTATTCCACGAACTTCAGTTTGTCGTGTTTTGGTGCAAGTGTAAGTACCTACACACAAATATCTTATCGAATGTAAACACACACTTGTATGTGGTGTTAAGATATATGTATGTAAGCTCATTCATACGACATCTTATTATTCATTTTATTGTGTTTGTATTGTTATAAGTGAGCGTTTACACAACTATGTCATTTCAATAATATGTCATCTTTGAGATGTTGGAATCTCCGGTGTGACAGAATTGAAATTTTATAGAAGATACAAAAAAGTATTTTGTGACAATTGGCGGTGCGTGTGAGCCAACGTGCTGCTCGGTATGGATCCTTTACTTGCCGCGTTTCAGTCCAGTCATGTTTGTTTGAGCTCAGAGTCGCTCCACTCGCTCCAAGGGTGATTGCCATCTGGGTGCAAACCCAAAGTTGCCGTCCTCTATTATATTTGAAAATTTTGATGGGGATTGATTAAAATATAATTCGATTGACATCCTCACAGAAAAAATATAGTTTTGGTATCAGGCGTTATATAATGTTCTATGTCTTTACAATATAACGTATAGGTAGGTACACGTACAAATCCCTTCCGAATTTATATCAAACAACTAATATCAAAATTCATTGAATCTCAGGTGTTGCGCACCCCTAACACACCCGCTTGGCGCGTTATGTTTAGTGGTTGGAATTTATGGTTTTATTTTATTTTTTATCGTGGGGAAGGGGCTCAAAGTCAATCAGTGTTTCGGGCCTCCAAGTCCCTAAACCCATCACTGCTCCATGTGTATATCTATAACCTCTGACTCCCGTTTTTGTCATTTGCACTCTACACTACTACAGACCTACAAACTTATCTAAAGAATGGGATGGGGGAGCCACTGTCAAAAACTACCCAATCAAGGCTCGTAACTGGACAAAATCTGACATTCGAATGATATTTTCAAAATGACGTCCTATGGTACTTCGTAGTTCCATTTTTGGCCATTCTTTAGATAAGTTTTGTAGGTCTGTACTTTGGTTTTATACCTATAGAATTGTGAAGTTAATATTTGGTTGGTTTTTTTACATTCAAGATTGTGAAAAAATACACATATTGGTACCTACTCTCCGACGAAGTGACCGTCTCTTCTGTTACATGGAATACCATTCATGAAATTATAACGTAGGATACGTCTATTGGCAGGATATACAACGTAAAATTGTGATGCATCCGTGGCACGTTTTTTGTCAACCTATACTTTACAAGCTAAATAAAACGCTTTCTCGGCTGCTGGCGAAGGTCAAGTAGAATGAGAAAACCTTCTACCGCGTGTTTGAACATGTACCGCTTAAAAAAAAATCGGTTAGGTACATGTTCAAACACGCGCGTTATCATGATCTTACTCTCTACTTTAGTTTTAGTTTGTCAATTTATGGCTACGGCCGTATGTTGTAGCTTAACCACTGGGGAATGCCAAAAGAAATGGTGTATTTCAAAAAAACACTACCTTATTTTTCGGTCAATAATTATTATAAAGCAATCATTATTCGTAGGATGTTTATCACATCTGAATGGTCAAACACATAGCTTATAATCAGTATCTTAATAAAATAAAATGCCTAATTCTTGTCAAATTTGGGATCACAGATTATCAATATAATTTTTTATCGTAAATATTTCACGATAATAATGTCAACATAAATTATACTGATGGTTTTATAAGTGCGTTTAAAAATTAATAAATGTAAAAAATCTTAACACCATTGCACAGTTATGTACTGAAATATGACTATATTCTAAAACATTAGAGCGAGATGTTTAAAAGAATACTATTTTATGTAACAACAATACTTTATGCAGTCATCAAATATTTAAAATAAATTTAAAGGATAATAAGGCTTCAAAATTATATAACTAGATTATCTACAACGTTTAAGAAATGTCCAGGATTATGCTTTGAAAATGCAATAAAAGTTCCATTTTGACCTACGCTGAGCATGTTCCCCCTTAATCCAAATAAAACAAATATATTTGAATGAAAAAGTGTGCACAATTCTGTCGAATCGGCCAAAATATACCAACACTATTATGGGTTGGTTGAGGCAGGGTTTATTTGATTTTTAAAAACTGACTAATACCATCTGTAAACTGTAGTATTAGTTCAATGAAAACAAATACGTATGACTAACAAAGTTTAATGTGCACTATTTATGGCGGATCTTAACAGCTTACCTCCACCCTTCGCTAATGCATGTAACCAACAAAAAATATATGTGTAATAATTGTTTAAAACAAAACGTATTCTATGCATAATGTTTTCATGAAAACTACAGGTAAAGTTTAAAAATAAAATATTAAATGTTAAGAAAAGCCGAAATGAATATCAATCGACCATAATACTAACTGTGTACTCTACAGCCTCTATCAACTTAGACTAAAAGCTAACCCAAGAATCATTTGAAGAGCTTATTGGATTTTTGAAGTCTTGTCAACCTGTCCCTTTGATCAGGTAGGAGGTGCGCCACACTACTGAACCACCAGCGTTGTTTGACGGCAGGACCCGGATCGATGAAGCACGTCTGATAAATAATAATATACATCATGATATTATTTTCTCTCTATTGTTTACTAATTCGAGCATATTGCATTGAAATAGCCAGTAAGAATTATTATTAGAAAAAAATATTAATACATCGGTGAAGAAAATTTGGCTTAATTTTATGAACGTTTATGTATGTGAAATAGTTTTTGTTTATAAATCTCACGTTATGAGCGTCGTGGGCCAATACCACAGAACATATTAATAATAAGAAGAGAAATGTGAAAGTTAGTTTCCTGGACCGAACTTTTGAAGCTGGGCATTCGGGTCTAGTAAGACTCTAGATTCATTAAGTCATTGCATTAAATCAAACAGTAAGCTGTGGGATTGCTATCTTAACGATTTTTAACTCGAGATGGCTCCTATAAAGGGTTCAATGGTAGAATATAATGGCATTTTTGAAAATCATTCTTACTCATCGGCGCCCAATCGTAATTCCCAAAAATATTCTTGGATCCATGTTCTAACCAATCTCACCCCATAATTAATTATTTTTTTGACAAAACTTCCCTAACGCCTTTGGCTACGAAAATAATATAATAATATTATGTACCTACCTATTGTCAAAAAAAAATGGTACATAGATACTCCATTGGTCATGGAGGCTTTATGGTTGTAAAAAAACTTAACAGGAAACAAATAAAGGTAAATAAACATAACAGGTATTGTGTTCGCATCCGTCAAAATAATAGTTAATTTATATTGATGCAGTCCATTCAAACATCGTAAAATTATATACTGTACGAAACACCTTCACTGATAACAGATCAATATGTACTACCAACCTGAATAAAGGAGTGTGCATATTGATCTACAATACTAAATATAAATCATACTGAGAATATGTCTACTAACTAGGTATTAATATTGCTATATAGTAAGCATTACTGGTAGATAATAGGTACCTAGATATGTGAAAAATCCATCCAAGACTGTACGAAAAATCGTGTCCGGAAATTTGTACGTATACAGGTCGCCGTATCACACTTCACCGTAAAATGTTGTATCGGAAATATAATAATATGGCCGTATATTAAAGACCGCCCAACCTCTTTGGGTCGTATAGTACTGGCATACTATTCATGTCTAAAGAAAACACGGTTGGTTTAGACTTTACACGAAGCCAGCAGCAAACAAATTTTGAAAATAGCCGATATACTGGATTATTTGTTTGGTTAGGTTTTCATTCTTGAATTCATGAATTTTGTCAAAATCACCTATGAAGATTGAATTAATGTTCACATTGAATCTAATAAAATCGGAGACCGTATAGTATACGGTCATCACTTTCCGATAAGAAAACTCACGGTGAACTGTGCTACGATGAAATGTAATACGTAAAATTTACATGTAGGTAACCACGAAAAATATCTAAATTCTTGTTTATTATTGGGATTATTATTACTCTAATGTAGGAACGTGTCTCATATAAAATAACAGAAAAAGATTGTTAAAAGTACCTAATTCCATTATATTTTTTTTTACATGTCCCAAGGAAAATGCTTCGCATTTTGCGTAAAAATGCAAAAGTAATATTTCCAGTTCTATTAATTATTAATGAAGTCATCCAATTGGCCAGAATGTGTTCTAAAATCTTCCAATAAATCTTTTTTATGCTTAGCAAATTTTCTAAAATTATTTTAAGAAACCACCATAATATATTATATTATTTATGCACATTGGTAACATTTAAATTACACTGTTTTCATTTGTTTTGTTCACCCGACATCGTAATGCTTTTTAAACGAAGTTCGTTTCACGAAAATGTATAATTATAACACAATATATAAGTGCCCGCGATGTATGGATGGTGGAATGTCGGCTTATGAAAACATGTGTCAGGTTCATGGCCCCCACATCCTGAAGCGGGCCCCCAGGGTAGGATGTTTGGCGGGCCCCCCTACCTACCGCTAAGGGTAAAGGCAGTGTGACGCGCTACAATAGCGTTTTCCATGGTGTACGCGGTAAAATTATGGTGTATTTTTAGCGATTTTTTGTATTTTTAATATGTACATCTATTTGAATTATGGAGTTGTCGAATATCGGCACACAGTTAAAAATTGCATCCTACAATCAAATATTTTAATTATTAATGATTATTGAATTTGACTTTTTTTACCATTAGAGCAAATTTGTGGTCTATGTTTATCTCGGTATCTGTCGCTTATCGGTTGACTCGTCACGCCGGGCCCTTCCTGTGCCCGGGCCCCTAGGCTAGAGCCCTTTCAGCCCCCCTTTGTGGGGGCCATGGTCAGGCGAATTCACTACCTATTGTTTGTTCAGTGTTTGTTTAGTTAGGTTAGATCCACAGTATGCCATAATATATTGGGTGAATGTGAATTGATAACAACTTTCTTGTAAAACAATATACCACCATACTTTTTGCGAAACCTTTTCGGGGTGGGGCTAAATCTACATTGGATTATAGAGCCGATGATGGCACCAATATAGACTAAGTTTTTTGGGAGGTGTATTGGAAAATTCGAATAATGCCTAGAAATAAACTAATTAAAATTCTATATTTTTATTTGCGTATAGTTTTTCTCTCTCTTTAGAATTGCTGAAAACAACATCTTTGAAACGGACGTGGTGAGCTAAAATGGTCGGGAAACTAAGGTCTAGAATGACTGTTGGGAAAAATGTAACTACACTGTAAAATATCCTAACTGTGAATGTACAAATCAATGATTTTCCACACATAATAATATATGGCATGTGTAAAGCTTTTTTCTAGATTTAGTCTAGAGACTTGATTGAAAATATAGTTAATATCTTGAGGAATTAGCTCTGGGGCGTCCATAAACATAATATAAAGCTCCCTTTATTCGAACACAAAGGCCTCCTATATTATCCCATAAGTATCCTCCTATATTATCCTATATGTCCCATCTGAAACGGGCCTAAGTTGACAAAAAGATAACTGAATTCACAGATTCACACAAGTCGTTACGTCGTTGGAAAGTAATAAAATTTTCATGTAATCCTTCGAGACAATCAACGGACTTTAAAATTATTAATTTAAATTTAACATACATAATTTTGAAAACTCTTCTGATAAAACATATTAAAACCAACCTTTTTTTTACGTGAGACAGCACTATGCCATAGGCGTCATACTTAATTGCGACAAATTTTGACTAATGGCATCGGCTTTTGTATTTTAAATCAAAGTATGTATTTCTTTAATTTTAATTACTAACCGACACCATGGATCGCTCCAAGATTTTTTGTTGTAACTTACTTGAACTTGCTAATAAAAATGTTACATTATACATCTTATCTTGTACATTGTTACATCTTGTGAATTATCGTTGATTAAAAAAATAGTTACCTAATTAAAAATTTAAATTTAGATACTTCGACTCCGGAATCTACTTGGCTTCAAGGAAAAGTTGGACAGCAACCTTTAAATACCACTAAGTAAGTATTGCAAAACATTATCGATAAACACGAACTGAATTATTGTCATTATCAATCTTATAACAGAGATTCTTTTCAAAAGTGGCGGCAGATGCTAGGAATTCATAGTTTGTTTATATTTCAACAATTTCATCTTGATAGCCTCTTTCACAGATTATTCTAAAAAGCTAAAAATACTTGGCAAATGTACTGAATTATTCGCCAACTAACGTTTCGTTTAACATACACTTAGTTCGTTCACGCATTGTGGCTTTTATCCAGAGAGGAGTCGGAAATAAAACAATTATTAGAACAATATATTCTAATAATTTGCAAGTAGTAATTTAAAAGAATCATAGGCTGCATAATTAACCAGTGACGTCCCTAGGCAAAATGCCACCTTTAAGCAGACTTACAATGCACTCTTCTTTTATTTTTAGTTATGTACCTAATTACATATTTTATTATTATTTTCACCTAGGTATATTAAACAGATAAATTGGCATACACACAATATTCTGAGAATTTCAACGAAACCTATTCTCAAACAATAGTGGTTTTATGTACCTACGTGGAGGTCTGTGGTATCAGACAGGTTTGAATAAAAAAATGCCTGCTATAAACCGTCATAAAAATATCTATTAAATTTAATGCAAGAATAGTCATGTTTTCAGAATTATTAATGCTTCGATGATTTTTTAAACAACCTTTGTGTAACATTTATAATCGTTCCTCCATTCTGCGCCCCTATGCAACGTATGACCTGCCTAAGTTAATTATTTATTAATCATTGTTACTACTTACAAAGGTTTGTTAAGACTTGAGGTTGCCATGAGTGTATCGCCCGAGGTCAGGAACTGAAATCTGGTAGGAATATAGGTATATCAGTCACGTACACACGGGGGGGGGGGGGAGAGGTGGTTTTCGAGTCCAGACTCCCCAGAAACGGAAAAAATAGATAATTGGAATATTACTGTTTCCTGATGACACTGAAATAGGGACTCATAAATTGGTGCAACTCTCTGAGCCATCCAATGTTTACTCTTTAATATTCCGATGCGGCATGGCTACGCGGACAACACAAACATACATTAACAATTCTAATAATTATGAACGTTAAGCAACGCGCTTTTGGTAACCTCGAAAACTCGCAGTAGCTCGTAGAGTGTCTGGATATAGGGAATGTACCTGTAAATTGCTGTTTTCCGCGGTTCAAGCGACTAAAAGAATCTAAGGGTAAACATGGAATTCAGTGGCTTATGGTAGATTTTCTTAGCCCAACCTCTTCCAGGCATTTTAAAAACTAAAAAAAAACAACCAATGAACTCGAACTAATATCATGACTTTACTTTATTTACATTTAATTATCTATGGATTTATATAATATCAAAATAGAACTCCACCCATTATGTTAGTCAGTACTTCTGAAAAATTGCCTATCAATCATTCTGCGAGATGGAAAACTTTACTAAGAAACAAAAAAGAGTGGAAGATACGGAAAACTTTATTTGGGTCATTAATATGGAAATTATCTATAAGTAAAGAATGTATTAATTTTTATAGCTAACGTCAATTGGAATGATTCCAATGCCCTCACTCGGATTGTAATGTCCATATAACCTTTTATATGCGAAGATGAATTTATTTGTTCGTAGGTTACATAATAAAATGTATTTAAGTTATTTAAAAAAAATACAAAAATGAAAAAAATCTACGTCCACCGTGAACAAGTGGTTGAGAGTCCTCTTCTGAAAAATTAAAACACGTGTCAGGATACGTCATACGTCGAATACTGACAATTGCTCTCGGTTTATGCATTGATGCTCATTTAATATTGGTATATTACAGACACTATTGCACGTCCATAATGCGTGGTTTATTTTCGTAGGACACTCACACATTCAAAACCCTGCGTTAAAATTTACTGTATTGGTAATTGGTATATAGCCTATCGGAATTATATTTATTATCTGTTCTGTACGCACAGTGCTGCAAGTTGACGACGTTGGTCTTTGCATATATAGAAAATGCAACGGACTTCTGGTACCTACAACGAAACCGACTTAGTACCCTCGTCAAAGCGGAAATTTGCAGGGCTGTGTGACTTAGCACTAATAGGTTGAGCGAATGGCTAACATCTATTTGTCGTAATCTATTAAAAACTTCTACGGGGAGGCAGCTAATATCCAAATAGGATTGTAGACTCAATGAGAACGAAATACATATAAGTCACTAGGCCGTAAAACAGTTCAGATGTAGGATGGTGTCAGATTCTTGTGGCAGTGCAGGCGATTCATTTAGGTGTTGGTATCATCAGTTTCAATTGACACTAACGCCGTTACAAAGTGATTTCGTCGTGGCCGTAATGCCAGAAGAATTTGCCCTTCTGATACGACTAATACTGACCTACGGGTTGGAGGGTTGCGTGGTGGACTGTCACCAAGGCCGATGAGCGTGTATTCGATTTATTTCGGTATGGAGGAGGTACATAGGATATATGTGCCCATACAAGAAGGAGAAAAATGACGTACTCTGCATAACCTGGAGTTCTACACCCTCTTACAAGAAGAATGTATTTCCGCGTTCGTTAAATGACAGGATCCGGTAGGCGGCCGCCCTCCCCCACATTATCTTGCTAGCAAAATCTCGGTATTCTCACTGGTCACTTCCATCGAGAATCTTCTTTGGAATACGGGATTCGCTCATTCGTTGAAGTAGTCATTATTTTCTCAGTTAATCTGATTATTTTTATATGTATTTATAATCGCGGATCATGTATAAGTTCAAATTCAAATTTATTTATTTTACATAATATAATGAACATAACAAATTATACATGTAAAGCGTTCACGACATGACATAAAATAAGTGTTAACAATTTTTGAAATATAAATATAGAGCAATGTGAGTTAATAATACACTAAGTAATAAAATAAGACATAAAATAAGAAAAGAAATAAAATAACATAAATAAAAGTAGACGGAAGCATCCAGAGTGAACCATTGATAGACCCTATCTTAAAAACTTATAAAACAACGTCCATCTAAATTCACTCTCACGTAAGTGGAATATATCAATCTCCGAAGCGATTTCATTAAACATGGTTATTGCCCTCCCAATTGGCATCACTAATGGCAGGCTAGGTCTGCATCTTGGGAGAACAAACAACGGATGCCCTCGATTCCTAAGATAATTATCAGAGACACACAAGCCAATACCACCAAGAATGGCAGAGTTATAGGTACCTACAGTTCATCATTGCAACTTACAGCATCCCATTAACATTCATGGGCTTTATGAATCGTTGGTAAGTGTTTCATGAATGGAGGTGTAGGTAGGTACTACAGTAAAGTTGTACTATAAAATAATAAAAGTTCTAATATTTGTATTATGCGTACAGACGGCGCCAACTTTTTTTTGGTTATGACAACTAAAAAGATAATAATATTTCCCACCTGATAGAAGAGTAAGAAAATTCCTACCTAAGGTAGATAAGGTAAATACTTATAAAAATAATAATATACCTCTATTTTATTGCTTCGAATATTACACTTTTTCGATGGTATAGTATTGTAATGGAATAAGTCAATGGTTTGTCACTCTGCAGAAATTTAAATTTTATAGCTTACGCTGTGAAACGTTAGCTAATTTCCATAAATAAAATTATTTGTCGTTATAAAATACATATAGTTCATTACTGTATGCACCATTGGCGGCTTAATCCGGAATAAACTAGCAGGTCAATTTTGAATATATTATTTTAATTTACTTTTTCGTTGTATACTGAAAAGACGTATTGCAAATTGACTTTTTATACATTATAGAATAAATGCTAGAAATTGTTATAGGTAGGTACCTACTTACCCTTCAAAAAATGTCCGTTTTTCATAACGCCAACCCATCGTTAACCGAAATTGCACACAACGCGTTATAATTTTTTGTAAATTAGGTCCACTTTTCTTTCTTTGCTTTTTGAAAAATCATCAATCACACGATTATAAAAATTGTCTATTTTTCCCACATATTTTTTTTCAATACTGAGCATTGCAAGAGTGATCAGTCTATCCTGGCCCTATTGCGTAGAAAGGTTTTTATTCTTTTGAGAGTGGAAAAACATCTTTCACTTTCAACTGTTGTCATTGGTATGACGCAAATAAATTGGAGAACTTTGATCGACTCGGAAAATGTTTCGTTGAAATTATCGCTGAGTAAAAAATGTAGAAGAGAAACTGCACTATTAGCACCATGCAAATCATCTCGTTGATAAAACACCAATAATTCATTTTTCAACTTGATTATGTTTATTTCTTCTAACAGTTTTACCAAATTTACTTGACGTGTGGGAAAATTATTTTTAAAATCAGTGTAATTTTCTTTATTGAACAAATCGGATATAATGAGATGATCGTTGGATGCGAATCGTGCTTCCATTTCCATTATAATTGTATCACAGACTTCAATTGCTACTGCGTGCGTACTAACTGCTTCACAAAAATGTTATAAATCACTAAAAACCAAACGTTGTGTGTATATGCAATAATTGCACCAAAAACTCCTTACATATGATTAAAATAACCAAAGGCATTCGTCAAAACCTGTCAACGAATCCGAACCGCATACACAGTTGCGTCTTGAGACCAATTATCTAGTCAGTGTTATCATTCTGTTTCATTTAATTAGGTGAAAAAATCTTTTGTCTCACACTCGGGCATTGCCGATATTACAGTAATTCACGCACCGTTACAAGCTTCGATCTTGTTTTTTGTGTTATATCGATCTCTGTCTTATGTATGAGAAACGAGAGAGAAAATTTTATAAAAATATTCAATTTGGGTCAATTTTCAGACTGCCGGCGAACACAATATTTTTGTTCGGGGAATTATCGCCCAAACAAAAAAAAACCCAATAGACTGGGTCGACACAATATCGCGCGCCCTATAATTTCAAATCCACTGATTATTATTAATATTATTATATATGACATTGCACATATTATTAATATTATTATGTCGAGTGTAAGGTATTTATTTTGGCAGGTCAATGACCGAATGACCTAAGCAAGGAGCCGCCAGTGGTATGCACTATTATTTACTAAACCAGTAGTCGCGATTTTTTTTATGTTTGGTTCCAAATTATGTAAGTTGGTGTATCTACTTATCTCAATGTAAACAACTAAAAAAATACCTACGTGTAATAATGGGATGCGTGTAAGGAGACTTAAAAACATGGGAATATCATTTTTAATTACGACCAAATCCATTTTTTTTTCATCTAAAAAGAATCAAGGTCGAGACTTTTTTAGCTTTTTTCTAATCCCTTTCTCATTCTTTCCATGTAAGAAAATCCATGGAAAATTTAGATTAAGAGCTTATTTTTAGCTTTCCTTGCCAAAAAATATTTTATTGCATGATTGCACTCATTCTTTCTAAAAAAAATCATTTAAGCTCCAGGTGATAGGCTTTTTTTAACTTTCTTTCCGTAAAAATTTTACATCCCGTTTTATTATTAGCTTTTTAGTTGATGTTTTACCATTCATTCGCGTGCTAACAGAATTTCTACGCGTGCCACACGTAGCATGGATGCCGTTAATTTTCCATCATCACACTATAACAAAGCTTTTTTTATTCATATAACAAGCATTATAATATTATGATGTTTGGTTATTTTTTAGAAATATAAATGATATATGCTATTCGTTGATTTACATAGCACTTTCTTTCGTATTCTTCACTTGGACTTACAACATGTACGTATATGAGTGTACGAATTTTTAATTATAAACAATTAAATACCCATATAATGAAAATATATAAAAATATGTACATGATTTATATATGACATCACTAGATAAATACACGTAATTTTGCGCTATTTAAGTATTTCAATAAAACATATTGTACGAATATTTAATTTTAAATTGGTAGGTACCTACAACAAAAATGATACCTTCTTAATTATTATACATGCATCTCCTTAAACTACTTGGCAATCTTAGACTAATACTTTTTTACTCTGTTTTTACAGTCAGTAATAATATGTCAATTTTCAGCGATAATCCAACATAAACAGATAATTGTCGATCCTTGTACAAATTTGTAAAGATAACTACAAGTAGTGGGGCCTTGGTGTGGCAATTGTGATTTAACTACGAACTAATATTAGGTGCGTCTTATGGGTAACAACGTTTCGATGAATATTTAAGTCAATTGATGTTTAACACTCAATCTCCAGTGTTGTGATTAGTTCCATTAAATTTGATCTAAAGGCTTAGTTATTTTAAAAACCTTTTTTGTAATTATTGACATACTTGTGTTATAGCTCGTCTCTAGTGGACGTAACTAGAATTGAAATACCTGTGTGGCTCTGGAAAGATCTTCGAATTATTTTTCACACAAAATCATTTTAGCGCCAGATTTTATTGCTACATCCTGTTTATTTAGTTTTGTTCTTTACACGTTCCTAATCTTCTTCTGATCTTACAATCACTTAGGTACTTATTTAAACAACATTTTCCGACAATAGAAACAAAATGCACTCTTAATGCGTCCACACCTATTATTTGAATGGTAGAGAAACACTCTAAACTATGGAGCAATTTTGCTATTTTATTTTTTTATCAAACATGAAGTGGTTGTATGTTACACTTAATGGTAATGGTAATAATTAGCTATTAGTATATGGCACTACAGTTAAATTTGAGATTTTAACCCGTTCACTGTTTTCATCCAACAAGTTGGGTTTATGCCGCTCCAGTCCTCTACGTCGAGTAGCTACTTCATCTAACTTATTTTGCCCCAAAGCTGAGACCACTTTGAGGCCCAAAATTAAGGAGACAAATAGACTGTCTCTCGCATTAAATAATATTATTAATTAAAACATAGAATTATGTAATTTTGTTACTATGTGGGTAAGATACGCTATTGTGGATAGTGGATACCCACGAAACGTTTGTTAATCGATCGGATAATCGAAATTTATGATAGAGTGTCGTTGAGGCGAGTATCTGAGACACGAACTTCAAATATTGAATACAACCAACGGCTTGGGTAGGTATACTAGATGCCGCAAAGGGTTGTGTGAGGTGTTCGACTTGTAGGGTTGATCACTTCCGTCTGTATTCTAATGTAAAACAAACATTATTCTAAATTATCGTATATTATTTCAAACATTTTAACGAGGAGTTAACCAAATTATTAAGTAACGAAAATTAACGTGACTTTCGGCAACCCACACCGAATCCTGGAAACGAGAACGACTCTGAGTAGTTGTGCATATTCGTTAGGCCACGTGGTGAGTAATTTCAAAAGTATGACAATATGCTGCGTTGTTACGTTTTGTCATTATTCATATAAATTCAAATAAAATTATACCTTCTTATTAAAATTTTTGAAAGGTAATTTGGAATGAACATGCTCGTTAAGTGTATTAGGCTTTTGTTTGTTCACTAAGATTATTATGGTACGATGTGGATTATTATTTTTAATAATAGGTATGGTAGGTAGTGAATCGTCTTATAATATTATGAATAACGAAAAGTAAACATTCATAAACTCAACACCCATATTAAAGAAAGCAGGTAAAATGTTTTGATTGACGTTTTGTTTATTATGTATGAAATTGACATTTGACACTTTCTAGTGTTTACAATCCATCGTAACAATACATACCTGAACCTACTTGGCAATTTTGACAATATTATATTAAATTAATGATAATAATAATAATGTATATTTTTATCTAGTAGTTAATGTACGTAGATACCTACATTAAAAAGTAAATGTCATCTTTTGAATGACAGAATATGAAACATAAATCATAATACATACCTACCTACATTTTTTATTTGGCCAAAATATTGTTGTTCGTCTATATTCAAATTCAAATTATTTGTTGTGTATAATAAATAACATAAATTTTAGTTATGACGTCCACGCACTTGCTAACAACTAGGCATTAAAACTATTAATTATTATTTTTAGTTCAGAGCTTAATCCATTAATTCACAATAATTAAGAATGTTAAATTTTTATCATTGAAAATACATCGCATACTGAGATCTATAGGGTCATAACTGCAAATTACATGATCTTGAGTAATTTGAGTTTGAATATTAAATAAATTAACTACAATTTAATTAATTGCAGTAGACTGCTGAAAAATACGGCGGTCTAGCACAATAAATATTGTACCAAAGATGAAATATTTTTTAGGCAAAAGGACCTCATGTAAGATAATGCCTCTATATAGCTCTAAATTAAAATTTTAAATATAAAATAACCATGGACACAATTGTCAAGGAGGCCACTGCTTCCAAGTAGCAGTTAATGCCATATGGCATTAAAATATAGTTTTTTCTATCGAACTGCATTCATAAGTAATTTTTGGGTTTTTTTGCAGTTATGACCCTATAGATCTCAGTGTGCGATATATATTTTAAACATCCCGGAAACATACCATACTTTGTAATACTAATGTCAATGTGTATAAAAATATATATAAAATGTACCTACAACCATTAATGTCTTATCAGGTGTCCAACTGATAAACTAAATTACCTGAAACTGTACGAAAATTAATCATAATCTTCCATATCAATGACAAACGAGTACCTACATCCTGATGTCTGTGATGAGTGATCGAGTTCGAAGAAAGTTAACACAGTTAAGTAAAAAAAAGATTACTTATTTTCACTTGTGCCCATACCTGGTTAAATTAAGTAGGGATTACCTACTCATATAATGTTGGCGGTTTAAAGGTTTATGAAAAATTCTTTTGGTCATCCATTATTTCCGAAGGATTATCTTCGGTTAAGTAATTGTTTTTAAAATTCTCACCCCTTTGAACCTACTTTCTAGTTAGGTTTCTTAGTACTCGGTGAAACTGTGTGTTTTTCTAGAATATCTAAATAGTACTATCAAAATAATTGTAGGGATTATTATCGACAATAAAATTAAATGGAGATTTAGTAACTAGATGTAGATGTAGATGTAGGTACTGGTAGCTAACACTTTAATAAAGTTTAATTATAGTATTCAGTGGCGGGTTTAAAAGCATAAAGACCCGACGCCCTGACTGATTTTGAGACCCCTACATTAAAATATAAAATAAAAACCACAAATTCCAACGATTTTTAATTTTATATAAAATTTTGTCATATTACATTGTTATTGTAAATAGACTAGGTTATTTTGTTATAAATCAAAAATATTAAAAGACCGACATGAATATTGACATAAGAAAATTTGGTTAACTGGTGGGAAACCAGTGGCAAACAAATTTTGAAAATAGTCAAATAAAAATTGGCTATGAAAATTTGGCGCGATTCCCGCCTGGCTTCCCGTAAACCGACTTGTACCGGAAATTGTTAAGTAAATAACTTTCTTGAATAAACATGAAAAATAAATTTGGAATAAAAACCAAAAGATAGATAATATGGGCATTTTCTTAGGCGTATAAACCAAAACACTTCATTATTTAATTGGAAATACCTACAGCAAGTTTTCGTTAATGAAACTACATAATTATCTATAATATATTATTTTATAAGAAGAAATGATTTTGGTATAATTTAATAATTTTATGACTAGCTTGGACTGTTTCGAGGCTCCGTTTTAAATATTTTGACGAATTCATTGCGTCAAAAAAATTACTGCTGATATTTCATTCCATCATCATCATCGTCAGCCGGGGTCGATCCACTGCTGGATGAAGGCCTCCTCTATTTCCTTTCACTCATTTCGATATCTAGTTCATTGCTGCCACGTACATCCACCAAACTTTATGAGTTCGTCTATCCAGCCGGATTAGGGACTAGGGAGTCCTTATGGTTTTTGATTGGCATTTAATCTGCTTAGCGTCTTCTATCACATCGTGTACTCTTGTCTCCCTCCTTAAACATCGTTTTCTTTTGTAGTTTTTTCGCGTTATGCCCAACATGCGCCTTTCGATGGCATGTTACTTGTGCTACTCCTGTAATTAATTGTATTATTGCTCATAAAAAACGGTCTAATGTAGCTGGACAATTCCGTCTATCTAGTGTTATTTATTACTCTATGATTTTGTCTCATTTTCTTGAACAACTTCGGTTCATGATCGGGAAATCCGGTCTGTTCAACTGCCGGTAAATATGACTCATCGGTTATTTAGTTAGGTATTTTATATCGTCTAATATTCTCAGTAGACTGGCTCACCTTATCTCACATAGATAATTGCGGGTATACCTACGTACTTACATATATATGTACATGACCAGAAAATATGAAGTTTGGAATTTTAATAAGTTAATTACCTAATAGAGTTGATCATGGCCCCCACACCCTCAAGCGGGGTCGCAGGCTAGGATCTTTACAGGCCCCCCCTAGCTATCGCAAAGGATAAAGGCACTGTGATGCTCTACAGTAGCGTTTTTCAAATGGTGTACGCAATGTCATTGGGTGTACGTGGTAAAATTGATGTGTATATTTAGTGTTTTTTTTGTATAATACATCCATTTGAATTATAGAGTTGTCGAGTATCGATACACAATTAAAAATTATATCGTACAAGCATATACTTTTAAATAATAACTTTATTGAAGGAAAATAGCACCACAGGCGACTTTTTTTACTGTTAGAGCAAATTTGTGTTGTGTGTTTATCTCACTTATCTGGTCGACTTGCCACGCCGGGCCCCTCCTGAGTCCGGGCCTCCAGGCTAGAGCCCTGTCAGCCCCCCCTTTGTGGGGGCCATGGAGTTGATAGAGTAGCCGTCTATGAGGCAGTTTGGAATATTCGCTGGATTAAAATATGGGTAGTATTTTTACAATGTACCTACCTACGTTCGATACAGTGCACGTAACTAATGGATTGGGTGAATGAGTAACACTCATTCATTCATTTCAATAGATCATTAGGTAATAATCAATATAAAACTTAGGTACTACATCCAAGGGGTGTAAAATCGACAATACTGGGGAAACAATGGTAACGTTTTGGGTGTTATTGATTTAATGTGATTAACTAATGAGATACATCAATAATATTAGTTTTTATTATTACTATTAAAAATAGTTTGGTTGTAAACGTGTAGAGCCGTGAGTCCAAGACATTCCACATCAAGTCGAATGTTGATCCAGCCATTCTCACCTAAATAGCGAACTCTCTTTGCAAAGTTCGTGATGCGTAGATATAGTGCACACCCCCACCATCTCAAGGAAAATGGAGACCGACTCAATGAATCTGCACATGCGAAAAATAACGCGTGAGTACCTGCTAAAAAAAATTAAACAATAAAACTTTAAATAATTAACTTATCTAAGTAGGTACTTAACTACTTACTACAATAATGAAGTCATACAATATAAATATTACATAATATGTAAGTAGGTATACAATATTACGGGTGTTTAAATACAAACCAATCGGAATTATTAAAACAAAGTTATCTAATAATAAAATTGACCTCTGTTTGACTTTACAATACCTGCGTAAGATATCAAAATCCATATTATGACTAATTTTATTCCTTATCAACAAAAAATGTCATCGATTTCCTTTCCAAATGGATTGATACACCGCCATCATTAGATTAATGAAGCCTGAGCGTAATCTTTTGCACAAGCAACGAGTGGTCCACTGCCATACTATTTATTGATAAAAAAACTTGCAAGCAGAGTTTGGTATTCTATAATGCCTGAAGAGTATAAATAGGTTATTAGTTATTGTTGTTTAGAATCGGCTGTCACATTGACAAACGTCCTAGTGTATTATGATATTATTATACACAGAAGAAGTTTACTTACGTTGATCGTCACTTCCAATTATTAATAACACAGAACCGCTAAATCAGATGAACTCCATGGTCTCCAAGATACGTTAAAATAATCTGAAAGAAATCTGAAACTAAGAATACTCCGACAAGTGAACACGACAGACGCGTCAGTTTGAACACTCTATAGACTATAGACAATGACAGGTCATCCATTGAGAACGGGAGGGCGGAAAGGTAGGACCAGTCGTGAAATGTATCGGCTTTCCTCTTCAGTCGGCAATGAATTATAACAATAACCTTCGTTGTATAAGTAAAAGAAACGTCATTTCCGCTCGAGGATATAATATTCTATATTTCTATAATCTATAGGATGGGGATGTATCTTATTTTTCTTTGTGAATCAGTCTAAAATTCCTATTTAAAAAAATGAAAATATATTAAATAAATTACGTGGAGATGGTGCAGCGCCTTAAGCACTGCACCACGAGAGCCGCCTTGACTAAATAGATCACAAAATGTTGGAATATATTATATGACTATAAAAAATATTGAAAGTATAGGTGGGTACGTATTACTTTTAGTTTATTGAAGTCCGATAAAGCATTTTTTTTTCGAAAGATATCAAAAACCCATTGTTTCAATTATTGATACAATATTAGTTTAGTATATAATACTATTATAGTGGTCGCCAGATTTAATATTTTTGGATAGTCGTCTAGCTTATTAAATTCGAATCTGGCGTATGGCGTTAAATCTAGCGTTTTCTGACACAGCAAACAGCTTGAAACTTATAATAAAGCTAGAATATTTTACCAGTTTTGCTTGAAAATCAACATGCTGATCATTTGTATCCTTATATCTTACAAATAAAATAACTAAATGATCTTACCTGCATTCATATTATCACACATAATAATTATTGTTCGATATTTATTCTTGTGAAAACAATGTTAATAATTATGAGATTTATATAATACTTATAGAATAATTTTGAAATGATAGTTTCTAGACACTTTTTGAATTTTGAGAAAATCTAGAATTTTTTATGCCATCTAACTTATTTTATTACCCTGTCTGGCGTATTCTTGTGATTGTGGCAATACTGGTGGTCACACAAATCGTCAGACATGGTGTCCTAAATCTAATGAGGTTTTTTTAATTATTTAATTTTGAGAAAAAAGTTGGTCTTATATGTTCAGGTAGGTACTACAGTACTTAATATAAATATCACAAGTTATCTACTTTAAACTTCTATAAGAATGTCCCGAATTTTGGTTAGAGTAGTAAGTAGCAAATACGTTTTGAGAAAAATGATCAGATCGTTAAAGGTTATTAAAAGCTCTCGACGTGGTGTTCAGATTTCAGCACGTTTTCCGGGCGGCGTCTAGATGTCAATCTACCCCCACCGCCACTTTTCAGCGCCGCACGACGCGCGGCAGCCTCTGGAAGGGGCAGAGCCGCCAGAGCCTTCACGAGAAGGGGCAGAGTGTCGCAGCGCGCGCGCCGACGTCCGCAATCTCACCAGTAAACAATTGGCTGCCGCGGTGGCCGGATGCAATGCGCCGCGGGTGCGAAATCTCATGACGTCATGAGAGTGGCGGCAGTTGTTTTGGTAACGTCGGTTCTCCTCGCCGCTGTGGAGGCCTGCGGTCCGGGTAGGGGCGCAGGCCGGCGGCGAGGGCCCCGCAAATTGACGCCGCTGGTATTCTCCCAGCATGTGCCTAACGTGTCGGAAAATTCGGCGGCCGCGTCCGGAGCTCCCGAGGGGCGGGTGGCCCGGTCCGATCCGCGATTCAGAGACTTAGTGCCCAATTATAATGCGGACATTGTGTTCAAGGATGACGAGGGAACCGGTGCTGATCGCTTGATGACGCAGGTATGCCACGTCTCGGTCGGGCCCTAACGTCATGGATTACGACTTAAAACCCTTACAAAATTACGTACCTACTCAATGATACCAATGAACTTATGTGTGTAGATTTTGCTTGAATCAACGTGAATCCAACATGTTTCATGACTTGTGACTGAAATATTTCATTCATAGAAGATTAACGCACGTTGGAAAAGCTGTGAAAATTTAAACATGCTTATCTGGTTTCTTCGGATGTGCACTTGATGTTTTACTTATATATTTTTCAATTCAAACTTTTATGAAGTAACAATGATGACTCTAGGGCCCTAGGAGCATATATACACAACAGTGTTATTTATTACCTACTTATTACTTTGTATTTATTACTCTACGCTATCATTATAATTTTAATGTAAGTACAAATAATTATCTATTTTTGCACAACTTAATTGATATAATTAAAACCATGTAGGCACCTGAGTAATTCTTTTACCTGGCAGGCAATTTTATTATTTATTGAATAATGATTATTCGTGACAGTAAAATAATATTCAACGTTATTTCATAATAACATAATGCTACAAACAATACCATGTTATTAAAATACATGCATTGTTCTTTTTTAATGTTGGTATAATACGATGAATCTTTCTTTGTAAGTTGGATTATTTTAATAAACAAAACGAACAATACCTAAGCGTTAAATAGGTATGTAATAAAATAATATAAGCAATCTATTCATTATTAATTATTATGACTGTAATGTTTACAATCGTATAAAATGAAACGCAATGTAAGATGCTTATAATATGTATGTACCTATATATATTTTTTTACATAAAGTAGGTACAATATCCAGTCGAATGTTTGAATACCTGGTAGATAAGAAAGTAATACAATCATAATATACAAGAAAAGATAAAGTTATTCAATATTCTGTATTAATAATAGCATCTTGAATTTATTGTGTTTTCAAATATTGAGAAATTAATAACTGCATATGAATTCACACTCAAATGAAGTGCTATTTATTTATTATTTGAATTACGGGCATAATGAAAGCAGGAAGTGTTTTTGTGTAAATTAAAAACGTTTTAAATCTTTAAATTGTGGCTACAAACTGCGTAAATATTTAAAAACTTAACACGAAACATCTGTAGCCGTTGTGCTATCGGCCATTATCAGTCTACGAAAGTGAAATGAAAACATAAATATTTGCATAACGGTGTGTTGAACGTTTGATATATTGCTCCGAAGGCATATTCCCAATATCGTTTATCCTAAAATGCGGTTTACTGTTTACAGGTAAATTTAAAAATCTGTCAAAATAGAGTATGCAGGTTATGGTACGTTGTAACAATACGCCAGTGTTATAAATAACTTATAACTAACTATAAGTTACTACGGTAGCGTACAGAGTTTGTGATTTACAATGCCCAATCAATACTATTCAAGCGAAGGTACAAATATTGTAAATAATTCTTCAGTTACAAAAATACAACTGTGAAACTAATTGCACGGCATAATGAAGTGCATTGTGTTTTTATTCCTGAGATAACTTTGCATTGACACTATTGATAGAACAAGGGGAAAAAACTATGAAATATGGAGTGGATGAATCTTTTAGTGATGCGTTATAAATTGAGAACAAATATTTTTATTGATTTAAAGCTTAGATTTACAGTTTTATGTTAAGGCAATTAACTTCGTAAAATATTCTATACATTTTTAAAATGTTGACACAAACAATACATTGTTTAGGGTTTTACCTGTAAATTATTTCATTGAATATCATAGTTAAAATATTTATGATTGACTACTTACGATCCATGAGAAATTCGACATCATAGACAATTTTAAACGCTCCAATACGTATGAAGGAATTTATATGAAACACACAATTTATTTAATTTTAATAAAACATGTAACTTATTTATCATTGCAACTTAGTGTTTTTAGTTTCTGTTATATATCTGAGTTTTTAATTATTGCTTATGAAACAACCACGTATTTTATGTAAATGTAAAAGCTCCAAAAAACTTCGTTTGGTAATAATAAACTTTGAGTCCGTCTCCGTGTTCCATGGTGTCCTATTAAAATTAAGCAGATGATTCGGGCATCATCAGAAAATCTTAAAAAGATGTTCATAACTACTTACATATTGCTATTATTAAAATCGATTAGTGGTTTATCGCACAGGCAATTTTTTGCAGTGTGATTTTCAAACCTGTCATAGCCAGCGTACTGGACCAAATATTATAGAAAAAATGTTGGTACCTACCACTTTATATGATATCTCAAAATAAACTTCTCAAAAATAACGCACTTGCAACAATATGAGGGCACGAGTTGCGAATCGTTCTTCTTTGTGTATATCTGTGATATCTGTCTATATAGTTTCTTTCTGTATTTCACACGGACGAATTCGTGGTTAAATCGCTAATCATCAATAATATAATATTGGATTCATTTTTGGTTATCTTATTGTTATCCAGTGACGTTCCTAGACAAAATGTCGCCCCATTTTCATACAGTATTTTGTATCAACATGGACGTCGAAACTGTTTAACCCTTTATGTTAATTGATGATTTGCCGCCCTTCGAGTAACTGCCGCCCCTATGCGACGCTCAATCTGCCTACCCCCACGGGACGTCACTGTTGTTATGGACTATATTTGCCGCCAATTCATCGTTTGCAAAATCTATTATGGGGATGATAAGTTAGCGGATCTTCTGTGCATGGGATAACTTCTCATATGCATATTATATAGAATGTTAATTAATAATAATTTAACCGTTCAAATTTTTTTTAGAAATTATTATGATGAAGAAAAAAGAAGACATTGTTTATCATACAACACTTGTTTTCGATATTAAATAAATAATTAAAACAAATTATCGATACAATAATATTGAATTACTGAGGTTCATTAAAAAGCGTAGGTATAGCTGGGAGTTAACGGTTGAATGTTACAAAATATTTCAAAATAGGTATCTAAACTTTTTTGTGATAATAATTATCTATATCTCTTCCTATGTCTAATTACCTGATATTTTTTTAACAAACATAATTATTATCTCGCTTGTACCTAATTAACGTAATAAAATTAGACAAACAGACTCTCCTATAAAACTCTTATCTTTCTCAGGTGCGAATTATAAGTTAGGTAGGTACAATTCCAGTAGGTACTTCCACTAAAAGGATTATTCTTAATTTAAAATAAATAATATCAAATTTTAATATTTGATTGATTTTGTAATAGTATGTATTTAATGTGGATAATTATTATAAATCCTAAGTGGAAAGCTATTATGCAAAATATATTTAGTACCTATTAATTTAACGGCTAGCATAGATGATACTAGCATAGTAGTAGACTACGTACAACGGCGATTTTCTTTTATGTATATGAAGCAATAGATTCGTCAGACGATTTAAAGGGGTCCTCGAAAGAATTTAATTAAATTAAATTATACCAACATCTTAAATGTTGTTTTAATGTGACCAGTTAGTGCGTCAGGCCTCTACGCCACTAAAAGTGCCAATAAAAACCGGGTTTGGTTGCATAAAAAAAGTTTTCAAGGGGTGGTTTGCATGGTTACAATATTCAACTAGTGAGACAAGCACATACAACTGAGAAACCATCGCTTCCGTCGCGAGATGGTCGTCTTCGTAGTACTTACTTATTAAACTGACAATGCAAAAATTGAAGTTGGCAATTTTGAAAACATTATGACCAATTATTAATAATATGATTTTAGATTCACCCTAAATTAATATACCTACCCAACATCCATTTTGTGTTAAATTAAATTAATATTGTAATTATTAATTAAAGGGTTAGATTTATATTTTTGCAAGCAGAATTTCATTATTGTTCAAATTGAATAGTTAATATCTGAATTCATTGTTAATTCTGTATTTTATTATAGTACTCGTATGTAAATTGTACCTAGGTATCTACTATTTTTAATAGATATTTTGCATACATCATAATTTATAACCGACATCATTTGACATAATTTCCGTTAGATGTAAAATGTTAGTTTTAATGAAAGTTCAGAAACTAAAATATTAAAAGTAGAATTCGGCATTCTGATATTATAGATAATAATTACAAGATAAAAATAACTTTTTATATACAACGTTTTTAAATTTTCTGTTGAATCATATAAACTTGAATTGACTAGCTTAAACGATCAAAAAAATTTGTACTTGATAGAAATAATACTGAAATGACATTTTGACATGTCATATTGATTTCCATAGTAACGCAAGTATATATTAATAATTTAGTTGCTAGAACCCCAGACCTAGTAACCAATAATGGTGTCGAAATAAGTTTTCATACAACACGGAATTAACAGAAAATGAATTCAATTCTACTTAAAAATGGCTAAAAGTATTAAAAAAAATTCTGAAAGTTTCAAATGTCTAGCTCGTCGGGAAGTTAGTTAAAAATCGATTGCAAGATTTGTACTGGACAAAGAACCACCGTACAAATAAGAATACGAGCTAAGAAAAACGTTGTAAATAAAAATTAGATACATCTCATTTATATTTAAAAAATCAGAAATCTAAATAAAAAATATCAAGTAGGTACCTACCAAAAATAAAATATCTATTATTATTAAATTGTGGATTTTTGGTTTGGATCCCGGGTCAGGAAAATTCACGTTGTTCTTCAATGTGTATGTAATAGGTATGTATGTACCTATATAATAGGTTGTGCAAGTGGCTAACATCCCTTTCATTTTCGGCGACGACCTTTCTAGTAGTCTGTTTAGACTTGTCTTATTCTGATATATATTTATACCTAGGTTGGAAATGAGTAGGTAGTTTGGTTTATGTTAGTTATAAATGGCATTTATTATAAAATGTTAATACCTACTTATATATACATAGGTAAGCAAACAGGTGAAAATTTTGATAAGATTTATTGCCGGTTGCATTTTAACATGGAAACATTTTACGAATTTATCGTATCTAAAATAATAATATGTAGGTATATTTTATTTATCATACAAACTGATCAGGCCTTGCAATTCAGGAAAAATAACAATTATTATTTTATGATTTATGAAACGGTCATAAAACTTGCATTTTGAGTTGTTTTTTAAAATATCAAAACAATATAAGTATAATAAATTTACCATAGACATCATTAATAATAATTGCAAACTTTCTAGAATATATAAAAATTACGACATTTTTTACAAAGCGGTAACACTAAAATGAGTTAAATTTTATTTAATTTAATTATTATTGTGATGCCCGAGTGTCACACAATAAACATATTTCCAAATATGTTGATTATATTCATATACAGATAGGTATCTACCAGTGGTGTAGTGGAGACAGTTTTCATCAATATTAATTATGTCACATGCAATAGTTTTGAGTTACGTGTTATTTGAGTTATTTTGAGCTTGAAAAAAATCGAGAACCAGTAAATTTAGTAAAAATATGAAGAAAGTGATTATTGATTAGTCAGTTCGATTCCTAAGTGATTATGGGAAATGTATTGATCTTTTGCAGGGGCGGCTCTACCTTAAGGGTTTATAGGGACCATCCCCACTTCGTTATCATGTCAAAAATACACGTCCGATATTTTGATCATTTTCATAATATAACTACTTAATTACATGATTAAAAGAAGTATTTAATTTATTTTATCATACTAGGGAGCGAATCAAATGACCCCATGGTGAGTAAAAACGCTCGCTGTATGTCGTTGTTCAAAACTGATAATGGTAAGTCTGTAATAATTATTATTGGTTATTAATTAAGTAAATATTTTTAGCACGCATTTTAGACGTGGTTAAGTAACGACTAAGATAATCATATTATTAAAAATTACTCATTTTCTCATTAATAACATCATATTATTATAAGTAGCTTGGTGCATAATGTTCATTAATCATTATGAGAAAGTAGGTAGGTATGTTTATTTAATAATTAACCCAATGCTTACGGGCCGCAACAAAATTGTGTTTTTGCTAATTGCTTTTCAAATGCAAATTAACACGTTAATTAAAAAAATAATTAAAAGGGCCCGTAAGCATTGGGTTAATGGCTAAACCCCACCACCTAGAAAGTCGTCGAGCCGCCACTGATCTTTTGCATCTTGTCGATTTGATATTTTTGTCGAATGAAATTTTTGGTACATACCTAGCCATTGAAATATTAAAACATGTGCTTCAGTAAAAGTAAGGGATGGAAGGGGGATTAGGATATTTAAAAACTATCCGACATTATTTTATTTGGCACTACGCCACTGGTAGCGACTTATATTAAAATTTTAAATATACCGACATAACTAATAAAAGTGCCTAGGTATATAATTTCAATCAGAATACTCATTAGGAATTAGTTTTATTAAAGTACCTAACTAATGGTTAAAGTGCATCCATTTATACATGGCATGCTGTGTATAATGTTAATTAGTCGTAAATTTTTACCTGAAAAATACTGTTCCTGGACAGCATTTTTGTCTTGACACCACTGTGTGAATCCTGTTTTTGTGGAATACATAATCTAAGAACACAAATACAATATTCTACATCGGTGGCGATGGGTGGAGGTAGGCTGTTAAGATCCGACATTAATAGTGCACACTAAACTTTGACAGTCAAACGTGTTTGTTTTTCACTGAACTAAGACTACAGTATGTAAGTAGTGTTTGTTAGTTTATAAAATTCAAATAACCCTTAGTCTTAGTGGATAATAGTAAAAAATATTCGTTATCTATAAACAATCTAAAATTATGTAATTAAGTCATACATAATTTTAGATATTTTATTGATAGAGGATTATTGTAGGTGGGTATTCTTAGTTCAATAAAAATAAATAAGTTTCCACCGTGCACCATTTATATCGAATCTCATCAGCCTACATCCACCCCTCGCCATTATTCTACATAATATTATATTAACAATTTATTGATTTATATTTTAATTATTAATATTATTATAATTGCATTGTAAATCTACACACCCATTATACTTAGTAAAGACAATTTTTTTAGTTGTCAACGAAACAGCTGAATACTGTGTGCTATATATTAGGTATCTAAATTCTAATTATTATAGTATACTATTATGAAGGTTGGTATTTTTTTTAATTCTTTCATTCTAAATCATTGATGATTCGAAAAAACGTCGGTGTGAACGTAAGAAAACACGATATCATTAAAATATTGAATAAATTTAGGTCTTTTCAGATTTTAACGGTAAATCAGATACTAGGGTGAATAATATTCATAACATAACATATTATGTTAGTGAAATGGATTCTTTGTTTTTGAAATATTTTTGAACAATAATGGAGATCGGAGAAACTTAGTAAAAAGAAATTCTTAAAGGCAATTTGGAACTGGAGAAGGTCGTAGGAGCGCTGCGGGTATCTAACACATCCTCGCTCGGGCCCTGTTACCATTTAAATTATTAAATTTATTTGGAAATATATTTATATATTATATTTTACTGTGTTAAAAATCGATTTTTATCACTGTCACTAAACAGTCAACCTACTAAGTAATACCTACCTATAATAAGGTTTTATATTTTATAGTAATAATTAATGACTAAAAAATATTAATTCTCATTTTGCTCAACATTTATTTGGTAGTATCCACTTAGTTTATTAAAAAGGCTATATTTTCTTACATTTTTAAGTAGGTATGGTTAGATACTTGTACCTAAGTCTAAGTACTCTACGTAATACAAGTTTCTGTGCCTAATAACTTTTTAAATTTTGGAAAAACTACTATAGTATATTTATTGGTTATTCTTGAATATGTAGGTACCTACGGTCGGAAGAGCATTTTTGAATAAAACCAAGAACACGTGTGATGCCTTGAAATTCAGGTATTTGAAAAAGTTACATGTGCCTTATTTGGGTTAAGAACAATTTTGGATATACAAAAAAAACTACCTATTTGAAAGGTTTTAAAAATAAATATCTACCTAAGTAATAATTAACGACAATCAATTCGTTTTGGTAAAGTTTGAATTGAATAAAATTATCATATCGTTATAAATTATTATGTTACGTTAACACTGATGAAACATTTAAAGCGTATCTCAATCATTATTCAACATACGTTTTTGATACAATGTGTACTCCTTAGTTCAACGGTTTTATATTTTACGATGTTTTTTGGTCCCTATAAGGTTCTATTTTGGAAGCAAATATTCATTTCTAATTATATATTACATTTATTAATCAATATTAATTAGGGATATATTCAACTAACTTGAACTATTTTATGATTTATTATACCTAAGTTGTTTATCTTCTTTTGAAATTATGTGAGAAACGTTTTTAAACCTTATCAACTTTCTTTTGTGCAAAACTATTTACTACTTAAGTCTGAGTGGAACAATCTATTTAGAAAATGGATAATAGCAATTTTAGTTGAGAATTTAGAATCATCCGTGAAATATAATAACAAAAACACATATTATATATATATATATATATATATATATATATGAAGGATTTATGTGATGATCCGGTATCAAACGCGTTAACCGAACATATAAAAATACGCCGTATGCCTCTCAGCAAAGAATTCGTCCGCCATTACATTCGATACCCCCACTACCCCACCCGGGCGGCCATTTTTATACAGCCTTAAATATATTATTATTATTCACATTATATCCTACATTAGTTTCAATGCATTCTTCTTTCAATTTATTTGATGATTCTGTGGAGAGTAGATCGTTTAGGTACCCAGCACACAACCAACACCAACCTACATAACTAAGAAATATTAGATAATATGCATAATATATAAATTTTAAATGGTCACCAATTATTTATTTATTTGTTAAGATAGCAATAATAATTAATCAACACTCATTTTAAATCCGTTAAATGCCTTAATGCCTATTATTAATTGCCTATATTCAATACACCCACTTGCTTTATTAGCATTTAGTTGTGATTGGGTAGGAGTTTGAGAGTTTCTGTAGAAATATTTGCATTAAAAATAATATTAAAAAGTATGACATTAAGGGGATTGCTCTAGTTTGTTAACTGTCTTGACGAAATTGTGTATTTTCCAAGCATGCTTAAAGCGATCTGATATATATTAGGAAATATGTACTCACTATTTATTCTACGTTTATTTTTTGTACTTATTTCTACCTATGTCATATTTTTTACCAATAGATGGACGTCAGGCATTAAGACTGAACAAAATGCTCTAATGCAAAAAATATTTTAGAGTATTATTATAATTTTAAAACAATATGTGTTTTCAATAGTTTACACATTATTAATATCATTATGATTAAAATTGAAGATCTTGGCATAAAAACAGCAAATGTCACAAAACACTTTTTTTTCAGGAGAGGGTAAAAACATAATATCTTGGTTGTGAAATTTTTTTTTATTAATTTGACAATTAGAAATTATAGAGAAATTGTATATGCACTATATGAATGTAAAAAAAATATTAAATTTATTTTGGTTAAATAGATATTTAAAAAAGAATGAGTGTGACATTTGCTGTTTTTACACAATTTTTGGACATTTGTTGTTTTTATTGCAAAATTGAAAAGATCGAAATGTAAATAGTATGACTAAAACTATAATTTTATTAAATAAAATAAAGAATATATATTTCTGTTATTTTTAAATCATAATACAACTTTTAATAAGGTTTGGACATATTATTTATCTATTAACAAACGACTTCAATGTTTCTAAAAAATCAAGAATTAAATATTTGAAAAATTTTTTTAATCATGTGCGGGTTAATACTGATTAGCTTCATATTATTATTATTGATTTAATTTAATAAAACACATTTTTTAGTACCTACTTATTCCACTTTTAATATATAAATCTGGACCGGTTTCGTCCGCCTCTGTTTTTCTGCCAACTGTTTTCAACAGTTGAAGATGTCTCTCTAAGGTGGGTGAAACGTATCCAGATTTCTTTATTAAAAGTGGAAAAAGTACTAAAAAAATGTGTTTTATTAAATTAAATCATTAAAACAATGGATTTCCACCATGGATTGATAGTGAACATGAAAAATGAAAACCGATTAGCCTCGTCTGACACCTTCACTGCAAATTAAACGATACATTTATTGGGTTTTGTAAATATTTAGCTAATTTTAAAATATTTTTTTATTTAGCTCCTTTCAATGGAACTAATCCACCATTATGTTGTTTTAAATGCAATCGTGACTTGCATTTGATTCTTATTCACTACATTGAATCTATGCCACAGCCTAGAGAGAAACTGAAATGTTCGCAAAGCACTTCTCCCTACTAGCCTGGTCTATTGTGTACATTATAACTAGCCTGAAATGCCAAAGTTTTAACCTATATTTCATATTAAAAAAATCTTTTTCTCCGGTCTCTTTAGATTTTATAATGAAGGGCCCAGAATTTTCCATATTGCATCCAACTGAACAATAATGAAAGTCACCGTTATTTGGTAAAAACGTTGCATGTTTTTGTTCATTTTTCTCTTTCAAGACGTTTCAGATATCTATGCTAGTAATATCCATGATAAAATATAAAAACAATCATAAGAAAACGTTATAAAAAGCAATAATTAAACGAATCAAGGATAATTTGACAGCTCAGACACTAAATTGTATGGAATGTATACTAACATTACTAACGCCGCCTGGTGATAAAAGTGTAGAACTACTGGACCTTTGCTGTTTTCACACAAAAATGCCTGGACTATTGCTGTTTTTAGAAAAGTGGCATATTTTTGAGAGCAGATTTGAGGGTCTTATGATTTTTTTTAAAAATATATCTTTGCACAGTTGTGTGTAATCATACACAGGGAATATAGAAATGCAATAAAACGAAAATGGAAAAAAGTGGACATTTGATGTTTTTATGCCAAGATCTTCAATTATCGTTCCCTTATTGGTAATAATTATTTATGTCATGTTTTATCGTAGAAATATGCAGTGTAAAACTACTTTTTCGGTCTAGATTACGTGAACAATGATTGTTTTAATATTGAAATTAAACATAGGTACTATATTATATTAATATTATATTATTATATGTAGTGATTTATCAAGATCATTGATTTAGTTCATTTACTTAGAGCATAGTTTTCTAAACTTTTTAACTGTCTGCCTGTTTCCCAATATTTCTAAAATAATAAATTAAAATATTGTTTTTCAATTGTACCGAAGTATGTGTGTAGCACTTTTTAACCACAAAAAGATAGTTTAACAATAAATTTTCAATTAAAATTTTATAACCGTTTATTAAAATGAAATCATGTGAGATAATAACTAATGAAAAGAATAATATGTTTGTTTGGTGCTGAGCTACCAATTTGTTTATGGGCTCTATATTTTTCAACAGCAAAATAGCATCCCAAAATCTCTGTTTTTAACTATTTGCAGTCTGGACCGCACAAAATTCACCTTGACGAAAATACAATCAAAATTGTCTTATCAGAGACTTAATCCAAGTTAACCTATCTGCTTTTGTAACCAAACCTGTTCGTAGGTTGTTATCTGTTTTTGAACATAGATAATAAAATCAATTACTTTTTCTTAGAATTATGCAGAAAACAGTCAGTCCACAATCCGGGAAAAATGAGTAATTCTATCTATTATATCCAATGACATTAATATGGACGAAGCATCTGGAAAAAAAATGACTCTCACTTTTTTGTCGGGTCTGCCGAATGGCATAATCTGTTCTAACGCCATTACAATAAAGGTGATATTGCTATAAATTCCCGAAACTTTTTGTCGGGTCTGCCGAATGGTTCGGTTCAAATAGGTTCGCTCAAACGAACATTGATACTAGAAACACTGTTCTAACGCCGTTACAATAAATGTGATATTGCTATAAATTCCCGATGCGTGATATTGCATGATGGATATTGTGTGACGTCTACCTATGCACGTGCGAATGTCACTATGGGCGAATTTACTTGCTAGCTACTGTACTGAGTGCGTCGTCCATTAATAATGTCATTGATTCTATCTAAAATGTTCTACAAGTCCATAAAGAAAATTTCACTCATTACAGAATTTGCCACCTTAGATTTGCAGAGAATAGTCCCACTTTACTTACATAACATAACACACTAAAATAATATGAATATTCCACAATCTTTTGAAAAGTTATTCAAACTCATCGATCATCATTAAAAAAGCTATTTTCATGTAAATAGGGTGCCTCTTTCTTTATTTGTAATCCATGTCGACTGGCTATTTGCTATATAGCTATGCCGAATTATAATTTTGATTATTCACCACTTGGTATTAATGAGTCTAAAACCCAATCGGGAATAGTCATTTGATTGTAAGGATATCTTAATTCTTTTTAGAGTATTCTTATTGTCAACTTGCTTTTCATGGTTTCAACATCACTTAGACTAGGGAACGAAGTTAAAAATTTAGATCGTAGTGCTAGTTGTTGCTTATTCTTCAAATGCAATAATCTGTTTGTAGAAAATGATAATTGTCGTAAAATTGTAATACATTAATTAATTTCAACGAAATATTCAATGGAAAATGTACATTTTCTGTGAACAGGTTACTGGATTGCATTCGAAGATAATTGGTAATTAGCGCTACCACCGTTACTCACTAGTGCTCTGGCCTGGCTATTATAATCAGCCTTGCAAAGTCACCGAGGGCCAGACGTGACGTATACGAAAAGTCTTTCAAGGACACTGTGAAATAATATAAATACTTATACAAATTTCGACTAGAAGATGCGATTAATAAAATCGACGATCTTGCTTTCAATCTAGGCTTTTTAAAATATTTCGAAATGATACCAGTCTTTCCAATAACCATCATCGGAATGTTACAAAATTGTGCAAACAAACCGAAAATCGTCGCGGCTATTAGTTATCGAAAATGAAATGATTTTCTGTTCCCACGTATTGAGTAAATAAAACATAAAAATGATTTTAGTTATTAATGTAGTTGCCCACAGATACATTTGACGTAGCCCCAAGTATGACTTTTATATCATGTTGATTAGCAAATAGTTATTTATTGGAAGTATAAAAATAGATCTGAATTGCCGAACGTTCATTAGTTAATTGATCAGAAAATTACACCCGTAAATTTTTATAACAAACGACTAAGCACCAAATGGTCAGTCATACTCGTACTATATACTGCTTAACGTTAGTCAACTGAGCTAATACTCCCAGTGACGATGCGTGGAGGTAGGCTGTCAAGATCCGACATAAATAGTGCACACTAAACTTTGTCCGTCAAACGTATTTGTTTCCATTGAACTAAGACTACGATGTGTAGGTATATAGTGTTTGTTATTTTTTAAAATTCAATTAAACCCTGCCTAATCCAAACCATAGTCGATGATAATCAAAACTATTCGTTTATCTAAAAAATATCTTAAATTATGTATGGTTTAATTTTAATGTCATAATTTAGATATTTTATAGATAGAAGTATATTTTTTATCGATTATGGTTTGGTTGGGCAGGGATTAATTAATTAAAAATAACTAACCAACGCCATATTATGTAATATTATGTATTCTTAATAATTCAACGTAAAACAAATAAGTATGACTGGAAACTGTATATTATTTTTGTCTGATCGCCCATAGCATACCTTAACTATTATGGTTTGGGTAGGCAGGGTTTAATTAAATTTAAAAACTAACCAGTACTGTCTGCAAATTGTACCTTTTATTACTTCAATGAAAACAAATAAGTAAGACTGATGTTTGGTGTGCACTATTTATGTGGAATCTTAACAGCTTACATATATTATACTACATAGTGGCAGAATCGAGAAACGTAAGTGACAGCTACAGTGATGAATTTCTATAAATCAGATAAGGTGGTTGTTTAGTAGAGATAACTAAAATATCATGATTGTTCGTACATACTGATTAGTGATTACTGATTAGTGATTATATTATAATAATTTAATTGTCTTACAATCTGAGTCATAAACATACTAGATGGCTCTTGTATTTCATGAATCATACCCAAAGCGTCAATTACATTGAGCTTCTTTACGAGCTGTTTGTTGGCGAATTTATAATCTGCATGTAAAGTCGCCCAGTGTGATCATCAAACAAGCTAACAAACAGGTTGTAAACACTCTACGGAGAAAAGTTGAAAGCCGGTCAACTTTACACGCTACACGCCGGCGTGTGGGCCTACTGCGTCTGCGCAGTAGAGCGCAGAAGCAACCTTCCGGTAAAAAAAACAAAATAGTCGCTGGCTTGTGGCTTCTCAGCGAATGGAAAGTTTTGTGTGTAATCATCAAATCGCAGTAGCTGAATCGCCCGCTTTTAAATTCGCCAACAAACAGCTCGTAAAGAAGCTCAATGTAATTGACGCTTAATTAACACATATCCGGATAATAGTTGATAGCGGTGCACACAGACATATTCACAAACTAGCTTACTCTATCACTCGGCAATAACTGTTTTCAATCAAATAGCTTCATATATTGATATTTTCCACTTGTGTGAGTTCGAGTTCTGTGAACGTTGTTTTATAAGCATATTAATTTATTAATAGGATTTACTTAGCTCACTTAATGTACCTACTAATTTTTATCAACGTTTTACTATTCTTATAATGATTATTGTATGTATTTCTTATTTTATGTCAAGTTAACAATGCGTTGAATTTGTAATTTGTCATGTTCACTATATTTATGTAAATTAAATAAATTTGAATTGGTTTCTTATTAATTATTACATACTAGTATTACACATAGGTACATTTTTCATTGCGCGTGGAATTCCTGAAATAGATTATTAATTCAGAGTTATTATAAAATTGAAAATATGAGACATATTTTCGAAAAACCTTAACATTTTCTTGGGAGTATTACGCATTAGATATACAACATTTTTTATGGCTGGGCAATAAAGCCTTCTTATCTTTGTTCAATGTTTATGTTGGAGCAGATAATATGATAACGGAATACAAATATATAAATAGAAATTCTAGAAACAAATTTTAAATGTTTGCGTGTAAACATTATAGTGAATTAATGTTGTGTATGCATAGTTATAGTAACTCGTTCAAGTGCACTTGACTACAGATAGTTATAAAAAAATCATTCATTGGTGGGTATAATTATAATTGAACCCTTCTCTGGAAAAAGAGCGTCATAACGAAAACCCTAGTTTTCAGAAAATAAGTTAAAATAACGCATATTATGTAATAAATTAATCTACATGATAACCAGAAATAATTGTTTAACATTATTCCCAGACATTAGTAAAAGTGCTTCACATTTAAATAGGTACATGGTAATAGCCCGATTGAAACGGAATGTGGTGAGGTGTTGATACTAACTTTTGATGATAAAATGAACTGAGGACAATAAAAATGAATTTACCAATATCATATAGGCTTTATTCATCTCGTGTGGGGGAGGGGGGGTTTAAAATCAGTCAGCGCATGGGAGTACCTTAAACCTGCATAATAATTATCACCACCCACCTGTCGACAATATGTTAAAATAAATAAAATTGAAGTATCTGCACTTTATATCTTTATGCAAAATTATTAAAATATATTAAAACTTGGTGGCTATGAATGCTTTCAATTAGTTCTATCAATTGAATTAGGGGTAGAGTAATAATTATTGTCCACCTGCTGCATACGATATGTGAAAAAAGTGTCTGATGGATCAGGGATTAAAAGTATTTACTTTAATTGTATGACATACCTATAATAATACATAACAGTATGTTTCCAAACTCAATCATTGTTAAGTAATGATGATTCAGTTTATTAAATTGTTGTTACTAATTTATGAAAAACAGTAGGTATATCCTTAACAAGGTGCAGGAACTTGACTGATTTGCGTTATCTCCTATCAAGTGACGATGATACTCATCGCTTATCAAATGCATTTCAAAAAATGATTTATTGTAGGTTGACTGTGTGTATTAGTACCTACCTGGTGCATATGTATACATTGATAAGAGTTAAAATACGTATTAAATTGATTCTTGATAAAAATTACTTAATGCCAACCGGAAGGAGAGGATTATGTATTTGGAATATGAGTTATTCTGACTAATATCTGAATTTAAAGAAAGCCACTTCATAATATAAATATATAATTATTATATTATGTAATAAATACGTGGTTGTACCTACTGTTCATTATAGATACATAGGTATATAATATACCGAGGAAACTAAAGATGTTAATGAAAATCTTCACGTATTATAGATGTAGCCTGAACATCTGAAAGTGAAGTAAAAAAAAACCCTGGTATACTAAGGCATTCATTGTTTGTTGTATAGAAAAATGGCACTTGATACAACTAAACATTGCTTGAGTGAGTAATTTATAATTTTAATTTAGTAAGTATACTTTTCATTTGTAAACTGTTCTGTTCTCGTAAATATACGTAGGTAAATGCACTTTTTTTATAAATATTCATATTATACTGTGGTTTTGTATGTATGTATTATTATTTATTGCCAATACAAAGTTTATAGATTATAAGATGCTGAAAAACCACTGGAAACCATCGTATAGGTACATAACGAGTCTTTTAACCCTTTGGCGACTGAATATTATTTACAAAAGATAGTTTTATTAATACAAAAATGTGAACATAGAAGACGTTTAATAATCTAGATTGTAGATCGTGGTCTATATTATTAATAAATACTTGTATTATGTGGTGTTCGCACCAATTAATGTTGTAGTGTATCGAAAAACCTGCCTATTAATTAAAAATATGACTATTACAATGACTGCTTTTGAAAAATCGTTACTGTTACATGCATAAATTCTCAAAAAGAATAATACCATAGTTAAGTACATCTACATCACAATAATTATGTGATGCCTCATTTTTAAACCGTAAACGAGGTTTAGTAGAACAGTGGATTACATTTATTATTAAATTGATTAAAGGCCCGTTTCAGACGGGACACCGGTGTCGTGCTCGTATATAATAAGGAGGTCTTTGTATTCGAATAAAAGGGCCTTTGTATTGTGTTTATGAACGCCTCGAGATAATGAGTCAAACCGTGTCCGGTACACTTTTCCGTCAGCCGCTACATTCTCAAGCCGCCATACACATATTTTTATGACCGCAGCCAGTTTTATGTTCTAATTTATATCGCGAAATTATGCGTTGACTCATTAGCTCTGGGCGTTCATAAACATAATACAAAGGCCCCTTTATTCGAATACAAAGGCCCCATTATTATATACGAGCGCGACACTGGTGTCCCGTCTGAAACGGGGGTAAGATTTATTTTATTAAAAAAAAACAAAGCGAAAGAACTCCTAGTATAGATCCACGAGTGTAACTTGTCATTTTACATATGGCATAATATGTCAGTTTACATATCATTCAATAATTTGTATACTGTGGTGAGCTTAGTTCTAAATTTTAACACTGGACAATTTATGGTGGTATATTTAATTGCAGAACTTTTATTATGCATAAATAATATTAAATTAGTTATTCGCCATAGGATATTGTTTTTTTTTTTAAATTATGGTAGGTATTCTTGTTTCAGTAAAATCATTTTTGTATACCTAATCAGAATATATTAAGTATTTTAAATATGCAGACTTTATTGACATTGGATAACTACTCTATGACAACATCTTCTTGGCTATGTGTTAAAACTGTGAACTAACATGCTCCTCACATTTTTAACCGCACTTCCATTATAAACTAACAAGCTCCTCACATTTAGTCGACAACAGCGCCTTCCTTCACGTAGCCAAGAAGATGTTGTCGTACAATAGGTATCATAATTGATTTTAATCAATGATGTTGCGTTAATATTTTTTAATTAATAAAAATGTAGAAAAATTACCTGTAGTTACTTACTTAATATAATAGGTGTACCTACTATTTTTGAAATTATTGATAATTTAAAAATAATACTTGATTTAAGGGGGGACATGCTCGTCGAAGGTCAAAATTGAGTTTTTATTGTATTTTCAAACCATGATCCTGGACACTCCTTAAACGTTGTAGATAATCTATTTATATAATTTTGAAGCCTTATTATCCTTTATAGTTATTTTAAACATTTGATGACTGCATAAAGTATTTTTGTTACATAAAATAGTATTCTTTTAAACCTCTCGCTCTAATGTTTTAGAATATAGTCATATTTCGGTACATAACTGTGCAGTGGTGTTAAAATTTTTTACAATTATTAATTTTTAAACGCATTTATAAAACCATTAGTATAATTTATTACGAGATAATTTTTGTAAAATATTCACGATAAAAAATTATATTGATAATCTCTGTGATCCCAAATTTGACAAGAATTAGGCATTTTATTATTCAAAAAATCGGCAAGATTAACACATTTGAAGATGATTCTAAAGATAATTATTATAAACTATGTCTTTGACCATTCAAGTGTGATAAACATCTTATGAATAATGATTGCTTTATAATAATTATTGACCTAAGAATAAGGTAGTGTTTTTTTGAAATACGCCATTTCTTTTGTCATTCCCTAGTAGTTAAGCTACAACATACGGCCGTAGCCATAAATTGACAAACTATAATTAAAGTAGGGAGTAAAATTATGTTAACGCGCGTGTTTGAACATGTACCTAACCGATTTTTTTTATTATTTTTTTTAAACCGTACATGTTCAAACACGCGCGTCAATATCATTTTACTCCCTACTTTAATTATAGTTTGTCAATTTATGGCTACGGCCGTATGTTGTAGCTTAACCACTGGGGAATGACAAAAGAAATGGCGTATTTCAAAAAAACACTACCTTATTATTAGGTCAATAATTATTATAAAGCAATCATTATTCATAAAATATTTATCACACTTGAATGGTCAAAGACATAGTTTATAATAAGTATCTTTAGAATGATCTTCAAATGCGTTAATCTTGCCGATTTTTTGAATAATAAAAAGCCTAATTCTTGTCAAATTTGGGATCACAGAGATTATCAATATATTTTTTTATCGTGAATATTTTACAAAAATTATCTCGTAATAAATTATACTAATGGTTTTATAAATGCGTTTAAAAATTAATAAATGAAAAAAATTTTAACACCACTGCACAGTTATGTACCGAAATATGACTATATTCTAAAACATTAGAGCGAGAGGTTTAAAAGAATACTATTTTATGTAACAAAAATACTTTATGCAGTCATCAAATGTTTAAAATAACTATAAAAGATAATAAGGCTTCAAAATTATATAAATAGATTATCTACAACGTTTAAGAAGTGTCCAGGATCATGGTTTGAAAATACAATAAAAACTCAATTTTGACCTACGACGAGCACGTGGGCCGTTAAGTAATTGAAAGTATGTACCGTTTTACATTCATCGAATTTTTGAACCCCGAAATTCATTGGAGTGGAGATCACTGTTTCCATTCCCTAATTATTAAAAAAAATCGGACGGCATGGCTCATACCAAATTTAGTGCCCTTGGTTATAGCTTCTTTAACCTTACGGAAAATCCAGTCCTGGTGTTTATAACAATAAACCGTACTTTACATCTTATCTGTGTTTCTGTAATTGAGCGTTTACCATCAAATAATGGAAAAAAAATCACAAACTTGACACCGCACCAGCCAAGGGTTAAATCTTTTCAGACGAAGTAGTATTAAATCATTTGCCATAGAGAAAAATATCACGAAGCGCAGTGAACAGAGAGAGGGCCGTTTCGTTTTTTAATCTCTCTCTGCCTCTCTCGAAGTATTTCGTGCGTCTTCTTCTTCCTTTTTTGTTTCCCGTAATAATAATAACATAGTTGTGGTGGTAACACTTGCCGTGGCCCGCCGGGGTCCGCCATTTTGATTTGAATTATGTATAGAACCTCAATGCTGGCCTTTGGGCAGTGCCGGCGATGGTTTTCCCCCTAAACGCGAACACTAGCAATTCATTCATATACGTTTAATTACAATTACTATAGTGTATCTACGTACTACCAAATACGTAGTAGTAACTTTCCATTTTGTAAAAGTACTTCAGAGTTAATTTGACCATTTGGAGAAGCTTCGACACTAATTAGGTCAGTGATTTAAAATCTTTTTTGCTTGACGGAACCTTTGAAACATTTTAATTATTTGTATATCTTGCGGATCTCTTACTTGGCTGACACATATCAAGATCCAGGGTGATGGGTGATACATTACAAAATGGAAGTAGGCAGTGATATACATAATAATATTAAATATATTATTACCTAAGTAGAGAGTCGGCCGGACGCCCACTCAAAATGCCGACTTTTATTATTTAAATCTCAAATGCCATCTTAATTCATCACCTAGGTACTACATTTTCTGTATTTATACTCACTTAACTAACATACTACAGACCCATTTAAAATTTGATAATCTCTACGTAATCTACTATTAAAAGTTATTCATATTCCTTCTTTAATCTGCCTGCCTCTTCGAATGTCGTACCCCAAGCAACGCACAACCTGCCTATTGGTACAACAGTATGTCACTGCCGGTAGAATAAATGTCGCTACATACGTACATATTAAAAATATATATATTATAACAGTTTTGTTCCTTCATAATAATATCTAACTGTTTGAAAAATTCTCTTCCCAAGTAGTATTTGCTCTAGTTCAATAATAACTGTGCTGCGATATCGAAAACTAAATAAGCTAAACTTTTCTGAACTCCATTGCTTAATATTAAACGCAGTTCATGTACATACTTTTAATCTATATGTAAAAAGGTTTTAAGATGTACCTACCTATCGTTTGGGTGAGTTTTTCAGAATTCTCGCCGAGCCCCTGACAGATTTCACAGGAACCCGGTTGAGAATCACTGAATATAAATATAAATATATGTATTATATATATGGCATATAAATTGTTGCACAACCACATTTATTGTGTATTTAATTTTTTTATATTTAGTATATTAAGTTTTAACTTTTTAGCATTATCAGAGACCATAAGGCCAAATGACAGTAGTCCAGTAGTAGTGAAATAATAGTACCTAACAGTAAAATATTCACAGAAACACCCAGCTTTTATTAAAATCACACAAATGTATTGTGACTTCACCGGGAATCAAACATGGAGCCCTCACGAGAGGATGCACTTATAAAATTATATCCCCCCCTCTAAAGCGTAAAGACGCCACTGTCATTTGATGTACATACGTAGAAGTCTTAACGTTGTTGTTGGCCATAAAATATTGCTAAAATCCGCAATGGTATTTTTGATTCATGCAGGTTGAGATACCTTCTCCGTTTTGTTTTGTGTATATTGATAAAAAAGAACTGCGTTTACAAAATACCTATATAATAAATACAAGCTTTAAGCACCCGGCATAGCATACACTGCAACAGTTTGTGAAGACTGCCTGTCGGACGGATGTGAATGATTATAACAAACGACATAAATAACAAATAAATACACATACAAAAATGGTATAATACACCTGCAGTACCTAGGTATATAATTCATTTGCTTTCACGATGGTATCACACGCCCTTCGACGACATCAGAAATCACTCAGACGCTTGTAATTTTTGTGATCACAATCCTCAGTAATGAGGCAAAGGAAATGAAACGGTGTAGTTATGTTCGGAAATTTGTTATATCGCATTTAATTTAACTGTAGAATTATAGAATAAACAGAGGGTTTCAAAATACTTATAATATAATCTTAGTATGTACAGAAATTAATCTTTTTTATTTCTTCAATGTGCGGTGATAATCAAATACGTTCAGGCACGCATACAAAGGGGTTCGGGAGGGGGGTTAATAAAACGAATATATTATTCTTTGAGTTTAAACTGTATATGGATATTTATAGCATGATAATTGATTTAAATCGCATGTGCAAAATAAAGCATGTCCCCAATAACTCAATAAGAAAATGCATGCGTAGTGTTGCCAGTAATATGTTTTCTCTTTATGAATTGGTTACCGGTTGATTTGTGCGTTGGCCGCGGGGTAATCAGTGATCAATGATCAGTGAGCTTTTTGCATTGTGGCAACACTTTAACAAACCGGTTGCGCTTCACTTAACCCTTAAACTACGAACAAAATTAATATATTTTTTAAAAACTGTGTGACCACTCGTTTACTCTTGGTGTCAATTACGATATAAGTTGCTTGAACTTTGAAAAACTTAAATCAAATTTTATACTAAATTTGTGAGAAAAGCTCACCCTATAATTTCATAATGATTTAATAAAATATTTCTTTTATTCAACGAATAAAACACAATATTTGAAAATGTAAAATTTTATATTATATTGAATATACATAATTTGAAAACATCTCATGCATATTCAGTTTCACACTAGAAAAATCCGACGTGCCAGTCTGGTTTTTCAATAACGCAATTCGATAAGCATTTCATGTAATAACTACTAATTAAAATCGTCGCAATTAACTAGGATGACCGTAGCTTAATTTGATCCAGCGGATACAAGTATGTAGCAAGTCCCGTTTTCTACAAAAAGATTTTTTAGTGTGTATATGCATGAAATGTTTTCAAACTATGTATGTTCAATTGTATGACTGGTTTGATCTGTTTCAATGTCCCCTTTTAAATTTTATGAGGATTCGATGTCGTCATCTGCGTCAAAGAAAACGTTACTTTTTCAAAGTTAATGTTTACGTCTAGCAAGATTATTAATTATATAGATATTCGGTATATCTTAAAATATGTGTAGGTATTTTTCACAATATCATTTTACTTAAATTAAAGTTATTAAAATATCAATATAAATATACATAGTGTAAGTGTCAATTAGTGTAAATGCAAAGCGGTAATCTGTTCGCAATGAATCGAGATTTCGGCTGCATATTTCGTTCAAATTATTACCATTTATTTCAATATGCAATAAAACAACACAGACATGGACCTCTCTAAATAGTCTAAACTAAACCAACCCGCCATGCATAAAACTCAGTCTTAAAGGAGCGTA